>NC_047084.1:511507973-512109473 GCF_902459505.1 Geotrypetes seraphini | reverse complement strand
AGATTTCATAGTGACATCAGGAAGTATTTCTTCACCGAAAGGGTGGTTGATCATTGGAATAGTCTTCCACTGTAGGTAATTGAGGCCAGCAGTGTGCTGGATTTTAAGAGAAAATGGGATAAGCATGTGGAAAGAAATTAGGGGGTGGGTCATTAGAGTTGGCAGACTTGTTGGGCCGTGGCCCTTTTCTGCCGTCATCTTCTATGTTTCTATGCATGACCTAGTAAGACAATATATAACTGTGAATGGTAATATGTGCAGGGTATGGTATAGTATCAAGTTTAAGTTTATTAGGATTTTATATACCGCCTATCAAGGTTATCTAAGCGGTTTTTACAATCAGGTACTCAAGTATTTTCCCTATCTGTCCCGGTGGGCTCACAATCTATCAACGTACCTGGGGCTATAGAAGACTGAGTGACTTGCCCAGGGTCACAAGGAGCAGCATGGGGTTTGAACCCACAACCCCAGGGTGCTGAGGCTGTAGATCCAACCACTGCGCCACACACTAGCATTGTCTAGCATGACAGTAAGTGGCATGATAAGGTAATATATAACAACGCATGTGAAGATATGTTAGGCAAGATATGGAATGGATTGTATGGCAGGGCATGGTATTATCAGTGATGGTTGATCTTGTTGAGTAGACACGGTATTTAGACTGGAGTTATTTCATGGAAGGTTAGCATAAGAGGTGAGTTTTTATTGCCTTCCCAAAGTTCAGGAGTCCTTCTAGCAATCTGATGTGCGGTGGCAATTGGTTCCAGAGGCATGGTAGATAGTGTGAGTAGGATCTTTTCTGGGCTTTCTCAAGTTAGAGGCAGCGTCCTGAGAGTGTGAATAGAGAGTTTTGCTTCATGCAAGCTAAGTTGCCAGTTTGGGGTGTAAGGTGGTAGTTTGGAGGCCATATATGTTGGTACCATGTTGTGAAAGACTTTGTAGGCCATTACCAGGCCCATCGATTATTGATGGGGAGCCAGTGAACTGCACGTTGTGCAGCTGGGGCAATTGGATCACATATGTCAAGGTTTTTTAGGAGGCAAAATTTGTACTCATTGCAGTCGATGGAGATTTTTTTGAAGTGAGACAATTTACTAGTGTATTGCAGTAGTCCATACGTGAGAGGACAAAGACACAGAGCAGCTGCAAAAATTCTTGTTTTGAAACATATCTTCTGATTTTTCAGAGTTGCCGGAGGTAGTAGACTTGTGATAAAAAGAACCCTTCTTAACAGTAGCCCGATTTGATAACGTTCCCCTTAGGCATTTAAACAGTGGACAGAACAAGGCCGTGGGATATAAGTTAAGGCTATGATTCTATAAACAGTGCCCAACTCATAGGCCATTAAGCCTGGGGTGAACTAGAGAAACAATGCATTCCCTGTCTCCCCCTACCCCCTGGCATGTTAAAAATACCTTTGTCAGCATGGATGCCAAGGTCCTGCCAGCCAAAGAATTTCATTTGTTGAGCTGCTCAACTCCTTTCGCTGCTGCAGGAAAAGGGAAGTCAGCAGTATGCCTCCAACCACCACTCCAGGACTCCCTCAGCACGCTCAGTTCTTGTACTCCAGATACGCCCCCTCCAGGTTAAAAAAAAAAAGTGATGTGCATTCTAACCTGGAACTTACTGCAGGATGCCTGAGAATACCCATGGTAAGCCCTTTTAAGCTGTGGTACACATTAAGGACATTCTGCTAGGGAAAATTGAAGGAACCAGGCGAAGAGGGCGACCTGCAATCAGATAGCTGGACATGTTGAAAACAATCATGAGGATGATGCTAGAGGATCTTACCGGACTAGCATAAAGCCAATTTCTTTTTAGATCTGTAATTCATCAAGTCACTAAGACTCGAGCACGAGTCGATGGCACCCAACAAACATGGGCTAACCCTTACTACAGCTTGGTAAAAGGACCCTTAAGAACAGTAGATTGTGTGGGTTATGCATTTTTCAATAAATAAATAATTGACTAGTACACAGTTAACATGGGACCACTTACCACCTCATGTTAACTGAAGTCAGTCACTACATGCTAATTCACAATTTAATGCAAGACCTGCATAAGAAAACACTAGTTCCATCTGTCCTGGTTGCTACATAAAATTTGCATCTACCACATGGTAAAGTCCCATGTTAAACTATAGCAAATGAAAATTTTGCCACAATTTAGTAAAAGGGTCCCTTTAGACTCATAAGTCAGATTGAAAACCCTTTTAAATTTATGCTCCTAAAACTGAGGTGCCTAGGCTAGGGATTCAGCTATATTTGTTTTGCTTTGATGCTTCTTGAATTCATGCTTTCTTACTACAGCTTCTGAGTGTTTAAAAAGAAATTAAAGAAGCATGGAGGTAAATATATTAGTTTTACCATGTGGGGAGTCAGAGATTTTGCCTTGCTCGAATGGTTTTGATTAATATATAATAAGGCTTTCACAACAATGTAGTCAGAAATAAATGAAATTGAGGACCTTGGTAATAGTTGTTATTCAAAGGAAGTCAGTATTTAACTAAAATATCAGCAGTAATGTACTCTGAATTCCCACAGACATCTGAATGAATTTTTTTGGATGGTAAATTGGTTTCTTAAGTCAGGTTTTGTTGTACTGTAAATTTTCAAATTTCTTTCCACAGTTGGGCAGAAGCAATAAAACAAATCAGATGAACTGATTAGTGTACAATGTCTTATGGGAATTGAGAAATAAGAAAAGGAGTGAAAAAAATGTGAGGAAAAATGTTGCTCCATTGTTTTGAGCTTTGAGCAAGTGGACACCACCTCCGATAGAGTAGAATAAATATTTCAAAGGAAGGTCCTCTAGTAGATACATAAGAACATAAAGTGTTGCCATACTGGGATAGACCGAAGGTCCATCAAGCCCAGTATCCTGTTTCCAACACTGGCCAACCCAGGTCTCTAGTACCTGGCAAGATCCCAAGGAGTAAATAAGATTTTATGCTGCTTTTGCTAGGAATAAGCAATGAAATTCCCCATTTTAATAACAGTCTATGTACTTTTATTGTAGGAAATTATCCAAATCTTTTTTAAACCTTGCTAAAATAAGTAACTGCTTTCACCACATTCTCTGGCAATGAATTCCAGAGTGTAATTACATATTGAGGGAAGAAATATTTTCTACAGTTTGTATTAAATTTACTACTTAGTATAAGCAAACAACAAAAGTCCAACAGGACAAGAACCCACGTGTTCAAAATCACACAAAAAGCAGTGGGAAAGGACAATGAACACTCCACAAAAAATCAAGAATGTAAAAACAGACTTGTTTATTTGCTGAAACACAGTACTGTGTCAGGTCCACAGTTGATGTTTGGCCCTTTGTTTTGGAATAAAGAAGTCTGTTTTTACATTCTTGATTTTTTTGTGGAGTGTTCATTGTCCATTCCCACTGCAGCTTAGTATAAGACCAGAGACAGATATGAAGGATTTGGTATCTGAACAGATTGTGAGCTCTCATGAACACATTTCAGAGTCCCCATGTAAGGGTGCCCATGTCTGCAGCATCAATCTTCACTACCCTGAATTGACATAATGGTTTGTCAATGACTTTTACTCTTCACCCTATAAGTTGAACAAATGCATTAAGTGAGACACCCAGTATGGCAACTGCACAATCAAGGGACAATATGTTTGTTATTCCTTGCTATAAAAATCTCATTGTGGCCACCTTTCCTCTCTATGTCCCTAGTTACTAATTTATATATATAAAACCGGATGTGTGTATGTATGTTCCAGCATACCTCTGAAATGCATGGACAGATTTCAACCAAACTTGGTATACATATTACTTACTATCTGGGAACAAACACCGTTGGGGTGGGAAGGGGTGTGTAGTAGGATTTATGGTTCACTCAGCAGTTTTATAAACACGTTACGTCTCTGTTAAGTTGTCTAGGGAAAACCATAACCTCTTATCCAGGTCCAAATATCATGGTCTATTTATACGACACAAAACCCAGGCTAATAAGAAATATCTTTATTATGAAAATAGAAAAATATAATTCACAAGCCAGCTGCAAAACCTAAATATTGTTCACAAAATATCTGATTACACAAATGAAACTCAGTACATAATTAGCACAATCTAATTGTTAGACAATTAAGTATTCTACTTGTTAAACACACACTACACAATTCCTTATAATAATAATCCCTGATTAGCAAATGATTATATTATCACCAATGGAGCTTTTCAACCCTTGTCCTTTATCACAATTGAATCCTCAACTAACCCAGCTGATAAGAGTGTAAATTCCATATGCTCACCTTAGGATCAGCCTCTCAGGCGAAATTAGGTGGAAGGGAAAACTTCTTGGTAGCTTTGGAAGACGTCAGGAATCCTGTTGTTAAAGGTACACTTGTTGACAATCCTTGATGAGGCTATAAATCATCCACAAACAAGTCCCGTTCCGTGCTGAGTTCAGAGCCGTTTTAAAAGTCTGAATTTCTCTCTCTTAGGCAGAGAGTCGCACGAGGTATCTTACAGGTCTAATTATTGAAAGAAAAAGTTTACATATAGAACATCTGTGAGCAGATCTGAGCTTCCCCGGACCTTATCACAGACTAACTAATTCATTAATTAGCCGTCTTTCTTGTATCTCATCAGATAACCTCCTCGGATCAATCCAGAAATGGTACATGGATGAATAGCCTTTCTGTGGAAAGTATCATATAGGCTGAAAGACCCAGGGCCATTAGACAGATAAGAACAGGATAATTTCTTCAAGATTCACACTGTCCCATTATGAAAGCACAGATGAATGTCCTTGAATAGTATAACATTCTGGTACATACCCATAATGCATCAGGCAGAAACAGCAAAGCTGTGTACGTCTTTCTTCTTGCAAAATCTGTGCTGGAAAAATCTCTTGTTCAGCAGAAAGATTTCTTGACAAAGGTTCAGGCTTTGATGACATCAGAGAGGCCTAACCCACAGGTGTGAATATGGAAATATCCCTACAGGTGACATGTAAAAATAGTGTCTACCCAATAGTTTTCAGGCTCGCAGCAATGAATACTCAGCATAACTCTGAAACGCATGGACAAATTTGGTATATATAAAACTTACTATTTGGGGAAAAATACTGTGGGGGTGGGAAGGGAGTGATGTAAAAATGATCAAAAACAACAGATTTTATTGCGTACCCCATAGTGTTTTTGGGCTTGCTGAGATGAATAATAAGCATAATTCAAATGCATGGAGAAATTTCAACCAAACTTGATATACATATCACTTACTATCTGGGGACAAATACTGTGGGGGGAGGAAGGGGTTGATATGTGGGTGGGGGTCATGGGGTGGGAAGGGTGTGACATTGAAAAAAACAGATAGAGGGGCATAATCGAAAGGAACATCTAAGCCTGTTTTTGTCTAAGTCGCAAGTCGTCCAAAGTAAAAAACAGTCTTGGACACATTTTTGAAAAATATGCCCAAAATTTTTTTTGTTTCGAAAATCGTCTAATTATACATCCTGTCAATCTGATCATCCAAGTCGCTAAATCGTCCATCTTTATATCACATTTTCGTCCAACTTTTCATCCAAATCAAAAACAAGCCCTGTTGGACGTGCGAGAGGTTTGCAAAGTGATGGACTGAACACCCAGACATGGCACCTAAATATTGGGGTACCTTACAGGGCACTTCTGTGAACTTCACAAAAAGGGTGCCATGTCTTCTCCTCACTACAGCTCTCTTATAGGTCATAGTGAGCCCCCCAAACTACCTCCAGAATCCCCTAGACCCATTTATCTACCACCCCAAGAGCCCTTATGGCTGCAGGAGCCACTTATATGCCAGTATAAAAGGGTTTGGGGGTGTATAGGGGATTGCACATGAATACTGGGGCTTATGGGCAATGGTCCTCCTCTCCATGGGTCCCTAACCCACCACGGAACAATCCTCACTCAACAGGATAAACTATAGGATGGCAAATGGGCTCAAAGTCATTTACACCAGTACAGAAATACAGTGTAGATGCCTCCTCTATCAAATTCAGCTTGTTAATTTACTTCTGTATTATTTTTCAGAAATAAAAACTAATTGACAGTGCAATATCTTTTTATTTATTGTTTTTAATGCAGTGTCTCTAGCATGCCTCGATGGGACCTGTTTCGCCCACAAGGGCTTTCTCAAGGGTTCATAAAGGAGCTCTGTATGGTACAAAAACATTATTTGCAAAACTAATTATAGTATACATTATTATCATCCATTAAACTGTGTTAAAAACTTCTACTCATATAATACAAAATCCATTACGTTTGAATACTGTAAACATTTATAGCATCATCCATTTTATCATCCTTATTAGTGAGATTTACAATAACAGAGAATTCATGATTCATTACTTCATATGGAACAGAAAGTTCATAATGAAATCCATGAATATATCAATTGAAAAATATGTTATCAATGAATTGCATATTACTATACTATATCAATTTACAATTATAAAATTCATTGATATAAACTCATACTTGAAGAATTAATCATAATGCAATTTATCATCAATGAATTTAAAGATATTTAAAACATATAGTTCATATTTAAAAACCATTTGATTCATAATTAAATCATTTGTAAATAGGGCCAAATGAAATAACTCATTATTCACAATAAATAAAGCTAATTATTTTAATTAATTCATTATCACAAATCAAAGCATATTTAGACATGATAGCCGCATTGATTAAGCACTTACAACATAACACCCCATTGCACTAATACATGTGGAGGGGCATAATAAAAGAAAATGTCTAAGTCCCCTTTTGGCCTAAGGCCTTAAACATTGAAAGTAGAAGCAGGGAAAATGTCCATTCTCAAAAAAAACACCCAAAAGGAGGGTTTTTTTAAATAATGGCCTGCCTCTACGTTCAGCTGTTTAAACGCCCAGACCACCACTACATCTACACTAACAACATATAATCAACCTGAAAAAAGCCTAACTCCCAAACGCCCAAAACAAGAGCTTTTAGGTGAAGGAGGAGCCAGTCCTTCGCCTGTAACCGGTGTCTGTCAAAAACAACACCGGTTACAGAATCCACTTCCCCCCCCCCGACAACATTGGGGCAAGAGGTAGCCCAAGCCCTCTTGCCCCGTCGAACCGTGGCCCTTCCGACAACGATCAGGGCAAGAGGGAGCCCAAGCCCTCCTGTCGAACCGCGAACCCCCCGACAATGATTGGGGCAAGAGGGAGACCCCCCGCTGACATCGCGACCCCACCCCCACCCCCCGTAACTGAAAAACGTTGGCCGGACAGACGGGTGCCAAGCCCATCCGTCCAGCAGGCCAGCCATTTCATGAATGGCTAGCCTTAGGGCCTGATTGGCCCAGGTGGCTCAAACCCCGCCCATAGGTGGGACCTGAGGCACCTGGGACAACTGGAATAGGCCCAGTAGTCTTAGGCCCCTCATGTGGTAATGGCCACATATTAATGGGAAAATTAGCAAGTGGCCATTAATAGGAATAATTGAAAATGGGGCTATTTTACCGCTATGTTAAAAGTGGCCTCAGCACATGGGAAAGTTCCATGCTGGGGATACTGCCGGCCACATTTTAGATCAGCTTAATAAAAGGTTCCCATTCTGACTACAAAACGCACAAACATAAATACTAATACAAAATTCAATTAGAGGCTAATTAAATCAATGTACTCAAAAGATATGTTTCGGGGCATTATCTACTTGGTAGGTCACTAAGGGGGCCCTTTTACTAAGCTGCAGTAACACTAACGCATGCTTACTGCATCAAAAAAGGTCTTACCATGGGGCACGCTCAGGTGTCCTGTGGTAATTTTGTGATTAGCACATGCTTAAAAAATAGATTGGGGATGAGTCTGGGGGTGCAGATTGGGCATGTGCTGCACTATTTGGTGTTCAGGAGTTTGCAGGTCAATCAGGACATTATAGAACAGCACTTGGGTGCCTTACTGACACTTTCATATGTAAATGCACAATTACATGCATAAGTGTTGTTATTCTATACCAGGACTGCCCAAGTCCGCTCCTCGAGATCTACTGGCAGGCCAGGTTTTCAGGATATCCACAATGAACATGCATGAGAGAGATTTGCATACCAAGAAGGCAGTGCAGGCAAATCTCTCTCATGCATATTCATTGTGGATATCCTGAAAACCTGGACTGGATTTAGGCAGCCCTGTTCTATACATTTATATGCACAAAGGGTCAGACTTTCAAAAAAAGATGCAGAAGGTTAGGCATGTCCAGGTGCCTAACTTAAGTGTGTTTATTTATAATCCGCTTTTTACAAAGCAGAGTACAGGATAACACACACAATTAAAATTGACTTTCCACATAAAAATCATCTTAAAACTAAAAATTTCACATATCACCATAGCATAAAAACATCATTATTATACAATCAGCCTCTCTTCTTTTCTACAACAAAACATCATCAAGTGCATAGCAGTCTGACTCTATCATATTACTGATTCAGCTCCCATACTTCATCAGACAGAACAGGTGATGCTTCAATAATTTTTTCAAAGGCACTTACAGTCCTTTGCTGCCTGATGTAAGATGGAAGCTTATTCTGCTCTTCCGGACCTGAGAAGGAGAATACCCCTCCCCTGACTGTCTGCAACCTAAGCTGTTTTCGGTATACATAAATCACGCTGCACAGAAGAGCACAGCTTCGATAGTGGATTATAAGGAACTACCCACTCCACCAAATATTTTGGGGCACAGCCTTGTACACTTAAGTCAGTAACAAAAGTTTATATCGTATCCTGAATTCCATCTTAAGCCAATACAGCCTAAGATAAAATTCAGAGACGTGATCCCTTTCTTCAATCTAAACAACATTCTAATTATTTTAATTGGTTTTAAGTGGCGTGATAATTGGTTGCACCATTAAAAACCAATTAAAAACTCATTAAAAAAATTATGAGGTATAGTTATAGTGCATCTACAATGCAGGTATGTGTGTGTGTGGCGGGGGGATAATTCTGTAACTTTGCTCTTAAATATAGGCACTCACAAGGTGCCTGATATAACTATATTGTATAAAGGTGCTTGTTTTCCTTTAAGAAAACTAGCATAACTGAGTATGTACTTGCATATATGAGGGTTGTTTGAAAAGTCTGTTAAATTTCCATGAGATGGCATCACAGCTCATTAAGTGGCATCGCTGTTGGATAGCTTCCTTCTTCATCTTTGACAAAGTTTCAGCCAGATGCAATGCATAGTTTAATGTTTGACAGCCATTTGAATCAACCACATCCACATTTATCACAAAAATAAAAATAAAAAAAGTTCCGTGCAGTGATAAAACATTTTTATTTGAAGAAATGGATGGCCGCGTAGATCAAAGCCGAGTGGATGAAGTTCATAGGAACTCTGCACCAGCTTTGAAGACTATTTATTTCTGGATAGATGAGTTTAAACATGGCCGTACATGCACCGAAGATGAAGTGCATTCTGGATGTACAGCTGAGATCCCCACGAAGGAAACGATTGAAAAAATCCATCGAATTGTAATGGAAGACCACTGAGTGAAAGTGCATGAGATTACTGAGACAGTAGGCATCTCAAGTAAATAAGTGTACAATATCCAGTTTGAAAAATTGAACATGAAAAAACTGTGTGCCCGATAGGTGCCGCAATTGTTGACTGTTAATTAGAAATGCATGTGAAAGGACATTTCAATGCAATGTTTATTAATGTTTAATCATAATCCACAGAAATTGAATTTTTGCATTGATTCATGACCCTGAATGAAACTTGGATCCACCACTACATACCCGAGTCAAAGCAGCAGTCAAAGCAGTGGACAAAGACTGCAGAAAGTGCACCAAAAAGGGTGGTTTTCTTTAGATTTGTAAGGAATAATCCTGATCTTGGAAAAGGGTAAAATAATAACAGGAGCCTATTATACAGCATTGTTGCACTGTTTAAAAGATGAGTTGAAGAAAATACAGACAAGATTGGAGCAAAAAACATGCTCTTTCACCGGGACAATGCACTGTCCCACATATCAACTATCACAATGGCAAAATTGCATGAATTGGGTTTCAAATTGATTCCTCATCCTCCCTATTCCCCAGACTTGACCCCTTCTAACTTTTTCCTGTTCTCAAACTTAAAAATTTGGCTCAGTGGAAAGAAATTTTCATTGAATGAGGATGTTATCGATGCTGTCAATGAGTATTTTGTAGAGCTTGACAAAACCTATTTTTCCTACAGGATGAAAAACTGGAAACTCGCTTGACTAAATGTAAAGCCCTCGAAGGAGACTATGTTGAGAAATAAAGCTGATTTTTTTTTAAGTGTTTAACTTGCTTTTCACCAAATGTTTCAAACAATCCTCGTGCAGTAACCGAAAAGATAATCATAAACAACAGGATCCTTAACTGTGTTGAAACATATATATGTTATATAATATTGTGGGGAGTGGCCAAGATGGCAGCATGTACCTGGTGAGCTATGTATCTCGTGCTGAGCTGAAATTTTTCTGTTATTTTTGCCTCTTCTATATAAGGAACATTGCCTTACTCTTTCAGCACAGATCCAATTTAAAATTCTTCTTCTAGTCTTTAAAGGGCACTCTCCATTTGCCCCTGCTTATATTAACAATCTTCTCATCTGGTACATCCCTAGCCACACTCTTGGCTCTGCAAAAACAATTTGAAGATGTTTCCCTCCCTCAACTTCTTTCATCTTGAAATCTCCTGTGAGACTGCCTTTGGCTATCTTGGACCTTCCCTTTGGCACTCTCTTCCTTCTGACATTAAGTCTGACTCCTCCTTACCAAAGTTCAAAACTTTGCTCAAAACATATCTTTTCATGGATGCCTTCATCTCTATCTCTTCTTAATGTGATCCCTCTTCTGTTGTCTCTGTTTCTCAATCCTTCCATTTCTTGTTCTTCATAGGTGCCACTTTGTAGACACATTGTGGTATATCAAGCATTGTCACCAATGATCTTATATCATCAATACCACAAATTCTCATGGATTTCCCGTGGTCCCCATCCCTATGCACAACTCTATTAGAAACAGACCACATATCTCTTTCACTGCCTCTGGGTTCACTTTACAAATGCAAACAGAGCAGACAATGCTGATGAATAGGTAAACAGAGAAAAATCCTCTATAGTAGTGCAATACTAAAATGACTATACTAAAAGAATATAGAGCGTGCTGGAATACTTCAGGGGATAATCTGCTACAATTCCTTGGAAATGCTCCTTCTGCGGGTCTCAGTTCTCCCCTATCTATTTGCGCATCAATCTAAGTTCAAATTATGAGAGGCAAGGAAATATAAGAACAACATTTAGATGCATGGGCATCGGAACGGGGGGGGGGGGGCGCAAAGGGGCCATGGCCTCCCCAAGATTTGTCGGTAGGTGGTGACTTCCCACCCACTCATTCTCCTCCTGGTGCTGAACTTTTAAATATTCAGACAGCTGCCACGCTACAGCAATGAGCAGGCCTGTCCTGGAACCCTTCATTCTACTTCCAGGGTAGGCCTGCTCATTGACACTGCATGGCAGCTGCCTGAAGATTTAAAAGTACAGTGCCAGGAGGAGGTGAGTAGGGGAATCGGGAGCTGTACTGCAGGATTCTGCTGGTTAGGGCAGAGCTTTTGCCCCCCACCCCCTCCCTCCAAAAAAAAAAAAAAAAAAAGATTTATGCTGCCTTATTCCATACAAGCCATCCCGTATTCTTAGGTCATCTGACCATAAATTGCTTACAGTCCCCTCCCTCCGAATAATAGGAACAAAAAGGCATGACATTTTTTCAGTGGTAGCCTCACAACTTTGGAATACCCTTCCAGCTCCTGTAAGCCTATTATATTGAATAACCTTGTCCGTTTCAAGGGCCTGCTCAAGAGCCACCTATTTAAAGAAACATTCAACATTTGATTTTTTCACTCTTTTCATTTTTCAAACTCCTCTAAAGAAACAAGTAGCAATGTTCTCCTTCCTTTTGTATGTTCCTTATTCATCTTTCTTTCCTATATAACTTGTAGTTCCAGCCCAGCTTCCTTTCTGTCTCATGTTTGTCATTCAATCTGTCAACCATTAGTACACCATTTATTTGATGTTTCATTTAAATTCTTTTAATTGTCCTTTATTGGCGTTGTTTTTATTTTAGTCATGTTTTTGTTTTTGTTTCCCTATTATATTTAAATTTGTATCTCGCTTAGAAATTGGATAAGCGACTCAATCAAATTTTAATAAAAACTTGAAACTATGTTTAGATGTATTTCAGAGGCTCCACTCCTGAAGATTGCAAACTGTTTGAGAAATATAGTCTAGCACATTAAATAAACCCATTTCAAATTTAAGAGAAAATTGTTTGTAGGTCTTTGGGACTTTATAATGAAAATAACACAATACCATGAAAACCAGAAGGTTTAAGGGCACTATGTTTGAAAGGAGCAGGGGAGTACATAAATATAATGATTCATTTAACAATAATGAGGCATTTTTTGTCTCTCAGATAACACGGTGTGTTCTTTATGAAAGCAATTTGATCCAGCTAAGTAATTCATGGATCATTTTTACTGTGATCTGATTCAATTAGAATGATGTTCAATCATGAAGGTCTTATGCTTCAGACTGAAGTAGGATTACCTTTTAAAAAGCACAGAGGCCTGAATGATTTATGGGATTAGAATGGGGTTATAGAACCTTTAGTGCCTGGACACTGATTCAAAATGGTCTCAAATGAGTAGAGACCAAAGTATTACAATAGAAGCCTCCTTCTATGCACTCTGAATATCTTTTGAGTCATAGTAACAAGACTGTTGAAAAATATCTCACATAGCTAGTATTTGAATTCATATTTGTTTTCATGTTTATTACAGGACTTTCTATACCTCTGTTCGCAAGAAATATTACAGTGGTTAACAACAAGAAATTGTAGACTGTTCAAAATACTGCTATTAGGATTCTGACTATTGCTCGCATATATAATCATGTTTCTCCTCTCTTTAAGGAGGCTTCCAATTAAATACCGCTTAATGCATAAGGCTTTAACCTTAGCATTTAAAGTATTACATAATGGCCAACCTGATTACTTGGCAAAATTACCTGCGCCATATAAACCTACTTGCAATTTACATTCATCAACTTCTCATCGATTGGCTTTACCTTCAAGGCACCTGGTCAGGCTTCTGTTCCAAGTCTGTGGAACTCCCTTCCAAATGAATTGTGTTGTGAGCTTTCTTACTCTAAATTTAGGACTTCATTGAAGACATCTTTTTGAATTGGCATTGTCTTAATTCTTTAATTTTAGGTTTTATTGATATTTTATTCTTTAAATCTAAATTTTTCAAATTTGCAAGTTTTAGGGACAAAGGTCCTGCAGCAACTATGAAACTTTTTTTTTCTCTTTCTTTCTGTTCTTTTTAATATTGCCATTCCTTTCCTTTTCTTAAATTTTTGCCACACTGATGTTGTAGCGAAGAGCGGTATATAAATACATATAAACATAATCTAATCTAGTTTCACCACTTATATTCCATAACTGTCAATCAGTGTGGGTTGTGATACGATGAAAATACACAGTATAGTTTTACAGCTATGGAATTAAAAAAGGAAAGAGAAGGGTGAAGGTAGGAGAGAAAAGACAAAATCAAGCACTGCCTGCCTACCCAGCAATCAAACCCCAGAGGTTTGGAAGAAAACATAGGTTTTTAATCCAAGTCTAAATTTAGGAAATGAAGTCTCTATGTAAAAGTTAAGTGATATGGCATTTTTCAGCAGTGTAGTTAGAGCATATAAAGCTACCTTATGTGTATTTTCCAGCTGGACTATAATTAGAGAAGGGATAGCAGGGAGATTACTGTTTTGAGGTTGTAGGATCCTAGAAAGAGCATAGGGAATTAATGTGTTAGAAAGTTAGATGACCTCCCTAAGTAGAAATCCCAGTGTGTTAACGCAAAAAAAAAAAATAAAAAATCTTAAATTTGACCATATAAGACAAGCAATCAGAAGCCAATATTTTTCATTAAGAGGTAGAGACATGTGGTTGAATTTCTTTACATGAGAAAGGAGCAGTATATGGTAGCAGTATTTAGCCTGTTCATTCATGGGCCTATAGCATAAGCAACACATGCAGGTAAAATGATGTTTAGCCAAAGATATACTGTATTTTTCACTTCATAAGACGTACTTTTTCCACCCACAAAAAGGGGGTGAAAATGTAAATACATCTTATGAAGCAAAGATACAAATTTGTTAAGCCTGCTGCTGCCGCCGACGCATCTTAAAAACCCACCTACCCGTCCACTGCTGTCGTACCTGATCCAGCGAATTTCATGGCCAGTGGCGCACAGGCCAAAAGTGCAGAGATTAGGAACAAGCCCACCGTGCTCCTGCCTGGGCCCACGCCAATCTCTGAATGGCTGCAGTCAGATTTCGTGGGACTCGTGAGAACTGACTGCAGCCATTCGGAGATCAGTGCGGGCCCAAGAGGGAGGGTGGAGGGCTTGTTCCTGATCTCTGTGCTTCTTGCCTGTGCACCATTGGCTGGAAAATAGATGAGACAGCCATCTGAGAGAGGAATTAAAAAAGGTATCAATGGGGGTATGATTAAAGGTACCGGGGGGATGATTAAAAAAAGATACAGGGTGTATGTGGGGGGATGATTTAAGGTACTGGGAGGGTACATGAGGGTATGGGGATGATTTAAGGCACTGGGGGCATGTGGTTGTATGGAGGATGATTTAAGGTACTGGGGGACATGTGGGGGTATAGGGGATGATTTAAGGTACTGGGGTTATGGGGCCTGCCTGCCACTAGGCCTGCCTGATCTGTGCCCTGTCCCTGCCCGCCCTGTCCCGAACTACCACTAGACCACCAGATGGGTGGGACAGGGTACAAAGCCTGGCAGGGAGGTGGACAGGGTGCAGAGCTTGACAGGGAGAATTTGGTTCAGAATGTTCTTTTTTCTTGTTTTCCTCCTTTAAATCTAGGGTGCGTCTTATGGAGCAAAAATACGGTAGATTGAATTTTATCCTATTCTGAGCAGGTGAAAATACATGTACTGATAGCGCATGTAAACTTGTACGTTTACTTGTAATCTGCCTAGTTGCTAGGTGGAATATAAATTTTTAAAATAAATACATGCCAATAAAAGGTAAAAATATTCCACAGTAGTCTGTCACATCTCTCTATCTCATAGAGCATCTACTGTAAGTACAGATTGTTACACCTATTCAATATTCTCATATCTCTATGTATATATGTTTACAAACAAAAAAAAATGACCTTTGAATTGAATGTGGCACCTGCACGCTAATGTTCAGTTGTTTTGTGCTTCACTGGATATGGTGTAGCATTTTTAATTTTCCAATTACGCACAATAAGTATGAAAGTCAGTGCTCCCTGAAAAAAATTAAGCTGCAGGAAAAATGAAGCTATGAATAATTTAATTAGGAAGCATCAGAGTAGATAAAACATTAGACTGAGCTACTTTCTACTTGAATCCACACAGTATGTAAAGGATTGGACGTAAGCCAGAGTTTTATGCTGAAATTCAAAACAATACAGTTTACATAGGTTTTATGCAATGGGGTTTAGGTTATAATACTTGGCATCGGATGTGCATATGATAGGCTCTTTGTAATGCCTGTCCAGAAGGAAACACTGGTTGAAAATATATTTTCTTTACACACACTTACAAAAAAAAAAATTGACCAACTCATATTTTTAAAATTTGTTCTACTATGTTTAAAGTATATGACACAGCCATCCTAGAAGCACCTTATCTTGGCTGAGCCGCCACCAACCCCCCTATGGTAGGTTTAGAGGTTTTAGCAGTGACACTTTGGCAACTGAAAGCTCTGAGAATGATTGGTGCAGGCTGAGGTTTGGTGAGCAAGCAGAATAGTTACTTTGTGGTTAGTTTCTCATTTTTTACGCATATCCAACAAGCTGCTAAGACCTGTCGCTTCTATCTCTTCAAAATCACCAAAATTAACTCCTTCCTCTCTGAGCACACTACCTGGACCCTTGTCCAAGCTCTCGTAACCTCACGCTTAGATTACTCCTAACTCAGGGGTCTCAAAGTCCCTCCTCGAGGGCCGCAATCCAGTCGGGTTTTCAGGATTTCCTCAATAAATATGCATGAGATCTATTAGCATACAATGAAAGCAGTGCATGCAAATAGATATCATGCATATTCATTGGGGAAATCCTGAAAACCCAACTGGATTGTGGCCCTCGAGGAGGGACTTTGAGATCCCTGTCCTAACTGGTATCCCATAGTATCGCCTCTCACCCTTGCAATCTGTGTAAAACTCTGATGCATGACTCATCTTCTACCAACCTCGCTACACTCATGTCACCCCTCTCCTTAAGTCACTTCATTGACTCCCTATCTGCCATTGCATACAGCTCAAGATCTTATTGTTGACCTACAAGTGGTTTCATTCTGCTGGCCCTCAATATCTCTCCTCGCTTCTCTCTCCTTATACACCTCCTAGAGAACACCGTTTCTCAGATAAGTCACTCTTAGCGTTACCCTTCTCCTCCACTGCCAAGTCCAGACTTCATTCCCTTCATCTAGCTAACCCCTATGCCAGGAATTATCCGAGTTTGTCCATTAAGCCCCTTCCCTTGTTTAAAAGCAGACTGAAAACCCACCTTTTTGATATAGCTTTCAATCCTTAACCCTATGCCTCTGCCCTCCAAACCAGCCAGCTGATTAACCATTCCCCTTAACTATATCCATGATATCCTGTTTGTCTGTCTTGCCTGATTAGATTGTAAGTTCTTTTGATCAGGGACTGTTTTCTTCTTTATGATTCTGTGTGCGTCTGGTAACGCTATAGAAATAATTCATAGTAGTAGTGTGAAGAGTTTCAGTCTTTGGGAAGCAGAGCTGGGATTGTGATGTCATAATGCCTCATTCCACCAATAAGAGCCAACCTCATCAGTGATGCCACAATGGCTTGATTGTCATGTACTTCCCTCTGCCCTCCAGCCCAGCCAGCTGATTAACCGTTCCCCTTAACTGTATCCATGACATCCTGTTTGTCTGTCTTGCCTGTTTAGATTGTAAACTCTTACAAGCAGGGACTGTTTTCTTATTCTTTGTGACTGTGCAGCGCTGCGTGCGTCTGGTAGCGCTATAGAAATAATTAATAGTAGTAGTAGTGGTAGTTTTCTTAGACCTCCCCAAACTCTAATTATTGTGCATTTGTGGGTTAGAAAGATCACATTTTGGCTCCAGTTGCCTCTCTGCTTTTGGCAGGAGTATGCAGAGTTATTGCTGCTTTTTGAGTGCTGGGAGCAAGGTTAGCACCCTGAGCAGGCTTTGGTGTGGCACTGATGAACTTCTCTTTTTCATCTTGGGGCTTGGATTGGTGGAGTGTGTGTGGCAGCTCAGCTGGTGCACCATGACAGATTTTCCCACCAGCAGGTCCTAGTGCTAGTCAGTTTACAGGAGAAGTCTCTGGCTGGTTTTGGCTGTCTTTTTTTTTACTTTCTTTTAATTGAGTTTTAACAAACTTTACAAGCATATTATCACTGCAGAAAATAAGATAATAAGGTACAAAATAACATACAGGAAACATTGGAAAATAGAAAAAGCATAATCCTCTCTTAGTCCCCAATAATTGGGATATAAAATGAATAACAGACCCCCCCCTCCCCCTTTACTAAGCCACAGTAGAGGTTTCTACCACGGCCCGGAACACTAAATGCTCCGACTTATAGGAATTCTAAGAGCATCAGAGCATTTAGCACTCCAGGCCACGGTAGAAACCTCTACTGTGGCTTAGTAAAGGGGGGAGAGAGATACTATTTAAGGAAAATTAATCAGGAAAGGATATTTTCTCTTGCCTTAATATGCGTATATGTCTAAACTTACTGATATCTACATGGATACCACCCCACAAAGTTGAATAAGAAACTTATTATCTAGAAACAATTTCAGATGTTCAAAAATATATTTAATATTTTGAATTTTCACCAAGAACTTAACAGGAAAACAGAGGAAATATTCTCTACTATTTTGCACTGTGCGAGTGTGAAGCTCTAAAAAAAGACATCCACCTATGCTGTGGTTCTTTACCAACATCGGGAAAACACCACAGTTTTTTGTCCTTTGAATGAAGCCAGTCTATGGTTGAAAAACAATTGAAGAATCAAATTTTTATCAGCTTCAAAAACAAAAGAGACCAGGAATGTTGCTCAAGTTTCCACTTCTTTCTGTGATGTCTCCAATAACTCTGACTCATTTAAACCATCAGGAAATACAGTCTCTACACCTGCATTAAGATCTTTCACAAGTGACGCAACAGTTGTCACTGTCTCTTTTTAAAGGGCAGATAATAGATTTTATTAATACAAGGGGGTGCTGAAAAGTTTGCAGCCCAACCAAGAAGAGAATGACATGGATATGGTTCAATCAATGATCTGAAACAATGTCAAAACATAGAATTTAATTTCTGCAAATCAACACTTTATGTGTGTACTGGTTTGCTCAATAAAGAAATATTATTTTAAAAAAATAAAAATTAAGATAATACTTTTCAGCTACAGTGGCAAAATAACTCTCATAATTTAGAAAGTTGATTGGTTGGGCCGAGAACCTTTCAGGACCACCTCAAAAGGACAATGCTTTGCTAGTTTCTTATGGTCTTCTTCTTTATATATATTGCAACTTTCTAACTTGGCTACACAAGCAGATGTATCATTGATAAACCTCTCTACAGTGTCAATTTATTTTCTTACAGTTATCATAAGCTTGATAAAAGTCTCTCAGATAGATGTCAGTTGAATCTTCACAGCCATATTTAGTCACTGATGCTGCTCAGATATCCTCTCAGGGATCTACAACGCTTTCCAAGGTCCTGACAAAAGATTTCCATCCAGATCACCTCCCACATCAGGAACTTATCCATTAGGATGGGCAGTTGATGACTTCATCAGGAGACACAAGCTGTTTCCACTGGTGCTCTAACTTCAAAAGAAGCCACTGTTCCTTGTGCTCCATTTGCCCCTTCAAGGGTCGGTGAGCTGCATGCCAGAGGTTGTGGGGGAGAATTTGGGGCTGAATAAAACACCATCCTCAAGTCCTGACTGCTGAAGCAGCAGAATACCTCCAGAACTCTTGCACTGAATCACACCAAAATGAAGCAAGGAAGCCTTTGTCAGGGGAGGTATAATAGATACAGTTGAAGTCCATACCATTCCTATCCTCTTAGGCATCTCCAGTGAAATAGACAAACTTTCTAGTAGAGAGAGCTCGAGCAGCTCATCCATTTCAGCAGGTGTTGGCCATCTTGGATCCTCATTTGGCTGGATTTTAAAGTGAGTTGGCTTTCAGAAGTGGAATGATCTGTGGATTGATTGGTAGGGTTATATATGGTATTTTTAAGAAAATTTAGGATATTCAGTCCATGTCTTAGGGGGTGAAAGTGTGTGTTTAATTTTTGGTTTGTCATCAGTTTGGGGTATTAAGGGGTATAAGGAAAAGGGTGCAAAGGTTGGAGGAGGGACTCAGGGCAAGGCAATAGGTATAAGACTATCAAATAAGCCTATGCATTATGTTGAGTTAGGTTGCTTTGTAGGAACAAATCAGGAAAACTCCACCTCATATAGGACAGTGTAAGTAGGGACATGCAAACTATATTATGGTAGCATAATGGATAATTAGAATTTCAGTGTCTTGTTCCCCTGACTGAGCAAATCTGAGTTCTCAGCTCTAAAGCAATTTTATTTACAAGCAAGTAAACAGAGATAATTAAAATATAAGTTATATACAAATTCTAAATAGCCTAGAAACAGGTAATAGAAATATAGGGGGCAGTTTTGAAATGACTTCCAAATCTGAGTTTGGACGTTTTGCAGAACATGCACAAAATCTAGTAGTGAACAGGACCATTTTTGAAACAATAACAATCCATCTTTTTGGTCTGAAAATAGCCATGTTTCAGATATGCTTGTCCTCAGTGCATCTATTTTTTTGAACCATTTTTGAAAAAAACCACATCCAAAAGAAAAATGCACAAAATAAGCCATTGGGATGTAGGAGGGGCCAGAATTTTTAGTAGATTGGCCACACAGACTTCCCATCAGATCAGTGGGACTCCCTGGGGGTCACTGCAGTAAATCAGGGCCGCCATCAGGGCAGTACTACCGGTCCTGCATTCAGGGGCCCGGAGCTGACAGGGGGCCCGGGTTCCCCCAGGGTCCTAGGCAGTGTTCTAAGGCAGGGGCGCCAGTAGCTCGCCAAGGCAAAGTGAGTCGATCACCCAGGACTCACTTTGCCTTGGCGATCTATCGGGCCAATCAGTCTTCCTCTCCCCGACGTCAATTCTGCAGTCAGAGAGGAAGTTCGGGCCAGCCAATCGCTGCCTGGCTGGGCGGAACTTCCTCTCCGACGGCAGAATTGATGTCGGGGAGAGGAATTCTGGTCGGCCCGAAGCAGGGAGAGCATGCGTCGGCGTCGGCTTTGGGGTCTGTTATCCATTGATAGGTCCTGTTCCCCGATGGCAGCGGCAGTGGCAGTGGCTTGGGGAACGGCAGGGAGAAAGAAAGAAAGGGGGCAGGCAGGGAGACAGAAGGAAAGAAGAGAAACAGAAAAAAAGAAAGGGGGCATGAAGAGAGGAAGAAAAAGTTGGGGGAGGGAATGAGGTGTGGAGGAGAGGAAGCATACAGGCTGAAAGAAGGGAAGAAAGATTGGATGCACAGTCAGAAGATGAAAGTGCAACCAGAGACTCATGAAATCACCAAAGGTAGGAAAAATGATTTTATTTTAAATTTAGCAAAGTGGAGGCAGTATTACCAAAGTTTTCAAATGAATTTGCCCAAATAACTTAATAGTTAACTGGGTAAATTCCCAGAGATGAAAACTTCCCTTCACTTACTATGCACAGTTCTGAATTTATATCTGCTGTCTATATTTTACAATATGGTCCCCTTTTACTAAACCGCAATAGTGGTTTTTAGCGCAGGGAGCCTATGAGCGTCAAGAGCAGCGCTGGGCATTCAGCGCAGCTCCCTGCGCTAAAAACTGCTATTGTGGTTTAATAAAAAGGATGGGGGTTTATTTGTCTATTTTTGTATGGTTGTTACTGAGGTGACAATGCATAGAGTCATCTTCCTTGACCTCTTTGAAAAAAACCCAGAATAGGAATGATAATTAACATTTTCTCAGCGAATAGTGTGCCTTGTGTTTTTTAATTTTATTGTTGGTAGATCATTTTGACTTGGTCATTTTAAAGTAGCTCACAAGCTCAAAAAGTTTGGGCACCTCTGAGCTAGAGCGTTGAAACTATGTATTTCTATTTTATCCCCCCTTTTACAAAACTGTGGAGCGTTTTTTTGCGCCAGCCGTGGTGGTAGCAGCTCTGATGCTCAGAATTCTATGAGTGTCAGAGCTGTTACCACCGTGGCTAAAATCCACACTACAGTTTTGTAAAAGGGTGAGGGGTTAGTTTGTGATGACATATTCCATACTAGGCGAAGGTGTTTTCTGTGTTCTGTGTGTTCGAAAGACATGGTTTTCTGTTAGGATTGACGGTGTAGGATTAATCTGTGCTGGTCTGGCTTGTTTAGTTTTACAATGGGTGTACTGATGTACTGCTCACTGCAATATGTAAGATGCTGCCTTTTCTTAGGTACTCATGTGTAACGTGTGGTTTGTTACTAAAAATCATGTTTTTCTTACAGATGGGGGGGAGGGTGCCAAAAAATGATGGGCCCCGGGTGTTACATATGCTACGTACGCCACTGTATGTAAAGATACCAGAAAGCTGGCATAGCAAAAACTTTAAGTAAATTGTTATTCTTCTAAGTTTTGAGTATTTAACCCTCCCACAATCTCACAGGCACTCATTTTAAGTTTATTGAGATTTTGATTTAAACGCAATATCAAATATTTTCAATGCGTATAACAAAAATAAATTTGGGGAAATAAATAAAACCATTTGAACAATAAACATACAAACATATCCATAGATGATTAAAATTACATAAGGAGTACAAGGATAAACTACATTTGTTTAAAAATGCGTTCTCCGCGCCTGCTCATAAATTTGTTGACTGGAAGGATCCAGCAATGTGGCCAGATGCCATTCAGGACAAAGACAGAGAAAGAATTGTGCAATTTGGATTAATGATGGAAGATGATTTAAAGCAAATGGCACAGTCTATGAGTAAAGATCTTGACAGACATTCTTTTTATGAATATCTCCTCTATGCCAAATCACCCAATGGACGTGAGAAGATTTTATGGGACTGACTTAGGTGGAGCATTAGCAGAAAAGTATGTGTGTATTCGGCCCATGGAAGAAGGGGAGGGGGTCGGGGGGGAAGGGGTACGTGGGGGGCCCAATAGGATTGCTCAGTAAGGGGCCCAGAAATTTCTGATGGCGGCCCTGCAGTAAATGTCACATAAAAAGGCTCAGGTATACATTTTACTATAAGCCCCTTATACTGTATGATGAGCCATCCAAAACCCACCCAAAACCTACCGGACCCAACTGTACACCAAACCAAAAGCCTTTATGATACAGGTGTAACCTATATATACTGTAGGTATAGTAGAATTTGGTAGGTTTTAGAAGGCTCACATATTCCACCATCTATAGTTCACTGAAATGCCTACTAGGCTACTCCAGGAACCTGTTTCAAGTTTCAAGTTTCAAGTTTATTAGGATTTTATATACCGCCTATCAAGGTTATCTAAGCGGTTTTTACAATCAGGTACTCAAGCATTTTCCCTCTCTGTCCCGGTGGGCTAACAATCTATCTAACGTACCTGTTTGCTGCTGTACTAGAATTAAAATATTTAAAGAACTCCCCTATGAGGTCTTTCTCACAGTAATCATTGTATCATGCGATGGTGCACCCGCACCTGGAGTACTGTGTCCAACATTGGTCACCATACCTTAAGAAGGACATGGCGATACTTGAGAGGGTTCAGAGAAGAGCGACGAAAATGATAAAAGGCATGGAAAACCTTTCATATGCAGACAGGTTAGAAAGGCTGGGGCTCTTCTCCCTGGAAAAGCGGAGACTCGGAGGAGACATGATAGAGACTTACAAAATCATAAAGGGCATAGAAAAGGTGGAGAGGGACAGATTCTTCAGCCTATCGGGAACCACAAGAACAAGGGGGCACTCGGAGAAATTGAAAGGGGACAGGTTTAGAACCAATGCTAGGAAGTTCTTTTTCACTCAGAGAGTGGTGGACACCTGGAATGCGCTTCCAGAGGTTGTGATAGGACAGAGTACATTACGGGGTTTCAAAGAAGGATTGGATAAATTCCTGATGGATGCGGGGATTGAGGGATACAGATAGAGGTATAGAAGGGTATAGATAGAGGGATAAAGGGGATTGAAGGGTTTTAGGCAAAGGATCACCTTACAGGTCATGGACCTGATGGGCCGCCGCGGGAACAGACTGCTGGGCATGATGGACCTATGGTCTGACCCAGCGGAGGCAACTTCTTATGTTCTTAATTAAATATGAACAAGTTCAAAGCAATATTCATCAAAAGAAAAAGTATGCTCAGAGACCTGGAGACCAAGACAGGGGAATACTCCTACATATGTAACCCCGCCATCCAATCATAGCATATTTCTCATTGACGTTAACTTGCTTTGGTAAGTAAAACGTCACACTGCTTCACATGATAAATAACATATCTACTTAAAGTTTCACATTTTTCAGAGCATTTTTTAGAGCCAGACGCCTTTGTGAAGACCTTTCAACACTATGGGTTCCTTTTACGAAGGTGCGCTAAGCGTTTTAGCGCACACACCGGGATTAGCGCACGCTATAGTGCACGCTAGCTGAAAATCTACCACCTGCTCAAAAGGAAGCAGTAGCGGCTATCACCATTGGCAATTTAGCACACGCTATTTCACGCGTTAAGGCCCTAACGCGCCTTTGTAAAAGGAGCCCTATGAGAAACCTAACACCGTTTCTTTTTAAACATTGCACACTAAGGTGTTGTGAGGTTCCGTGACATAGGGTCAAAACGTGATTCATCACGTTGGAACCTTTTATTAAGACACACTAACCGCTAAAGATTAGCGCGCACTAAATGCTAAGGCACCCATTATATTCTATGGGCGCCTTAGGATTTAGCGCGCACTAATCTTTAGTGCACGCTAAATTGGTTAGCACGCCTTAATAAAAGGACCCTTAATCAATAGGCTGCTCTGCTACTCGTAAAATAGCTTTAGTGCCTGAGAAAGACCCATGTATGGGCGCACTAAGGCTATTTCTTGGTGCAACTTAGTAAAAGGACCCCACTGTTTCCTGTACAAACGAATGATGCAAAAAGTTAAAATTAATGGCATATTAACATTTGTCTTTTCTATTGCAATATTTAAGCTTCTGTCATGGATACTTTATCCAGAGACTTTTGATTAATTATCGTTTATTCATGGCATTTTATGTGGTCCTGGTACAAACAAACAAACAAAAAACACTGACAATGACACAGCAAATTACATATCATAATGTAACACATTATCTAACTTCATGTAAGTAATAAAAAAAGTTATAATAATATATCTATAAAAATAGACTTTAACCATAAAACATGTTGTTTGATAGCTTACTTATGCTCAATCTGGCTTCAAGCTTTAGCGCCTGATCTAAATGACAACTTACAAAATAGTAGAACAAGGAATGGTTTTTGTTTAATTAAAACCTTTTTGAAGTACAAGAAATCAATATAGCCCACATCAGCGGGAAGAAGACAGTCATTACACTAAAAGTAATTAAGCAAAGGAGATTTGAAAAATAAGTCCGCAATCCACATGATATACTACCACAGGCCTATAAAAGGCTTCCAAGTGGTTTACAATAAAATTAAACAAAGTGGTGGGGGTGGGGGATAAAGGAGGAGATATATTTAAACCTAAGCTGATTCCCCCACCCACCAAAAAATAAAAACCTTTTACTAAACCACAGAACCAACTTTAATTTTTGCTGGCTTTTACTAAACCGTGGTAGAGCTTCTTACAACAGGCTGGTGAGATACTGTAAGTGCTTTGATGCTCATTCAATTCATATGAACATCAGACCATTCACCTCATTGGCCCAGGGTAAGAAGCTCTACCAAGGTTTAGCAAAAGCCAGCAAAAATCAAAATAAAACGTATAACTTTACTATGGGCTCCTTTTACTAAGCTGCGATAGCGGTTTTAGCGCACGCTCAGTGCACGCTGAATTGCCCCGCGCGCTAGATCTTAACGCCAGCATTGAGCTGGCATTAGTTCTAGCCGTGTAGCACAGGTTTAGCACGCGCTAACATCCTACGCAAGCTATAAATGTTATCGCAGCTTAGTAAAATGAAATCACACGTTCTGTATCCAATTTCCTATAATCATAAATATCTTCATCTATTAAAAAAAAGACTTCTACAATTAAAGAGGTCTTTAACATTTTTTGAATTGCTGCATATTATTCACCATCCTTAATTGTCCAGCCAAGTTGTATCACAGTTTCACTCCTGCGACAGAAATAGCCCTAGTTCTGGTATCAGCATATTTAGGGCTCCTTTTACTAAGGTGCACTAGCGTTTTTAGTGCAGGTAGGATATTACCGCGTGCTACACCGCACGCTACGTGGCTAGAACTAACGCCAGCTCAATGCTGGTGTTAAGGTCTAGCATGCGTGGCAGTTCAGCGCGCGCTATTCTGCGCATTAAAGCCCTAACACAGGTTTGTAAAAGGAGCCCTAAATCTGGTGTAATCTGTCCACTGATAAACGCATCGCCACCTCAGATCTCAATGAACATATGGATGATACCATGTCATAACATGAGCCAAATACTCCATGTTGGACTGCTCGATAGGTCAACATTGACACTTTAATCCCGCCCCTCCCTGCTTATGAAGCCACATTAGGGATTTTTCTCGCAGGCCGTAGTGATAAAAATTCTGACGCTCATAGGAATTCTACATTTCCAGCACATTTCTTCGACACAGACCATGATTCTCCAAATGATGCCAAACTTTGAGTGACCACGAGTCTCAAAACAATGCCGAACTTTGAGTGACATGCAAACAGTACCAGCCGATTTTGGTACCATTTTGAGGATCCAGGCCTCAACATATAATGCTCATATACTCTGGAATTTGTTGCCAGAGAATATGGTACAATCAGTTAGCACAGCAGGATTTTAAAAAAAGACTTGGAAAAGTTATTTTAAAAAAAAAAAAGATCCATAAGCCATTATTATGATGGACTTGGGGAAATCCACTGCATAGTTCTAGGATAAGCAGGTATAAAGTTTGTTTTAATCTTTTGGGATCATACCAAGTACCTGTGACCTGGATTGGCCATTGTTGGAAACAGGATACTAAGCTCAATGGACCTTCAGTCTATCCCAGTATGAGTTGACCAGACCACTGAATCCTAATAGTTAAATTATTGGCATACCCCCCCCCCCCTAAACTCCAATGCTCAATCCTTTTGTCCAAATTTCTTTGGTGTCTCCCTTTCAATATTAGGCCCCCCTTTGTATACTGTATAAACACACACACATTTGCATTTATCTACAACTTTTCAAATGAGAATAAATACATTGAGGTTTAATTATGAAATGTTTAAGCAATTTCCTTTGAGATAAATATCTTTTAATTCTTGGCATGAAGTCTGAAATCCTGCTTCCCCTCTCATATGACCAAACTGTCTAAATTGTCAGACACAAGGGAAGTGTGGCTAACTTTCCATGTCAAATATTGGCTTTAGGTAATGTTGCAGAGATGAATATGCCAGCTGGAACCTAAGAGTCATTTGGGAGAGCTGTGTAATGCAATCAGGCAAATTCTCAGAAAATCATGTGACAGCCTTGCAAAACTGTGAGACCTGGCCAGTATAAGAAGACACAATTTAAATTTATTTTTTCTGCTAATCTGAGAATTTCCAGACATAAAATATTTTGTATATCTATATTACATTTCAGCACATTGTAAAATGGAGTAGTCTCTGTTTTTCCAGCATATCTTATATTAGATGAGATAGGTAATATAAATGCATACATGATTTGAATTCTGCTAGATGTCAAATATTTCTTAATTAATCTTCATGTCTTGCAGCATCTTTCACATATATTTGGGTTTCTAGGGAAAAGAGAATTTGGGGCATGTGCACTACAGTGTGGTAAGCTTATGCAATTACCACACCTTAGATGCAAAACCTAAGGGATGATAAGATGATTAATGCAGAGGGCATGTCCAGCATATACCCTTTCTGCACAGGCAGCTATATACTGCATAGACTTATGTCCCATGCCTCAGCAGATGACATGGGGGTATTCACACTACCTGGCTGATCCATGGAACCTGGATCCTGGTACAAACAAACAACCCAAAAACCCATCAACATATACTGCAGTCCTGGCAGTGCTACCTAATACCTCCAGCACATAACCCTTCTGATCTGATCCCCCTTTCTGCCCTGTTGGTACCTTCTACTCCGATCCTACCCTCTCTTAACAGTACTTCTGCCCTGATCAGCCCTTCCTGATTAGCACTCATTCCCCCAGACACAATCCTAAGATAAGTCCCCCCTAAAAATATGCCTTTCCTTAAGATTAGCCCCTCTAACATAAGATTTCCTAGGAAAATTTCCCCAAATGAAGACTCCCAACCATATTCTCTGACCCCCTCAGGACTTCCCAAGTCTCCTCGGTCATCTAGTGGGATAGGGCAGGAGCTATCCCCCTTCCCATTCCCATCCCAGAGCACCAGGGTTCAAAATGGCAGCTTTGACCCTCGCACCAAAACAGGAGATCCTACCTTCACACAGTAGAAGCACAAGAAAGACATAAAAGGTGTCCTGTGAAACTCAATTCCTTTATTATCACCAAGACTCGACATGTACATGTTACTGCCGTAATGGCCTGCCTCAGGAGTCTGAATCTTTATAAAGCATTATGTGCCACAAAGATTTTCAGCCTTGTGACTGTGATTCTTGAAGTAAAAGTATAGTTTAAAAATGTGTATCATGATCCAAGATGGTGCGCAGATCAGATGCTATGCGGTGAGCTCCTCGCTAGCGCCGTTCAAGTAACCCTCTTTCCCTTTACCTGCCAGTGTGCAGCTTGACCGTGCAGTGTTTTGAATATTGCCAAACGCTGATTTTTGCCTCCGGCGCATTCGATTCTTTCTATGGGCTCCAAAGGCATGGGATGTAATACAAATTGTCACTCTACTTTTGGATTCAGAGTGAGATTCCTACATAATATGTAGGGCTGGATTCTCTAGCCACCTTAAAAGAGGCCACTGTTCATATGTCAATCACTCAACAGCACTGGTTACAGAACCTCACCTAAATTCAGCCAAGATAGGCAGCAGAAATGTAGGCCCGGAAAACTCTGACTTACATTTTAGCTGCTTATCTATGCCAATGCAGGTTCCTAAAGTCAGGCTGCAGCAGCCATAAGCTTAACACGGCAAGGAAAGTTATCCCCAATTAGTAGAGCTGGCAAGGCTCCCCAAAGCTGTGGCTTCAGGGAGTCCTGCTGGCTTAGCTGATGGGGGGGGGGGGGGAGGAGGCAGGATATGCCTGCTGTGATCAGCTGAGTGGCTGTGGCAGGAGACCCCAACATCGGCAGGATGGATGCCCACTCCCTCCCGCAATAACCCTGGAAGCAGCCCCTCAACTGCAATAGGCAAGAGGGATATCCACTCCCTCCTGCCTGCAGGCCTCTCCAAACCCATGACATGCTCCAATCATCAATACCCACCAACCCCTCACCCCTCACCCCGACACCCCCCAAACCCCCATCCATAACCCCCAACCGCTGATACTTTTGAACCCCCCAATCCAATACCCCCTCAAAACCCACCCCCAATACCTTTTATTGTATGGCCAGCCAGAGGGATGCCTACACCCTCCGGCCAGCAGGCCTATTTCTTCACAATGGCGGGCCTTCCCCTTCCCAGTACCCATAGGAGAGGCCTTAGGTACAAGGGCCAATCATGGCTTTAGACCTCCTTCCCAGTGCATCCTGGGATACACTGGGAAGGGGCAATGGGAGTCCCGTACACACTACTACTACTACTATTAATTATTTCTATAGTGCTACCAGGCACACACAGCGCTGCACAGAGTCACAAAGAATAAGAAAACAGTCCCTACTCGAAAGAGCTTACAATCTAAACAGGCAAGACAGACAAACAGAATGTCAAGGATACAGTTAAGGGGAACGGTTAATCAGTGGGCTGGGTTGGAGGGCAGAGGAGTAGGGTTAAGAACTGAAAGCAATATAAAAAAGGTGGGTTTTCAGTCTGCTTTTAAACAAGGGAAGGGGTTTGACGGACAAACACGGGTAATTTATTCTAGGCATAGGGGGCAGCTAGATAAAAGGAACAAAGTCTGGAATTGGCAGAAGGGTAATGCTAAGAGTGACTTATCTGAGTAACGGAGTTCTCTGGGAGGAGAGATATTGAGGGGCAGCAGAATGAACAAACTTGTAGGTCAGCAATAAGATCTTGAACTGTATGCGATGACAGATAGGGAGCCAGTGAAGTAACTTAAGGAGAGTGGTGACATGAGTGTAGCGAGGTTGGTAGAAAATGAGTCACACAACAGTGTTTTGCACAGATTGAAAGGGGGAGAGGGCGACACTGAGGGACTATCATTTAGGCACACCCATTAGGCCAATGAAAAACAAACCTGTGCAAACATAAAAGTATACAACATTAATCTAAAGGTTGCAGATACCGTATTCCAGTATCTTCTTTAATTAACCTGATGTGAAGTAGTCCAAATGTAACAATACTGTGACCAAACAGAAACATATGCTTGAACTTCATATAAAAAAATATTGATTCCAAATTATATAATTAAGGAATTAAGAAATGTATAAAGGCATTTAAAATATGTAGTGATACCAAGCCAACCTATCATATGATGAGGTGCTGAAAAGTTCTCAGCCCAGCCAAGAAGAGAATGACATGGATATGGTTCAATCAATGATCTGAAACAATGTCAAAACATAGAAGTTCATTTCTGCAAACTGGCACTTAAAGAAATAAGATAACACTCTTTTCAGATACAGTGGCAAAATAACACTGGTTGGTTGGGCTGAAAACTTTTCAGCATCCCCTCATAATAAGTTAGCCTGACTCTTAGCTGTGTTTCAATACCCAAATATCCATCTATTGGAACTTAAAAGTACTATAATAGTGACATATTTAGGGGAAAATCTTTCTTAAACTCTTTCATGAGACAGACTTTCATAATTTAAATTGCATGAAGAAGAAAATTCCTAATTTTCAGTTTGGTATATTATAAACTCAAAAAATTGTATATGGCAGATTGGAGTTAAATCCTTCCATAATCATTTAACTGACTTTGGGAATGCTAGAACCATAAAAGTTCTGTAAACAAATAAATATGGATACTCATCACAAATAAATGACTAAAGGTCACCATTTCAGTAAGATCCAGTTAGATCAAGAATGTGCAAACTTTGCATTTTGTCCTTGATTTTAAGAGTATCTATCACAGTAGACAAGATTTATTGCCCATTGTTAAGCTGCTATACATTATTTCATGCTGAGACTATTTTACGTATTCGTAACCTCTAACTTGTTTTCAGTGGTATCTCTTTGACCTTCAGAATGAAGACATTTATTTTCAATAGCAGGTATATTTCAATATATAGTGTTTTGAAGCAAGCAAATAAGTACCAGGACTCAGGATAGGATTATAGGGATTCTGGAATTGTCAAAAACCTCTTATCCTATTGAAAAATAGCCAACATATACTCACAGATTTCTTTGAGGGGTAATATTTTAGTTGGGATAACATCTTTTTTTTTTTTTTTTTTTTTTTTACTAATGCACTTATGAAGATAAGAATGTAAGAATAATCTTACTGGGACAGATCAATGGTCCATCAAGCCTAGTAGCCCTTTCTCATGGTAGCTAATCCAGGTCACTAGTACCTGGCCAAAACCCAAAGAGTAGCAATATTCCATGCCATTGATCCAGGGCAAGCAGTGGCTTCTCCCATATCTTTCTCAATAACAGACTATGGACATTTTCTCCAGCTATATGCTCTTACCACAACCTCTGGCAATGCGTTCCAGAACTTAACTATTATCTGAGTGAAAAAAATATTTTCTCCTATTGGTTTTAAAAATATTTCCCTGCAGCTAAATCAAGTGTCCCCTAGTCTTTGTAATTTTTGATGGCGTGAAAAATCGATCCACTTAAATCTGTTCTACTACATTTAGGATTTATTGACTTCAATCATATCTCCCCTTAGCTGTCTCTTTTCTAAGCTGAAGATCTCTTACATATTTTTCCATAAAGACAAAAGCAAATAATTCATTCAGTCGCTCCACTATGGCCATATCCTCTCTGAGCACCCCTTTTGCTCCTTGATCATCTAGTAGTCCCATGAATTCCCTCACAGGTTTTCTGCTTCTGATGTACCTAAAAAATTGTTATGAATTTTTGCCTCTTTTACAAGTTTCTCTTCATAATCTTTCTTAGCTTTCTTTATCAATGCTTAGATTAACGGGTGCTAGAACATATGTGTGTGTGTCTGTCTTTTTTTCTCTCTCTCTCCTTAGCCGCTTTCTTTCTTTCTGCCTTTCTTTTTCCTTGGCTGTCCATCACCACCCCTTGCCTGCTCCCCCTGTCCATTTTCCCTTCCTTTTACCTCCACTGTGTCCACCACCACCCCTTCACTGCTCTCCTTATGCAGCAGCAGCCCTTCTCCCTTTGTTTTACCTCCCCCCTGTCCAGCAGCACCTCTTTCCTTCTCCCCCTGTCCAACATTAGTCCTCCGTTCTTTTTTCTTCACCTCCCCTGTCCATCAGCATCTCTTTCCTTCTCCCCCTGTCCAGCAGTAGGCATCCCTTCCTTTTTTATCCTCCCTCCTCCTTCTTATCCTTATGATACTCTTACCTTGCTCTGCCCCTGATCAGAGTTTCCCGACAGCTGCCCAGTTGCACCCATTGGAAAAGTTCCCACTGCCGCATCCCGCACCCCTCCTGACGCGGCTCCCGCTGTCCTTTCTGTCTGTCTCTGTCCCTGGCCCCCTTTGCCTGTCTGTCTTTCTGTGTATCTCCCTGACCCTGTGTCTTTCTTCTTTCCTTTCTGTCTCCCTTCCTCCCTCTGTCTGTCTGTCCAAAGCAGCATTCCATCCCCCTCCCCCCACACCAGTTCCCTGAGCACCTGCCCCTGTGTATTTCTTATTTTCTTTGTGTTTCCCTTCCTCTCTCTGTCTGTCTGTCCGTCCAAAGCAGCATTCCCTTCCCCTCCATTTCCCTCCCCCCCCACCAGCTCCCTGTGCAGCAGCATTAGCGTTTCCTCTACCCACCCCCACCCCTGTCCCTTCCCCTTCCCCTTCCCGCGGGCCGGACTACAAAGGTGGTGATTCCAGCAGCGCTTTTATCAGTCTCCACACGCTGCTTCGGGCCCTTCTGCCCTGATTTACTCTGGCACGTCCCTGATGACATCATCAGAGACGCGGCAGAGCAAATCAGGGCAGTAGAAGTGCCCGAAGCAGCGTGTGGAGACTGATGTACACGCTGCTTGAATCGCCATTCGGACCCGCGGGAAGAGAAGGGGGTGGGCGGCAAAGGAGAAACGGAGATCGGCGGCGGCGACAGGAGAAACGGAGAACGTCGTCTGGCTGCGGTCCGGCTTGTGGAGGCGATCGGGTGGTGACGTATTCGCGCGCATGCGCACTCCTTCGGCCACAGACCTACAGCGCACGGAACACGAAAATAGGACTGCGCATGCGCGAGTTAGCCTTTTATTATATAGGATGCTTTGCATCTAACTTGCTAGTGCTTGTGTCTCTTCTCATTTTCTTCATTCGCATCCTTTTTACATTTTTTAAAGGATTCTTTTTTACTCTAATAGCCTCTTTCACTTCACCTTATAACCATGCCGGCTCTTGTTTCCTCTTCTTTCCACCTATGCTGATATGTGGAATACATCTGGTCTGGGCTTCCACGATGGTATTTTTAAATAACATCCATGCCTGGTTTATAGTCCTAACCTTTGCAAATGATCCTTTTAGCTTATTTTTATCCATTTTCCTCATTTTATCATCGTTGCCATTTTGAAAATTAAATGCCTCCACAGTAGATTTCTTTTTGACATAACTCCCGGTATCAGCTCAAATTTGATCATGTTATGATCATTATTTCCTAGCGGATCCAACACAGTAAACTCCTGTACTATGCTTTGCATTCCACTAAGGCCCAAATCTAAAATAGCTACCCCTCTTGTCGGTTCCTGGCCCAGTTGCTTCAAGAAGCAGTCATTTATGATATCTAAGAATTTTACCTCCCAAACACTCCCTGATATAACATTTAACCAGTTAATGTTGGGGTAATTGAAATCACTTCTCAGAAAAAATCATACTGTCAAAAAACAGGAATCTATTAACCAACTGAGAAGTACTGTTTCACCCTACACATCCTTCACAAAAAACTACTCAAAACCCAACCCCACAATAGTAAAATTGGGAGAAAAAAAGGCCTCAGATAGGCTTCATCATGGGCCCCCCCAAAAAAACCTCCCAACAGTTCTTCTTGAAGGATTTATTACATATGTTATAATCATGTCCAAAATCAAACTTAGCAAAAACAAAATCTTCCTTCAAACAATTGCACAGCAGTAAATATCCAAAAATGTCACTTAGCTCTTGTTGATGTCTAACCATGCTCCGTTCTTAATCCGTTCTGTCCTGCGGCGTTTCTCTCAACCGCGTTTTCTTCAGACTCAAATCCAGACATGAAGTTCCAATAGTGTCATCCTTTTTTCGTCAACCTAGTTTCTTTAAGAATCTTCCACAGAAAACAACAAAAACCGGCATAAACAACAAGCTCCAATGCCTCTAAATATCTTGTTTCAACAGTATCCTTCAAGGATACCTCACACTGAACCATCCGCTCCTGGGCGACTGTCGGCTTTCCCCTGCTTCTCAGTTTAAAAGCTGTTCTTTCTCCTTTTTAAATGTTAGCACCAGCAGCCTAGTTCCATCCTGGTTAAGATGAATTCCATCCTTTCAGAACAAACTCCCCCTTTCCTAGAAGGTTGCCCAGTTTCTATTAAATCTAAATCCCTCATCCCTATACCATCGTCTCAAACACACATTGAGACTTTGAAGCTCTGTTTGCCTCTTGGTTCCTGTGCATTGAATTGGAATCATTTCTGAAAATGCTACCCTAGAGGATCTGGATTTAAGCTTTCTACCTAGGAGCCTAAATTTGGCTTCCAAAACATCCATCCCACATTTTCCTATGTCAATGGTACCTACATGTACCATGACAGTTGTTTCTTCCCCAGCACTATCTAAAATCCTATCTAAGTGACACGTGAGGTCACCACCTTTGCACCAGGCAGGCAAGTGACTATGCAATCCTCATGCCCACCAGCCACTCAGCTTTCTACATGCCTAATGATTGAATCACCAACTACAACAGCTGTCCTAACCCTTCCCTCCTTGGCAGAAGCCCCTGGAGACATATCCTCGGTGTGAAAAGATATTGCATCCCCTGGTGGGCAGGTCCTAGTTACAGAATTATTTCCTACTTTACCAGGGTGATGATCTCCTTCTAGGAGACCTCTCTCCTCCAAGGCAGCACAGGGGCTACCAGAATGGAGGTGGGAATTCTCTACAACATCCCTGTAGGTCTCCTCTATATACCTTTCTATCTCCCTCAGCTCCTCCAAGTCTGCTACTCTAGCCTCAAGGGTACATACTCATTCTCTAAGAAGTAGTAGCTCTTTGCAGTGAGCACACATAACTTCTCGCCAACTAGAAGAAATCATACATGTAACATTCAGTGTTAATAAGGCTAATTAAAAAGCTCAATAACAAGATGAAGACAGTAGTCCAGCAACAAACAGGGTGCTATCCAGTCTTTTGTACTGAATGTCACATGTATGATTTTATTTTTATCCAATCCTTTTCTCTTTAAAATAGGCTTAACAGTACATTGTTTACAGTCTTCAGGTACATAGCCCAGTGAGAGTGATTTCTTTGCAACACCTGCTACAAAAATAGCAATATTATCCACCAACGATCATAGTATGTTCGTATTGCAAGGATCCAACAATGACCTCATAGGAGTGGCTTTTGAGATGACATTTTTTACTGCATCCAAGTCAATTTCACTGAATCTATCCTAGGTGAGTCCAAGTTTTAGACACTCAAATTCACAATCTGCTTGAGAAATATCATCTACTATGATGCTTTGCTCCACTTTATGGGACAAGTATTCAGCATAGTCATTAACCTTCAAATTAACTAGTCTTAGAAACACACTCTCCCTCAATCAAAAACTTAACAGTTTGATAAAGTTCACATGGACAATCTTTCACAGTTTGTAATCTTTTCTTAAAGAATTCACCCCACATAATTTCACAGAGAAATTTGTATTCAAGCAGCTTAATGCTATAAATCTCATAATCTTCATCTAGCCCTGTTTTATTCCACTTCCTTTCAGATTTTCTTAATTGTTGTACAACATCCCTCAGAATATTACTTTTCCACATCAAACATCCATGGTTTGCTCTTACTTCCACAGGCTTTTCTGGAGCTATTAGGAATATATTATACTAGTATAGAGAGCCTTAGGATTATATTATTGTATTTTTTCACCCATAAGACGCACTTTATTCACCCAAAAGTGGGTGGAAATCTCGGTGTGTCTTATGAAACGAAGGTACAAATTTTGTTACCCTCCTCCCCTGTACCATTGTAAAACCTGCCCCCCACAACCACACCACTTTTTTAAACCCACCCACCTGCCCGCTGCCACCACACCACCTTATTATAATTCCCCCAATCTGTCTGTCCATTGTTGCTGTCGCCATTTCCCCTTTTTAACCTGGTAGTCCAGCACCCTCGTCTTATTTTCCGGCGAGCAGTGAAACAGATCAGCAGCAAGAATGTCAGGAGCAAGCTTTACGCTCTCCCGCTCAGCCCCGCATTGCTTTCTGAATTGCTGCTGTAGGTTCTCACGAGACTCACGAGAACTTACGGCAGCCATTCGGAAAGCAGCACTGGGACCTAGCGGAAGAGTATGAAGCTTGTTCCTGATGTTTGCACTGCTGATCTGTTTTGCCGCTGGCTGGGAAATAAGGGGGAGCCTGGAAGAGCGAAGTCTGCAAGCACCGTATGCAAAGTAGGTGCCGTGGCAGGCAAGGAGGGAGGGAAGCCGGCTGGAGCTGCTGGGCATGATTTAAAAAGGTATGGGGGGTGGTTGGCCTGGGGCTGGTTGGCCTGGAGCTGGCTGGCTGGCTTGGGACTGGCTGGCCTGGGGCTGGGGCTGGCTGGCTGGTTTGGGTTAGGCTGGCTGGTTGCTTGGCATGGAGCTGGCTGGCAGGCTGGCTGGGGGCAGGCTGGCTTGGGGCTGCCTACCATTACACGTGCCTACCACTAGATGTGCCCTGTACCCTGTCCTGGCCTACCACTAGACCACCAGAGAGGGGACAGGGTACAGGGCACATTTGGTTCAGAATTTTTTTTCTTGGTTTTTCCTCCTCTAGAGGTGGGTGCGTCTTATGGTCAGGTGTATCTTATGGAGTGAAAAATACGGTATATGCTTTATTTAGTGCTTGTTTCTTAGGTAGTTTTAGGGCTATATTGTATGCATGGAGGGGCATAGTCAAAAGAAACATCTAAGTCCCCTTTTAGCCTAAGATCCTAGGCACAGAAAGTAGGCAGCAGGGAAATGTCCATTCTATAAAAAAAAAAAAAAAAGTGTCCAAAATTAGGGTGTGTTTTTTAGAATGGCCTACCTCTACGTTCAGCAGTTTAGTTGCCCAGACTGCCACTATGTATATCCTTACAACACATTCCCTACCAAAAAATTGCCCAAGTCCCAAACACCTAAAACAAGACCTTTTAGGTGAAGGACAGACCAGTCCTTCACCTAAAAGCAGGATTCTCTAACCAGCGTCTGTCATAAACAACTCCGATTATAGAATCCTAGAACACCACCCCCCCCTCTGGCAACGATAGGGGCAGAAAAGATGCCCATTTTCATTAAAAAATTTTTTTTATTGAAGTTTAACATATAACAAGTGATTAAATAAAATACAATGAGATTTTACAGAACAAATGATTTATAAATGTAAAACAGATGCAGAGAAGATTAAAAGCATCTATGTAGACAATTTTAAATATACATATGTAACCATACAATTAGATAAAGACCAAAGATTAGATAAGATTCGATTAGAACTCATTTTAGTAAATTAAGCATCACAAGCAATAAGTAAAACATTAGGATAAGAAATTATACTCAAAGTTACCAACTGAAATGTAACAATTACCTCAAAAATGAGAAGAGACATTTGTTATTGGAAACCATATTTTGTTAGTTTTAAAGCTCCTATTAGTAAGGGAATTCGCTTTGCATTCTTATTTATGAATCATCATAACTAGCTCACCAAAAAGAGGTGTTTAATAATTGAGCTGACTTCCAGTCAGTGGCGTACCTAGCATATGTGACACCCGGGGCCCATCATATTTTTACACTCCCCTCCCATCTGTATAAAAAACATGATTTTTAGTAATAATCCAAATGTCACACAAGAGTATACCTAGGAAAAGGCAGCATCTTATATACTGCAGTGAGCAGTGCAACATCAATACACCCATTGTAAAACTAAACAAGCCAGACTAGTACAGATCAATCCTTCAGACTACTACACCGGCTGCCATTCGAAGCACGAACAATATTCAAGTTCGCTTGCATATGCTTCAAGCTAGTATGGGACCTAGCCCCCACATACCTATTATCGCACTTCGTACTATACAGTCCCACGAGACATACCAGAAATTGCAATCTATTCGCATATCCAAGCATTACCGGCTGTAAATACAAAACCTTCCTGGACAGAACTTTTAAGTGCCAAGTAAACAAACAACAACACTGGCTGGACAACTACATAAATGGAACTGAACTGACCTACGTCGCCTTTAGAAAAACCATAAAAACTGCCTTACTCGACAAATATGTCAACTAAACTTCAACTACACCTCTCTCTTTTACCTAATATGTCCCCCCTGAAAAAATTCTAAACAAACAGTATTATGTAATTCACCACTTTATCAAAAAGGACCTCTCTGAATTTCTAAACAAACTGTATATTATAATTGCTGCATTTCTAAGATTCTGTATACTGTAATTGCTGCATTTCTAAGATTCTGTATACTGTAATTTCTCTATCTGCATACTGTAAATCGCTGATTGTCCAGCTCTCTTCAGTTGTAAACCGCCTAGAAGTCGCAAGATTATAGCGGTATAGAAGAATAAAGTTATTATTATTATTAGCAGAAAAACATATCTTTCGAACAAACAGAACACAGAAAACACCTTCGCCTAGTATGGAATATGTAATCACAAACTAACCCTTCCCCCTTTTACAAAACTGTAGTGTGGTTTTTAGCCATGGTGGTAACAGCTCTGACACTCATAGAATTCTGGGCATCAGAGCTGCTACCACCACGGCTGGTGCTAAAAAACGCTCCACAGTTTTGTAAAAGGAGGGATAAAATAGAAATACATAGACAAAGGTTAAATTGAATCAGCAAGAAGCTAAACTCTGCATACAATGCAACACCACAAAAAAAGTGACACATGTCTCCTAAAGCAATAAATAAATAAATATAATTTTTTTTTCTACTTTTGTCTTCTCTAGTTTCTGCTTTCCTCATCTTCTTGTTATTCTCTTTCTTCTATCCACTGTCTGCCATCTCTCTGCCCCTATATGGCATCTTCTCTCCTTTTATGCCCCTTCCAGAAACTGTATGCCTCCCCCTTCTATCTCTCCTTTCACCCCCCATTGGTTTGACATCTCTCTCCTCTCCTTCCCTCTCCCATATCTCTCCTCTACAATCCCTTTCCCTTTTTTCCCTCATTTTCCTTTTCAATTTATTTTCTGCATCTGTCTAGATTACGTTCTTACTACCCTGTAATCAATTTCCTTTTTTACTGTCTACCTACAGCTTGCCACCTCTTTTCCTCACCCCCTCCAGTATTTCACTAACTCAATCCTTTTCCCCATCATGTGCTCTCCTTTTATTTATCCCCTCCTTCTATCATGTGCCCTCTTTCTCTACTCCTTCCATCTAGTACTTTCTCCTGTCTCTGTCCAATTTCATCCAGCATCTGCTTCCCTCTTTCTCTCCTCCTAATTTCCTTCCTGCATCTGCTCCCTTATCTCTCCCATCCGCACTTCCATCCAGCATAGGCTCCCCCTCTACCTCCCCACTACCATCCAATGTCTGCACTTTCTTTCTCCATCCACTCCTCTTCAATTAGAATCTACTCCTTGTCTATCCCTTCCCCCAACTTCCATCAGCATCTGCCCCCTTTCTTTCCCTCCAATCTAATTCCATCCAGTATCCTTCCCCCTTATGTCTCTCTCACCTTTCCCTGCACACCAGTTCCATCAGTTCCATCAGTACCACTCTTCCATACCACCCTGCCCTCTTTCTCTCCCTCCACCATTTTCCATACCAGCAGTCCTGCTCCCTTCTCTCCCTTCATGCAGCAAGGTCCCGCGATGACCATAGCTGCCGGTCCACCCCACTCTGACGTACTTACTCTGGAGCAGAGTCAGCAGCCGTGCTGAGGTACAGGAAGGTCCTGCGATTTCTACGTCTGCCAGCTCTGCTCCGGAAGAAGTAAGTTACATTGGAAGGGGTGGACCCGACAGACAAAAGGAGTTATGGCAAGGTCCCGCGATAACTGCACCTGTCGGGTCCACCCCCTTTGACGTAACTTATTTCTTCTGGAGAAGAGCCGGTAGATGTAGTCATCGCGGGACATTCCTGCACATCAGCGTGGTTGCCAACTCTGCACCAGAGCAAGTACGTTGGAGGGGGTGCACCTGCAGCTGCGCTGAGGTGCAGGTCCTGTTGCACAGTAGGGCAGGACTTTCCAGACCTGGACCTGGCCGGCTGTGCACCCCCCTAGGACGTGCACCTGGGGCGGTCTTCCCCCCCCCTTGGCTTGGTATGCCACTGTTTCCAGTGTGAGAAAATCATTTGCAGAGTAAGAGCCATAATAATATTAAGTAACTTAGAATGCCATTTGTCCAGTACATCAGGCAAAGCAAAAGAATGAAAGAGAACAATATCAAAAGATAACTGAGAAGAAATAGGAAGTATAGTGCATATGGTTTTCCATTCTGATCTCCAAAATGGTTGAATATTTGGGCAGACATAAATCATATGCATAAGGTCGCCTAAATTTCCTTTACAATGCCTGCATTTATTTGAATTCATTAAATGGGCCCTATGCAGCTTGCTAGGAGTCCAATATGCTTTATTAAAAAAAAAAAAATAGTGACTGCATTAAACTGGTGGATAGTGTAGGATGTTGTGTATACATAGAAAAATTTATCCATTGGTCATCAGATCCTGACCAAGTAGATTCAGATGTCCAAATGCATTTAAAACTAAATGTCTACTACTTGAAAAGGACAAAACCCCTTCTATAACTGAGCTAGAAATAAAACCCACCAAATATCCCTTACAACCCACTCTCAAACTCCTTGGAGTAACAGTAGATAGAGATTGCACTCTTCAGGTGCAAATCAACAAAATCACACAAAAAGCATTCTTCACCATGCGCAACCTTCGCAAAATCAGAAAATTCTTTGAAAAAGAACAATTCAGACTCATAGTCCAATACCTAGTCCTAAGTCTATTGGATTATTTCAATATCCTCTACCTTTCTTGTCCCACCTACCTAATAAAACAACTACAGACCGTGCAGAACACTGCCCTCAGAATGATCTATTCCCTTGGAAAATTTGACCACATCACCAACGCCTTCCTAGAATCACACTGGCTTCCAATACAAGCCCGCATCCAATTCAAACTATACTGCATGTTATTCAAAACATTAAACGGAACGTCACCCACCCACCTAAACAACCGTCTAAACAGGAACCTCTCAACCAGACAGAGGAGAACCCAATCCCCTTTCTCCTACCCCCCTTTTAAAGGAACTAAACGCAAAAAGATATATGACAACTTACTAGCAACACAGGCAGCTAAATTGGATCCCACCATCACCAACCTACTGACAGCTTCAACTGACCTCAAGGCTTTCCGCAAAGAAATCAAGACCCTACTATTCAAGAAATTCACCCAAACGTCCTAATCCCTTCCTTTTCCCCTCTCACCCCTCTAAGAATCCTCTCATCAAAATTACTTTAGACCTTACGCCTTTAATTGTATTCCTTTTACTGGAAAAGTCCAGCTATCTTTTTTGTTGTACTAGGTCCAACTTCTTTAATTGTATTTCTCTTCCTGGAAATGTCCAGTTATCTTTCTGATGTAATCCGCTTAGAACTGAAAGGTACAGGCGGAATATAAGCCAGTAATGTAATGTAATGTAATGTAATTTAGTACACGTACTAGTAGTTATAGATGATGATATAAAAAATTTATAATAAAGTGAAGTCGTATGACCTTGAGTAATTCCTATATGACAGAGTTCCAAAAATTTTGATATTAAAGGGACATTAGGATATAGAGGCCATTTTAAATTCTTTAAGCAGTGCTGTAGTTGAAACCATCTATAGAATTCCATAGAAGGAAGATCAAATTTAGTTTGCAATTGTTGGAAGGTGAGTAAAGACGTGGAGGGGCATAATCAATAGAAACATCTAAGTCCGTTTTGGCCTAAGTCGCAAGTCGCCCAAATTTGGACACAGGAAAAGGTCCATTTTTGAAAAATACATCCAGCATATTTTTTTTTTGAAAATCATCCAACTGTACATTCAAACGTCTGATCGCCCAGACCGCTAAGTCGTCCATCTTTATACCACATTTTTGTCCAGGTCATAAACACCTAGAAAAATACCTTTTGGGCATGGGAGGGACCAGAAAAGTAATGGATTGGACACCCAGACATGGCACCAGAGTAGTGGCACTGCTGTGAACTTCACAAAAAGGGTACCACATAAACATCTCACTATAGCTCCCTTATAGGTCATGGTGAGCCCCTCAAAACATCCCCAGAATCTACTAGACCCACCTATCTACTACCCCAATAGCTTTTATGGCTGCAGGAGCCACTTATCTGGCAGTACAACAGGGTTTTGGGGTTTTTTGAGGGGTGGATATTTCTCACCAGGAATGAAATGATTAGAGTGACTTATGGGCTTGTGTCCTCTTCTCCATGGTTCACTAATCCACCCCCAAAACCAGCTCTGTGCAGCTATACTAGGCTTTCCTATGCCAGGCTGCCAGGTGCTGATGATCTGGAGGCAGATATGTAAAGTTGTTATTATGATTTTTATGGGGGTGGGAGGGTCAGTTATCACTGGGGCAGTGTGTGGGGGGTCTGTACTATATGTCTGCAATGCTTATCTGGACACTATGGATACCTTTTGTGGACTTAGACCTGGTTTTAGATGGCCTAAGCCACAACGTCCAAGTTCCGTCTTGGCAGTGTTGTAAAACTTTCGGTTATACATGCAGTACGACTAAGTCTAGGACGGCCCATGTCTAGCTCTAATCCTGCCCTCGATACTCCTCCTGACATGCCCCTTTTAGTTCTGGTCGTTCAGCATCACTGTGAAGGCTTAAGTCATTTTTAAATACGTCTAAAACCCGGTTCGATTATCGGCACTTGGACGACTTGTCTTTTAGATCATCCAAGCACCAATTTAGGCTGGTTTTTAGATGTTTTTCTGTTTCCATCTTATTGTCCATCTTATTCCATCTTATTGCATCAGTTGATTAATATACCAAATATCCTTCTCATTCCTATTGGCCAACATATTGGCTTACCACCAATTTTAATATTAGGATTATACCAAAGAGGAACAGAGAGAGAAGATTTATTCCATGAAAGTATAGGAGAAACCTTTTCAAGCGCTTGTATGGCATAGTGAGTGAATTTGATCATATTATATGATGATAAATGTTTAATATTTTCCTGGATGGGAATATATTTCAGGAGAATTGGAGAAGTTAGATGTGTCTCAATAAAACAACAAGCAGGTGGAGTGGAGATCTGAGGAGAATCGACTGACCATAGAGTACCATATCTCAAGAACATAACAAGATGGTATTTATAAAAATCCGGAAAATCCAATCCCCCATGTACTTTAGGTAGCTTTAATGTAGAGAGAGCAATGCGCGGTTTGTTGTGCCAAATAAATTTAGAAAGTAGGGCTTTAAAATCTTTATAAAAAGAACGGCTGGCAAGTCTAGGAAGCATTCCCAAGATATAATTGATGATAGGAGACTACTTAGAAGTCAAGGTTGAAATTTTAGATTGAAGAGCCTTCAAATTTAGGGACATGAGAGTATCTCTATGCTTGTGAAATAAGATACCAAGATATTTTAGCTGATCAGGAGACCATTTCAAATCAATAAGACCTAAATTGGATTGAAATGTGTTATCATTCAATGGCATTGACTCTGATTTGTTTCAATTAATACGATAAACTGAGAATATAGAAAATTCAGAAACCATTTGGAGTAGTACAGGGATAGAATCAGTGGGTTCAGTGAGGAATATAAGATCATCAGCATATACTAAGAGGTTCATAATAAAAAAAAAACGTCTAAAAAGTGGCCTAAATGGCTACTTGGATGATCAAAAAGCCTGATTTTAGACGTATCTAAAACCAGCTTAGGCCTTTCCCCTGCCACTAAACGCACAGAGAGAAAAGAGGCATGTTTAGAGGAGGGGAAAGGGTGGGAGGTGGGCGGGAGGTGGGCTGACCTACACCTAGGCGTGCAGCAGGTATAACCAAAACCTTAGGCAGATTGCCTAGTCGGCACTTATACGTTTCGACTTAGACGAAGTCAAAACAGGTCTAAGTGCCAAAAAAGGGGCCGCTGAGCTGATCATGGCTTCTGCGATCAGCTCAGCGGCCCCAACAACCTGCCTACCCCCTACAGTAATGATCGCGGCAGGAGAGATGGCTCATCTCCCCTGCCGCGATCTACCCTACCCCCCGACAACGATCAGGCCCAACCCGGCCCATGTGCCTAAGGCTCCAACCACAGGAGGGGCCTAAGACTCCCGGGCCTATTCTGATTGGCCCAGGTGCCTTAGGCCCCACCTGTGGGTGGGGTTTCAGACACCTGGGCCAATCTGGCCCCATTCTGCAGCCTACTGGCCTGCCGGATGGGCGGGTTTGGCACCCGTCCATCTGGCCAACATTTTACAGGTATGGGGGGGTGGGATTGGGGATGGGGGGTTGTGGGGTCACCGGGGGGTCACAGGTCGGTGGGAGGGCTGATCGGGGGTTCAGGGGGGCGGTTGTTGGGGGGGTTGTGTCGAGGGCAGGAGGACATGGGATCCCTCCTGCCCATATTGTAGTGAGGGGTGGGGGTCTGTCTGGGCAGGAGGGGTTGGGCTCCCTCCTGCCCGATCGTGTAGGGGGGTGGGGGGGCGAGAGGCCAGGAGGATTTGGGCTCCCTCCTGGCCTGATCATAATCGGGGGTGCCACAGGTGCCCAGGCAAGAGGGCTTGGGCTCCCTCTTGCCCCGGTCATTGGGGAACGTCGGGGTGCCGCGGGACAAGAGGGCTTGGGCTCCCTCTTGCCCTGATGTTGTGGGTTGGTGTGGATTCTGTAACCGGTGTTGTTTTTGACAGACACCGGTTACAGAATCCAGCTTTTAGGCGAAGGACTGGCTCCTCCTTCGCCTAAAAGCCCTTGTGTTGGACGTTTGGGGCTTAGGCGTTTTTTTGGTTCATTATGAGGTATAAGTGTAGACGTCGTGGGGGTATAAGTGTAGACGTAGTGGTGGTCTGGGCGTTTAAACAGCTGAATGTAGAAGCAGGCCATTATCAATAAAACCCTCCATTTGGATGTTTTTTTTTGATTATGGACATTTTCCCTGCTTCTATTTTCAACGTTTAAGGCCTTAGGCCAAAAGGTTTTAAATTGGTGTCCATTAGAAAAGATTCCTCTGATGGAGGATGAATTTCTAATGGCAATCAATAACAGTTCAAGTGCAATATTAAAAAGAAGTGGAGAGAAGGGACAACCTTGTCTAGCACCTCTTGACAATTTCACTTTCTCAGAGAGGATGTCATTGATTTTAAACCTGGAAATAGGGGATGTATATAAGACCTTATATATATATAAGACCTTAACCCATTGTGTAAAACCATTCCCCCATCCAAACCATAATAAAGAATCATATAAATGAGGCCAATCTCTCCTGCCACAATCCTCCATGACCCCCCTGAATCTTCCCCTCAATACAGCCCGTGACACATTTGGACGTCTCAATCATGTCTCCCCTCTCTCTGCATTCCTCGAGTGAGTATGGCTGTAACTCACCTAGCCGTTCTTCATATGGGAGATCCTTGAGTCTTGAGACCATCCTGGTTGCCATTCGCTGAACTGACTCAATTCTCAACACATCTTTTTGATAATGTGGCCTCCAAAATTGTACACAATATTCCAGATGAGGTCTCACCAAGGAACTGTACAACGGCATTATAACTTCGGGCTTCCGGCTGACGAAACTTTTTCGGATACAACCCATCATTTGTCTAGCCTTGGATGAAGCTTTCTCCACATGATTGGCAGTCTTCATGTCTTCGCTAATGATCACTCCTAAGTCCTGTTCTGCTGTAGTTCTTGCTAAGGTCTCTCCATTTAGGGTGTAAGTTCTGCATGGATTTCTGCTGCCAAGGTGCATGACCTTACACTTTTTGGCATTAAAACTTAGTTGCCAAGTTGTGGACCAATGTTCCAGTAAGAGTAGGTCCTGCACCATACTGTCGGGCACTATGCTTTTGCCTACTAAGTTGCATAGTTTAGCGTCATCGGCGAATAATGTAATTTTACCTTGAAGCCCCTGAGCCAGGTCCCTTATGAAGATATTAAATAGGATCGGGCCCAAGACCGAGCCCTGTGGCACTCTACTGATCACTTCCGATGTTTCAGAGAGAGTACCATTTACCACCACTCTCTGAAGTCTACCTGTGAGCCAGTCTCTAACCCATGCAGTCAATGTTTCTTCCAATCCCAACAAACTCATCTTACTCAATAACCTGCAGTGTGGGACACTATCAAAAGTCTTACTGAAGTCCAAGTACACGACGTCCAGGGACTCTCCCATATCCAGCTTTTTCGTTACCCAGTCAAAGAAACTGATTAGATTGGATTGACAGGACCTTCCCTTTGTGAATCCATGAACTTGGCCACATTCTTGTATCCCCCCGCTTTAAAAACAACAAGGAACCTATCTCCTCCACCGCCAACTACAGACCCATCGCCAACATCCCACTCTTCCAAAAACTCATGGAAGGCCTTATTAACCACGACCTCATGAACTACCTATAAAAGTTCCACATCCTTCACGACTCCCAATCCGGCTTCCGCACAAACCACAGCACAGAAACTGTCTTAGCTGCTCTGACCAATTAATTCCTCCACCTGTTCTCACTGGGCAAAAGCGCCCTAGTACTCCAATTTGACCTAAGCAGCGCCTTCGATCTGGTCAACCACAATATCCTGCTCAACTGCCTTGACTCCATCGGCATTACCGGACAAGTACTAAACTGGTTCTCAAGCTTCCTAACTAACCGTACTTACCAGGTCCACAGCAACGGAACCTTCTCCCATCACTGGCGCAACCCCTGCAGAGTCCCACAAGGCTCCCCTCTATCCCCCTTCCTTTTCAACATTTACTTGACCCCCCTGGCATGGACACTTGCTGACTTAAACCTAAAATCATTCATATACGCAGATGACATTACCATTATCATTCCCCTAACTTCACTCACACAACAGACGGAACAACTCACCTCCTCCATTCTCACCAAGTTAGAGCTATGGACCTCACAAATCAAATTAAAATTGAACACCGAAAAAACCAAAATTTTCCTGGCAAGTCCTAACCATAAACTTACAAACACTTCCCTGAAATTAAACGGCCTAGACTATCCTATCAACCCCACCATAAAAATCCTTGGAGTCCTCCTAGACAGATGCTTGACCTTCGAAGATCATACCAGTGCCCAGGTCAAAAAATGTTTCTGCTCCCTCTGGAAACTTCGCACCATTAAACGCCACTTCGACCACCTCTCCTTCCGTCTTCTGGTCCAATCACTAATCTTAAGTATACTGGACTATTGTAACATCATATACCTGGGATCCTATAAAAACACCATCAAACGTTTAAGAATAGTTCAAAATGCTGTCGTCCGCCTCATTTTCGGCCTCAAAAAATATGACCACGTTAGCCCCTATTACACTAAACTGCACTGGCTACCGGTAGAGGCAAGGATCATCTTCAAATTCGCTTGCTTCTGCTTCAAAACCCTAGCAGGCTCTTCTCCAATCTACCTATCCGAGCACCATGAAATTGCAGGCCCCTCTCGTACATGAAACACCTACCTGTTTTCCTTTCTTTCCCTGAAAGGCTGCCTCTACAAGAAATTCCTCGACAGATCCCTAGCATTCCAAGCGGGCAAATGGAACAAATGCCTCACTGCACTCATCTCCAATTCCCCCCACTACCAAATGTTGAGGAATCAATCAAAACCTACCTTTTTGATAAATTCCTCTAACGTCTCCCCCCTCTTCCTTGCCTCCTCCTCGGACCTTGACTTACCTCAGACTCTCGACTCCTCCAATCTTGTCAGCCACCAAATGGTTAAACAAAATGGATCACCCTATCCAACTAATCACCCCTTCTTCGTTACCTCCCATACTAAATGCCTCTGCTCTGCCTTATTGAACACCGCAGTATGTATCACCGCCGTATGTAACACTACTGTATGAACACCGCTATATATATGTAACTTACAGCAAATGTAACTTCTCTGCAATTTGTAACCTAGCTGAAAAATAACTTCACCGTAAATGTAGCGTCGCTGAAAATGTAAATGTTGCTATACAAAAAAAAAAAAAACTTCACTGTAAATGTACAATCTCTTCATCTGTTAACCGCATAGAACTTCCATGGTAATGCGGTATACAAAAATAAAGTTATTATTATTATTATTATTAATGGGGATCTCGTAGATTCTCATCTTTCAGGATCGTATCTAATTTGTGTTTGATTAGTGTTTCCATAAGTTTACTCACTATTGATGTGAGACTTACCAGTCTGTAATTTGCAGCCTCCGTCCTGCAACTCTTTTTGTGGAGTGGAATGACGTTAGCTGTTTTCCAGTCCAAAGGGACTCTTCCTGTACTTAGGGAAAGATTGAAGAGCGCGGATAACGGTTCCGCCAGGACATCTCTCAACTCCCTAAGCACCCTGGAATGTAGTTTTTCTGGTCCCATGTTAGAATTGAGCCCCTTACTTATTTTCACCAACTTTTGATTGATAGTTGAAATGTCATCAGGATTAGTGAGATCAATTGGGTGAGTTAGCTGTATGTCATCAGCATACACGAAAACAGAAAAGCCAATAGTCAGCCCTAGGGTAATCAGAGGGGCCGGGAAAATGTTAAAGAGAAGAGGGAATAGAATAAAACCTTGTGGAATACCAAAGTCATTAGGAAACGAGTCAGAAGAAAAGCCATTGAATGAACTTTTGATGTACAGTCTTTGAAATATGAGATGAACCAATCTAACACCTGATCTGATATATATCTATTTCTTGAAGACGGTTGAGTAGTAATCAGTGATCTATAGTGTCAAAGGCTGATGACAAGTCCAAAGAGATAAGAACTGAATTATGATGATCTAGATAGTATATGATAGTAACCAGTCCAATAAGTGAAAGCTCTGTGGAGAGATGTTTTCAGAATCCAGTTAGGTTTGGGTGAAGTACATTAGTATTTTCCACAAAGTCAGAGATTTGGGTGATTTTTGCTAAGAAAGGAATGTTAGAAATGGGGCAATAGATATTTCGGCTGCACTAATTTTGAAGTCTTAGATAGGATTTTGGAATGGAGCTCAAGGTAAGGCTGGTAGATACGAAATCGAGTATGTGGGGACTGAATATAGAGAAATGGCATTTCAGAATGAATAGGAATGGTCTCTATGCTAGAACCCTTTATGTTCATAGTATTAATAATCTGTTGAATCTCCAAAAGTGAAGGGATCTTGAAATGAAAACATTTGGAGAAAGATAGACCAGGTATCTGAGAATTGGTAACAGAAGAAACAGTAGAGTTTATATGAGCCAAGGGGTTTTATTGTTGTGAGTTTTCCTCATCCTTTCTCCTTGATTGACTCCCACAAAGTAATAATTGCGTTGGTGCAACTCTCCCCGGTTATGGTTGTCTTGTGTGCCATAAACTATAGAAGCAAATGTTCTTCATCATCCCAAAGACAGTTGCCATGACTTTGCCTCCAGATTTTTCTGTCTTGAACTTTTTTAGGAGTGGGAGATGTCTTGATCTTCCACTACATTGACTCTATTTTGGACTCAGGATTTCAGTGATAGACCCAAGTCTCATCTCCAGTCATCAAACGATGAAAAAAATTCACTTGGTCTTCATAGAGCATCTCCAAGTTTCCCTAACAGCACTGGAGCCTCATGACCTTCTGACATGGTGTCAGCATTCTTGGAAGCCATCATGCACTAACTTTGGACATGCCTAATCTTTCATGAATTATTTTCCAAACTGTACCTGCAGAGATGCCCATTTCTTCAGCTATTCAAGAAACTTTTATTCGTCTGTCTGACAAAATTAAATCCTTGACTATCTTGCATATTTCTGTGGAAGTTGCTTCCACAGACCATCCAATGTAAGGGTCATCTACCCTACTTAAACTGCTTACTCCAAAATTTTTTTTGTAGGATGATGGGGCAGACTCACCCTAAATTGCATTCATGCATTCATAGATCTCCTTTGGCTTTTTCACTTCTTTTGTAAGAAATTTTATCACAGAATGGTGCTCCAAATCTAGAAGTTTCTTACTTGATTCTCATGAGGACTTTCCTGACATCCTGTCTCTTGGAATGTTAGACTCGCACTGAGCCGCAACTGTACATAAGTAACATTGAGACATGTCACAACATGCACAGACTTGTTCAACATGTTTGCTATATTCTTTCCACACTCAGGTAGATAAATTATTGAGTGTGCTCATAAGACAGAGACTACTATGGAAATAATTTAGATGCACAAAGCATAAAGCTGCCTCTTCTTTCTTCTAAGGCTGAAAAACTCTTTCTCCTTCCTACCTATTCTGTTCTCACATAGCTATAACAAACTGATCATTTGGGCTGGAGTAAAGGATATTCACATATTCCTGATTCATTTACTTCTGATTCGTTTTGCTTCATTAAAGGTGTTTAAAGAAAATGATTTTTTTTATATACAAACAGTTAAAAAATTGCATGCATTCTTGGTAAGTATTTTGTTTGTATATTTTTACTTGGAAAGGATCATTACTTTTCATGTTCAGCTATTGACCCACAAGGCAGAAACATTTTGCATGTATATAAGTTTATCTTACAGAAAGTAGAAAATGTAGCGTGAAGTTTCCTGAAGAGTGCTCTTCATTGCCAATTCTCTACAAAGAGTGATCTTTATGAGGTATATATTCTAAGTAATGTGATTAAGATGTCCTCCTGATTCCATGAGGCAAAACGTGGGTGAATTTAAATTGGTTTTCTAAACACACTTCATGCAGAGATGTGAGGTGCATCTTTAATAACATTCACTCCAGTTCCTAGATATGAGCCAAAAACATCTTCCATACTAACTAGTGTCTCTCATCTTGCTAGTTTTTATAACTTTACAGCTGAGCTCATAAAAACAGAATTCATATTTTACATTACACAATATCAGCTGATTTAGTCTTACTCATTATATCCAACTTTCTAAACTATTCATTACGAGTATTGTCCTGGAGACATCTACATAGGAATCATTTAATGATTTAATTGATACATTGATTTAAAATAGATCATTAGAGTATATTTTGGATTTGATGTTTAGGGGCTCATAATTAAAACATCCCAAAAATGACTTAAGTGGCAGATGAACTAGTTTCTCATACAAAAATGTTTAAATCATAAACTCAAACAAAAAATGTATTAAAGTACAATATTCATAAAAAACAAGCATTCCCAGTGGTGACATTTCAGGGCCATGTCATAGGGGAGACATGGGAATGTTTTGTTATTGCCAATTTTAGCAAGAACGGATAGCACAACTACTTTCGGGGGGTAGAAAAAAAACTGTAATGAATTGGATCTGTGTTAAAAATGTCTAGGGCAAGGCCAAACCTGTCTTTGAGACCATTTATGATTTTTTTTTTAAATAAATCTTTATTAATTTTCAATTCGAGAACAGTGAATTAAAACATATATACAATTAACTTCATAGACAGCACTTACATTTGATCAATGAATACTATAAAATATATTACCCCCATCCCCTGGAAGTGGAAATCAAATAGGAAATAAAGGCATAATCCAACTAATCAGAGTTAACAAAATTTGTCAATGGACCCATTTGTGAATTTGTTGAATTGAAGAGTGGAGAGGTGAATGTAGTTATTAGTGAGAAATAGTGGACAGTTTCTGAGTGGCTTGTTACCTTTCAATTTGACCCTTACACTTCCTGCCTTGCCTCCTCTGTGTCTCACTTCTTCAAGTCCTTTCCTTCATTTGCTAGCCCTCCTTCTTCGGTATCTTATCTCCTTACTCCACCAAACCTTCACGGTCCCCAAATGCCCACACCTCCCATTCTACCTTCCTACCTGCTTGTTCTCCGTCTCTCATTGTTGCTCTGTTTGTCCAGTCTTAGTTTGTCACTGTGCTTTGTGCTGCTGCTGTGTGTATGAGCACTAGCATACCTGCATTGGTTGCTATCCAGGGCAGAGTACCTCCTCCTTCAGGAAGAGCACCCCACCACCAGAGAGAGGGAGTGAGGAGGTGTGAAGCAGTAACGGAGCAATGGTCTGGTGGGCGCTGCTGTAAGCTCTGCCGGGCCCCTGCCTAGTACAGGTTGTCGACCTCAGTGGGGGTGGGAGACTGCAGAGTCAATGACCGTACACACCAGACCACAGCCCCATGGCTTCTGCCTACATCCCCTTACTGGCTGTACCCAGGGCAGACTGCCCCCACCTAGCCACCCTTATTACGCCACTTTGTGAGATGACTGTTTGCTGTTAGTGGGAGAGTGAGTGCCTTGTTTTGCAGCTGTGTATTTGAAGACTGCTTGCTGGTGATAGGAGAATGAATGCATTGTGCAACTGGTGTGTGTGTGTGTGTGAAGGCTCTTTGCTGGTGCTGGATCTCACTATATACAGCAGATAAAGGTGTGCACAGTGGTGCTTCTGGGGTTAGTGAGTTGAACCTTTGGTGGTGGGATACTTGCACGTCCAGCATGCATACACTGAATGCTATTTTGTTTGAAGACTTGCTGGATGTGAATGAGGGGATGCCTTGGAGGAGATATCCTATCAAAGAGTCTTTAGGCCAGGACTCACTTCCTAGGTTTCACTGATCAGGAATGCCTCACTAGGTACTTCTTCGATAAGGCTGCCATATGGCACCTTTCTGACCAGCTGTAACCCCTTTTCCAGGCCAGGACCTGCAGGAATAATCCAGTGTCAGTACATAAAAACATAAGAATAGCCTTACTGGGTCAGATCAATCGTCCATCAAGCCCAGTAGCCCGTTCTCACAGTGGCCAATCTAGGCCACTAGTACCTGGCCAAAACCTAAGGAGTAGCAACATTCCATGCTACCAATACAGGGCAAGCAGTGGCTTCCCACATGTCTTTCTCAATAACAGACAATGGACTTTTCCTCCAGGAAAATGTCCAAACATTTCTTAAAACCAGCTACGCTATCTGCTTCTTACCACTTCTGGCAATGCATTCTAGAGCTTAACTATTCTCTGAGTGAAAAAAAATTTATTCCTATTGGTTTTAAAAGTATTTCCCTGTAACTTCATCGAGTGTACCCTAGTCTTTGTAATTTTTGACGGAGTGAAAAATCGATCCACCTGTACCCATTCTATTCCACTCAGGATTTTGTAGACTTCAATCATATCACCACTCAGCCGTCTCTTTTCCAAGCTGAAGAGCTCTAACCGTTTTAGTCTTTCCTCATACGAGAGGAGTTCCATCCCCTTTACCATCTTGGGCGCTCTTCTTTGAACCTTTTCTAACGCCATTATATCTTTCTTGAGATAAGGAGACCAGAATTGAACACAATAATTCAGATGAGGTCGCACCATGGAGCGATACAGGGGCATTATAACATTATTAGTCTTGTTAAACATCCCTTTTTTAATTCCTAGCATCCTGTTTGCTCTTTTGGCTGCTGCCGCTCATTGGGCAGCAGGTTTCATCATATTGTCTACGATGATACCCAGATCCTTTTCTTGGGCGCTAATCCCCAAGGTGGACCCTAGCATCCGGTAACTGTGATTCAGGTTATTCTTCCCAATGTGCATCACCAGTATACCTGAAGTTTACTGTGTCCCTCACCACTGGCATTTTCTAATCAATGCTTGCAGTCAAAGCAGGCATACAAAGAATAGACTCAATCATATCTACCATAGAAGATTGGATGGCCCACTTCAAATTAAAACTGAATACTGAAAAAACAAAGTTCTTCATAGCCACATCCATAACAATCATAACATAACAATCACCTTATATAACGCAGGACCGTGACGTTCTATGCAGTTAACAAAAAGTAGGATGTACAATTAGGTTGAAAATTAGTTACTCAAGTATTTAGAAAACAGGACCGTGAAATTCTATGCAGTTTACAAAAAAAATAAGAAATGCAATTAGGTTGAAAATTAGTTACCCAAATATTTAGAAAACAAGTATGTCTTTAAATGCCTCCTAAATTCCAAATAAGAATTGGAGGACATGATCAAATGTTCTAAATCCTTGCCCCAACTTCACAGTGAATTCCCTAACCCTAAGGGGACCCAACTTTCCAATCTCCCCTACAATTAAAATCCTGGGTGTTCACCTAGACAGAAAACTATCCATGTTAGCTCAAGTGGATCATGTTGTAAGCAAAGATTTCAACAAACTATGGAAACGTAGATCCATATTGCTAGGAACTGATACCATTCTAACTCCTAGTCCAAGCACTAGTCCTAAGCATCCTAGACTGCTGCAACATTGTCTACTTAGTAGAACTACACAGACACTTCCAGAAACTAAGCATCATCCAAAACACTGCACTTAGGCTAATCTTCAACCTAAGAAAATCTGACCACACAAACTACATTGGCTAACAATAGAGGGATGAGTACTCTTCAGATCTGGCTGCTACTTTTACAAAGCATTACATGGCCTAGTGCCCAACTACCTTACTAATCATTTCATATTCGCCGGACCTGGCTGATGAACACGTCACCAATCATTCTTCACCTTCCCCTCAGTCAAAGGCTGGTTCAGCCATGGGACATTTAATTGTAGCCATTTCATCGTGGCTCTTTAAAAGTAGGTTGTTTCTTCATACTGAGTCGGCCCCTACCCAGCTCACCTAATTGGGTAGCTCGTGAGGAGTCTGACAGGTCCTGAGTCTGCCCCATCGTGCTGTTGCCCCCCACCCAAGCCCATAGCTTAAGGAACCAAACCCCCCAAACTACACAACATTAAAAAAAGAAAAAATAAAAGTGAAACAAATTGGAGAAAACCCTCAGTTGTGCTTCATAGGTAAAAAACAAAAACAAAAACCCTCCTCTTTGCCCATTAATCTTTATATTCAAATCTTAAACCAGCACCATAAACTGGACTTCAAAGAGAGAATTGGTTCAGTAGTAATCGTGCACAATCCATACGCAGTTGAAATTGCGCTACAGTACATAGTAAAGTCAAGGCAAATGATTGAAAACCAGGATACTTAACTGCAGTAATCTCCTCATGGTTCTTCTGATTCCAAGCAGACTTCACAGGCCTCACAATCCTGCTGCCAGATCCCTGAAAACCTGACAGGGAATCCCCGTTTCGCCACTGGCTGCGTCAGGGGTTTATCTAAGTCCTTGCTCCAAAAGCATATGCAGCAATTCTCTCTTATTTATCTTCTTTAATTATCTATTACACTCCAATTAGCTGTTCACCCATCTTCATTCTTCTCTCAAGCTTTGCCTTTTTTACATTGTGGAAATTAAGAACCATAAAAAAATATTTTGATCCTTTATCGTTCAGACTATTGGTGCAGGCATTAGTTTTATCTATTTTAGCCTATTGTAACATCATCTATTTAGGAGCACTTAAAAAAATTCTAAGGAAATTAAGGATTATTCAGAATACATCTGTTCAATTGATTTATGGTTTAAAAAAGAACGACCATATTAGTCCATATTATCGTTTACTTCATTGGCTGTCTTTGGAGGCAAGAGTATTATTCAAATTTTCCTGTGTCTGCTTTAAGCTGATATTGGGATTGTCTCCAACTTACCTTTTTCCTCATTTTGTGTTGCATAGATCATCAAGAGAAACTAGAAACTTCTACTTATTTGCTTATCCAAAAATTAATGGGTGTAGATATAAGACCTTCTTAGATAGGACCCTAGCATTTCAAGCTGGTAGGCAACAATCTTGGTTAGGTAAATGTATTCAGCAAGCTACGTTATCATATTGCAGTTTTTGGAAATTAATTAAGACCACTTTGTTCGATAAGTTTATTACTTAGTGAGTTTTATTATTGAAATTCTATTTTACAAATATTTGTATTTTTTTACTGTATTATTGTATTTCGCCGATTGTCCAGCTCTTTATAGTATAAACCGCCTAGAACTTTTGATTATGGTGGTATAAAATAATAAAGTTATTATTATTATGATTTCTATACCATCTGTTCCCCAATCATATTTGGACTCAATGAGGTTACACTATTCCTCTGGAAATACCTCCATCTTTCTCCATTCTGAAACCTTCTGCATCTATATCAAAAGTGGTATATCATGTACTAATAAATAGGTAATGGGGAAACATTTGATATACAGTAAAACCTTGGTTTGCGACAATAATTTGTTCTAGAAGCATGCTTGTAATCCAAAGCACTCATATACCCAGTCCCTCCTGACGGATACCTGCCGTGAATTTCCCCATAGGAAATAATGGAAACTCAGACGATTTGTTCCACAACCCAAAAACTTTAATACAAAATATTATATGTACTTGTATTGCAAGACTTCACTCATTTAGAACAGTCACTACACTCCTGCAGCATCAGAGAGAGAAGAACCATCGGCTCAGTTGTGATGATGTGAAGCGTATTGCAAGACATTGCTTGTATATCAAGTTAAAATTTAATCAAATGTTTTGCTTTTCTTGCAAAACACTTGCAAACCAAGTTACTTGCAATCCAAGGTTTTACTGTACTGCCTTTCTATGGTACAATCAAAGTGGTTTACTATTATATACAGGTACTACTTTATCTGTCCTTAGTGAACTTACAATCTAAGTTTCTTTGCATTTTTGGGGGTAAACATAAACCAATCTCTGAATTATATCTATTGACATTACCACTTCAAGGTGTTCCTGTCCCAGTACTCGGAAATAATACTAGGATTCTTTTTTTTTTGCAAGTGACTTATTTCATGTCAGAAACTTTTTTTTATAGCAAATGCTTCTTTTATTTCTACAAAATGTACCCTAGAAACAGCAGAAATATATTAATGAGATGTAGGAAATTCTGCTATTTTCTTCAAATTAACAGCATGTGCAATGACATGTAAGACATTCAAGTTCTACAGATGATTAATAAAAAAAGGCTAACAGTGATGGTTAAATGCCTTAATTATCACATACATGTACATGTGAAATAATGTATCACATGTACATGTATGTGAAATAAATTATCACAGTACATGTGAAATAATGTATTACTATAAAGAGAATAAGGTATGTAGAGAAAGTTACACTCACAGAAAAATGTAGACTCTTTGCTTTCCCCAATGATGTCTACTCAAGTTAAAGGAATGACTGCAGTATTCTGTCTTTCCCTCCCACAGCTTTGGATTACCTTGCAATTAGCCATCTACTGTATCTCTAAACCAGTAATTATGGAGATTATTATCTGTACTCAAATGTTTCCTCATCCTTTGTCAACCATGTACACCTGTGTGCTAGTATTCAAATGTCTATTATGAATGCATGATTTAATGTTGCATATGGTTCTCATAGCAGCTTACATAATAATATAGTAGCAGGATTCCAACAAAGTCTTTGAAAAACTATTTCTTCTAAATAGTATGGATTACATTCAGATGCAGTCCTGTTAGGTTTACAATCTATGAGGCCCTTTTACTGGTAGAGGTGCTGGAGACACAGAAGCCGGATTCTGTTTAGGACGCCGGTCCGGGAGTCCTATACTGAATCGGGCCTACACCCGCCAAAAGTTAACCCAATTCTGTAACCGACGTCCATGTTGCAGACGCCGGTTACAGAATCGGGTTTAACATGCCCAACCCCCTCTCCATGCCCCCCCACGGCCCCCGAAGATCGCCAGCAGGAGGGTGCCCAACTCCTCCTGCTGGACCCCCCAACAACCCCCTAAGATCGCCGGCAGGAAGGTGCTCAATCCTTCCTGCTGACAGAACCCGCCCCCCAATGATCACTGGCAGGAAGGTGCTCAGCCCTTCCTACCGACAAAACCCGCCCCGCTGACGATCACGGTAGGAGGGTACCCAACCCCTCCTGCCGATCCCCCAATGGCCCTCCTGACAATCGTGGCAGGAGGGTGACCAACCCTTCCTGCCGGCCCCCCTAACAGCTCCCCCTAAGATTGCCGGCAGGAGGGCGCCCAACCCCTCCTGCTGGAATCCCCCCACAAACCCCCGCACACCAGAACCCCCCTTAGACTTACTTTCTCAAGTTGGACCGGACGGCTCCTCGCACGTCCGACCAGCAGGCCTGCCTCCGTCCAAATGAGGTGGGCCCGCCCCTCCCTTGCCCAACCCACAGGATCTTAGGGCCTGATTGGTCCAGGCACCTAAGGTCCCTCCCACTACGATCCTGTGGGTTGGGCAGGGGAGGGGTTGGGTATCCTCCTGCTGTGATTGTCGGGAGGGCCAATGGGGGGGTCGACAGGAGGGCTTGGGCTTGGAGATCCTTGCCGCAATTAGGTTCAGCGGCCGCGTTCTCCTGCCTCCTGCCCCTGTCCTCCAGCGGCCCAACCCCTCTTGCCCCTGTGACGCAGGAGGAGCCAGAAAAGTAATGGACTGGACACCCAGACAAGGCACCAGAGTAGTGGGGTACCCTACAGGGCACTGCTGTGAACCTCACAAAAAGGGTACCACATAAACATCTCACTACAGCTCCCTTATAGGTCATGGTGAGCCACCCAAAACACCCCCAGAACCTACTAGACCCACCTATCTACCACCCCAAAAAGCCCTTATGGCTGCATAAGCACTTATATGGCAGTACAAAAGGGTTTGGGGTTTTTTTGGGGGGTGCACATTTTTCACCACGAATGCAGTGATTAAAGTGGCTTATGGGCCTAGGTCCTAATCTCCATGGTCTACTAACCCACCCCTAAGACCACTTAAGCCACCTCTGTGCAGCTCTACTAGGCTTTCCTATGCCAGGCTGCCAAGTGCTGATGTTTTGGAAGCAGATATATAAAGTTGCTATTACAATTTTTATGGAGGCAGAGGGGTGGGTCAGTTATCACTGGAGCAGTGTGTGGGGTCTGTACTTTGTGTCTGCAGTGCTTATCTGGTCACTTTGGATAACTTCTGTGGACTTAGACCTGGTTTTAGATGGCCTAAGTCACAAAGTCCAAGTTCTGTCTAGGCAGTGTTGTAAAACTTTGGTTAAACATGCAGTACGACTAAGTCTAGGACGGCCCACGTTCCGTCCAAATCCCACCCTCGACACATCTCCTGAAACATCCCTTTTAGCTCTGGTCGGTCAGCAGCACTGTGAAGGCCTAAGTCATTTTTAAATATGCCTAAAACCTGGTTTGATTATCAGCACTTGGACGACTTGTGTTACTGGGGGTGGGGGTTAGGGGGGTCGTCTGGGTAGGAGGGGTTGGGCTCCCTCAAGCCAGGATCATTGTCGGGTAGGGTGGGGGGGGTCACCAGGGCAGCAGGGGTTGGGCTCCCTCCTGCCTGGATCGTTGTCGGGCAAGGTGGGGGGTCACAGGGGCAGGAGGGGTTGGGCTCCCTCTTGGCCCGATCGTTGCTGGGGTGGGGGGGATTCTGTAACCGGTGTTCTTTTTGACAGACACCGGTTACAGAATCCAGCTTTTAGGCAAAGGACTGGCCCCTCCTTCGCTTAAAAGCCCTTGTTTTGGGCATTTGGGACTTAGGCTTTTTTTAGGTTGATTATATAGTGTAAGTTAGACATAGTGGTGGTCTGGGTGTTTAAACAGCTGAACGTAGAGGCAGGCCATTATTTTTTTTAAAAAACCTCCTTTTGGATGTTATTTTGATAATGGACATTTTCCATGCTTCTACTTTTAACGTTTAGGGCTTTAGACTAAAAGGGGACTTTAGACATTTTTTTTTATTATGCCCCTCCACACATATAAATTTAGGAATCTCATTTTTGTTTTCAGACTATCTAATGCAGGGGTGTCCAATCTTTTGGCTTCACTGGGCCGCATTGGCCGAAAAAAATGTTTCTGGGGCTGCACAAACATGCAAACGCTGCAGCAAGACACAGGAGGGAGTCGGCAATACGGTAAACACCCGGGGGCAGCAGAGGAAAACACTGCATCACCCTCGACTGGGGCCACACAAAATACTTCACGGGGCCGCATGCGGCCTTTGGGCCGCAAGTTGGACACCCCTGATCTAATGTCTGTCTGTCTCTTAACTATCATACACCCACTCCATAGTTGTAGAAACACACAATACCATATCAGCATGTATAACCCTTGTAGAAAGCAAAGTATTAAATCTACAGGAATTCACATTTAAATTATTCCTTCATATTAGCAGTTTGTATTTAATATAAAAGATTTGTATTGTTTACATTCAGTTTGCAATTACTAAATGGACAATTTCATTAGATTAAAAGTGCAAAGTGGGCAGGCAGCTTATTTACCACAAATCACTGGGAATGAAAATATTGGAATTTTTCTCCATAAGACTGTAATAACCTACCCCGAGTAATAATTTTTCACTATTAAACTAAATTAAGAGTGATTATTATGTTCTGAGGAATCAATGCTATTGGTAGCATAAAGAAACATGCTAGCTGTTTGGTTGAGTAATTTAATAATATGGCTGAAGCTTAGGAAAATGTGTAAGCACAGGGTCCAATTACATATAGCAAGTTACATCAGTGTGAGGTTATCATCAAGGAATTCCAATGTCAGGACTCATTAAATCATTTATTATTCTCTGGCTTTATCACTATTTGCCAATACTTTCTCTATGACATCTTTTCCTATCAAGAAGAACAAGGCAAACACAAATTAAAATACAGTCTGGTTAAAAACAGTAAAACACTTCTCTATTTCCAGACTGACATTTTTCTTATATGTTTATTGCACAGTCCTATTTTACCACACAAAACAGCCTGATAAAACCTCAGGCTTGCATTGTAAGTCAAAGTACAGGGCATAGCAGGCTGAAGTGTCTTAGCATTGTTCAGATAAATTCTGTGATACTCTCAAAGCCTTGGCGGATTTAAACTCTGCACTTTTACTTTCATCAAATAATCCTGCAGAAATTACAGCAGTGTGCCTTTCTGCAGAAAGGCAAGCAGTCCTGCTACAAAAATTGATCTTAAGAGTTATACTTTCACTATTCTAAAATTAGATTTAGTGTCCCTACAAAATTATTTACCTTGTTTTGATTTGAAAATGCCTTTGTTCTACATGGGTATAGTAAGTCATAAGAACTGCCATGCTGGGTAAGACCAAAGATTTATCAAGCCCAAAAACTTATTTCCTCAGTGATCAATCCAGTCACAAATGTCTGGTAGGATCCCCAAAATAGCCTCCTCCTCCTCCCATCTCAGGGATGAACTATGTTATTTTGTCATTTCTACTTTAATAATAGGTTATGGACTCTTCTTTCAGGATATTTTAAAAAATGGCAACAGATATAAAGATCTCAGTATGTATACTTTGGAAGACAGGCAGGAGAGGGGAGATATGATAGAGACAGTTAATTCCTCTGTGGCATAAAGCATGTCACATTTGAAAGGAAGCTTTGTATTAAGGGGATAGCCAGAGAGACTTGGCTTTCTCCATTCCTGGGCCATATTATAGAGTTCAATCTTCACCCCAAAAAGAAGTGGGATGTTTTTGAAGTGAAAAGGCTTGACATGCTTTTTATGACCTGACCCAAGGAAACCGGTTTCATATTCTAGACCAGCAAGTGAGTCAATCCTGAATCTAAGAGAAAATAATTTAATACATAGCTGGGAATTTGCAGTATTTATGTGCGCCTGGATTTCAGGCATCCCAGGTTTGTAATGTGCTTTACTTGGCTATGACAAAGAGTTCAGAAATCATTTGACAAATGATTGATATTTGTCATAGAGATACAGGATCATCTCATATAATATAGGGGTAAATGAAGGAAGCCCCTCTCTAGCCTGCTTCAATAGTGGTCAATATAGGGAGACGTATAAAAATTCCAGTAAGACCAAAAGCATCAAACTCCTTCATTGAAACCACCTTAAAGACAATCACAAAACTGTGAACTTTGTCTTTAGAAAAATATATTTTGTTCATTCAGCTTTCACTGACTTTAATAGTGGGTCATAGAACATTTTCTTTTCAGGTCTATATCTTTATTGTGGGTCATAGAACTTAAAAAAAACTAACCTGGCTGTCTATTTTCAAGCATTTCAACTACTAAAACATTTGAAAACAGAGAGAATGACACATAATGGTTAATAATGATTTTTAAAATAAATGTTTGATGAATTATAGATCCATATATCAGTATAATTCAATTTTAGTGCAAAACACAATGGATGAATAGAAAACATTCTAAAGAACATTGGAGCCTTTGTTATAAACAGGTCAATAAGATTTTCCATTAAACAATGACAAATGTTTCCTGCAGTACACCACAACTTGAGCAAATAAAGCCCAGACACTAATTTACTGTGCTTCTGTGCATTCTCATCTTTTATTGTGCATGACCAGTTCTGCAGTTTTTATTTCAAGAGCCAAGATCATATTGAAGAGAAGACATCAGCCATTAAATCTTTTGACCTGAGTATTCAATAACAATGATTATGTCTTAGGCTTTTTGCAGTCTCTGCTTAATTCTTTATAGATTGAAGGCATTTGTCTATCACATAGTTTAGTTAATCATAAAAACTCTTGAAGCGATAGATAATTGTTGGAGGACTGCAGTCAATTGACCCAACTTTTAGAACAGTTTCCAGCACTATATGCACTGAGGCAGGAGCACCTTGAAGCAATTAAAATCTTGCCATTATATATAATGGTAATTACTTTAGTAGCATTCTCATGCTTGACCCTGTATGTATAGGGTTTACACATGCATTTCAAAGGATTGCTGCTGGGATAGTGGCTTCTGGAACCAGATCTGTTAAAAATGAATGCCCCAGAAGGCCTGTAACTTGTAAGACTGCACTTTGCTCTGTTTCATCTAACTCTAGAAACCAATGAGAACAAAAGAAAAGGACTTGGCCAACGAGAAGAGAAGACATGAGGATATTCTTATTTCAAATCAGATGGATTGAAGGGAGGTAAGAGTGATAGCCGAGAAGATCTGTGAGAAGGCCTAGCATCTTCATTAAGGAAGGAAGAACAAATTGGTTTTTTCCCCAAGTGCTTTTTGACTTGGCATGAAGTCAACAGATGTTGCTTTATCTTTAATAAGTGTATCAAGTTTTGATCATTTCTCCATATTTCTTTACCCCACTGACCTTTTGATTGCCGTATTACTGTGCAACAAATTTGTACTGAATACTTAATTTTTGTGTTTTGTATAAAAAATTTCAATAAAAACTTCTTGAACTGAAAAAAAAAAAGTGAAAAGAGAGAGAAACAGGCCCCGAAAATGCTTTCAATGAGTGCTGCAGCAGATGAACTGTGCTGGGATCCCTTCCTCCATGTTTCCTGCTGCTAATATAGGAGGGCCGGAGAATTGCATGTATGCAGTTGAAGCAATCAGGATGGTGCCCGGAGTAGCTGTATTGATCATTACCCACCATTGCAAGATAAGTTATTTCTTGTTTTGTTCTTGTGTTTACAGTGATGCAGCATAAGTTTTATTATTAAGGTGGGTGAGACTGTGAACCACTATGATGGTCTCTCTACACAGCTACCCCGTGATTTCACTGGGATAAAGTTGTGGGTCTGAGTGTTCACTAGGTGCTCCAGCTGACTGTAGCGGTTTATTTATTTAAGTTAATGTGTTTGGAACTACAAGGTGACCAATGATAGTGTTGATATAAGACATCACCTTTGATAATTTGAATTTCCTTGCATAATGTTGCTAATATAGGGTTACCAGATTAGTCGTTCGGAAAATCCAGACCCCCTAAGACCCGCCCCCAGGCCCACCCAGTTCTACTCATCTCTGCCCCATCACTATAATCATTAAAACACACGCCACCGTAAATCTTCTCTGAAAATGTATTTCTAAAAGGCGAACAAAGATTGCATCAAATCAAAGCTCTCTACGGGATAACTGGAGTTCTGAATTTCTTTTTCTCCTTACAGGAGGAGTGTGTGGTGCAGTGGTTGGATCTACAGCCTCAGCACACTGGGGTTGTGGGTTCAAACCTCGCGCTGCTCCTTGTGACCCTGGGCAAGTCACTTAATCCTCCATAGCCCCAGGTACGTTAGATAGATTGTGAGCCCACCGGGACAGAGAGTGAAAAATGCTTGAGTACCTGATTGTAAAAACCGCTTAGATAACCTTGATAGGCGTATATAAAATCCTAATAAACTTGAAACTTACATGTTTTGCTTTACTTTGAACTGTATTGAAATTTATTTATGTAAGAGGGCAATTCTAGGTGTCTTCAGGATGCATGGTAGGAGCATAATCTCCAATAGAACCCAACCGGTGTAAATCAGAGGTATAGCTAGGTGGGATGCAAGGGGATCAGCTGCTGCAACAAACAGATTTTAAATGAAATGGCACCTATGTGAATTGGGCCTGCAGCCTCGTGCCAGCACCTATTTTTCAAAAGCTCTGCTCCCTGACATCAAAACCTGGCTTTATGTCTGGTGTAAATCTACATAGATTCATTAAAACTGATTGTGGCTGCTTTTGTGAAGAAGGTTTTTTAAAGACACATGAAGGCGCACTTTGGAAAGGATATCCAAGTCAGAATACTGACAAGAAGAACAATGTATAAAAAAAAGCTTGAGATGGTTGAAGCAATTAGAATAGACAACAGGTAGCTGAAACTATTTAAACAACAAGAAGTAGAGAAGACTATGACTGGCACATTCATGCCTACAGTTGGGTCAATGTAAATGCTGACAGATCTTCACATGCAGTTACTTTATTTTATAAATAGGAATTCATAAAACTGAATTCCATTTGTTTTGATATATATATTCCTATTTAACCCCTGATTAGGTGCACCTCTTATAAAGGCTCAGATGTCCTCACTAGTATACAAAAAGTAAACACGGAGGCCCCTATTTTATAAATGGTGCCTAAAACATAGGCACTGAAGAATGCGACACATAGCACATGCCAATATTAAGTTATGCACCATTTATAGAATTGTACCTAGCAGCACCTAAACTGGGCTTAGGTGCATCCTGTTTATGCCAAGGTCTTCTTGGCCTAAATACTGATGCCTAAGTCAAAAACAAGAGCCTACAATCAAACACATCCCATGGACCCTAACCAAATCTACTTGCTGGTAGGCAGCTGATTGGGAATTCCCTTGCCATAATCAGTTTGGCTGGCTGCGTCTAGCTTTAGTTTTGGAATGCAGGCCAGTCACCTAGGGCCGCTTAAGCTCACCCAAGGCCACTTCCAGGCAAAACCACGCCTGTGTCAAGCCTTGGGCAAGCTTAAGTGGCAACAAACTGGGTTTGGGCGGCCTGCCTCAGGGTTTCTTTTTAATAAACATGCATCCCAATTGGCTGCCAGACAACAGCAGGATGCCTATCGCTGTCTCAAATTGGTATGCATGTTTATAGAATTAGCCCCCTAATGTCCTTTTTGATACATTGTGGCAAAAATTTGTTTGTGAAAGCCTATATAGATAGAAAAGAGTGCTTCTCAAAAAGGTCAAGACAAAACACGTAACAGAGTAAGAGAAGCATTCTCAAGCCAGATAATGCTACATGGACAATGCCACGAGAATTAAAGTCAGCCATAAGGAACTGGACATCATCCCTCAAATTCTATATATGGTACTTTGAATTACATGTGTTAATTAGGGTGTAGACCCAATGTGCACACTCATCTTAATTGAATAATAAGTCAATTAGCACTGATGATTGGCTTCTTAACAAACAATTATCAGTATTAATTGGATTTAATTTAAATGTATGTGCATAATTTTAGGCACGAGATCTGTGCAAAATTTTACACACAGCACCAAAAATGGGGCATGGAAATGTAAGGGTCATGGGCAGATTGGGAGTGCTCTTCACATTTACATACATAATTATAGAACAAGAGGCATCCGTGCCCAGTGGCGTACCAAGGGGGGGGGGGCGGTGCGCCCTGGGTGCCAGCCCTGAGGGGGTGCTCCCGGCCTTGTCGTTCAGTCCCCCCTACCCCCGAAGGACCGCTCGCCCCACTGACCTTCCTGCAACCACCTGTGAAGCAGCCCGCAGAAAGATTGCGACGTCAGCGATCCCTGAGCTGCTTGGGCGCTGCTTCCTGCACCGCGGTCCCGCCCCTTCTCTGACTTCAGAGGAGGGGCGGGTCCGTGGCGCAGGAAGCAGCGCCTAAGCAGCGCAGGAATTGCTGACGTCGCGATCCTGCTGCGGCTGCTTCATAGGTGGTGCGGGGAGGCCAAGGGGGCGAGTGGTCCTTCGGGGTGGGGCGGGGCATCAGGCCTTCAGGGTGGGGCGGGCGGGCAGGCAGGCAGGCTTTCAAGGGGGAGGGGGTAACAGGCAGGCAGGCAGGCCTTCAAGGGGGAACAGGCCTTCAAGGGAGGGGACAGGCCTTCAGGGGTGTGCAGACCTTCAAGGGGTGCAGGCCTTCAAGGGTGAGGGACAGGCCTTCAAGGGGGGGCAGGCAGGCCTTCAAGGGGGTGGGACAGACCTACAAGGGGGTGGGACAGGCCTTCGGGGGGGTGCAGGCCTTTGGGGGGGGTGCATGCCTTCGGGGGGGGTGTAGGCCTTTAGGGGGGTGCAGACCTTCAAGGGTGTGCAGGCCTTCAAGGGTGGGACAGGCCTTCTAGGGGGGAAAGGCAGGCAGGCCTTCAAGGGGAGTACAGGCCTACAAGGGGGGACAGGCCTACAAGGGGGTGGGACAGGCCTTCAAGGGGGGGACAGGCCTTCAGGGGGGGTGCAGACCTTCAAGGGGGTGCAGGCCTTCAAGGGGGGGACAGGCCTTCAGGGGGTACAGGCCTTTGGGGGGGTGCAGACCTTCAAGGGGGTGCAGGCCTTCAAGGGGGGAACAGGCCTACAAGGAGGGACAAGCTACAAGGGGGTGGGACAGGCCTTCAAGGGGGGGGGGGACAGGCCTTCGGGGGGGGTGCAGGCCTTCGGGGGGGGGGGTGCAGACATTCAAGGGGGTGCAGGCCTTCAAGGGGGTGCAGGCCTTCAAGGGGGGACAGGCAGGCCTTCAAGGGGGGGACAGGCCTACAAGGGGGGGACAGGCCTTCAAGGGGGGGACAGGCCTACAAGGGGGTGGGACAGGCCTTCAAAGGGGGACAGGCAGACCTTTAAGGGGGACAGGCCTTTGGGGTGGATCCTGGTTTAGAAGTACATGGAGGGAAGGGGTGTTCAAAGAGACGTGCATATGCCAAACTTTGGGGGGGGAAAGAAATAATGGGTCTGAAAATAGAGGAGAGGGAGAGAGATGATGGACCATGGGATTTAGGGAGGGAAGGAATAGAAAGGGAGAGAAATTGGACACAAGGGATGGTGTGGAGGAGGGATAGAGATACTGGATAGGAGGGTAATTAGGAAAAGAAAGGGGGAGATGGTGGACTCTGGGGTGGTGGGGAAGGAGGGAGAGATGCTGGATGAAAGGGTAGTTAAGAAAAGGTGGATCTGTGAAGGGAGATGAAAAAAAGGAAAGATACCAGACTTCCTGGGAAGGGAAATGGAAAGGGAGGACAGAGTTGGCAGATGGATGGTTAGCATGCAGAAAGAAGGAGACCCTGGCAAGCAAGTTATCAGAAGAAAACCAGAGCCTTGGACCAACAAGATTTGAATTATAACCAGACAACAAAAGGTAGAAAAATTAATTTTATTTTCTGTTTTGTGATTATAATATGTCAGATTTGAAAAGTGTATCCTGCCAGAGCTGGTGTTGGACTGCCAAATGTGAGCTAGGATTTAACAGAGAGAGGAAAAGTCCTTTTTGTTTCTTTATTTTATTTACACCACAGCGCCAGTGTGATTAGGAGAAGCCAAAGGGGGTGAAAAAGCTATAAAACCCACCAGGAATTTTGAAAAAAATTACCAAACTGGGCAGGAAAATCGAATTGAAAAACCAATTCAACAGGCTGAATCGAATCAAAATTTTTTTTCCTGAATCTGGCAGCATTAGTTTGCGCTACTGTCTTAGACTTTAGGACCTGGGATTGGGGAGAGATGGCATCCTCAGTACTTTATAATGCAAGTGAAATGAGGATTTGGTCAGACTTTTGAAGGGTCTGCAGAAAAAAAATATTGTATAGGCCAGGGACATGAGACAGCAGGAAATTGGAACTTTTCTTCCTTCTATTTTTGTGAATGGAAAGGCTGATGATGTCAGAGAGTTCAGTTAAAATATGTGCTTTATAAGAAAATATAATAATGTGTTTTATAAAGTTTATAGCATAGCTGGCCTACCCAGTGAGATGTTCCTAGTGGTGATGGTGGCAGCGTGTCAATGTGTTGAGAGGAAGAGGTGGTCTGGGAAATTCTGCTGAGAAAACTCCGGGCCCATTTCCACCCCCCAGTTAGTCCACTCCACTCAACTGGTTCACACACTGAGTGGGTCTTTGGGTGTTGTTTTGGGATCTGTTCCAGTGGTTTATCAGTATCTCCTTCTGGTCCAAGGAAGGAAACTTTGTTATCCTTAGCATTGACCTACAGAATATGTTTGTAACAGCGCTGCTTGTGTGGCATTAGGCTATGTAGTGATCGAAAGAAAAAAACAGACCTTTGCACATTTTTGCACTATATGGTGGGTGTGTGAGGAGATTCACATTTCCTGCACAGCTAAGTCCATGTGAAGTTACCTTGTGCTGTATTTGACATCTAGCAAGGTCTCTGTTTGAAAGGAAAGATCTAAACTTAAAAATGAAGTGGCCAGAAGTTATGGTAAAAGCAGATAGTGTAGCTGGTTTTAAAAAAGATTTGGACAAATTCCTGGAGGATAAGTCCATAATCTGTTATTAAGACATGGGGGAAGTGTCTGCTTGCCCTGGATCGGTAGCATGGAATGTTGCTACTCTTTGGGTTTTGACCAGGTATTAGTGTCCTGGATTGGCTACCATGAGAATGGGCTACTGGGCATGATGGACCATTGGTCTGACCCAGTTAGGCTATTCTTATGTTATGTTCTCATCTGTAGGGGCCTTTGTTTTCACTTCTTATTTTAATGTATTTTTTTTCTGGGAACTTATCAGTGTTTTTTATAATGGGAACAAAAATGGAAGAGAATTAATGTGTGTGGGATGAGGGGGTAACTAATTTCTTCAGCTAAATAATTCAATCCACTTCAAACAGACATAGGAGAACTCACGCACCATTCACACACCCTCCAACCAAAAACGTCAAAAGAAAAAAACTGTTCGACAACCTCCTAGCCATTCGAGCTGCAACACTCGACCCCCAACTCTACAACCAATTGATATCGACCACAGACTGCAAAACCTTCAAAAAGAAATAAAAACCCTTCTATTCAAAAAAAACACATAAAACCGAACTAACACAATCAGAACTGTCCCAAGCATCACCTGCAACTACTCCATATGTACTTCTGTTGTCATGACAATTCAGACATAATTTATGTTATGTTATGTTTGGAATATAAGAAAATTTTCACTGCCTGTTTCTATTCTGACCATTTATTCCATTTCATGGTCATTATAAAAAATATTTTTTTACATGGGGGGGTGTCAAAAAATGATGGGCCCCGGGTGCCACATACCCTAGGTACGCCACTGTCCGTGCCTAACTTTATGTGTGAGAATTTGCACCATCTTTCTGTTGGTACAAATAGCCGTACCTAAAATTAGGCCCGGCTTCTGGATATAAGTGCTGTTCAATAAACTGCACCTAACTTTAGCTGCCATTTAAAGAATAACACCAGTTTTTTAGGTGCTATATATTCCTATAGAATGCAGTCATAAAGATAGCAATACTGATAAAACAACATGTGGATCTCTTTTCTAGAATCACTGTTCCAAAAATGTTTTCATAGAATACACTTCTCCCTCCGTATTCGCTGTAATAGGGGATTAACAGAACAGAAATACTGAAAAACTGCAAATAACTGTTTTATATGTTATTTGCTGTTTTCTATTAAAAACCATCGTGAATATGGTGACACCGTGAACAACATGGTGGGAGACCTGGCCTGTTCCTGAAGGAGAAGCAAAACAAAGTGCTGGGAATCAGCAATTTTCTCTGTAAACGCTTGGAATCAGCGATTTCTTTATGCAAGATGATGTAATTTGGGGGGAGGAGCAAGCAAGCTAAAAACCGTGAATAATCGAAACCGCCAATGCTGAAAACGCGAATACAGAGGGAGAAGTGTATGAACAAAGGGCCAAGTGCTATTGGAAGTATGGTAAAAGATTTTTAACTTTTTACCTTGACTTTCTACTGATGCCATGCTTTGGGTATGTGTTTCTTCCTATAGTATATTGACTTTGTATGTATGGCTGGATGCCATCAAGAATGACAAGGGAACATCAAGCAACTGAAAGAAGCCATGGAAAACAGGGAAGCATAGCAAGGACAGACCTACAGAATATCCAAGGGTCGGACATGACTGAATGGATAGTAATAGTATGTGTAACAAGAGATAATGAAGCAGATAATCTATGACTCATAGGATGGAAGAGTTAAATTGAAAGCCCAAATAAAATAGGTTTACATGACTTTGCCTGAAGGCATAGAGATTGCCCATAGACTTTTTTAAAATGAAGCATGAAAAACTAACATATTTGCCTGGGGCAGTAAAACATTTTTGGATGGAAATTTTTCCAGGTTTCACATCAAGGTAAATTGAATCTATTGTACTGAATCCATTCTCTGTTTCCTGGATTCTTTGAATGCCATCTTGAATTTCCTGTTCCCTCATAAGAAAGAAACTATTACAATTATGAATACTCTCATCTCCCACTTTTAAGACAAGTGGATAAATGTTTCTATAACTAAAACTTCCACAACTGGAACTAAATTGAACTTTAGTTTGAAATGGAATGAAACTGAATTATCCTCTTCCAGATAAATGCAGAACAGTTTAAGTGCATTCATTAACTGCAATAGTCCATCAAAATTGAAAAAAGGTCTAAAGTCAGAACATTTTAACTTTACTTCCATTATTTACTTAAGTGTTACAACAAAGAGATGCAGTTTTAGCTAAAGGCAAATAAGTGTGCCATTTTTGGTTGAGAAGTTAGATAACTGACTAGAATAATGGAAGGAAAAATGTAATTCATCTAGTATTTCAATGAAAACAAAGGAGGTAATTTTTGAATAATTGTGTTTCATATATGTGTAAAAAATGGCATGCATACATATAAATGGCAAACAATGCTACTGTTTACAAGTATAGATCACAGGAATGAATAGATGTTATGGTCTATTGTTCTAGGTATGGTTTGTGTGTTCTAAAGTACTAAAATACATGTATTTATTTTACAAATTTCCCTGCCAGCATTTACAGCTACTCTGAGGTATGCACAATTATCAACTATCTCCCCCTTTTACTAAGCCACGGTAGAGGTTTCTACATTCGAAAGACTGCCTCCAAACGGCGCGTGGAGCCATTCCTTGCAGCGGCTGCTGCCCCTTCGCGCACCCGCCGAGCCCGCCTGCCCTCCTCCCGAGTGGGGCCCGCAGACATCGTCTCCTCCTGCCTCTCCCGAATTCAACCATCTTACTGCTGGGCTGGGCGTCCGAGTTAGCTCCGCCCCCCTAACAAACCCTGCCGGGACATCTTAAAAAAGACTGCCTCCAAACGGCGCGTGGAGCCATTCCTTGCAGCGGCTGCTGCCCCTTCGCGCACCCGCCGAGCCCGCCTGCCCTCCTCCCGAGTGGGGCCCGCAGACATCGTCTCCTCCTGCCTCTCCCGAATTCAACCATCTTACTGCTGGGCTGGGCGTCCGAGTTAGCTCCGCCCCCCTAACAAACCCTGCCGGGACATCTTAAAAAAGACTGCCTCCAAACGGCGCGTGGAGCCATTCCTTGCAGCGGCTGCTGCCCCTTCGCGCACCCGCCGAGCCCGCCTGCCCTCCTCCCGAGTGGGGCCCGCAGACATCGTCTCCTCCTGCCTCTCCCGAATTCAACCATCTTACTGCTGGGCTGGGCGTCCGAGTTAGCTCCGCCCCCCTAACAAACCCTGCCGGGACATCTTAAAAAAGACTGCCTCCAAACGGCGCGTGGCCGTTCGGCGCGCCGGCGAAGGCGCACGGCAAAGGCGCGTGCCTTGCGCCTTAGCACGCGCCTTCGCGAAGCGACCAAGCGGAGCCCAAATCTACCTCTCCACCCTACACCACCCTCTCCCAGCTCTCCAGACCTGCCGCCTCAAAACCGGACCAGACAGCCTCGAGCCGACGACGGCTCCCAAATTTTCCAACCTGACCAGGATATCCCAGACTGGCCTAACAGCTAAGTATTTGCATGACCACTCCTTCACCTATCTACACGCTTTAACAATCACTCTCCCCCCCCCGCATGACTTCAGTCCCCCAACAGTATACCCCAACTGCATACTCCACCAGCTAGATTCATCAACCTCGGATTCCCCTCCTACCAACCACCGCAGAATCAATCTTCCTCAACTCTTTACATCTACCTCAACTCACCCCAGCACCATCAATCTCCCCCTCAAACCCCTACTCAACCCCTCACCACTCTCCATCCAACCTCGGCAAGGCCCAACATGCCTAACTTCACAGGAAAACTGCTAACTCTCCTCCTCCTTTATCTACTCAGCACGAGAAATTGGATCACCAGAACCTTAGCATTCGAATCCATCCCCACCTACCTCACCTGGAACAGAACCATCAAACCAGTTAAACCACTTCACCCCTCCAATACCCTCCATGACTACAAGGAATCAGGCCCATTCCCGAAAACTGTAATCAACTCCACCCGACACTCCTCCAGACCAACACAAAAAAGAAACAGGCTCCTAAAAAATCTACCAAGTACTCAACCTATCACTCCCTCGGAACACCAAACAATTTTGGGTGCCTATCTGAACATCCGCTCAGCTAGAAACAAAGCACAATTGATCAAAGACTGGCTAGATGAAACCCACCTCGACATCCTACTCCTCACCGAAACATGGCTAATTTCCGATCATGACCCCATCATCAGAGACCTACTCCCTCCAAACTACAAAATCATTCCATTATCAAGAAACTTTAAAAGAGGAGGGGGCCTAGCAATAATCCTCCGCGACCACTTCCAGTTCCAAATCCTCGATTCTAAACTGACCAACGCTCTGGAAATCCTCTCCTGCAAAATCTCCAAAGCTGACTGCAAAGACAATCTAACGATTACACTATTTTACTCCCCCCCCAGCAAATGGAACCAAGCCAAAGAAGATTTCTACGAATACCTCCTCACAAATTCCGTCGCGGGCACTCACAACCTTCTCGCAGGCGACGTCAATCTTCACCTTGAACAAGAAGAGAACTCCAACGTGACCGATCTCCTCTCCTTCCTAACATCCCTAGGTTACTCTAAACCACCTCCCACAAAAACCCATGACAAAGGCCATCACCTAGATCTAATCTCCTTCCTCCCCAATACCCCCTCAATCCCCAGCATTAACCTTAAAGAAGAAAACTGGTCCGCCACCCCCTGGTCTGATCACCTCCGTTGCAATTTCAAATTACACTGGCTTATAAAACAAACCAAAAAACAACCAAGAACCATCCACAAAGAAAAAACAAAATGGTCTAGAGGCCAACTCAACCCAGAAGAATTCTGGTCCCACTACAACCCAACATCCATCCCAGATCCTGACCCCAATTTCATCTCAGACTGGAACAATTTCAGCAATAAGACCCTAAATGACATTGCTCCACTGAAACTTTACAAGAAAAAACACCACTCCTCTGCCAAATGGTTCGATGCAGATCTTCTTGCCCTCAAACGTGAAGTACGCAAACTGGAAAGAACCTGGTGCAAATCAGGCACAAACACCGACAGACACTCATGGCGAACTAAAGTCACAGAATACAAAAAAATGATCAAAGAAAAGCGCCACAAGCACTACTCTCAACTTATCAACACCCCATCCCTAAACACTAATAAACTCTTCAAAATAGTTAACTCCTTATTTGACACCGTCCCACATAAAAGCTCCCCCACAGATCTACCACCCTCCCCAACAAAACTAGCTGACTACTTCGCCAACAAAATTCTCAACTTGAAAACAACACTCACAATAACTAGCACTTACCCAAATATTCATCCACCCTCTCCAGAAAATGATGGCTCACCAGCAGACATGACCTGGTCTCACTTCAAAAACCCAGACTGGAGCCTATTCCTCAAGCTATACTCAAAATATTCCAAATCCAACTGCCTACTAGATAACTGCCCTCCAACCATCATGAAAACTGCCCCCCTCCCCTTCAAAGCAGAACTCTTCAACTGGATCACCCTGTGCATGTCAACCGGCCACTTCCCACTGGAACTTGGACACATCCTCGTATCTCCAATAATTAAAAACCCTAAAGAATCCCCCTCTGTAACCTCCAACTACAGACCCATCGCCAATATTCCTCTCTTCCTAAAAATCATGGAAGGACTTGTCAATCACCATCTCATGTCTTACCTAGAGAAATTTAACATCCTCCATGACTCCCAGTCTGGATTCCGCACCAATTACAGTACGGAAACTGTGCTAGCCTCACTAACCAATCACCTCCTCCAACTATTCTCACTGGGAAACAGCGCACTGCTACTCCAGTTCGACCTCAGCAGTGCCTTCGACCTAGTAGACCATGACATTCTGATTAGCTGCCTCGACTCCATAGGCATCTCCGGACAAGTATTAACCTGGCTCACAGGCTTCCTAAAAAACCGAACCTACCAAGTCCACAATGACGGAACCTTCTCCCATACATGGAGCAACCCCTGTGGAGTCCCCCAAGGCTCCCCCCTATCCCCGTCACTATTCAATATTTACATGGCATCTCTGGGTCACATGTTATCGAACCGTAACCTGAAATCCTACATTTACGCAGATGACATTACAATCATCATACCCATCACCTCACTGTCATATGAGACAGAACAATACATCTCTACGGTCCTCACCATGGTAGAAAACTGGACCACTTGCTTCAAACTGAAACTAAACCCAGAAAAAACCAAGTTCTTCCTTGCAAGTCCCAACCACAAACTAACGTCCACCACCCTGCAACTCAATGGTTTAACGTATCCAATCAACTCTACCATAAAAATCCTCGGAGTCATATTGGACCGATGCCTCACTCTAGAAGATCACACTAACACCCAGGTCAAAAAATGCTTTTCCACCCTTTGGAAACTCCGCTCCATCAAACATTACTTTGATTTCCCCACCTTCAGTTTGCTGGTCCAATCCTTAATTCTAAACTCCCTGGATTACTGCAATATCATATACCTGGGCTCCTACAAGAAAACCACTAAACGACTACGACTTATCCAGAACACCGCCGTCCGCCTCATCTACGGGCTCAAAAAATCAGACCACATCAGCCCTTTCTACAGGAAACTTCACTGGCTACCGTTCGAAGCAAGGATCATCTTCAAATTCGCCTGCCTCTGCTTCAAAACCCTAACTGGCTCAGCCCCGATATATCTGTCACGCCACTTCACCTTCCCAGGTTCTAACCGTACACGTAATGCACACCTGTTTGCCTACCCCTCCCCAAAAGGATGCATCCACAAAAGATTCTTCGACAGGACCCTCTCCTTCCAGGCTGGCAAATGGAATGACTGCCTGTCCACTCTCATCTCTCTTGCCCCTACTTATCAATCGTTCAGGAAATCGCTCAAAACATACCTCTTTGACAAATTCCTCTAACCCCCGCTCCTCCCCTACCGAACTAATAATCCCTTGCCTATCTCCCTTTCCCTTCCCCTCCCCCCATGCAACAGTTACTGGATCATTTTTGTAATTATCACTGGTTTATACCATATAATTGCTAACTAACTCTCTGCACCTACATTGTATAAATCGCCCTGAACTGTCTTCTTGATATGCTGTAACCTCGATGTTAACTTCGCTGTAACCTTGATGTAACTTCACTGTTAATGTACAGTCTCTTATCCTGTAAACCGCTCTGAACTGTTTTGTGGTATTGCGGTATACAAAAATAAAGTTATTATTATTATTATTATTATTATTTTCAAAACCTATTGGTATTGATGCTGGTTGTGATGTGGTCATTGATATATGTATGGAACAACAAAAACAAAGACAAAAAACTCCACAAAGTCATGAAATGACAACAAAAATATGCAGTGAATAATTGTTATTAATAAAAATCACAGCATCTTATTCATCATTATGAGAAAAGCACTTCCCAACCTTCCCAGTATCTTGCTCCTTTCTGTTCTCGCCCATGCCAGCCACGACACACCCTCTCACATGGCAGGTGGTTTTATGTTAAACGTTGTTGGAATATGGCTGTATACAATTGTTTTACATTATCTCCTGAGGATGCCAAGGGTGAAACGGGCCCCATTGGGATCGTGATTGAGCTGAAGCCTCATTGCTATTTGAAGTTAAGTTCCACATTTACAGTATTTATGATGTTTATAATTTTAGTATGAAAAAGAAGTCAACATATGATGATAGACCATTGATTATAATGATACCCGCCGAGTAGATCAGCTTTTGCTGTTCTGTAATGAGCTGGGTTAAAAATATCTGAGGACTCACCGTTGTTCAACCCATTAATGTGTACAAAAACAACAACAAAAAGGTTCAGTCATACCTCCTTTTTTCATAATAATGAATAAGATACTGTGATTTTTATTAATAACAATTATTTACTCCACATTTTTACAATTTGTCATGTTGTTCAGAGATGACCTTGGCAAACTTGTCTGAGGATGATTGCTTAGCGATATAGGGCATTCCTGCCACCTAGCACCTTGAATGCTTGCTATATCTTATCCTTCTTTCTTGCTTTTCCTCTTTCCTATTATAAGTATTTGTAGTTCTTTTGCTCCTGAGCTCTATATCTCCCCCCATGGCCCTCAGGTGTCCTCAGGTTCTGCTTGCATTGGGTTTTACCTTATTTGTGCCTAGTAACCTCTCACTCCTCCCAGTGCCCCTTTGGAAAATCATTCAGCCCAGTTGCATACCAAGGGGGGGGGGAAGTCCGCCCCGGGTGCATGCCCCAAGGGGGTGCACAGCCGGCCCCCTCCCTATTCTGCCGCTGCTGCCTTTCCTTAAAACAGGGGTGTCCGCGGGTGCTCACTGGCGTTGCTCAGCTTCTGGCTGGCTCCCCCTGCTAAAAGCCGCAGGTCTCTGCTCCTTGCGCGATCTGCTGCTGCCTAAACCGATACCCCAAAAGAAGGAATGAATGCTAAGGCAAAAAGAAGATGAACGCTGATTGGCTTTGTTGATAAGAGATTAACGAGGGAGGGGAAAAGCGCGTGAGGGGAAGAGAGACACAGCGTGAACACGAGTCACGCCTACTGCCCCTTTTCGAAGAAAAGAAGGAACCAGGGAATACAAGGGTGCATGACAAAAGAGAATGGTAAGAGTAGGGGAAGGATACATGGCACGTGATGAGCTACTGCGTGCGTGAACAAGAGGAATGGGAAGAGATCTGAATTAAAATTGAGTGCGATTGGATGAGACAGGGGTCGCTCCGCCCTCTCCTTCCCTATGGATGTCTGAAAGAATGTAGGAAGCAACGGATGGTTTGTCTGGCTGAGTTTCCCTTGTGCTCTTGCAGAAGCGACAACCGAAGTGCACTGATTTAAGAGCATGACTGTGCAGTATGCATTCCATATATGCATGCTCTCACTTGTAAGAATACTCACATTGCATATTCTTATAAAAGGATTCTTATGTCGTTCATAGTGGGATATATTTTTATAAAAGAATACCTGTATCTACGTTGGAGAAAAGGAGCCTTTCTAGAAAAGCAAAATAAGGGCCTAGGCGAGAAGATTACCGTATTTTCACGCAGATAACGCGCACCCGTGTAAAACGCGCACACGGGTATAGCGCGCAGAAACCACGATTTTATGTACAAAAACTTTTGTATACCGCGCTCACGGGTATACCGCGCATGCAGCCCGACTGTCCTTTCGCCCGCCCCGACTCTCCTCTGGCCACCCCGACTCTCCTTTCGCCCTCCCCGACTCTCCGTGCGCTGTCCCGACTATCCGTTCACCCTCCCTGACTTTCCGTGCACTGCCCTGCCTCTCCGTGCGCTGTCCCGACTCTCCGTTCACCCTCCCTGACTTTCCGTGCACTGCCCCGACTCTCCGTGCGCTGTCCCGACTCTCCGTTCACCCTCCCTGACTTTCCGTGCACTGGTTGGGTTGGGCCCATGTGTCTCAGGCCGCGCCCCCAGGTGGGACCTAACGCTCCAGGGCCTATTCTGATTGGCCCACGCGCCTTAGGCCCCACCAGTAGGCGGAGCTTTGGGATGGATGGGCCAATCCGGCCTCATTCTGTCGTTGGCTGCCTGCCGGACAGGCGGGTTTGGCTCCCGTCTGTCCGGCCAACTACCAAAGGTACGGGGAAGGGGGGTGGGGGTGTCGTGGGGGTCGGCCAGGGGGGTCGTGGGTCGGCTGGGGGGGCGGTCGGAGGTTCTTGGGGGGGGCGGTCGTTGGAGGGAGGGGGGTTTGCGTCGAGGGCAGGAGGGCCTGGGATCCCTCCTGCCCGTAATGTAGTGCGGGGTGGGGGTAGGGGGTCGCCGTGGCCAGGAGGGTTTGGGCTCCCTTCTGGCCCGATATTGTCGGGGAGTTGGGGAGTCGGCCGGGCAAGAGGGCTTGGGCTCCCTCTTGCTCCGATCGTGGATGCGGGTGAGGGTGGGAGCGCATGCGAGCGGTCGTTCGGGGTGGGGGTGCAAGCGGTCCTGCTGGGGGGGGTGAATCGGGCGTCGGGCGGGGTGGGAACTATGTAAAAAAAAATTTTGTATACCGCGCTCACGCGTATAACGCGCGAGGGGTATGCGCGGTAGGTAAAAACGCGTATAACGCGCGCGTTATATGCGTGAAAATACGGTAGATACCCTAGACCAGGGGTGCCCAATAGGTTGATCGCGATCAACTGGTAGATCGCCAAGGCAAAGTGAGTCGATCGTGGAGCCCATCCCGGGCTCCGTGATAGACTCACTTTGCCTTGGCAATCTACCGTGCCGATCAGCCTTCCTCTCACCGACGTCAATTCTGCCATCAGAGAGGAAGTTCGGGCCAGCCAATCGCTGCCTAGCTGGGCCGGAACTTCCTCTCCGACGGCAGAATTGACGTCAGGAAGAGGAATGCTGGTCGACCCGACGCAGGGAAGCAGGGAGAGCTTGGGGCGGCGGAGGCTTTGGGGCCTATTACCTGATGGCGGCTGCGGCTTGGGGGCCTGTTCCCTGATGGTGGCAGCAGTGGCTTGGTGGATGGCAGGAAGAAAGAAAGGGGGCAGGCAGGGAGACAGAAGGAAAGAAGGGAAACAGAAAAAAAGAAAGGGAGGCAGGGAGAAAGAAAGGGCATGGAGAGAGGAAGAAAAAGTTGGGGGAGGGAATGAGGTCTGGAGGAGAGGAAGTATACAGGCTGAAAGAAGGGAAGAAAGATTGGATGCACAGTCAGAAGAAGAAAGTGCAACCAGAGACTCATGAAATCACCAGACAACAAAGGTAAGATAAATTATTTTATTTTAAATTTAGTGATCAAAATGTGTCTGAATTTATATCTGCTGTCTATATTTTGCACTATGGCCCCCCTTTTACTAAACCACAATAGCGTTTTTTAGCGCAGGGAGCCTATGACCGTCGAGAGCAGCGCTAGGCATTCAGCGCAGCTCCCTGCACTAAAAACTGCTATTGTGATTTAGTAAAAAGGGAGGGGGGTATATTTGTCTATTTTTGTATGGTTGTTACTGAGGTGACAGTGCATAGAGTCATCTGCCTTGACCTCTTTGAAAAAACCCCGGAATAGGAATGATAATTAACATTTTCTCAGCGTACAATGTGCTTTGTGTTTTTTTTAAATTTTATTGTTGGTAGATCATTTTGACTTGGTCATTTTAAAAGTAGCTCACAAGCCCAAAAAGTGTGGGCACCCCTGCCCTAGACTTTCACTTCAACTTTCCACCCTGCCCAATAATTTTCAAGTCCCTAGTGACCATGTGAGAGAGAAGGCTTCCGACGCAGCTGCGGATTGGTGAGGTGTAGACGCCCGCGGCTTTCAGCAGGGGATCCGGCCAGACATGCTGGGCAGGGAAGGGGGTGAAGGTAGAAATGCTGCACAGGCAAGGGGGGAGACATGCTGCTGCTGCTGCTGCACAGGGAAGGGGGGGGAGAAATGCTGCACAGGGAAGGGGGAGGGAGAAATGCTGCTGCTGCAGCATCCAATTGGGGAGAGAGAGGGAAGGAGGGAGAAGGAAGACAAGGGAGAGGAGCCAGAGATGCCAAGTCCATGGGAGGGAGAGAAAGGAAAAAAGGAAAGGAGATATCAGACCATGGAGGGGGAGGAAGATATGCCATGGCATGAGGGAAGGGAAGGAGATAGAGATACCACACCATGGTGTGGAGTGGGAAGGAAGGAAGGAAAGGAGAAGATAAAGAGAGAGATGCCAAAGCATAGGGGATGGGGTGAAGCTGAAATGAATTATGTGCAAAGGAGAGAAGGAACCCTAGATATACAGTTTATTGAAGAGACATAGAAAGAGGGAAGATGCCATATGGAAGAGAGAGAGGGTGGACAGTAGATGGAAAGGGCAGAGAGAATGTGGGCAGTAGATGGAAGGGGTAGAGAGAGAGGGCAGAAGATGGGTGGAAGGGGTAAAGAGAGGGCAGAAGTTGCATGGAAGGGAGAGAGGACAAACGCTGTATAGAAAGAAGAGAGCAAAGAGATGATGATTAAAGCAGAAAAAATAAAAAGTAGAAAGATTTTTTTGTTGCTTTACTTAGAATCAAGTAGTATTGTAACTTTATTGATAAAAGTTTATAAATAGAAAATGGAAATAAGGCAATTTTTTGGACTAAACCCCTTTCCTCAGGACAGGATACCAAAACAGCAGTATACTGTACTGTTTTGAAGAAAGATTTGGCCTCTGAAAGCTAATTAAAAAATGGATTAGTCCAATAAAATGGCATTTTCTTATTTCTCATTATTTGTTTTACCTTTATTTGTTAATTTGCAAAGTGGTGATTGTTATGTATCAGTTTTTTCAAATTTACATCTACTGTCTTTATATTTTGCACAGTATTAGGGGACATGTGTCACTGTTTTTGTGGTGTTGTGGTGTTGCATTGTATGCAGAGTTTGGTTTCTTGGCGGTTCAGTTTAACTTTTGTCTACATATTTCTATTTTTAGTTTGTGATTATTCCATATTAGGCGAGGGTGTATCTCTGTCCTGTGTGTATGTAAAAGGACATGGTTCTCAGTTGGCATTGACTACAGCAGGGCTGCCCAAGTCCGGTCCTCAAGATCTACTGGCAGGCCAGATTTTCAGGATATCCACAATAAATATGCATGAGAGAGATTTGCATACCAAGAAGGCAATGCAGGTAAATCTCTCTCATGCATATTCATTGTGGATATCCTGAAAACCTGGCCTGCCAGTAGATCTCGAGGACCGGACTTGTGCAGCCCTGGACTACAGGATCAATTAACTGTGCGGTATCTGGCTTGTTTAGTTTTACAATGTATGTGTTGGTGTTCTAGTGTTCACTGCAGTGTTTAAGATGCTGCCTTTTCCTAGGTACACTCTTGTTGTGCGATATGTGGATTGTTACTAAAAATCATATTTTTCATATAGATGGGGGGGGAGGTGTCAAAAAATGATGGGCCCCGGGTGTCACATATGCTAGGTACGCCACTGATTCAGCCTGTAAGGATAGTTGCCTGCAATAGTAGTGCCTTGCTTTGAATGCTTATTCATTGCAATGCTGAGTCTTCCCCCTCCCATTGCATCCCAAGATGCATTGGGAGGGAGAAGGCCTGTCATTTGCAGTACTCAGTCCTGTAGGCAGGAGAGAGTGGGCTTCCCTCCTGCCAATTTTGCAGCATAAGATACGAGAGTGTCATGTGATATCTGTGTGTGTGTGAGGTTGTTGCCAATGTTGTTCAGTGTTCGGTGATGGGGGGGTGTTGACAGAGCTGTCTGGGGTGTCAAGGGATGTTGGGGATAGGGGTGTAGTATGGGAGCTCTATGTGGAGGGGGCTGGGGGATCAGTGTCTGTGAGGAAAGGAGGGAGAGAGGTATCTCCTTGCTATTTCAGCTGATCCTGGCAGGGGGAATCCCCATCAGCTGAGCCGGAAGGAATCTCAAAACTGGATGTTTTTATTTTTGAAAATGGTCAAAAAAGATAGACTTCCTAAAAACTAAAACTTATGCATAGGTCATTTTTGAAAATAAAAGATAGACGTCTGGCAGCTTTGAAAATGGACATTTTTTTTCTATTGGTTTAGTAGATGTCTTGCCCGAAACGTCCAACCTCAGACTTAGACCATCAATCAAAAATGCCCCTCCAAATCTTAAAATATATGCCATCTTCATATACAGTAGCTGAACTTGAAGCATGCACAATTAATCTAAACTAAGATGGCAATTATATCTCTTTTAGATTGGTACTAGGGTTCCATGATTATTTCCCATTATAAAGGAGGATATTCAGCTGCTATTAATTCTGTTCCGAAACTATTAAAAACAGAGTGAGCAGGATTTGAAGCCTGTTCATATTCTTCCTCATCAGGATGTCATTGCATTTAAATTAGAACCACAAAGGGGGAATATGGGGGCCGTCTTCTCCCTTGAAAAGAGGAGAATGAGAGGGGACATGATCGAAACATTCAAGATATTGAAGGGAATTGACATAGTAGAGAAAGAGAGATTGTTCACCCTCTCCAAGGTGAAGAGAATGAGAGGGCACTCACTAAAGTTAAAAGGGAATAGATTCTGTACAAACGTAAGAAAGTTCTTCTTCACCCAGAGAGTGGTAGAAATCTGAAATGCTCTTCCAGAGGCTGTTATAGGGGAAAGCACCCTTCAGGGATTTAAGAAAAGGTTGGATAAGTTCCTGCTAGAACAGAACATATGCAGGTAAAGCTAGACTCAAATAGGGCACTGGTCTTTGACTTAAGGGCCGCCGTGTGAGCGGACTGCTGGGCACGATGGACCACTGGTCTGACCCAGCAGCGGCAAATCTTATGTTCTTATATTCTATGTTCTTATCCCATAATTTTCTCTCACCGTCCCTCTTCCATCCTCTCTCCTCTCCCCTCCAGCTCCAGCAGTTTCTAATTTCTCTACCCTTTGTCTTCCCACTCTCTTTTCACTTTCATTTCTAGTTCTACTGTAGAATCGGGTCCCATATTTCTCACACTCGCCCCATCTTTATATGCATCTTCCCAGACAACATTTACAGTTCCATAACTTCTATCAGTTGCTCAGTTACAGAGGATCCATGCTTCTCCACCTGGCCAGCAAAACCCTCCTTCCCACTGAAATTAATCTTTTTTGCTAATTGAGCATTGGGGTCCACTCTCTATCCCTGAAAGTAAATTGATATAAGAATTTTTCACTGATTATGTGTTGCATGTAGGCATTGCCAAAAAATATTTTTCCAATGGATGTGGTAGAGATAAAATTCAAGAAAGCTTGAGACAATTACATAGGATCTCTAAAAGAGAGAACAGGATAATAGATAGCATGGATAGGCAGGCTGGGTATACCATATGGTCTTTATCTGCCTTCATTTTCCCCCTGTTTCCATGTTTCTAATCTAAGTGCAAGCATCTACACCAGCTCTATGGTTGGTGTAAGTACTCATGCTTAACATATTCCCCCCCCCCCAATTCTATATATGTCACTTAGATTTGTGTAAAACACAAACAAGAGGGAATCCAACTGAAACAAGAGACTTGTGGAGAGTTGATGCTTAAGATGAAGGCCTTATTTATTTAAAAATTTATATACCGCATAAAAACTATGCGGTTTACAAAATTACATGCATACATATTTTAAAATGTTAAACATGTTTCAACAAGACAAACACAATAAAGCATTAACTAACAATATCATTATTAAAACCTTCTTTTAAATTCATCCTACAAGATGGAAAGACAAAAATCTCATAAAAATATTTACAAGACGGGAAAGCATTAACAGAAAATGGCATTAGCACATGAAGGCATTGACAAATAATTGCGTTTTCAACATTTTCTTCATGTTCAGACTCCCATCACAGAATCACAGAGTACCAGGCAGCGCGTTCCAGAACTTGAAACAACTTGATAATCCACATGAAAATGTCTAGGACCTAATGTTCTCCCGCTTCTGAGCACATCTCATTAGCACATAGGTTAATTGTATGTAATCCATGAGTTTCTTCATAGGACCTATAGTGACCCCTGAGGAAGACAGTAGTGTCAAAACATGGACATGTCCAATGTTCCCAGTGTATTAGGTCCTAGACATTTTCATGTGGATTAATAAGTTGTTTCAATAAAACCTTCATCTTGAACATCAACTCTCCACAAGTCTCTTGTTTCACTTAGATTTGTGCGCCAAAATTTGGGTGCTCTTCCAAGATGCGTGCACAAATTAATTGGCTAATGAGCCAATTAATGTCAACAATTGGGTTCTAACATCAAAATATTGAAGTTAATTGGCATTCATTAAAATTTGCATGGACATCTAGCAGTATGATAATCTAGAAAGCATGGTGGGCACGACTACAGGAGGGGCATGGGTATGTCAGGAGCTGTACAAAAAGTTGCATATGTTGTATTTCCTCTGAAGATAAAATGTATCAGTTTTTTGTTCCAAAACAATCGATTGATTTCTTAGTGGCAAAAGAGGATGTTAATGTTCAAATTTACCCCCTTTTCTACAAAGCCGTATGGTAACGGCCCCGAAGCCTCATAGAGATTTAAAGGGCTTTGGGGCTGTTGCCACGTGGTAGCTGCTAGCGCGGCTTTGTAGAAGAGGGGGTTAGTTCCTAATGCTGTCATAAACCGGCTGCATAAAATGTGTGTGGATGACTTGCTTTCTGTTATATTTTTCCTTAATAAAATCTCTTTTTCTAGGATCCTTAAATTGCTGTTAATTTTGGATGCGTGGAGCGGCATAATAAAAAAAAAGTCTAAGTCCCCTTTTGGCCTAAGGCTTTAAACGTTGAAAGTAGAAGCCAAAATGACCAAAAGGAGGGTTTTTTAAATAATGGCCTGCCTTTACGTTCAGCTGTTGAAATGCCCAGACCACCACTACATCTACACTAACAATATATAATCAACCTAAAAAAAGCCTAACTCCCAAACGCCCAAAACAAGAGCTTTTAGGCGAAGGAGGAGCCAGTCCTGCGTCTAAAAGCTGGATTCTGTAACCGGTGTCTGTCAAAAAGAACACTGGTTACAGAATCCCCCCCCCCTACAACAATCAGGGCAGGAGGAAGCCCAAGTCCTCCTGCCCGGCAACACCCCGAACCTACGACAGCATAGGGGCAAGAGGGAGCCCAAGCCCTCTTGTCCCGCCAGCCCTGAACGTCCCCGACAGCATCAGGGCAAGAGGGATCCCAAGCCTTCTTGCCCCGCCAGCCCCGAATGTCCCCGCCAGCTTCGGAGCAAGAGGGAGCCCAAGCCATCTTGCCCCGCCAGCCCCGAATGTCCCCGCCAGCTTCGGAGCAAGAGGGAGCCCAAGCCCTCTTGCCCCGACAGCTCTGAATGTCCCCGACAGCTTCGGGGCAAGAGGGAGCTCAAGCCCTCTTGCCAAGCGATCCCCAACCACCCCCCCTGCCAGCTGAGTCCAATGGGGCCAGGAGGGAGCCCAAGCCCTCCTGGCCCGGCGACACCCCCTAACCCCCACCCTCACTAAAATACGGGCAGGAGGGATCCCATGCCCTCCTGCCCTCAACACAATTCCCCCATGACCGCCCCCCCTCCCTGTACCTTACAAATAGTTGGTCGGACAGACGGGTGACAAGCCCGTCCGTCCAACAGGTCAGCCATCTTCGGAATGGCTGGTCTTGGGGCCTGATTGGCCCAGGCAGCTCAAATCCCACCCACAGGTGTGGCTTGAGGCACCTGGGCCAACCGGAATTGGCCCAGTTGTCTTAGGCCCCTCCCGTATTGGGAGCAGTACATAGCATTCAGTGTGCTGGCCGGCAATAAAAAATGCTTTTGCACTTTTGTAAAAGGGGTGTGTGTTTGTGTGAATGAATAAATGGTATTTTAAAGACAATTACAGTATATGGCTACAGATATTGATCAGACTCTTTGTGCATTCAAATAAATATTGCTGAATTTCTACTTATTTCAACTGTGATTTGATTAAGCAGCTTCTGAAGACAGATTTAGATCCAGCATGAAAAGCTGCATCATTTCGCCGCTTGTAGTTTATAAAGTCTGAAAAAATAAAAATCTACCTAAAATTGACATGCCCTACCCAGACATCTCAATAGCTTATTTTTTGTGCATTTTTCAATAGGACTTAAAAAAAAAAGTACCAAAAAGAACGATACATTGAGCACAAAAATGTCTAGAAAATGGCAATTTTTGATACAAAAAGATAGACATTTTTCTGTTTCAAAAATCACTATCTTCCCCATCCCATTTAATGAAGCTGTAAAAGGAGGGCTTTTTTTTATTGCCGGGGATTTTTTTATCATCAGCCATTGTGGTAAAAGCTCTGATGCTCTTAGCGTCAGAGCTAATAATTCCACGACCGGCGATAAAAAATTCTAACTTGGCTTCATAAAAGGAGGCCTATATTTGTCATTTGATTTTTAGATGCTTTTAGCAAAACATCTAAAATAGGACTTAAGACTTCATATCAAAAATGCCTTTTAGTGTGACTAAGACAAACTGTGTTGATTCTGTCAGTTGGCGCCACATATCCTGCTGGTCTCTAGGGAAAAACACTACAACTGTTACAGCTCTTAATAGAAACATCCAAATTATCAATGATAGTAAAGACATAATGGGCCTTGCATTGACAAGTTTTAAGTTCACCAATATATATATTATTGCTGTACTTGAAATATTTAGTTGCAAATTCCAACATTGATTGAATTTTAGTAAACATACATATGGTGTACAGTGTGTTGCTTAGCTGTGTTTTACAATCAGTTTGAATACAGAAGCAACAGATAGTTTCTCATATTATGAATCATTGCATTGATAGAATGTCACTGAAAGAATACGGTCTGTCCTTATTAGTCTCTATACTATATATCACATTACTTCTTGTCTCAAGCATAGCCTTGGTTCTATCCCATATTTATGGGCCAAGGTTATACTGGAACTTGGGACTGATTGACTATGATCTAATTTATGCCCACTGAATGATCAATGCCACTGTAGATTCAAATTAGACCTTGGGGTAAAATTATTCACACTTGAACAATGGATTATTTCCCCCTAGCTCTGAAAGCTTCCAAACCTTCTTGACTTAGTATGGAATACAGAATTAAATGTATAGCAAAAAACTACTATCAGAGGCTTGAAGCATACTGTGTTGTGCAAGTGTATATTGTTTCATGAGCTAATATAAATAGAAAATTATCTCCATCATCTACCTGTTTGAACCCCCCCACCCCCACCCCATATGGTTAACAGTACAAATGTACAGTATGGGTCTGATTCTCTAACTGTGCACCCCAATTTTAGGCGGGGTAGGTGGCCTATCGCCATCTGGAAGCCAATCAGGACATGTTTTCTAAAAAAAATCTCAGGTGAGGAAGAACATCTATATAGTAGGCATCTGTTGCACGTCTATGGAGATGCATAGGGGTGCCTATGAATGCCCAAGGTGTGGCATGAGTGTGGTTCCCCCAGAAGTGGTATTAGGCATCAGTAAGCATCCCTATGCATCTCCGTAGGTGCGAGGTAGATGCCTTAAATGTAAGTCTGTATAATGCTGGCCTACATTTAAGGTGACTTTCAGGAAAACAAGCTGAAATTCTCCAAAGGACATCAATGTGTGATTGACATGTGATCGGCAAGATCGGTATCCTATAGAAAATCAGACCCTACGTGTGCAAGAGTAGTGCGAGTCATAGGTAAACTTTAAACTTACCTCCCTTTTCCCCCTTAACTTTCAGACCCCTGGCCTGCAGCACTTTTGAGATTTTGATAATTAAACTAAACAGTTATGCGGTTAACATATGCTAATGTGTTTACATGTACTAATGCAATCGCACACTCTAACACGCTTAGCGCCCTTTGATGAATTTCCTCCTTAGTCTTGCTTAATGGTTGAGATGACCCTACATACTGTATATACTTTCTGTAACATTAAGAGGAGGTACTCAGAGAATGAGTTTACTAGAGATTGCATTTTCGTCTATACACATGAACTTGTCCTGCTCCTACCAACACAGAATACTGCTGCAAATTTATTTATTTTACAGTGTTTAAGATTTATTAACCATCTTTATGGAGAAATTCATGCAAGGAAGTGCACAATAGGTACAGTTTAACATAAAATTTACAGTTTTGTTAATAATTAAACAACCAAATATAAACATAAATACAATCAACAAGGTAAACTTGGAATCAGCAAACTGAAACCTAATAATAGGACTACCATGAAACAGTGTTAAAAAAAAAAATATATATATATATACATTTAACAACACTGAAATTAAAATAACAAAAATATTTTTTTCGGCCAATGTGGCCCAGGGAAGCCAAAAGGTTGGACACCCCTGTGCTAGACCTTAACGCCAGCATTGAGCTGGTGTTAGTTCTAGCCACGTTGCGCACAGTGTAGCATGCGGTAATTTCCTGTGTGCGCTAAAAACGCTAGGGCACCTTAGTAAAAGGAGCCCTAGGTCTAATTGCATAAAATAGCACAGGTTAATGCTAAAATAACACGTCTTAACTGTAGCCTGTGTTGATAGTTATGCCCCTAAGATGTATATGTTATCTAGTTGCTTCCACTGATGTTGAGAGTTATAAAATAATTGCTCTCATGACATATAACCAGCATATACACATCCATTCCTTTGTGTATTTTCTAAAGTGCTCCTGAAATTTGACGTATCCCCACCTGGACTTCTCAAGTCCAATTTCTATGTTCTATCTAAAATGCAGCTGCATGTGTATAACCACTGACATAGAGATATATGAATAATTTCATATACAAAATACCTTTTTATTATAGATTTATAGACTAGCCTACCGAGAAGATAGAAAATAATCCTACAATACATCAATTGACATGAATGAGATCATTAAATATAATTTGTGTTTCAGAGTGGACAATAGCTGTAATCATTTCAAAGGAAATTTGGTATAAGCAGCTGCTTTCTACCTAATCAGAAATCTTCAGTGGGAAAATTAGCAGAGCAAATTGGCAATTACCCACTCTATGTGCATGTAGTCAACCAAATCTCTTTGAAGCAATCCACTTAGCAAGAACACTCAGAAATGATGTGCTGGTATTTAATATAAAACATTTGTAGCCCTGTTAGTATTTTAAATAATGTATGCCATGCAAGGAATTGATGTCTCTGCTATTCTATGGAAAAAAAAAAAGGATATGTCTGAATGACAGTTTTATGGCTCCTGTGCCCCCTGTTCAATAAATATTTTTTCTGGTTTTCAGTAGCACCCAAAAGCAAAAAAAACCCCAAACAAACAACAAAAAACAACTTTTTGAGGTGTTAGGATTTCTATTAACCCTAAATGCACATTCAAAAATGCATTGTCTCATGTTGAAAACTCGTTCTTTGCATGCACAGCTACCTCAGTTAACCAAAGAAGTTAAGCTAATTGGCTCATTTTGAATTAATACTGTATGTATCATCTCGAGAATTCTTAATAGAATTAAATATCATACAAAAAAGCTAATCACGTGAACCTTTAACCAATTATTACATGTTTTATTTAATCTTCTGAATATTTCAAATAAATACTATTCATAAATCACATCACATTTCTTACAATTATCACATACATAGAGCCCTCCCAGTACATTCAACCCAATTAAAAGTCACTTGTAAACTTCCATTCAATGTTCACCGGTATAACCAGGTTTAGTAGCAACCAATATAACTTGTGCTTGACATATAACAATTCTTCATTGCATCAACTGTTAGATCACTCAGATTTCCGAATGTCACGTTATTCTCCACTTATTCCATAGCACCAGGAAGATTTCACAACATCCACTTTAATAAGAGGGATATAACAGGAAATCCAATGAGGCATACGAGGGGTCACTGAAAAGTTCTCAGCCCAACCAACAAAGTTGGGCAGTCTGTATCGAAAGCTATTAGCGTGCGCTAGCTGAAAATCTACCACCTGCTCAAAAGGAGATGATAGCGGCTAGCGCAGATGGCAACATCATATATAACTGCCTACCCATGTTTAGCAATGTTTAATCATAAAGGAGTGTAGCCTGCATGGAATGATAGGTGCTTTGCTGGGCAGACTGGATGGACCATCTAGGCCTTTATTTACCCTCATTCATGGAGGGGCATTTTTGATAGGATGTCTAAATCTGAATTTGGATGTTTCCTGCAAGATGTCCAAATATCGGGTGGAAGAAATGGCCAGACGTCAATTGAAGAGTGAATTTACAGATATTTTGAACATCCGTTTTTTTGCCCGATGTTTGGTCTGATATTCAAGTGAAACTCTGAGCACTGTTTTTGAATAAGTATCAAATGCTGTTTAGGTATAGGAGCTTAAATGCCACTTTGTTTTCTGTGCATTTTATGCTCCAGCTGTTCTTTGAAGTTGGCAATTCGGTATATTATCCCTTATTGTGTGGTATCCCTTATTGTGTGGTGCAGTGGTTTGAACTACAGCCTTAGCATCCTGAGGTTGTGGGTTCAAATCCTTCACTGCTCCTTGTGACCCTGGGCAAGTCACTTAATCCCCTCATTTCCCCAGGTACATTAGATAGAGTTTGAGCCCACCGGGACAGATAAGGGAATATATTATAGTACCTGAATGTAAACTACTTAGGATATAAGTGGTATATAAATAAAATGACCACATAGTCTTCCATGTGGAGCTGAGGGGAGGCCTAATGGTTAGACTAGTGGGTTGGACATCAGGAGACCCAGGTTTAAATCCCACTTCAGCTGTTTTGTGATTTTTTTTTTTTTTTTTTTTTTAATTGTGAGCCATTCAGGAACAGAAAAAACACCAACTGTGTCTGGATGTACACAACTTCAGTAGCCTTCAGACAAGTAGATATCTTGTACATTCAGGTACAGTAGGCACTTTTCTGTCTCTGGAGCAGTGTTTTTCAATCGCTGTTCCGCGGCACACTAGTGTGCCGCGAGATGTTGCCTGGTGTGCCGCAGGGCCGCCATCAGGGCAGTACTACCAGTCCTGCATTCAGGGGCCCGGAGCTGACAGGGGGCCTGAGGCAGGGGCGCCAGTAGCTCGCCAAGGCAAAGTGAGTCGATCACCCAGGACTCACTTTGTCTTGGCGATCTAATCTATCGAGCCGATAAGTCTTCTTCTCCCCCGACGTCAATTCTGCAGTCGGAGAGGAAGTTTGGGCCAGCCAATCGCTGCCTGGCTGGGCGGAACTTCCTCTCCGATTGCAGAATTGACGTCAGGGAGAGCATGCGTCGGCGTCGGCTTTGGGGCCTGTTATCCATTGGTGGGTCCTGTTCCCCGATGGCAGCGGCAGTGGCAGTGGCTTGGGGAACGGCAGGGAGAAAGAAAGAAAGGGGGCAGGCAGGGAAACAGAAGGAAAGAAGAGAAACAGAAAAAAAGAAAGAAAGGTCAGGGAGAGAGGAAGAAAAAGTTGGGGGAGGGAATGAGGTGTGGAGGAGAGAAAGCATACAGGCTGATAGAAGGGAAGAAAGATTGGATGCACAGTCAGAAGAAGAAAGTGCAACCAGAAATCACCAGACAAGGTAGGAAAAATGATTTTATTTTAAATTTAGCAAAGTGGAGGCAGTATTACCACAGTTTTCAAAGGAATTTGCCCAAATAACTTAATAGTTAACTGGGTAAATTCCCAGAGATGAAAACTTCCCTTCACTTACTATGCACAGTTCTGAATTTATATCTGCTGTCTATATTTTACAATATGGTCACCTTTTACTAAACCGCAATAGTGGTTTTTAGCGCAGGGAGCCTATGAGCGTCAAGAGCAGCGCTGGGCATTCAGCGCAGCTCCCTGCGCTAAAAACTGCTATTGTGGTTTAATAAAAAGGATGGAGGGTATATTTGTCTATTTTTGTATGCTATAAAAACCAAATACAGAGAGAGACTGAGAGCTGTTGACGAAGAGCTACGTGTGTGTCTTTCTTCGATTCCAGCCAGAATATCAGCTTTGTGTTCAGCCAAACAGGCCCAGGTTTCGCACTGAATAAAGTATTTTATAATTTTTCACTATTCTGTTTACTTAATATTTCATAATAAAGTAATTATAAAATATTTTCTTTGTGTTTATTTGATTCCTATTCAAGAGAATTACTTTATATATAGTCAATATAGGCACAGAGTTAAATTTTTTAACATTTTCTAATGGTGGTGTGCCTCGTGATTTTTTTCATGAAACAAGTGTGCCTTTGCCCAAAAAAGGTTGAAAAACACTGCTCTGGAGGACAAAAATTTAGATTTAGATTCATTACAGTTTATAATCTGCCTTTGTCCAAGGCTATGTTAAGGGAATTAGCACACACTAAGAGCTCCTTTTACTAAGATGTGCTAGTGGTTTTAGCGCGCGCTACAATGCTGCGTGCGCTAGACGCTAATGCCTCCATTGAGCTGGCATTAGTTTTTCTGCGTAGCGTGGGGGTTAGCGCGCGCTAATCTGCAGCGCGCGCTAAAAATGCTACCACAGCTTAGTAAAAGGAGCCCTAAATTCTAAAGCCTATTTTATACACTACCTATGATCTTAGGCATCTAGATTGGCACGCCTAGCCATTTGGGCACTTAACTTATCCCCTCTTTTACTAAGTCATGATAGAGGTTTCTACCACAGACTGGAGCGCTAAATGCTCTGACGATCATAGGAATTCTATGAGCATTGGAGCAGTGTTGGAGCATTTAAGGGGAAATTCTGTAACTGGTGCCCTAGAATTATTGACAGGCAATCCAACTTGGGTGCCGGTTATAGATTTGCGGCTTTGGGAAGTCCCTCCTGCTCAGCTGATGGGGGAGGGGGGGGGAATTCCCCTGCCACAATTGGCTGCTGCGGTCTAGCAGCAAAGATAAGTAGCTGAAATGTAGGCCAGGATTTTCCGGGCCTCATTTTAGCTGCCTATCTTGACTGAATAGACGCAATTCTGTAACCAGTGCCCTCGAATAATTGACAGGTGATCGACAGCCACTTATAAGGCAGCCACCAACTTTGGCATCGGTTACAGAATCCGGCCCTTAGTGCTCCAGCCTATGGTAGAAACTTCTACCATGGCTTAGTAAAAGAGTTTTTTTTTCATAATTGAAAGCACTATTGATAAACAATTAAAATGATTTAAAAATTAATTCACTTTTTAAATTGTTTTTAAATAGTGCTTTCAATTAATTTAAAAAAATTAATTAGTGGGGGTGGAGCCAGCATACAGAAGAAGATGACCGCATAATTTGGAATCTCTCCCTCACCAGCTAATATTTATTATCATTGAAGTGTTTTTAGTTCTTCCTACCTTATTCTATCCCAGTTATTGTGAGCACTGCAGTCTGGATACTTCTGTGAGCTGGAACATTGGGTAAGAAAGATCTGAAAGGTTAGTCTCCTAGATGCATGGTGACATGATGGAGATCATGCTGAGAGATGGAACACGTGGGGGACTCTGGTACACTGTGCTGTGCTGAATTGCTATTCTAGCAGACACTACTTTTGTTATAAGCTTGCTGCACTTATGCAGCAGTCTTTAATTAAATGATTATGAGCTGTTATTGAGATTGTTGGACTAAGAGCAAGAGAACTGATAGAAAGAGATGGCTTCTTGAAGACTGGAGCCGTAATATCATGCTGGTTGGGAAATGATCCCTAATATGATGATCTACTTGGCTATGAAACGTTTGAAAAGCAGATATACAAGTGATGTGATTCAGCTGTTTCTGAAAGTTGCGGAGGTTGAGAGAGCGAACTGAATGTGAGCGTCCCGGAACACGTGGCAACAGTGCAAAAATAAACTGAAATAAAACATCAATGTGATTTAAAAGTGTCTCTGAAGTGAAAATGTATGGAAAGTGATTTTTCAGGTTCGATCTAAGACGCTAACTGCAATTTCATGGAAGCTAAGCTAACATTGTTTTAAAGATATGAGATGGTGCCATGGCAGCCATATTGGAAAACATTTTTCATGTTAATGTTATCTTATAAAATAAAGACAGTAAATTCTGTTGACTTTTAAATTCATTTTTTTAAATATACAAGTTGATGCAGCTGTCTTGTAACATACCGTATTTTTCGCTCTGTAAGATGCACCTGACCATAAGACGCACCTATGTGTAGAGGAGGAAAAGCCAAGAAAAAAAATTTGGTTCAGAATTTTTTTCTTGGTTTTAACTCCTCTACATGTAGGTGCATCTGTTGGTCTGGTGCGTCTGGTGGTAGGCAGCCCACAGCCCCACCCCTTCCCCGCAGGTACCTTTTATTAGTTGCCAGCAGTCCAGCACCTCCGAGTCCTCTTCTCTTGTGGGCCTCTGTGATCTCCCGTCCTCTATGTTTGTCATGGGCTTTGTCTCCTGCGGGTCCATGTGCAATGCTGTGCATGCATAGTAGCAGCAGTTGAGAGATGAAGTCAGCCTAGGGGGAGCCACAGCCACTGATCCTTCTCAGCCTCGACCAGGGCTGATTGTGTTGCCCAGAGCCCTGCCACTTCCCTGGTGCAAATAGGCAGCAAGTCCGGAGCAGAGCCCACAAAGAAAACAAAAAATCGTGGAAAGCACATGTTGTGCCACTTCATTTCCGTAGTGCCTGCATGCCTACGAATACACCCCTTCCGTCTGCCCTCCACCAATCGGAAGGCAGGACACCATCGCGGCCCTGCCACTGAGAAGGAAGGAGCGGAGACGAGCGGGGGGGGGATTAAAAAAAGGTACGGGGGTGGGGTGTTTACTCCATAAGGAGTGCTGGACTGCCGGCAATTAAAAAGAGGTGCTGGAGGTGGGGGGGTTTAAAAAAGGTGCAGATAAATATAACTCACATCGACAAACTGGTAGAGATGCGAGTATATAAATTAGAAATCTACATGCCTTGTTAAATTTAACATTCAGATTTCACACCTTGTAGTTTATACCAATGGGAAGTTCTTAGGCTGGCAAGTGACATAATACCCGATTTTAGTATAAGTAGCGGGAGAACTTCTCTTTCACTCAACAGTATCCTTCACAGTTCTGTCGATAAACAATCTGATGCAATTCAGAAGACTGTTACACAATTCAAATCCTCTCCTGAACGGTGGCTATAAAAATAAAATAATCATATTCTAAACTAAATAGTTATAACTAGTTTATCTTGAAACTGCATACTTTAATGCTTATGTCACATGGAGAAGCAGAATAACAAATGATTTCATCACTGCAGGCTTTTGGTAAAATATTGATTTCAGCTATAGCACACAGAACTTAACACTCATCTATGCTCTTCTGATCCCAATATATAATAATATAAATTGTTTGGAGTGTTATTTAATTTTCATAATATTAAATATATTATTTGACTTTATTGTATTCTTATATTCTTATTCATATTTTATATTCTTGTTCTTAAAGGCTTTTCAAGAATTAATTGATTGCTTGTAGAAATGACTGGATCCATAGGTCCCGGGGGAAGCCATTTAGATGTTGTTTTACAAATGGGGATAGATTACGTGTCATCAACTTGCATCTCATTAGTTGGAGAATCCTCCCCCTCAGCATGTTGACCCAGGATGGGAACCTCTGGTAATGACTGTTGTTGAAAAAAGACCTTAAGTTGTAATTTTCTTACAAATTTATGAAAAGCTACTTTTAATTGAAAAAAAATCAGGAGAATATGCCAAAGCAAATCCCAGTCCCAACTGTAACATGGATTCTTGCCCAGTAGTTAAGATGGTGGATGACAAATTCACTACTGTCATTTCTACACTGATCTGGTTTTGGGTGCTCCTTCATTATAGGATTGTCCTCTTCCTCTCGGTACCCCTCAGCCCTGACCCTGTGGTCGTCCTCCTCGTGTCCTGAGAAGGCACTAAACACTAAAGAACAGCGTTGGATCTATCAGCTTAGTACAGTAGAACCGACAGGGATAAACCTAGAAGTGGTTTAAAATAATGCAGTACTCTCCAAGCGGGCAGGAATCTCCAGCTGATAGTTTAAGTTAGCACGAGTTTATGTTGCTGGAGGCATATTTCCTGTGGGCGGGAAGAAAGCCATCAACATCCAATAGTGAATGGAAACAGAGAGCGGGTCTCAGCTGTTTAGATTTCAGACAGATTACATAAATTGTTAGCCCAGAGAATGCCGCCGCCATCTTGCAAAGAACATTTATGATAGTCGGATGACAGCGGTTATGGTAAGCTTAAAATTCAATTCTTCTTTTATCTGTTCTCTAAAGGGAGTATGTAGTAGAAGGAACAATTTTATTTATACTATTATTATTTATCTTTTAGGACGGATCCTTGACAAAGCCATAGCGAAGCATGTCGGGTCCAGCAGCCTAGTCAATCTACATAGAGTAAAGGTTAACTACTACAAGATAAGTACTATGAAATAAATAATATTTAAATAATAAAAATATAAAGCATATAACAAAACTTTGGATGAGGATTTGATACATAAGTCTCCCCGTAAAACAAACCTAATAAAAGGAGTGGTGTTTCTGAGGTCTTTGGTTGGAGTCATGATAAGATGTTGTATATATACAAAAATAGAAGAATTGAAGAGTTGTAACAAAAGAATCAAACTCAGAGCGATTTATTGAGGAATATTAACATAACATAACATAAAACTTACATACCGCAACTACCTCTCGGTTCAGAGCAGTTAACAAAAGATAAAAATACTGAACATACACAGTAGATCATAATCAATTAATCATCATATTTGCCAAATAGAAATGTATTCAGGTTTTTCTAAAGGCTAGGTAGGAGATGGACATTGACATAATATTACAGTTGTTTATCCTATATACCAGCTTGGCATGAAAGCAACTTACTAAAGAATCATTTAATATTTTGAAACAAATTCACTCACTGTTTTCATGAACAGATGATGTATAGGGGTATAATAGTATGCAATAGCTGACAATCAAATTGCTTGGCACCTTAATAATTACAGTATATTCTTTTATGACGCTAGGATTGACATTGATCTCTTCTGTGGACACAAATGTGTATTTATACTGCCAGATGATGAAAGCGAGGTGTTAACAAATTTATTCTTCCTTCTAACAAAACAATAGATTGTACTGATTAAAATATTGAACTGCTTTGTTAATAATTTCTATCACAAGAAATTGTGTGATGATGCGTAATTGTACTTGTATAATTATATGGATATTTGCTCTGTACAATTTTTGGCACAATTTATATAAGTCATTGGGACTAACATTGACTTCCTTTTTAACAGCAGATATATGAATACATTGCTTGAACTGAAATGAGACTCCATATGCCAACATTTATATGACTTGCAACAAACTTTCTCTGACTAATAACACAATTGATGCAGAAAACATCTGAAAACCATAAAGAAAATTGATATTTCATTCTAGTCATATTAAGTAACATGAACAGCCCTAATAATTTGCAATAACATCTCAAAACTTTTTGTTTGTAATACTTACTTATTGCAATAAGATGGCTCATAAATCATCTAATGCAGTGGTTCCCAACTCTGTCCTGGAGGACCACCAGGCCAGTCGGGTTTTCAGGATAGCCCTAATGAATATGCATGAGAGAGATCAGCATATAATGGAGGTGTCAGGCATTCATATCTGCACCATGCATATTCAATAGGGCTATCCTGAAAACCCGACTGGCCTGGTGGTCTTCCAGGACAGGGTTGAGAATCACTGATCTAATGCATCAGCAGTGACCAAACTCTTTCATAATCAGAACTTGAAGAGACTACTCCATTAGATTCCACTCAAGAAAGACCTGCTTGCTTCACATTCTTCACTACCTCAAGAAACTTCTGTAGCTAAAGCAGACTTCCTGTAATTGTTAGGAGATATTAGGTCCTTCAGAATGGATATAACTTCAGCTATCAAAGATATAGAACTAGAGAAGAGAATGACACGGTGACAAAATTCATCACCGTTCCCGTCCCCGCAGAAAACCGCGGGGAAACAATCTCCATGTCATTCTTTAAGGAGAGAGAGAAGAATCAGAGTATGAATGGGCCCAGCCACTGACCTTCAAGCCTTGTATTAAAGAACACTTGTGTAGAAAGACTGTTGAGATAAACACTAAAGAATGACATAAGATGGTTTCCCGCGGTTATCCTTGGGGACGGGAACGGTGATGAATTTTGTCACCGTGTCATTCTCTAAACTAGAGCTTAAATCTCTAGATGAAAGGGTAACACAGAATGAACTTAATATTGGAGAGCAGATTGATGCAGTTGATCTATTTCTAAATAAATTACACAAACTGGAAAAACTTAGTAAAGAAGTCAAAGATAAGCAGCATGATTATCGAGAACAAGCAGAAAAAATGTAACATTCGTATATTGGGAGTGCCAGAGCACAATAATGAAAACTTACACCAATTTGTCTTGGATCTATATAAACATTACATCCTGAACTCTGATGTTTCTTCTATTAAAACAGAAAGAGTCCAACATTGCGGCATTCTCCCCCAAATCCATTAATTATCCTAGAATGATTATGATGTGTTTCCACTCTTTATAAGAAAAATAATCTCTTATAAACAGCATCAGGAATAAACATTACATAAGCTTCCAAGGAGCTGATAAAAAGATCTTCTCTGACTTATTACAAAACATGTTGCAATATAGGAAAGACTTTTATCCCTTATTAAGAAGTAAAGGAATCAAATACCCTTCACTTTGACTTTTGACTGGCAAGGATGTCTACAACATATTCATGAAACTAAGGAACAAGAGAAATGGCTAGATTTTGTTAATGGAAAGGGGAAAGTAAATGGAAACTCTAACTCCAAAACAACGAAGGAGACCAGGTGGTGCTCATCCTTTTTATTATAAAACAGACTCGACATGATCGTGTTTCAGCCCAAGAAGGCCTGCCTCAGGAGTCTTGGTGTTGAATGATAAAACCAAAGGTGTGTCAATCCAAATGTCCAAGTGCTGCAATAAAAACACTAAAAAAAGACCAAAGTAATGGCTGGCAACACTTGGACATTTGGATTGACTTACTTCTGCATGGGAAGAATATATGCATTTTAATTTTAAGAATGATACTCATTTATTTACTTTTTGGGATGTTGGGAAAGCAGTACTTTGTGGACACATTTCTACTGTAAGTTCTGTGGTTCGGGGAGGTGGGCGATCGTAATCACAGCAGGAGAGATGAGCCATCTCTCCTGCAGCGATTGTTGCGGTAGGGGATAGGCAGGTTGCTGGGGCCGCTGAGCTGATCGCACTTATACCTGTTTTGCACTTATACCTGTTTTGACTTGGTCTAAGTCAAAACGTAAAAGTGCAGACTAGGCAACCTGACTAATCCTTTGGTTATACCTGCTGTATGGCTATGTCTAGGTCGGCCCTCCTCCCGCCCTTTCCCCGCCTCTAAAAATGTCTCTTTTCACTCTATGCATTTAGAGGCAGGGGAAAGGCCTAAGCTAGTTTTAGATAATAAGGGCATATGGCTGAAATAGTGATTCTTCCAATCTCATCCACTGAGAATAAGTCAGGGGACTTACCCAACAGTGTAATGCCCTTAGGCAGGAAGACCAATAATACCATTGTAAATACCAGGTGGACTTCACGGCTATGCATTGTTCCTCGTCGGGTTTATGGCTTGATTCTGCTTTTCTGGTCTATACTTTTTGTATGTCCTGTGTTACTCTGGTTGACCTCAATAAACATGATATAAAAAAAAAAGAACAGAAAAGTTAAATTAATCATGTATTTTAATGAGTATAACTAATGAGCAGACTGGATGGACCGTTCAGGTCTTTATCTGCCGTCATTTACTATGTTACTATGGTAATCCAATATACCTCCCAATTGTTTGGGAAGAAATAGTAGAGAAGCTTTGATTAGTAATTTTTTATTAAACCAGATATAACAAACAATGCTAGATTTTAATGCACCAAAACCCTCTGTGGGATATTAAGTGGTAAAATAATTTTAAGAAAACTGAATATTTAAAAAATATTAATTTTGCCTAGCGCCCCCCCCCCCCCCCTTTTACAATGTCACGCAAGTGGCTGCCACTGCGGTAATTGCCCCGAAGTCCATCGGGATTTAGCTGGTTACAATTCATCTAGTTCTCTGCATGATAAGATGCTTTAGACACCAGTAACATAACATGTTAAGAGTTGCCAGCTTCTCATCAGAGTAGCTCAGGTTTTCATTTAGAGGACTGCCAAAGCATGAATGAATGAACAACGAGTAAATGAAAAATAAACAACCCTCTGTCAGGCTGCATTAATTGTTAAGGGTTTAGCTTGCTGGATATTTTTTCTGTGTGGTACACCACCTAGAGCTTTATAGATGGACTGAATAAAATGTAATTACAAATAAATAAAGATCTTTTATCTTGCTATTTGCAGACTACCACACAATGAAATTTTCCAAGCAAATTATTTGCACGGTGACACTGGACATTTCAGTTCCTGTATGCATAGTTGGGATCCTTTTGCCTCCATTGCCTGAAACTATGGAGATAGAGCTACAGCCTCCGCATCCTAATGTTGTAGGTTTAAACCCTACACTACTCCTTGTGACCCTGGCCAAGTTACTTAATCCTCCACTGCCCTGGGTACATTAGATAGATTGTAGCCTCTGGGACAGATAGGGAAAATGCTTGAGTACCTGAATATAAACCACTTAGGCTATAAGTGGTATATAAATACTAAAAATAAATATATTTATTTATTTTGAAATTTTCTTTCTCGCCTAACACCTAAGCGGGTTATAGCTGAACATACATAATGTGATTGTATGTGATGATCTTAAGGTGGCCAAATAGGTCTGAAAAGGTGACAGAAAAAGCCAGAAGGATGTTAGGGTGCCTAGGGAAAGGTATGGCCAGTAAGAAAAAGGAGGTATTGATGACCCTGTATAAGATTCTGATAAGACTTCATTTAGAATATTGTGTGCAATTCTGGAGACCACACCTTCTAAAAGATATAAAAAGGATGGAGTTGGTCCAGGGGAAGGCTACTAAAATGGTGTGTAGTCTTCATCATAAGGTGCATAGGTACAGACTTAAATATCTAAATCTGTATACTTTGGAGAAAAGGTGGGATAGCAGAGATAGGATAAAGATGTTTAAATACCTATGTGGTGTAAATGCGTGAGTCGAGTCTCTTTCATTTGAAAGGAAGCTCTGAAATGAGAGGGCATAGGATGAAGTTCAGAGGTGATAGGCTCAGGAGTAATCTAGGAAAATACAAGACATCAAATGTGACATAAAGACTCCATGAACCAAAAGAAGGACCAAGGACACTAATAATTTATGAAAACATCAGGTCAAGGTGAAAAGGGCAAAGCTGCATAAAGAGTGAAATGAAGACCCCCAAGTCATCAGGAAACCGGAAAACAGCACTAATATTGACAGGAAAATTCCAAGGCACAATGAAGGGAACAAACAGCACCAATATTAGAATAAAATCCCCAAAGCACTTGATGAGGAATAAACAGAGAAACACAAAATTGATGACAGAATCCTGTGGTACTGTGGTAAGGGGGAGGGGGGAGTGGCAGGAATAAAAGATAGGGCAAAGGAAGGGAGTTTGAGGATTTATTCAGTCATATGGAACTTTAGAGGGCAAACAAGGGGAGAATGAAAAATAATGTGCTGGAAATGTCAGCGTGGATTCCGTAGCCTTCCAGGCAATTATATTTGTTCAAATGAAGGACACTATATAACAATCTCAGGAAAGGATCAAGAATAGCAGGTTCTAGCTCACATTTGTGAGAGGCTTCAAGTGGACCCTCTACTTGCTTGGTCACCTCTCACATACTGTAGAAACTGCTTGGGTGCAACTTCTTCTTCTTTCTTTTTTTTTTTATCTTTATTTAGTTTTATTTAGTTGGGTGCAACTTCTAATACTGCTGTCAAGAAGACCAGCCTGCGGTCTCCAGAACATAAGAACATAAGAACATAAGAAGCGCCATCTCCGGATCAGACCTTCGGTCCATCAAGTCCGGCGATCCGCACATGCGGAGGCCCTGCTAGGTACTCACCTGGCTTATTTTATAGCCAACCATATCTTTATATGCCTCTCTCAAGGAGATATGCATCTAGTTTGCTTTTGAAGCCTAGGACTGTCGATTCCGCAATAATCTCCCCTGGGAGAGTATTCCAGATGTCAACCACTCTCTGTGTGAAGCAGAACTTCCTGACATTAGTCCTGAACTTGCCCCCCCTTAGCTTCATTTCATGTCCTCTTGTCCGTGTCAAATTGGACATTGTAAATAATCTTCTCTGCTCTATTTTGTCAATTCCTTTCAGTATTTTGAAGGTCTCGATCATATCCCCACGCAGTCTCCTTTTCTCAAGGGAGAACAATCCCAGTGTTTTAAGTCGATCCTCATATTCCAGTTTCTCCATACCCTTCACTAGTTTAGTTGCTCGTCTCTGCACCCTCTCCAGCAGTTTTATATCCTTCTTTAGGTAGGGAGACCAATGTTGGACGCAGTATTCCAAGTGGGGTCTGACCATTGCCCTATAAAGCGGCATTATAACTTTCTCCGATCTACTCGAGATTCCTTTCTTTATCATGCCCAACATTCTATTTGCCTTATTTGCCGCTGCCGCGCATTGTGCCGACGGCTTCAGGGTCCTATCTATCAGTACACCCAGATCCCTTTCTTGTTCACTTTTCCCCAGAGTTGCACCTGACATTCTGTACTCGTATTCCTTATTTTTACTGCCTAAATGCATTACCTTGCATTTCTCCACGTTGAACTTCATCTGCCATTTCTCCGCCCATTTTTTTAACCGACACAAATCGCTCTGGAGTTCCTCACTGTCCTCCTGCGATCTGATTGCCCGGCAGAGTTTTGTGTCGTCTGCAAACTTGATGATCTCACTGGATGTTCCATTTTCCAGGTCATTGATATAAATATTAAAAAGGATCGGCCCAAGTACCGAGCCCTGGGGCACACCACTAGTCACTCTCTCCCAGTCGGAGAACTTCCCATTTATGCCCACTCTCTGCTTTCGGTTTTCCAGCCATTTGCCTATCCATCTTTGTATATCTCCCTCTATGCCATGGCTTTGTAGCTTCCTGAGAAGTCTTTCGTGTGGAACTTTGTCAAATGCTTTCTGGAAGTCCAAGTATATTATGTCCACCGGCTTTCCACTATCAATTTGCTTGTTCACGGTCTCAAAGAATTGGAGTAAATTCGTCAGACACGATTTCCCTTTCCTGAATCCATGTTGACTGGGTTTCATCAAGTCGTGTGTGTCCAAGTGCTGAACTATGCTATCCTTGATCAGTGATTCAATCATCTTGCCGGGGACAGACGTAAGACTCACAGGTCTATAGTTGCCCGGTTCTCCTCTCGATCCTTTTTTGAAAATTGGCGTGACGTTCGCTTTCCTCCAGTCGTCTGGTATCTGACCAGTTCTGATTGACAGGTTTGCAAGTTTTTGCAATAACTCTCCAATTTCAATCTTCAATTCCTTCAAGACTCTCGGGTGAATTTCATCCGGTCCAGGGGATTTGTCACTTTTAAGTTTGTCGATCTGGTAGTATATCTGATCTAAGTTCACTTCGACTGTGGTGAGGCTGTCCTCTATTTCTCCTGTAAACAGTTTCTCCTCTTCAGGTATTGTTGAGGTGTCCTCCTTCGTAAAGACGGACGCAAAGAAGGAATTTAGTTTGTCTGCGATTTGTTTATCTTCCTTGATGTACCCTTTTCTTCCCTTGTCGTCCAGGGGTCCCACTGCCTCTTTTGCAGGTTTTTTCCCTTTCACGTATCTAAAGAAGGGCTTGAAGTTTTTGGCCTCCCGGGCTATTTTTTCCTCATAGTCCTGTTTTGCTTCCCTCACCGCCTTGTGACATTTCTTCTGTTCATCTTTATGTTTGTTCCAGGCTTCGGTTGTCTTCGTGCATTTCCATTTTTTGAAAGAGTCCTTCTTTACCTTTATGGCTTCCTTCACCTGTATGGTAAGCCATGCCGGTTCTCCTTTGCCTTTAGTTCTCCGATCTTTGGAAATCCTCGGAATGTAGAGATCTTGTGCTTCTGCAATAGTATTTTTCAATAGGCACCATGCCTGATCTACTGTTTCAAGTTTGTCCACCATCTTCTCGAGTCGTTTTGTTACCATGGCTCTCATGCAATCGTATTTACCCTTTTTAAAGTTTAAGGTGGTGGTTAAGGTTTTGACATGTTTCCCTTTCCCGATGTCAAGTTTAAAGTTGATTACATTGTGATCACTCGTTCCCAGTGGAACCATGACTTCTACTTCTGTTATCGGTCCAGTGAGACCATTTAGGACCAAGTCCAAGGTGGCGTCGCCTCTTGTCAGCTCTTTTACCATTTGCTCCAGGAAGCAATCCCCTAGCACCTCCAGGAACTTGGCCTCCTTGCCGCAGTTGGAGGCTCCTAGTTTCCAGTCTATTCCTGGGAAATTGAAGTCTCCCAATATAACTACATTGCCTGTCTTGCATACTTGTTTGATTTCCTCCATCATTTCTGAGTCAGTGACTTCCGCCTGTCCTGGGGGACGATAGTAAAGGCCAATTTTTATATCTGCGCCATTGCGACCAGGAATTTTGATCCAGAGGGACTCCAGCTTCTCTTTCCTGTCTGTTGTAATCATTCCAACAGAATCTATTCCTTCCTTAACATATAGGGCAATACCTCCACCTTTCTGCCCTTCTCGATCTCTTCTATATAGTTTGTATCCCTGTAGTACTGTGTCCTATTTGTTTTCTTCATTCCACCATGTTTCTGTTATGCCAATGATATCCATGTTCTCATGTCTTGCTATCGTCTCTAGTTCTCCCATTTTGTTTCCTAGACTTCTAGCATTTGTATACATACATCTAAGTTCCCTTCGTGTTACCTTTTTGGACCTTCTACTCTTGGCTGTCCTTACAGTTTCATTTACGGTATCCTTTACTGCTCCTGTGTTATCTCCCATGTTTGCTGCACACAATATTCTAAATGAGGTCTCACCAGAATTTTATTACATTTTATCAATCTGCACTAAAGGTTTTTAGCGTGGGCTGGTGCAGTAAATGCTCCAACACTCTTAGAAATTCTTTGAGCGTCAGAGCATTTAGCACTCCAGGCCATGGTATAAACCTCTACTGCAGTTTAGTAAAATGAGGGGCTAGGGAGTAACTAAATCAGTAGCCTTTTGACTGATTAAATTGTTAAACATTGAAGAACATAAGAATTGCTGCTGCTGGGTCAAACCAGTGGTCCATCGTGCACAGCAGTGCGCTCATGCGGCGACCCTTAGGTCAATGACCAGTGCCCTAACTGAGACTAGCATACGTTCTGGTTCAGCAGGAACTTGTCTAACTTTATCTTGAATCCCAAGAGGGTGTTTTCCCCCTATAACAGCCTCTGGACGAGCGCTCCAGTTTTCTACCACTCTCTGGGTGAAGCACTTCCTTACGTTTATATGGAATCTATCCCCTTTTAACTTTAGAGAGTGCCCTCTCGTTCACTCTACCTTGGAGAGGGTGAACAACCTATCTTTATCTACTAAGTCTATTCCCTTCATTATCTTGAATGTTACGATCATGTCCCCTCTCAGTCTCCTCTTTTCAAGGGAGAAGAGATCCAGTTTCTCTAATCTCTCGCTGTACGGAAACTCCTCCAGCCCCTTACCCATTTTAGTCGCTCTTCTCTGGACCCTTTCGAGTAGTAAAGTGTCCTTCTTCATGTACGGCGACCAGTGCTGGACGCAATATTCCAGGTGGGGGCGTACCATGGCCCGGTACAGCAGCATGATAACCTCCAATCTGTTCTTGATCCCCTTCTTAATCATTCTTAGCATTCTGTTCACCCTTTTTGCCACCACTGCGCATTACGCAGATGGCTTCATTGACTTGTCGACCAGTACTCCCAAGTCTCTTTCTTGGGGGGTCTCTCCAAGTATTGCACCGGACATCCTGTATTCGTGTATAAGATTTTTGTTACTGACATGCATCACCTTACACTTAGCCACGTTAAACCTCATTTGCAATGTTGCGGCCCATTTCTCGAGTGTGTTTATGTCACGTTGCAGGTGTTCGCAATCTTCCTGCATCTTCACTACTCTGAATAACTTCGTATCATCTGAAAATTTAATCATCTCCCTTGTCATACCGATTTCCAGGTCATTTATAAATATGTTGAAGAGCACGGTTCCAAGCACCAAGCCTTGCGGCACTCCACTCGAGATGCTTTTCCAGTCCAGCCAGTTTTTAATCCATGTGAGTATTTCACCCTCAATTCCATGGCTTGCAATTTTTCGAAGTAGTCGTTCATGTGGAACCTTGTCAAACGCCTTCTGAAAATCCAGATATACAATGTCATCCAGATATACAATGTCATCTTACAGAAATGAGCAAAGATGAAAAAGTATTACACATTTCTTTATAAATACTATGCTTTAATATGAGGGAAACATTTTTTAGAGTTTTGAATGATTCTGTATTAGCATATTGATGGATCATGCCATCTTTATCTCTTTAATGACTGAAAACAACTAAATTAAATCATCATAGCAGAGCTCCTCAAAATAGAAGGTTTTATTTTTCTTTGATTTCAGAAATTAATATCCTCTATTATGTTTTCTCTCCTTGAATAAAACATTATAAAGGTTTAAGATATTAAAAAGAAGGAATAATTAGAAAATGGGTAAAAGAACCATTGTTAATCAGATGAAGTTTCATTCATAATTTACTTAGAGGTAGTAAAGTTACTAAGACAATTAAAAGGTAATTCTTTAAAAGGTAGGAATCAAATCTGTACTAAGGTTGAGGGAGGGAATGGGCATGCATCACGACAAAGAAGTACGCACCAGGAAAAGAGGTGTGTTTAGTTTCAAGTTTCAAGTTTCAAGTTTCAAGTTTAATACAGATTTGATTAATCGCTTCATCTAAATTCGAAGCGATGTACATAATGATAAAATTACAATATAAAAATAAAATCATAGAAGATAATACTAACAAGGTTAATGACAAATTTAACAAAACTAGAAACAAAAGGAAAATATAGAGAAGAAGTTACAATTTAAGTAAAGGTTAAATAAACATATAGGGAAGGCACATAAGGGGAGGGTAATGATAATAATTTTAATAAGATAAAATTTGAAAGGAAGATAAAAATTGAAAGTGAGACTTGAAAGAATAACTTTAATAGATTCTCATGATTGTTAAAAAGGTCACTTAGAAGCTAATTAGTTTATGAAGGCATCATTAAAAAGGAAAGTTTTTAGTTTACTTTTAAATTTATCTAAATTAATTTCTTCCCTTAGATAGCTAGGTAGAGAATTCCAAGTCTGGGGTGCAGTGACTGAAAAAATAAACTGACGACGCGTATTTATTATTTTTAATGATGGAATCGTTAATAGATGCTGTTCGGCAGATCTTAAAGTTCTATTAGCTGTATAGGGGATTAGCAATTTGTGAATGAAAGCTGGAGTTTTATAAAGAAGTGATTTAAAGGTGAGCAAGCTGAGTTTATAAATTATTCGATGAGCCACCGGAAGCCAATGGGCTTCCTTAAGGAGAGGTGTTATGTGATCGAATTTTTTTGCTTTATAGATAAGTTTAATGGATGTATTTTGTATTATCTGTAAGCGTTTTATTTCCTTTTGAGCTATACCTTTGAACAAGGCATTACAGTAATCTATCTTTGAAATGACAAGTGAATGAATAAGGATGTTTAGAGAATTGGCACTAAGAAACTGTGAGACAGAGTGGATTTGTCGAAGCCTGAAGGATGAAGACTTAATGATACTACTAATATGATCGTGGAAAGAAAGAGTGTGATCCAAAATAATTCCTAGTATTTTAATGTTGTTTACCTCTTGTAAGGGAAGACCCTTAATCGAAATTGGGAGGCTGAGTTTGGGATTATCCTTCCAAGGAAAAAGTAGTACATTGGATTTATTGATATTCAATGCAAGTTTATTATTATTTAACCAGTTATGTATTTGTTCTAATTTTGTATTGATCTCAAATATGTCAGAGGGATTATTGGTATCAATGGGGTGCAGAAGTTGAATATCGTCGGCATAAGCGAAAACATTAAAGCCGATAGATTGACATAGAGTCAACAGAGGTGCAAGAAATATATTGAATAGGAGTGGAGAAAGTATGGAACCTTGAGGGACATCGTTTGAAGTAGAGAAGGTATCAGAAGTTGTATTATTAAAAAAAACGGATGAAGAACGATCAGAAAAGTATGATTGAAACCAAGATAAAACTTGGTCTGTGATACCAATTGATTGGAGCCTAGTTAATAATAGCTCATGATCGATTGTGTCGAAGGCAGCCGAAAGATCTAAAGAAACTAAGAGAACTGATTGATGATGGTCTAAAAAGTAGTGAATGATGGAAGTCATGCCTATTAATGAATGTTCTGTAGAATGGTGTTGCCTAAAGCCAGTCTGATTGGGGTGAAGAATATTAGTTTTTTCGATAAAATCTGAAATCTGGTTAAACACCACCTTTTCAGTTAATTTAGATAAGAATGTAATATTGGCTATAGGTCTGTAATTCGACATATCTTCAGAACTAATTTTGTGATTTTTAATAATCGGACGAATAATTGAGTGTTTCCAAACAGTAGGAATGATACCTTTTTTTAGACTTTCACTAACCAAAGTAAGAATTGCTGGACCGAAGATCATAAAGAATCGCTTAAGGAGGAAGGGAGGAATAGAATCCATTTGGGAACCTTTTAAATTAATAGTTTTTAAAGTGGATTCAATCTCTGCTAAATTAGGAATATTGAACAAAGAACATTTTGAAGAAAGTGAACTAGGCTCAATTTGTACTTGGTCAGATTTAGTTAATGAATTTATTGTGAATGTAGATCTAATCTTATCAATTTTTTCGATGAAATAAGTTGCAAGTTCCTGAGAAGTAAGTTTAAGTTCAGTATCTTGATTTTTACGTTGGTTAGAGTATGTGATTAAATTCAGTATGCGATAAAGAGTGGAGGAATTTGAGGCTTTCTGAATTAATCCTGAGTAAAATTTTGTTTTTGCAAGATTTATTTTTGATTTATAGAATTTAGAGTGTTCTTTAAATAATTTAGAGTTGGATGCTGATTTATCTTTCTCCATTTACGCTCCAAGGATCTTACTTGCTTTTTGATGAGTTTGAGTTCTGCTGTATACCAAGGATTGGTAGATTTTCTCGCAGAGATGATTTTTGATTGTTGAGGAGCTACTATGTCCAATAATAGACGAGTATTTGCGATCCAAAATTTGATTGAGTCTTCTAATGATATGAAATTTAAGTCAAAGAAATCTGAAGGAAGTGCAGCAGAAATATTATCGAAGGAAAGATTATTGAAGTCTCTGAATTTGATTATTTTTTTGGCAGTTTTAGATGTTTTGTAATTAAGAATGTATGACATTGATATCAGGTAATGGTCCGACCAGGGAACTGGTTGACAGAAATTAAAAGAGTAGTTATTGATTTGGGAGGTTGGGATAAGTGCCATATCGATAGTATGTCCTAAATTGTGTGTAGGTTCTAATATGAGAGGATACATGTCTAAATGATCAATATGTGATAGAATAGTTTTAGTTTGAGTATTGTTAAGATTGTCAAAATGAATATTAAAGTCACCTAAAATTAAGGGGTTTAAGGTAGAGGAACCGAAATCATAGAGCAGAGATTGTAGTTGGGTTAAATTTTCACTATTAACAGGAGGAGGCAAGTAAAGGAGTAAGGCGTCAAGTTTAGGCTTAGTTTGAAAAGAGAATTGTAAAAATTCAATAGGAGAATTGGAAGGGGAGTAATCTATAGCTGTTAATAAATATGTACGGAAAATAATAGCTAGACCTCCGCCACGTTTGTAACGGCGATGATTGAAAAAATATGAGAATCCAGAGGGGCAACTGTAGGAGAGGTAAGCTTCCTCTCCATCAGTTAACCAAGTTTCTGTTAAGCATAAGACATCAAAAGAATGTTGTGAAATTAAATCTTTGATTAAGTGATGTTTAGTTTTTACTGATCGAACGTTTATTAATCCTATATTGAGATGCAGACTTTCGATACTCTTGGGAGAAGATACAGAAATTTCAGAGCGTACGGGTAGACGGGGATTTGTTACTAAGTTAGCTGTTTTGTAAGGTCTGTGTCCCCAGATAACAGGGATGGGGCTAACAGAATTATCAATTTTAAGCAAAGGGGAATTAGAAACTAGATAATGAGTCGAATAGATATCGTTAGAAATTAGAATAGGAGGAGAGAGAAAATAGTAAGGAGGAGTAATATAAGAATTAAAAGTAATATTGAACCTGTAAGGTATGATCATTGGGATATTAAAAATGCACTGTAGTAGCGCACAAAGGAGCGCATTAAGGAGCAGGACCTGCTCCTTAAGCGCGCTCCTTTGCGGCATGCGCCGCAAAGTGCTTGATTTTATAGAGCATGTACCGGCAGGGGGGCGGAGTCCACAACAATAAAATCTAAGCAAAGTAAAGTAACAGCAAGTAAAGGTGCAGTGCAGTGATATTCCAGCCTTCAGTGATAATAAGCGTGCGCCGCAAAGTGCTTGATTTTATAGAGCATGTACCGGCAGGGGGGCGGAGTCCACAACAATAAAATCTAAGCAAAGTAAAGTAACAGCAAGTAAAGGTGCAGTGCAGTGATATTCCAGCCTTCAGTGATAATAAGCGTGCGCCGCAAAGTGCTTGATTTTATAGAGCATGTAGGGCAGAGAATGGGCATGTATTGGACAGGTCCTGAAAGTATGTATATATGGTGTATTCCAGGGGTAGGGAACTCCTTGAGAGCCGTATTCCAGTCGGGTTTTCAGGATTTCCTCAATGAATATGCATGAGATCTGTTTGCATGCACTGCTTTCAATGCATATTCATTGGGGAAATCCTGAAAACCCAACTGGAATATGGCTCTCGAGGACCAGAGTTCCCTACCCCTGGTGTATTCCTAAAGTGTCACAAAAAAAACAGGAGATGTTGCCTTCTCAAACTTGGAAAGCAAAAAAACAACAACAAAGGTGACCTCTGGCTCTAAGTAGCTTTATTGTATGAATGAGACTCGACTCGATTGTGTTTTGGCCTAAAAGGGCCTGCCTCCGGAGTCTGGATATTGCTTGTGACGATATCGATTGGTATCTCATTCAATCAATTCTCGTAAAATTTATGTAACCTTTTTGGTATTGGAGTCAACTCAGTCGAAGCAACGGTGAGTAACTGGGTAAAATTGAATAACATGCTGCTTCCAAATTACTGCTGTGATCAACAGCATGAAATTCGCATCCTTTGTGGGGATGGCAGTCAACAAATGCAGACACAAAGGGCACGTGTTGCTGTCCACCTCACCTGCCCTTCAAGTGCCTTCTTTACAGCTCCTGTCCCTGCCTTTCCTCCCTCTCTCTCCAAAGTTCTCTCTGGCTGCTTCTCTGTTCCAGTGACTGTCTCCATTCGCGTTTTTGTGTAACTGTCTCAGAGTGTGTCACTTTGCCACTGTTTCTCTGCATTTGTGTGTGTATCTGGGTATGTCCTTATCTGCTGGTCAGTTTGTGTGTATGCATTTGAGTATGCCCCTAGGCCAGTGTTTGATAGAGAGGGAGAGAGAGAGGAAATAAAAAAGTTTGTGTTTGTGCTTTTCTCTCCTTGTGCAATTGCTGTTACTGGGTGGTAGGTGGTGTTGAAGATGGGTGCTGGGTGTTGGTACTAAGTTTTGGTGGTTTTACTGAGTACTGAAGGTAGGTGTTGTTGGTGTTAGTTGTGGGTGCTGGCGACAGCAATGAGTGGAATTAAGGTGGTGCTCCTATGTGCACTGACTAAAAGGAGAGAAATGCAACAAAGGAGGAGGACCCCTGTGCAGAGGATGTACAATGCAGTCTTCCTCAGGACTTCTCACCAGCGCAGAATTTTCTTAGAATCCATTAATTTGGACTATTTCTTAATCCACGAGCACTTATCATAGGACCTATAGGAAATCCTGAGGAAGACTGCATTGTTGAACCACAGACCATGTTGGGTCCGGAGTTCTTAGTGTATTGGGTTATAGATATATTTTTATGTGGATTACCAAGTATATAATAATCCTCTATAATAAAACCCTTACCCGCACATGCGCAGTTGACACGGCATGATCCCTGCCGCCGTGATTTCTGCTTCCATGCCGTGTTCTATTTGCAGCATGTGCGCTGGCTTGCAGCGCGTGCAGCCATTTCAGCAGTGGTAGCAGTTTGACTCCTGCGCTGCCAGGTCGCCTCTTCTTCCCCCCCCCCCCCCCACGGTCCAGCAAATGCAGTTCTAGCACCCGTTAATGTAATGGGCTTAAAGACTAGTTTTTAAATAAAGCCTATATCTTGAACATCAACTCTCCACAGAGTCTTTTCTTTCTGTTGGATTTTTGTTTGTGGAGCCTTTTTGCTTGCACAGAGGATATACAGGTCCAAAACACAGTTCAGGACATAACAGAAGAGCTATGTCTTTGTGAGTACGGATTTGGTAAAGAGACAATAGTTCACCTGTGCAATCAGTTGGAGGCAAACCTACTGCAAAGAGAGGTCAAACCCTGCCTGTGCATTTGAAGGTCACCCCAGCCCCAGCATGTTTTGCCACCGGATCCTTCTAGATACATTGGCAGGCATTAGGCTGCCAACCATCTTATGCTGTATCGATCAGTTTCTACAGGCTTTTTTTTTTTTCAGGAAAGACATTCAATATATTCCCTGAACAAGAGCAGCAGCAACACCAAACTATGACAGAATTCTTTGAGCTGCCACATGCTTTCTCTCTGCTTAGCATAACTGACTGTAAAGAGTCCGTCTATTGTAAAAGAAAGTCCTTTCAGTCACTTAAATACAGATGACCTACAATGCCTCACACATGATTGTTTATTGAAAGCTTCTATCAATTCAGAGCAGTTTACATGAACTTCTGTATCAGAGATTGAGTGTTTCAGTGATGGTTAATGCACTCATCCTATGTATATGAACACATATAATACTAGTATCATTTCCAATATTCATTCTAAAACCTACATACTTAAGCGCTTAATACCCGTGCACCATGTATTATGTTCATCCTAGATTTACATACCTCTGATAATTCTAGTTATCTGTACTTATTTATCATATTCTCAGCATTTTGGGTATCTCTTTTGTGTTCACCCTATCGTCTTCCTATTGGGAAGTTGTTAGCTATTTCCTCTATTATTGCTATTCCCCCTGTGTCATTATTAGTTAAAGAAGTCTGTGAAAAGGATGGTCTTTATCCCTTTCTTGAATTTTCCGATGTCCTTTTCTAGTGTTAATTCCTTCGATAGGGAGGGCCACCACTGAGAACATTCTTGTCCTGATGCTTTTGTATCTGATACCTCTGAAGGACGGTATTTCCAGCACTTATGTTTTCATGTCTCCTATCATGATGCGTACTTTCTGTCACAAGTGGACCTATATGAGAACTTTGAGAGTGGCCAGATCATCAGAGGATGGCTTCTAGGTAAGCACACACAACCCATGCACACCCTTATAATCAATATCGAGCTACTACTACTAATAATGTTTATAGCACCACTAGATGTATGTAGCATTGTAAACATCATATACAGGTACTTTCTTTGTCCCTAGTGGGCTCACAATATAGATTTTTAATGTTCAATAATTTTATTGGTATTTATAGAAAAGTCATACGTATGTAATTACAATACAATACAATACAATTCAGCATATGAATGAAAAACCCAAAACAAACCCCCCCCCCCAAAAAAAAAAAAACCCAACTAAACAAACAATATTAACATCAAATTAGCGATTAAAATTTGTAAATGATAATTGATACTTTCATAAATACATCAGAAAGGACAATATGGATGTACACCTTTATCAGCCAAATCATTATGGTTTAACAGGCACGTGGTTGTAAGATTCCAATGGCTCCCATATTTTAGTAAATTTTTTTAGAGCTTTGAATCTCTCTGCAGCAACACACTCATACTTGTCAGTTATACAAAGAGTGTTCCACCAAGTTATGCATTCCGCCCTAGAAGCATCCTTCCACTGTTGCAAGATGATTTTGATGGTCAAATTAAGCAAAATTCTTAATATAGATTTTTGACCTGGGGTAATGGAGAGTTAGGTACCTTGCCCAGGGTCACAAGGAGCTCCAGTCAGACCTGAACCCAGTTCCTTAGGAATAGAATCTCAGTTCACTGCACTAACCACTCTTCCACTGCAACGTACTTCTCTCCCGCACACCTGTCTCTCACCTATTCAATCCATTCAAAATTCTGCTGCACGACTCATATTCCGCAAGAGCCGCTATTCTCACATTACCCCTCTCAAGTCACTTCCTTGGCTCCCCGTCCATTTCCAAATACAGTTTAAACTCCTCTTGCTGACTTACAAGTGCATTCACTCTGAAGCCCCCCAATATCTCTTTTCACTTATCTTCCCCATGCTCCCCCCCCATGATCTCCATTCATCAGGCAGGGCCCTCTTATTTGTACCCTTCTCTTCCATTGCCAACTCCAGACTCTGTCCCTTCTTTCTTGCAGCGCCGTATGCCTGGAACAGGTTGCCTGAATCAATACGTCATGCTCCGTCCCTGGCAGTGTTCAAATCCAAGCTAAAAGCCCACTTTTTTGAAACTGCTTTCAACTCTTAACTCCCCCTCACTGCTGTCAGATACCTATACATTACATTACATTACATTAGTGATTTCTATTCCGCCATTACCTTGCGGTTCAAGGCAGATTACATCCAAACTAAAACAAAAATTATATTCAAAATTTGAAGGAATAGAATAAGCGATGACATAGAATTTTTAAGGTAATATACATTGGGGAAAGAGTTACCAAAGGGAAGTGGAGGTCTTTTTGAGATAAGAATAGGGTGAAATTATGGGTTTTAGATAACGTTTGGTAGATAAAAGAGTATTAGAGAGATCTAAGGGTAAATAGAGTGTTGGATATTGGGTTGGGATTGGTTGTGCTGGATAGGTTTTATGTGTTTTTTGAAGAGTATGGTTTTAATATCTCTCCTGAAGGCTACCCACTATAACTTCCCCAACCCTGAAATGTCCTGTCTAAATTAGATTGTAAGCTCTTCTGAGCAGGGACTGTCTATTGTATGTTAAAATGTACAGTGCTGCATACGCCTTTCAGCGCTATAGAAATAATAAATAGTAGTAGTAATACCGCCGTGGCCAGTGATACAAAAGCCTAACGAGACTTCATAAAAAGGGGGATAGTTTTGTATATATCTTTATAAAATAGGTGAATAACAGGAGTCTTCTTGAACAATTAACCTAGATGACTTATTATAAATTCCCCCTCATCATAACAATATATTAGCCAATATTCATATTTACCCATTATTTTTTTAACATCATGGCCTGCGTTTAAAAATAAGCAATTACCCTCATCGCCGGATATTGATCCAAAGCCTTTTTTATCTTGGTAGATTGCCATATATCTGTTAAATAGCTTTGAAAAAATGGTGCTTTCCAAACAAAGCTAGGTTGAAGTTCAATTAAATCTATCTCAAGACTCACATCTAAGGTTTCCCAGAATTCGTCTGTCATGACATGCTAGTTTGCATGAAATATGCCTTCCATTTGAGACATTTAGCATTTGAATGGAGATTAAAACTGACATTTTTTGAAAGGTTTAAATAAGCTGAATATAGAGTCTAATACTGAAAAAGAGATGCATTAAAAATACTTAAGAATTACTACTCAGTGCTTTAGAGTTGTTTAATCAGCACAAAATTGGTTATTAAGCTACCAGTGTGCTGGCATGCTTGTATTCTTTTGTCTGTTGTGAGACTGCAAAGTGCCAAAATATAAATGCTGACAGCATGGTTGCTACAATATATTGTTTTCTTTTCGGAACAAAAATTAAAGCCCTCCCATGGGAAACAAACCCCTGTTGTTAACACAAAATAATTTCATAGATCTGCTTCAGGAGCTCAGCGGGGAGAGGAAGTCAAAACACTGTTGTTGCTTATTTGATTAAAATGATTAAACACATACAGATAGTTTAATCTGAAAACTGCAATTATGGCTTATTTGAATTATTTTGTAGTTCATGTTAACTATTCATAGTCACTGGCTGTCAGCTTTCCTCTGGAATGTTATGATGTGCTCCTCAGAGGGGTCCTAGGAAGTTGTGGACAGGCATTTTGTTTAACATCAAAGTACAAACATGCCTAAAGCTGAATTCTCACTGCTCTAGAGATTCTCTCAATAGAGACATATAAAGCTTGAAGCAGACAGCTGGCAGCCTCTAAATAAGATGTTACTTTAAAGCCAAAATACAAATACATGTAAAAAGAAACCGTAGCAGGAGCATCAATTTCAGGGTGCAGGCATAGAACAATAAAGTGTGAGAGAATATATCCCTAATATCCCATGTTCTCATACCACCATTATCAACCATACTGATGAACATTTCATTTTTTCCACCATTGAACACTATGGGGCTCATAATAAAAAGAGAAAAAAGTCCAAAAACCGGCCTAAGTCGGCATTTGGATGAACATTTCTCAAAAACGTCCAAGTGCCGATAATAAAAATGGGTTTTGGATGTATTTCTAAACGACCTAGGCCTTCATAGTGCCGCTGAACGACCAAAGCTAAACGGGGCGTTTCGGGAGGCGTGTCGAGGGTGGGAGTTGGGCGGGACGTGGGCCGGCTTAGACTTAGTTGTACAGCATTTATAACCAAAATTTTTATAAGAGTCTAGACGGAACTTGGACGTTGTGACTTAAACCATGTAAAACATGATCTAAGTCACAAAAACCTACCTAAAGTCACCAGATAAGCACTGCAAACACATAAAACAGACCCCCACACACTACCCCAGTGATCACCAACTGGCCCCCCCACCCCCATAAAAATTTTAATCATAACTTTAAAATTCAGCCTCCAGACCACCATCACCTGGCCACCTGGCATAGGAAAGCCTAGTCGTCCAGCCCAGAGGCGGCTTAAGTTGTCTTGGGGGTGGGTTAGGGACTCATGGAGAGGAGGACTCATGCCCATAAGCCCCTGTAATCACTGCATTGATCCTTAAACATGTGCACTCCCCTATACACCCCCAAAACCCTTTTGTTCTGGCATATAAGTGGTTCCTGTAGCCATAAGGGCTATTGGAGTGGTAGTTAAGTGGGTCTAGGGGATTCTGGAGGTGGTTTGGGGGGGGCTCTTTGTGACCTATAAGGTAGCTGTAGTGAGATGATGACATGGCACCCCTTTTTGTGAAGTTTGCGGCAGTGCCCTGTAAGATACCCCACTATTTAGGTGCCATGTCTGGGTGTTCAGACCATCACTTTACAGACCCCTCCCACGTCCAATAGGGCTTGTTCTAGGCATTTTTGACTTGGACGAAAAGTTGGACAAATATGTGGTATAAAGATGGACAATTTAGCAACTTGGACGATCTTCAAAAGGGGAAAAAATTTGGATGTTTTTTTTGAAAATGTGTCCTAAGCTGTTTTTTTTTTTTTTTTTTTTACTTTGGATGACTTGCGACTTGTACAAAAATGGACTTAGACATACCTTTCAATTATGTCTCTCTATATTTATTTTAAAATTTATATACCGCATACAACTACGCGGTTTCCAAATGACATACATAGAATCTTGTTTCCCTCCGATTGTCATGTATAACAGACGTATCAAGACAACATTGTTAATCATCCCTGTTATAATAGGGATAGAGCACAAATTCGATCAGTTCAGAAGTACAAACAAGCTTTAAATCATACTTTGATGTCAGAAAAATTCTAGAAGGCGATTATCAACTGAAATATATCTTAGCATAGGGCTCCTTTTACGAATGTGTGCTAGCGTTTTTAGTGCACACACTGGATTAGTGGACGCGATAGCGCATGCTAGCCGATAAACTACCGCCTGCTCAAGAGGAGGCAGTAACGGCTAGTGCACGTGGCATTTTAGCATGCGCTATTCCGTACGTTAAGGCCCTAATGCACCTTCGTAAAAGGAGCTCATAAGAAGGCATTGGCAAATAATTGAGTTTTCAGCATTTTCTTAAAATTCATCCTCCCCATACAAAACCTCAGGATACCAGGCATGGCATTCCATAGTTATACCTAAATGAAGGCCAACAGTAGAAGGAAAGAAAAGAACAGCTAGCTCACTCTCAGAGACGTAGACTATTAAGCTCAAGTGCCCAAAGTTTACAACCAGAGCATATCGTGGTTGTTTAACTTATGTCTGGGCTATCATTGATAATTGTCTTATTTTCTCTGTGAGCTGTTATATAAATTATCTTTCCTATATAGCTGTGAACTATCATTAAAAATTTTAATAGCTCAATCGCACAATAATGTTGCTACTGTTTGCTGTAAATTACTTAGCTCGGGTTAAGAATTGTGCCCGGCTTTCATCCCCGACGGAAGATCTCCGTTTCGCTCTACTTCAGTTATGGAGAGCTTCTTCAGGACAGCAATCAGTTCAGTATTCTAAATTATTACAAACGGAACAAAAATGGATTGACCGTCTTCGGACTGTACAGCCAAAGGGCCTTAACATATCTTTAAATTGGCAAGCATTTTTCTAATCACAACGTAGAATTAACAATATGATTTGGTGATCTCTTAGTTTAATATAAGTTCTCTATACATAAGTTTACCCGTTGCCCAGGGTGACCTCTTTGCGGTTTTTTGCGGCATAAGATCCGTCCGGATATGACGTAGAACGCTGCCAAAATACACCTTTAAATTTGGTCGAGTCGCTTGCAGTATTTGAGATCTTCTAACTTCGTAAAAGCGACAAGGAGTCATGCGATTAAAAATTAGTAAGTGTAGAGGAACATTTAGCAATTTAATGGTGAATTCTAATAATATAATTTGGCTTATTTAAGCTATAGTATTAATATGGGGTAAGCGGGTGGTGTGCTTGAGCTTTTCTAGGACGGTTAGAATTAAAGATGTTCAGCTTCCTTTAAATAAGTGAAATAAGTTGGTAATTTTGTGTTTTAATTTATGTGGATTTAGAATACTGAACTGATTGCTGTCCTGAAAAAACTCTCCATAATTGAAGTAGAGCGAAACAGAGATCTTCCGTCGGGGATGAAAGCTGGGCACAATTCTTAACCCGAGCTAAGTAATTTACAGCAAACAGTAGCAACATTATTGTGCGATTGAGCTATTAAAATTTTTAATGATAGTTCACAGCTATATAGGAAAGATAATTTATATCACAGCTCACAAAGAAAATAATACAACTATCAATGATAGCCCAGACATAAGTTAAACAACCACGATATGCTCTGGTTGTAAACTTTGGGCACTTGAGCTTAATAGTCTAAGTCTCTGAGAGTGAGCTAGCTGTTCTTTTCTTTCCTTCTACTGTTGGCCTTCATTTAGGTTATTGAGTTCTTATACTATTTATTGAATTGGACTGTGATTCCATAGTTATTCGTCAGCCACAGATATCATTGATGCTCCGATCCTAGCATGCATAGTCGATATTATACCCTCCAAACTTAATTTCATCCCATTTACATCTCTAAGCTCTCTTCTCGGTTTATAGATCTGAAAAAAATTCTTGTAAGATCTTGGGGGAAGCATGATATAATGTCTGATGTATAATTGCAACAATCTTAAACTGCACTCTTTGCTGCATAGGTAACCAGTGTAGTTTCTTCAACACAGGAGTTATATGGGTACTCCTAGGAACCTCTGTGATTAATCTTGCAGCGGAGTTGATAAGCATTTGCAAAGCCCTCAACTTCCCTTTCACAACTCCTAGTTATAGTGAATTACAATAATCCATCCTACTGACCTAGATACCTTCAGGGCTTGAGACCTTACTATAGGGCAGGGGTAGGGAACTCCACCATATTCCAGTCGGGTTTTCAGGATTTCCCCAATGAATATGCATTGAAAGCAGTGCATGCAAATAGATCTCATGCATATTCATTGGGGAAATCCTGAAAACCCGACTGGAATACGGCTCTCAAGGACCGGAGTTCCCTACCCCTGCAGTAGGGGGATAGGATTCCTTCTTTTACAGGGGAAAAAAAGAGAACAATTACAGCCTAAGTCAGGGACCTGGAGAAGCAAGTGTAGCCAGAGCCAAACAGGCAGGGGTTATTTTTGGTTTTGTTTTATTTTATGAAACACCAGACAGTGGGAAAGACCTGGACCAGAGTAGGAAAAACAACCAAGAAAATCCAGTTGTAGCCAAAGGAAATCTCTATAGAAAGTGGAGCTAAAAAGCATTGAGAAGTTGGTTCAGGTGATGTTAGAATGACAGCAGCAGCTGCTGCAAATATGGCAGCAATTTATGCATTCACATTTGGAGCAGCAGTGGAAGCTACAGCAACAATTATTGCAGAGGGTTATAGAGCCTCACAGGGACAGGCAGCCACAATTTCTCAAGCACCCAGGCCATGCACTTCTCCTTAAGTGCCTGTGCTGAAGAAAATGGTATCAGAGCATTACACCTGCTGTTTTCTGACAGATTTTGATAGAATTGCTTGCTTGTCAAGATGGCCTGAAGCAGCATGACCAGCTTATTTAGGTAATCTTCTAACTGGTAGTAGTCTGACCACTTTCCAGGATGTCAACTCCATAGGGATGGCCACTTATGCACAAATGAAAGCTGTCATTATATAAAGAGCCAGATGTACCCCAGAAGCCTGTCGACAGCAGTTCTGAAAAGCATCTCTACAAAGAAAGGAGAATCCCCAGAGGTTTTTTTTTCAGGCTTAAGGAGAATCCACAGAGGTTTTTTTTTTCAGGCTTAAGGAAATAGCCTTGCAGTGGCTTCAATCTGAGGGTAAAACTGGCCAGGATATAGCGAGAATGGTTCTCCTGGAATAGTTTCTGGATAAACTGCCCCAATCCATAAAACAGTGGGTATAACAGCCTAAATTGACCCCTGAGGAAGCCATTGAAGCAGCAGAAGCCTTTTACCAGGCTCAGTCTGAAGCAGATATTTACAGAGAAAGTAAAAACGCTGGAATTTCCCCCCCCCCCCCCCATGGAGAAGAGAAAAGTTGGATTTGGGAAGAGAAAGGACCCAATCTTGGGAATTAGTCCGGAGTCTCCAAGAAGGGAGTTGGAATGAGGGAGGCTGGGGACATCCTGAACCCCACACCTTCCAGAAGTTCCTGACCAAAGAAAACCTGTTGTACCCTGAGCTCTTCAGCCTCAATGGACTGAGTATCAGATCTGCTTTGCATGTGGAGAAAAAAGTCATTATGTGAGAGACTGTCAGGGGATGGTCAATGATGGCATAGATATAAATACTAGGGGCCGCTGAGAAGTTCTCAGCCTAACCAAGAAGAGAATGATGTGGATCCATGAAACTTATAAGTTATTCCACACTTTCTTGATACTTTTCAATTAATTTCATATCATTGAAATGAAAAGTGTCAAGAAAAGTGTGGAATTACTTGTAAGTTTCATGGTTCCACATCATTCTCTTCTTGGTTGGACTGAGAACTTCTCAACGGCCCCTTGTTTGATGCATACTGTACATACTTGTAATTTTGTGGAGGCTCTCCAACCCAAAGACAAGAGCTGCCTCATGATAGTGGAACTAAATTAAAATCTTTGTTAGGCTTTACTGGACTCCAGCAACACTGAAACTCTTGTTCAAAGAGAGACCTTGTGCCCCCACGGCAACTGAATTATGATCGGACTGTGGAACTGTTCTTTGTGCATGAAGATTGTTCATGAATTTGTCCTTTATCTGCCATCATGTTTCTATGAGTCTTTTTCATTTGAAAGGGAGCTCTGGAATGAGAGGGCATAGGATGAAATTAAGAGGTGATAGGCTCAGGAGTAATCTAAGGAAATACATTTTTACAGAAATGGTGGTAGATGCGTGGAACAGTCTACCAGAAGAGGTGGTGGAGACAGAGACTGTGTCTGAATTCAAGAAAGCGTAGGATAGGCATGTGGGATCTCTTAGAGAGAGGAAGTGATAATGGTTACTACATATGGGCAGACTGGAAGGGCCATTTGACCTTTATCTGGTATCATGTTTCTATGTTTCTATATTCTACAGCCTAGGTCCCTATCAAAACTCCAATAGGGCAAGCCCAGATGCAAGCAGCGGTTTTCCCCTACCTTCCCTTTCCAGTTATCTTGAGAATGGACTTCTTAGAGCTTGGATCTAGCAAGGTTCAGATAGCTGTGAATTCCCCAGGAGGTGAGATTGAACCTTTTCCCAAGATTTTCCCTGGGAAGATACCAAAGCTGCCAACTCCCTGAATTGCTGACCTTCTTGAAACATTTAGGGGGGGAAAGGATTTAATATACTGCCTTTCTGTGGTTACAATCAAATTCTGGCTTATCAAACCATGTTATAATTTTTTATTGCAAGTCAGCAAGGTAAATGCTCTGACGCTCACAGGACCTGAATGAGTGTAGAAGCATATTTATCTTGCTGGCCTGCGGTAAACAGCTCTACCATGGTTTGATAAAAGGAGCCTAAATTGATTTATATATTATATACATTTTTACTTTGTGCATAAGCATTGGGCTACTCTGCTGCATGTTTATGTTGTGTTTTCCTTCCCATTGTCTGTAGTCTATTTTTACGAGTGTAACCTGGGGTATAGTCAACTGCCTTAGCTCAACTTTACTCCTGCATTTAATTTTTTAGCCTGTCCTCCCAAAGAAGCTCAGAACAGGTTACAAATCATGCACTCAAGCATTTTCCCTGTCTGTCCCAGCAGGCTCACAATCTATCTAATGTACCTGGAGCAGTAAAGGATTAAGTGACTTGCCCAGGGTCAGAAGGAACAGCATTGGGTTTGAACTCCCAACCTCAGGGTGCTGAGGCTATAGCTCTAAGCCCTATGCCACCAGATGCAGTAAAAGACCAGCTTTTATTTCACCTTAATTTAACCCCATGAATCACCAGCATATTATATTTTAAAACTACCTCACAAGCAGTGTTATTTGGGTCAGATATTAAAGATGCCAGCACTCCTCTGCAATAGCAATGGCCAGAGTGTCCTCCCAGGCTGGAAGCCTTCTTTGGCTCCCCCTCTAAATCAGGGCCCTCTTTGTGCTATCCCAGTCAGACTTCCCCCACTGGCAACTCCCCAACTGGAAGAGACCCATCATCCAAATGAAGACCCCCTCCAAGCTAAAAGCTCTTCTGCCTTCTCCTCCACCAATCAAGCCCCCTTTGTTCCACTCCATCCGACTCCTTTCTAGCCTTAAGTGTTTCCGGTGCCATTTTGGATGAAGGTGCCAGCAAGGGGAGGAACAACTGGATATCACTCTTATCTGGCCCATTAGACATCAGGCGCTTTAAGTAATGTAAGCCCAAGGGAGGCCTTCAGAAGAGTGGGGTGGGGGTGTGAGTTTCATGGCTCCACATCATTCTCTTCTTGGTTGGACTGAGAACTTCTCAACGGCCCCTTGTATGATGCATACTGTACATACTGTACACCCCCACCCCACTCTCCTGAAGGCCTCCCTTGGGCTTACATTACTTAAAGCCCCTTATGTCTAATGGGCCAGATAAGAGTGATTTCCAGTTGTTCCTCCCCTTGCTGGCACCTTCATCCAAAATGGCACCGGAAACACTTAAGGCTAGAAAGGAGTCTGGATGGGGTGGAACAAAGGAGGCTTGATCGGGGGGGAGGAGGCAGAAGAGCTTTTAGCTTGGGGAGCTGCTCTAGTCACTGCTATTACTGAGGGGAAATGACCTGTTTGGCATGCAGCTTGGGAGCATTGAGCCATAGCTTGGTGGCCCAGTGCTCCCAGTTGATAAAATAACACTAGCTTTACTGGCTGTAATGTGATTTGCAGTTTGTATCCGGTGTTCACCGCAAGCCCTGTTACAATATTTATATAGTAACAAGCCACTTCTCATGCATTTGCCTATTTTACATCTCATTACTATGTACTGCAGGGTAACATAAATATCCCTGCTTTGCAATACCACAACCAGAGATGGAGCCCTTTAACACTTGTTAAAGGGCAAATGTCAACAAAGGTGTTTATTTATCTTAGAATCCTTAGATATTGCAAGAGGATAAAAAATAAGTGTTCACACTATGCAGAACTATCAATGTAGAGTCATTAGCATTGAATATACGAGGGACCTTCAAAATGTATCCACATTTATATTTTTTAAAACACTATTTATTAAATATCTCAAAAGCAAATTATATCACTAACTGCAAGGTGAGATGGCTTGCCTGATTGACTAGTCACATGGCATTCTATGACATGTCCTCTTACCACTTCCCCTGCCCTAAACATTTCCAGCGAAAATATGAAAGTGTGGAAACTTTTTGAAGGACCCTAGTCCGTAGCAAATGTTGGTGGCTCACACTTAGCTGGCTAAGCTGATTTTGAACTGTATCATGCTTCCCAAAAGATCTTACAAGAATTATTTGAGATCTATAAACCAAGAAGAGAGTTTAGAAATGGGATGAAATTAAGTTTGGAGGGTAGAATGTTGACTATGCATGCTAGGTTCGGAGCATCAATGATATCTGTGGCTGGCATAAAACTATTGAATGCCTTGCCTGGTATCCTGCGGTTTTGTGTGGGGAGGATGAACTTTAAGAAAATGCTGAAAAACTCAATTATTTGCCAATGCCTTCTTATGCTAAGGTATATTTCAGTTGATACCTGCCTTTTAGAACTATTAACAGCAATGTACGATTTAAAGTTTGATTGTATTTCTGAATTGATTGAATTTGTGCTCTATTCCTGTTTATAACAGGGACGATTAATGATGTTGTTTAGACATGTCTGTTTTATGTGGTAATCTCAGGGAAACAAGATTTTATGTATGTGATATGGAAACCACATAGTTATATGCGGTAAATAAATTTTTAAATAAATAACTGCTGGCTGGCTAAGGCTAATGGCCAAAGATAGGTGGGTCTATCTGGCCGTCTGCATAAGCAATCAGTGATGATTGCTTATGTTGCCAGGCAGGCTGGTGAGCCTGATATTCAGAGGGAGATAGCTGGCCTACATTTCCGGTGCCCAGGATCCTTCCTGAATCATGGCCAGCGGTGCATAGTGACACCGAAGTCCGGCACCACTGAAAAGCCACCTGTTTACAGCCTTTCAATACCACTGGCTTCATGGAAGCTCAATATGCTGGTTTAATTAATATATATTTTATTAATAATCAACAACAGGTTACAAGAGCAAATCTTTACAGCATATGGAGCTGACAGATAGTATGCCTCAAGCGCTTGAGTATACCTGGATGTCTGTCCTGTTTTCATAATCACAAAGGCTGTCTCTTATACAATTCTTGACAGCTTGAGGCCACGTTGGCACATATCATATTGTTAGTTTTTATTGGTCACTTACAAACGTCATTACATTTATCAGTTTATTAATTGGTTCATAATATCTGTGTCATACCATACGTGTGTCCTGTTTACTAAAATAACTATCTATTCCCATCAAATGTCATTTTAATATCAACTCAACAATTTTGAGCAAAGTATCCGGTAAGAATCCGCCCATTCCAGGATATATCTCGCAAATAATGTATTTTTGTATTCTTGGTCAAGACATGTCCTCATCCTTCTCAGGTTCACTTCCCTGTTCGTTTGGCATTACAGCAGATGTGACACCAGTTGCGATGTAAAAGAATAAGTTTCGTTTCACTCGCTCATTTTTAGCATAAGTTTTGCTTGGCTTGCTGATTTCAGCAAGCATAGATTGTGCAAAGGCTTGACAGTTTTAGTCAGAGCATTCTCAGCCATCTTAGGCCTTTAGTTGTGTTTATTGGCCTAATATGTTAGGGGATTTCAGGTGGAAGCTCTTCACCTGTCACCTGTACAGAACTCTCTCTCTCCCCTCCCCCTCCCTTCTCACCACCCTTAACTACACCCACTTCTATTCACTGGTCCCAGAAGCTGCATAGTGGTGGCTTTTTTTTAAAATGAGGGTTTAATTAAGTTTTAGTGGCATGACTAATTATCGCATCACTTAAACCAAATTAAACCAATTAAGTTAGATGGCGGTAGGGCGGCTACCACTGCCTAACTTTTGGCGGCTTTTGTAGAATCTAGCTCTTTGTGTTTATTAGCATTTTATATCATTGAGATTGCACCAATTAACCCCTCCCCCACTGCAGCAAAAAAATAAAGGGGACATTTACCAAAATGCATTAAACATGAGCTTAGAATATTTTTTAATAGGGACTTTCACACATGTGAAGCCCATGTTTAATGTGTCAGTAAAATGAGGCTTTTTAAAAAAAAAATTTGCAAATTGTGTGCCAATGTTGTTAATGTGCAGCAAATGCAAATAATTTACATTAGAGCACTTACCATATGGAATGTCCTGGCACATTAACCTCCCCACTTTTACAAAACCGTAGCACGGTTTTTAGTGTCAGCTGCAACGGTAACAGCTCCGATGCTCAGAGGAATTCTGTGAACATTGGAGCTGTTACTGCCACGACCGGTATTAAACATGCTATTGCGGTTTTGTAAAAGGAGAGATAAGTTTGCGTTAGTTAGATAGTATGTTAATCAAAACATTCTACTTGGATAAAGCTTCCATATCCTTACAAGCCCCCTCAGAACAAAATAATTTTGAAATATACATAGAACACAGTGTGTGGGATATGGCAAATTACCGGTATTGCAATATGCTTTAACCCTTTCAGGACCAAGGGACATATTTGTCCCATAACTTTAAAATCCTATAAATTTTGATTGGGATAGTCTACAGTTCTAAATTTGATATGTACGGATTCCATATGATACTGCCTTTATGTAAACAAACTGGTTCCGACATTCATTCATTAGCGTCGTTGCCAGATTGACGAGAAGATTCACTTGCCACACTGTCCATAAGCCAGAAGTTTGATTTAAAAAAAAAAAAAAAAATGATATTTCACAAAAAAAATCAATTTTTTGGCATCTGCAAGCTCTTTTTACCATAAAAATGTCGTCAAAACCACAAAAATTGGCCTGCGATCCTTATGGTCCTGAAAGGGTTAATATATTTTGCTGTGTTTTCCTATGCAGTAAGCAAGCCTTTCGGCTTATTGACCTTTAGTAAAACATCCCCTAAAATAAATGGTTACTGAATAAAACACCACTTCCCCTAGTATTGTCTCATCCCTCCTATGCTTTGTCCTGCATCTTCCACTCTGTTTTCTTATCATTTCTGTACGGACATAAACTTAAATTTGATTCCACTGGAAAAGGTACTCTTCAATAGAACCTACAGTGTTACCTCAAAAACACCCTAATGATATGTAAAATAAACATTTAAATTTACAGTTTATAAACACTGAAGAGTGAAAGCCCTAAATTTAATGCTATTGAACGCATTATGCAACCATTGCAGTTTTGCCCTAACAGCTGAATCTCTTACATAGGAAAGGATGTAGGAATTCATCAACAATATTGACAAAAGCCCCAGTAAGTATCTTTTGATGAGATAATAGGTTGTCCAGGAGGGTCCTGCAATCATTTATGAATCTTTGGTCATATATTTAGTAGCGGCATTACTGGAAAAATCTACTAGTGAAAGAAAAAAAAGTTCTCTCTCTTTTTTTTTTTTTTTTGGTAAATAAAACATTGGGCTAAAGCAAAATTAAGTAATTCATCTACTTGATGAATTAACTCGCAGCCTCTTTTACAAAGTCACACTAGCGACTGCCGCGTGGCAACAGCACCAAAGTCCATGAATTCCCAATGGGCTTCGGTGCAATGACCACGGTAATCGGCTTTGTAAAAGAGGGCCTCAGTGACAGAATCTGAAAGTAAAAGTAAATAAAAAAAAAGTCCCGTCTGCAAGTTGCCTCACTACTTCTGCAATGTCCGTGTTATTTTGAACCACAATAGCCCCACATATGTCGCAATTCCTGTATCATTCTTTAAACTAAAGGCTCCTTTTACTAAGCTGCGGTAGCGGTTTTAGCGCACACTTAGCGTGTGCTATAATGCCGCATGCGCTAGACGCTAACGCCTCCATTGAGCTGGCGTTAAGTTTTTCCACATAGCGCGGGGCTTAGCGCGCACTAATCTGCAGCGGGCGCTAAAAACGCTACCGCAGCTTAGTAAAAGGAGCCCTTCGTACGGCTATCCATGCTGCCTGGGAAAAATTTTGAAACAGAATATTCTTTTCAGATATCACATCAATATGACATGTACTGTACATTAACTGAGTGAAGATAGAACTCACAGGATCAATAAGGCCAGAAGGCACCCACACTAAAGGAACATTCTCTACCATATCATATGAAGAGTAGGCAGAAAAATAGAGATGTAAAGATATAAGATCTAATAAATCTATGTGGACATTTCTCTACTTCAAATCTATCAAACCTAGGTGTAGATAGAAAGAATAAAACCTTTTTTATTACCTAACCTGCCACTGTCTGTTACTGTTACTTAGCGAAGTATTTGAAAGAGACAATAATTTCACTTTCTGGACTTATCGGGTTGGGTTTTTTTTTCATTTGGTTTTCAGATCTCTCATGTAGATTCAGGCAGCCCCTCCCCTCTATCATTTTATTTGTTTACGCTTATGCCGTCTATACCCGAATATAAACCGATCCAAACATAAACTGAGGTAATCTTTTTTCCCAAAAAAGGAGGGAAAAAAGGCCGACTTGAATATAAACCGAGGTTAGAAATATGGGTACGCGAGTGCCATTTGTCATCCCCACCAGAACACCTGGCCTCATACGAAGGTGCGCTAGCGTTTTTAGCGCACAAACCGGATTAGCGCACGCTAGCTGAAAAAAACCTACCGCCTGCTCAAGAGGAGGCGGTAGCAGCTAGCACGCATGGCATTTAAGCATGCACTTTTCCAAGCATTAAGGCCCTAACGCGCCTTCGTAAAAGATGCCCTCAGATGCAGAAAACAGAAAAAAGAACCCTTTTCAAATACAAACCTACAAATTTAAAATACTATTGTACATAACTGAAATCCTAATATGCCAGACTCTTCACACTGTACACTACAAGAGAAATAGAAAGAAATGCATTTCTTCCTGAAAAGTCCAAAATATAAAAAAAAACAGATGAAAATTTTCAAAGTTGACATATTTTCTACCTTTGTTATCTGACAATTTTATTTTTCTGGTCATCTTGTTCCATCTGTTCTCTTAACTCTGTTTCTAAGGCCTCCTTATACATTTGCTGTATGGGAGCAGCCTAAGGGAACTGGCCAAAGTCTTAGGCCACTCCCAGCGCATCCCAGAATGCACTGGGAGAAAGACCTAAGATTTCAGTTGGCCCAAGTGCCTAAGGCCCTTCCTATGGGAGGGGCCATAAGTGCCTGGGCCAATCAGGGCTTTGGGCCCCTCCCTGGTGCATCCTACGCTGGAGGGAGGAAGCATCCTCCTTCCCACAGATGGAGGGAGGAAGCATCCCTCCAGTCGGCCAACTTAAAAAAGGTTCTTGAACTTCGGACATTTCTGACAACTGTGTGAACTATTTTTATTTTTTGCCTGATTTATGAATGTCATGATTGTGGCCGACGGTACTCAGACCACTTATCAAATAAAGCCTAGAATTGAGAGTTTAACCATACCTGAACTGTGTCTCCCATTATTGGCAAACCTATCTCAGTGTGGCCTGGGCAGACTAGGCAGGTCCTAGGTCTGTTTTACCTGAAAGACCTTCCTCTTTCCTGAGGAAGCCACGCAGATAGGTCAGAGTAAAACACGGCTGAACCGCCGGCAGGCCTAAGCAGGGGATAGCTATGTGACAAGTGGCCTAGTGGTTAGAGCTAAGCCTTAGCACCCTGAGGTTGTGGGTTCAAATTCCACACTGCTCCTTGTGACCCTGGGCAAGTTGCTCAATCCTACATTGCCCCAGATACATTAGATAGATTGTGAGCCCGCCGGGTCAGACAGGGAAAATACTTGAGTACTTGACTGTAAACCATGTAGATAACCTTGATAGGTAGTATATAAATGCCTAATAAATAAATATGTCAAAGTCTGCAACTTTTTTTGTTACCCCTTCTGTATTTTTTGACTGAGTCTGCAGAATAACAGCAAGGCACAAGAGAGAGAAAAAAACAAATCTACCATTACTGCTAATACTGCTAATATTTGTAGGCGACACTCAGCAATTTTTGTAAAACATTTCTTGTTTCTCATTAACAGTTATTCTATCCTTATGTTCTCTCATCCTTGACATTGGATATCAGGTCCTCAGTGTCTGTTTTTTTCATTTCTCTTCAATCTACTTATTCAATAACATGTCATTCCCCTTGAGTCATCTTTTTTTTTACCCACAAAGGATGCTTGTAATCTTAATGTTTCAAGTTTTTTCAGTTTGGCTAACATTTTTTTTATCCTAACCCACACAGTTCCTTTTCAAAGGAGAAAGTATTTCTCATTTTCATTTCAAAATTGGCACTATAATCTATCCTGATAAAACATCTTCTGCATTTCATGGCCCTCAGTAATACTTTACAACACTGTATTTGCTTTTTTAGTACTTCAGTGAATTGGACTGTTTAGCCAACTAATTTGATCCAATCCTTTCCTTTTTTCAATTTCTATTAATGCCAGAAGATTTAATAATGCATTTATCGTCTTGCTTTCAGGTGTATAGACTGTCTCTTGAAATATTTCTTTCAAATTGCATCTGATCTTATATACCAAACAAATCTAAAACTGTGCATAAATATTTTCTATTTGAAAATCAATTAAAATCAATGGGGTCCTTTTATCTAGCGGGGTTAGCGCGTCGGACATTTCATCACACGCTAACCCCCATGGCCGGCTAAAAAACTAATGCCTGCTCAATGCAGGCATTATCGGCTAGTGCGGCAGGCGGTTTAACGCGCGGTATTATACGCGTTAAACCCATACCGCAGCTGGATAAAAGGACCCCAATGTGTGTTTACACCATGCACTGTACCATTTTTGGTTTTCTTGCAGTAAGGTAAACTATAAAAATATAATGTTGGTATTAATATAATCCATGAAGTTCATATGACATATAATTCCACTTTTTCTACAGCTAATATAGGGTCTCTTTTAGTAAGCCATGGGAGCGAGTGCCATGCAACAAATGCTCCAACACCCATTCAGTCCCTTTCTGCGTTGGAGCATTTAACGCATTGGCCCTTGCTATTGGCCTTAATAAAAGAGGGGGATAAATAGAATATTTGGAAGAAAAGATGTCAAAACTATAACTTATCAACAAACTCTATCATTTTTGTAGCCATTCCCAAGACTGCTTTATTGGAGATATGGCCTCCGGTATTCAGAGTCAGGGGTGATTTAATGCTTGCAGTCATGGACTACTGGATATAATTTATAAGCCTTGGATGAAGAGACAGCAGTGACAGCTTTTTCCAGCAGTTAAAGATCAGACCTAGGACCCAACTGTTTGAGCTAAATACATTTGAATTTGGATTCTAACTGTTTGATTTTCTTAAATTAGAGTGGCCACTTTTTTGTCTGCTGTTTATGGTAGTGTTGCCACAAGATCTGTCTCCATTTTGCTGCTACCCCGGAGGTCCCACGATTGCTACTTTACTCTTTTTGTTTTAATGTGTCTTTCCTATTGTTGACAAGGGCTCCTTTTACTAAGCTGCGATAGCGTTTTTAGCGCATGCAGAATTTTAGCGCATTCTAAACCCATGCTACGTGGCTAGAACTAACGCCAGCTCAATGCTGGCATTAGTGTCTAGCATGCGCAGCATTTCTGCGCGCGCTAAAACCACTATAGCAGCTTAGTAAAAGGATCCCTGAATTAATAATTAACTGCTAGTGGAGTTTTTTTTCTGAGCGATGATGATTCAACGCCTTACTCGCTTCCAGCTTATGCTGGTATGATAAGCATCTTGATATAGAGTGAGGTCTTTTTCTCCACTAAGTTTAGTGATTTATGACCTTCCCTGTCTCAATAGAAGAGGTTAAGGTGTCTGTGTATTTATGGTAACATTTCTCCTTTTCTTATAAACTGGATCCACAGACATACCCATTCTAACTAATACACTTATGGTGAAATATATGAGTCTTCCACAATCCGCCCAAATCTTACTCTACCTACTTTTAGGTGACACATGCAGGCATAAGGGCTATTGGTGTGGTATACAGTTTAGGTTTTGGGTGGGTTTTGAAGGGCTCCCATATAGTATAAGAGGGTTATGGTGAGATGTGCATCTGGGCTTCTTTATGTGGAATTCACTGCAGTGCCCCATTGCTTTGCTAGGATGTCAGTGTGGTCAGTCTACTAAAAATGTCAGCCCCTCCTACATTCCAATGGCTTGTTTTGTTTGTTTTTCTTTTGGACATGTTTTTTTTTTTTTTAATGGTTCAAATAGATAATATAGTCCACTAATATCACAGCCATAGTTTGGTGTTATCACTAAACAAATTTTGGTTGAAGGGTCTGAGCACTTTACTTACAATTAATATTTAATTCTTAATAGAGCTGTGATATTAGTGGACTATATTATAATCATCACAGAGTTTATAATTATCTCCCTAGTAGAGTGAGTGATCAAATAGATAATAGACACACAATTGCAAAATGACATTTTTGAAAAACAAGATAGATGTTTTGCAGTTTTGAAACTGGGCATGTTTGTTGTAGATTTTTGTGCATGTTCCATAAAATATCTAAACTTGGATTTAGACATCATATTGAAAATGCCTCACCCTATGGGGCTCATAATAAAAAAAACAAACATCTAAAAAAATGGCCTAAATGGGTACTTGGACGATCAAAAAACCTGATCGTCTAAGTACCCATAATCAAAGCTGGTTTTAGACGTATCTAAGGCCCCACCCACAGAAGGGGTCTAAGGCTTTTGGGCCTATTCCGGTTAGCCCAAGCGCCTCAGGCCCCACCTGTGGGCGGGGTTTGAGCTGCCTGGGCCAATCAGGCCCTAAGGCCAGCCATTCAAGGAATGGCTGGCCTGCCAGACAGACGGGCTTGGCACCGATCGTTGTAAGGGGGGGTGGGGGGGGTTGGATTCTGTAACTGGTGTTGTTTTTGACAGACACAGAATCCAGTTTTTAGGCGAAGGACTGGCTTCTCCTTTGCCTTCGCCTTCCTCCTTGTTATACACATCCAGGAGGGGAGGGGGGAAGGGGGAGATGGAGGGTGGGAGGTGCGATTTAATAATTGTATAGTATTTGATTGAATTTAGAGTGCAATTTGTTATATTACTTGTTTGTTCAGCTGTTTGCACTATGTATTTGATTTTAAAATGAATAAAGAATTTACAAAAAAACAAACAAACCAATAAAACACCTATTCCCAAAGATGGTTACATTTGTTTTTGTTTTTCCTAATATTCTCTCCCCACCCCCTTTTACTAAACTGATACCGGTTGTTAGCATAGGGAGCAACACTGAAGGTTCCATGCTGCTCCCAATGCTCATAGAGTTCCTATGAGCATTGGGAGCAGTGCAGAACATTCAGCACAGCTCCCTGTGCTAATAGACAGTTTTTTAAGAACTGATGATTTTATATCTAACTTTTTAAATAATATATTCCTGATGATTACCCTTTGACAAACATCTATGACCTGCATGAAATGTTGTGATTAGCCAAGCTCCTTATTATTATTTGAAACATGTAACAGTGTTAATTATAATAGATCCTCTCAGCAAACTGAAAGATGCAGGCTGATTTATTTTCAAATCCTAAGAAAAGAAGTTCAAAAATGCATAGAACATTTTGCATACAGTACTGCTAAAAGCCAGGATAATTAAATGAACCATAGTACGTCAAACACAGCAGGTAATTTAATCCACAGAGTTTTTCCACAATAACGAAAGATACTGTGTTGGTAGGTTTGCTTTCATTATTGTCTGAGGAAAAGAACATCCACAGAGATTTGCACCTGCTTTCTCTGTAGGTAACTTTTCCATCGCAAAAAAAAAAAAAAAGCATAATTTTACATAATCAGCTACTATACAGCATGAGTTATTCCAGTCACTGCCCTCTCTACTCCAGGAATGAATCTTCTCTTGAGGGTATAGAACTATCCTTGCAGTGCAGGATTCAAAGAAAAGCCCTTCCAAGGCAGGAAACACTTTTTTTCATGGAAAGGGTGGTAGATTCCTAGAATGCCCACCCCGTAGAAGTGGTGGAGGCAAAAACAGTGACTGTGTTCAAAAATGCATGGGATAGATTCAAAGGATCCTTAAATAGAAAGAGGATAGTACAGACACAAAACTCAAAAGATCAAGAACTATAATTTTATTTATGATACGCTGAAGCGGTGCTTAAATTGAAGTCCCAGTAGTGGGGAAGTGAAGGACTCATCTGTGTCCAGCATATGGCAAAGCAGATTGGGAAAGGTTGGAGTTAGCATTGATGGCTACTCCAGAAGCAGCAAAAAAATAAAAATTAATCTCAAATGTCCCCTGCCCCGCAGTCATGATAAAAACAGCTACAAACAGTACAAAACACAGCCCTGATACTGATCTATTCGCTGAAGAAATACGACCATATCACCACCGCATACCTCAACTCACATTGGCTCCCAATACAAGCAAGAATACTATTCAAATTTTACTGTCTACTATTTAAAGCCATGAATGGAGACAGCCCAGCTTATATGAACAACTGCCTTATCCGAACTATCACAACCAGGTAAAGGAGAACCCAGACACCATTCATGCACCCCCAATGTACGATGGCCTACTGGCCATGCTGGCAACAAAATTAGACCGCCGATTATTCAATCTACTGACCACAACACCAGACTAGAAAACTTTCAGAAAAGAAATAAAAACCTTGCTAGTCAAGAAATCCATCAAAACAAACTAACACCGCAGGAAGCTTTTCAGTCCCCCGAAGTAACCTGTTCAACTCTGTAACTCTTCTGGAAATGTCCAGATAACCTCTTATGTAATCCGCCTTGAATTGCAAGGTAATGGCAGAATAAAAGTCACTAATGTAATGTAAATGCTGAAAGAGATGCTTGAAAGATACCAATAAGAGCAGCCAAGCCAATCGATCAATCCAAAGAAACCACACAAAGCACTAAATTGTCCCTTTAACAGTGAAAGTAATGATAATAATAATAATGTGAAACGTATCTTCAGTGTGGGATAGCAAGCATAAGGAACCGGCAAATATCATTGTTCCAGCACTTGATGGAAAAGCTCACAATGCGGGACAAATGACCCGCTTCAGACCGCACACCATCATAGGATGCGTCTGTGTGCAATTAATCAAATGTGAATATAAAGTGCACAAAAACTAAATTTAATTCTTAATTTAATTTTAAACTTGTTAAATGAGCAATTTGGACACTGTATATAACAGAAATATTTAGTGTGTGGAACTCCGAAGAGAGCAAAGCCTCCTCCATGTGAAAAAAGTTATTAGAAAAAGCACTTAGCTGATTTCTCCAGCGGTTAAGCATTCTTGGTGACTGAGGTTACTCCTTAGCAGTGGCGTACCAAGGGGGGGGCGGGAGGGGCGGTCCGCCCCGGGTGCCAGCCCTGAAGGGGTGCTCCCGGCCTTGCCGTTCAGTCCCCCCACACCCCCGAAGGACCGCTCGCCCCACTGACCTTCCTGCACCACCTGTGAAGCAGTAAGCAGCAGGATCGCGAGGGCAGCTATCCCTGAGCTGCTTGGGCGCTGCTTCCTGCGCCACGGTCCCGCCCCTCCTCTGACATCAGAGGAGGGGCGGGAACGCGGCGCAGGAAGCAGTGCCTAAGCAGCGCAGGGATAGCTGACGTCGCGATCCTGCTGCGGCTGCTTCATAGGTGGTGCAGGAAGGTCAGTGGGGCGAGCGGTCCTTCGGGGGTGGTGGGGACTGAACGGCAAGGCCGGGAGCATAGGTAGTGCTGCTTCATAGGTGGTGCGGGGAGGCCAGGGGGGCGAGCGGTCCTTCAGGGTGGGGCGGGTGGGCAGGCAGGCAGGCATTCAAGGGGGAGGGGGGTGACAGGCAGGCAGGCCTTCAAGGGGGGGGGGGACAGGCCTTCGGGGGGGGTGCAGACCTTCAAGGGGAAGGGACAGGCCTTCAAGGGGGGGGCAGGCAGGCCTTCAAGGGGGGACAGGTCTACAAGGGGGGACAGGTCTACAAGGGGGTGGGCAGGCCTACAAGGGGGTGGGACAGGCCTTCAGGGGGGGTGCAGGACTTCAGGGGGGGCGCAGGCCTTCAAGGGGGGGACAGGCCTTCAAGGGGGGGACAGGCAGGCAGGCCTACAAGGGGGGGGACAGGCCTACAAGGGGGTGGCACAGGCCTTCAAGGGGGGGACAGGCCTTCAGGGGGGTGCAGGCCTTTGGGGGGGGTGCAGACCTTCAAGGGGGGGACAGGCCTTCAAGGGGGGGACAGGCAGGCAGGTCTTCAAGGTGGGGGGATAGGCCTTCAAGGGGGGGACAGGCCTACAAGGGGGTGCAGGCCTTCAAGGGGGGACAGGCCTTTGGGGGGGACCCTGGTTTAGAAGTACACGGAGGGAAGGGGGTGTTCAAAGAGACGTGCATATGCCAAACTTTGGGGGGGGGGATGAAGAAATAATGGGTCTGAAAATAGAGGAGAGGGAGAGAAATGATGGACCATGAGATTTAGGGAGGGAAGGAACTGAAAGGGAGAGAAATTGGACACAAGGGATGGTGTGGAGGAGCGATAGAGATACTGGATAGGAGGGTAATTGGGAAAAGAAAGGAAGAGATGGTGGACTCTGGGGTGGTGGGGAAGGAGGGAGAGATGCCGGATGAAAGGGTAGTTAAGAAAAGGTGGATCTGTGGAGGGAGATGAAAAAAAGGAAAGATACCAGACTTCCTGGGGAGGGAAGGGAAATGGAAAGGGAGGACAGAGTTGGCAGATGGATAGTTAGCACGCAGAAAGAAGAAAGATGGAGACCCTGGCAAGCAAGTTATCAGAAGAAAAGCAGAGCCTTGGACCAACAAGATTTGAAATATAACCAGACAACAAAAGGTAGAAAAATTAATTTTATTTTCTGTTTTGTGATTATAATATGTCAGATTTGAAATGTGTATCCTGCCAGAGCTGGTGTTGGACTGCAAACGTGAGCTAGGATTTAACAGAGAGAGGAAAAGTCCTTTTTGTTTCTTTATTTTATTTACACCACAGCGCCAGTGTGGTTAGGAGAAGCCAAAGGGGGTGAAAAAGCTATAAAACCTACCAGGAGTTTTGAAAAAAATCACCCAACTGGGCAGGAAAATCGAATTGAAAAACCAATTCAATAGGCTGAATCGAATCGAAATTTTTTTTTCCTGAATCTGGCAGCATTAGTTTGCGCTACTGTCTTAGACTTTAGGACCTGGGATTGGGGAGAGATGGCATCCTCAGTACTTTATAATGCAAGTGAAACGAGGATTTGGTCAGACTTTTGAAGGGTCTGCAGAAAAAAAATATTGTATAGGCCGGGGACATGAAACAGCAGGAAATGGGAACTTTTCTTCCTTCTATTTTTGTGAATGGAAAGGCTGAGGATGTCAGAGAGTTCAGTTAAAATATGTGCTTTATAAGAAAATATAATAATGTGTTTTATAAAGTTTATAGCATAGCTGGCCTACCCAGTGAGGTGTTTCTAGTGGTGGTGGTGGCAGCGTGTCAATGTGTTGAGAGGAAGAGGTGGTCTGGGAAATTCTGCTGAGCAAACTCCGGGCCCATTTCCACCCCCCAGTTAGTCCACTCCACTCAATTGGTTCACACACTGAGTGGGTCTTTGGGTGTTGTGTTGGGATCTCTTCCAGTGGTTTATCAGTATCTCCTTCTGGTCCAAGGAAGGAAACTTTGTTATCCTTAGCATTGACCTACAGAATATGTTTGTAACAGCGCTGCTTGTGTGGCATTAGGCTATGTAGTGATCGAAAGAAAAAAACAGACCTTTGCACATTTTTGCACTATATGGTGGGTGTATGAGGAGATTCACATTTCCTGCACAGCTAAGTCCATGTGAAGTTACCTTGTGCTGTATTTGACATCTAGCAAGGTCTCTGTTTGAAAGGAAAGATCTAAACTTAAAAATGAAGTGGCCAGAAGTTATGGTAAAAGCAGATAGTGTAGCTGGTTTTAAGAAAGATTTGGACAAATTCCTGGAGGAAAAGTCCATAATCTGTTATTAAGACATGGGGGAAGTGTCTGCTTGCCCTGGATCGGTAGCATGGAATGTTGCTACTCTTTGGGTTTTGACCAGGTATTAGTGTCCTGGATTGGCTACCATGAGAATGGGCTACTGGGCATGATGGACCATTGGTCTGACCCAGTTAGGCTATTCTTATGTTATGTTCTCATCTGTAGGGGCCTTTGTTTTCACTTCTTATTTTAATGTATTTTTTTTCTGGGAACTTATCAGTGTTTTTTATAATGGGAACAAAAATGGAAGAGAATTAATGTGTGTGGGATGAGGGGGTAACTAATTTCTTCAGCTAAATAATTCAATCCACTTCAAACAGACATAGGAGAACTCACGCACCATTCACACACCCTCCAACCAAAAACGTCAAAAGAAAAAAACTGTTCAACAACCTCCTAGCCATTCGAGCTGCAACACTCGACCCCCAACTCTACAACCAATTGACATCGACCACAGACTGCAAAACCTTCAAAAAGAAATAAAAACTCTTCTATTCAAAAAACACATAAAACCGAACTAACACAATCAGAACTGTCCCAAGCATCACCTGCAACTACTCCATATGTACTTCTGATGTCATGACAATTCAGACATAATTTATGTTATGTTATGTTTGGAATATAAGAAAATTTTCACTGCCTGTTTCTATTCTGACCATTTATTCTATTTCATGGTCATTACAAAAAATATTTTTTTACATGGGGGGGGGGTGTCAAAAAATGATGGGCCCCGGGTGCCACATACCCTAGGTACGCCACTGCTCCTTAGAATAGTAAACCTCTTGGCAATGAAATAAAACTTGAATCAAATATATATGTAAAAGATATTAAATAAACATTACAATACAACATATAATAATACTCATTAATGCTATCACAGATTCAACAGTAAAGACCGTGCAGATGTACACCTCGCAAAACAAACCCTCATATTTTAACTATAATAATCCAAAGGCTCCCATCTACTTGAAGGCTGTTTTGGATGCCATAATTCTGTGGAATGACAAACAAGAACAAATCCAAGTGCATACTGTCTATCACCAGAAAAAGGCGAACAGAATGCTAGGAATCAAAAACAGATTGGAGAAGGTTATCATGTCGCTATACCGGGCCATAGTATGCCCCCAACTGGAATACTGTGTCCAGCACTGGTCACCGTACATGAAGAAAAATACAGTACTACTCGAAAGGATGCAGAGAAGAGCGACTAAAATGGTTAAGGGGCTGGAGGAGTTGCCAAATGTCAGTTTAATAAAATGTAAGGATGGTCACACCCCCACATTGTTAGGTAGTAGGGGTTAAGTGAAATGCGCACTGACCAACGCCAGGTCCCAGGTTCAGTTCCCTCACCGATGACTCACCAGGAAGTAGAATCAGAGGCACAGCCAGAGGTTTTTGCATAAAGAATATATTATAGAAATAGTCTTACAGAAAAGTAATATTTATGAGCATTACAATTAAGCAGAGAGCATTACACTTAAGCAGAGAGCATTACACTTAAGCAGAGAGCAAAGCAGTCTCACTGCCTTACTGTTTCGTGTTCCATAGATAAAGAGAAGGATAGACAGAGAGATAGAGAGAGCTCAAGAGAGAACCAGAGTGCCAAGCCAAGAGCCAATAGATAGCTAGATAGAAAGAGAGAGCGAGGGCCAAGACCCCTCTCCTGATAGCTTGATAGGAAAAGAGACAGATTGATAGCTCCATAGAAAAAGAGACATTGATAGAGCAGAGAGCAGGCTTTTATACCTTGGAATCTTATTCTGATTAGAGAAAATATTGTATCTCCCAGTATCTTTCTGTTTAGAACTTGCAAACTGTTTGAGACAATGGTTAATTTAATTGACAAAGGAGAGTGTGACATCTGCAAGCATGGTGATGGGATTAAGTCTCTGGCTTCTTTGTTTCTTGATCTGTGCACTTGGACCTAAGCACCCTCTTAATCAGACATTAACACCTTTTAGCTAGTCATGATTCAATCAGGGAAACTTAACACAGTCTCCCTGCACTAAGGGTCTATCTTCCTTCCCATGCCAGAGCCAGATTGATATAATCTCCCATAAGCCTCTAGGCTGACACCGTACAGTGAGAGATTAGAGAAACTGGGCCTCTTCTCCCTTGAAAAGAGGAGACTGAGAGGGGACATGATCAAAACATTCAAGATATTGAAGGGAATTGACTTAGTAGAAAAAGAGAGATTGTTCAACCTCTCCAAGGTGAAGAGAACGAGAGGGCACTCGCTAAAGTTAAAGGGGATAGATTCCGTACAAAAACGTAAGGAAGTTCTTCTTTACCCAGAGAGTGGTAGAAAACTGGAATGCTCTTCCGGAGGCTGTTATAGGGGAAAACACCCTCCAGGGATTCAAGCCAAAGTTGGACAACTTCCTGCTGAACCAGAACGTACGCAGATAAGGCTAGACTCAGTTAGGGCACTGGTCTTTGACCTAAAGGCCCCCGTGGGAGCAGACTGCTGGGCACGATGGACCACTGGTATGACCCAGCAACGGCAATTCTTATGTTCTTATGACCCTGCAGCTCTGGTGGAGAGCGGTGATAAGCTTTATAGCTATCACCACTATTAAGGGAAAATGGTAGGAGCCAGACGGCCAATTATTCAGGAGCTTGGGGGATTGGAGTAAATTGATTCCTGTAATGGTAACAGGTTCATGTGAATTACCGCCTCGTCATGTATGCTTTAATTATCGATGTGGCAAAGTTTTTAAGTTGGAGTGAGGAGCTAATTTGTCACTGACTAGCCATGTTGGAGCAAAAGATTAACTGGGATATTATGGTTATCTGGTCTGAGTTTATTGAAGAAAATTGATTGGTTGAAACTGTTAGGGAGCTGCAGCCAATTTTCTGCCAAGCAGAAGTGTGGTCTATTTTTTTGGCTGGGTGTTGAGAAGTGAGGCTGTGCAAGTGCCAAAGTTATTATTCATAAAGTCAGCACCAGAACGAGTATCTGAAACAACCAATGGTTACAATATGTTTACCCCCCTCCCTTCTTTTCTATTGAACTTGTAGTTCAACCCACCTTACCATCACTGTCATGTCAAAGTCTTACATCTTACGTACATTCTGTCCTTTTCTCCTTTAGAATTTTAAGCCACCTTGAAGGTTTTTACCATACAAGTGTGGTAGTCAGCCCTAATAAACTTGAACTTGATGCTTGAAATATGGGATAAATGATGAAATCGGTACCAGTTTAGCCAACAAATTGCACTGAATTTGGCATTTGTAGGTGCACTGTGTTTGTTTTCTAATTCGATTCACATAACTATATATAGATAAAAAGCTTTTTGAAGGTTTGGAGGTCTGCTTTGTTACTTATCAGTTTTAGAGTACATCAGGAACACTGCCATTGTTTTTGAGAAAATGCTTAATGGCATATAATGGTGCTATTTAAACAAAGGAAAAAGAGTGGAATACCATATCTTATGAATCATGTTCTTCAACTCCAGAGATATCTATGATAGTGCTATAGTGAGAGTGGAATAGAGTTATCTTCCTCAGGGACTGGAACAATGGAAGTCAGATAGCAAGAAATAGTATGATGTATTGGAAAAATCAGTTGCTTTCCATTCCTGATGGATCATATTCTCTCCAGAATGAAAAAAAAAATATCTTTCACAAAAACAAGCCAAGGTGGCTATTAAAAGGCTGATACAATTTAGGTAGATAACAAGTACCTGGCACAAAATCATGAAATTTGGAACAGAGTGAGATAGAACAGGCGGATAGGTGGTTATTATGTGATCAAAGTAGATTCAGGCAGGTGCTTTACCCATTTTGTAAATTAGGATACAGGAGTGCACTGTGCCATATAATGGACTACGTGTGTGCCTACTTAGCTCTCAATGAGGCACTTATGGGCCTAGTTTTTCCATTAGGATTTTATTGAATTATTGCTTGCAAAATACCTTATATATGTGACATTCTTTTACATAAAATCAAGAATTTAACATGTAACATCTGATCATTTAAGTTAGTCTCCCTATTCCCTCCCCCTTTTTCTCTCCCCCTCCCCCTACACTGTATACCCAGGCTTTCCGTAAAAATAATCATGTACATACTCAGTGCCTAGTACGTGCCCAGTGCCAGCCAACAGAGATGCATGCTTAAAAAAAAAAAAGGTAAACTCTACTCCAGGGAGTTACCTTCCTTAAAAGGGGGTAATTAAGATTCCAAAAATATCATTGCCTAGTTCAATTTGTAAAAAGTTTAATGCCATTTTCCATGATAACAGACATGGAATACCTCCAGAATAAATTATAGTATTTAAGAAAGACAGCCAAGATGGGAAAGCAGGACTGATTAAAGAAGATGCCTTCCAGACAACTCTTGATGATGTCACTATCTCCAGGGCCAGCCACCTGTATGTATTCTTCCCTACAGTAAGAGAAAGTAAGTACTTCCTATTTTCTTACTCAGAAGCGAAAGTGTTTCCAAATGGATTAAATTTGTACATACCAAGACAATAATAAGCCTCACTCCTAAACCAAGGTATGTTGGATTGATCTTAATCACTCATGTCGATTGCTATTTCTATCCCTAATATATTATTTATTTATTTATTTATTTAATTAATTAATTCAATTTCTATCCCATCCTCCCAGTAGCTCAGAATAGGTTACAAGCTAACATTCACATTAGGACAGTACAATGACTATACAGCAACTTAAGTACAAGTTTAGAAGAATGGAGAAAAGAGGGCAGATAGAAAGGGGATATTTAAGGGGGGAAGGGAGGTTGATTGCAGCTGGATTTTTATTTGAAGAGGATGGTCTTCATCGCTTTCCGGAAGATCATCAATGAGTTGGTTCCAGAGTTGAGGGATGAAGTGGCTGTAGGAGTGTTTGTGGGCAGTTTTTAACAGGAGAGACCTTCCTGCGGGGATGCACAGCCATTTCTCCATTTCTAAGTGGAGGAGGAAGGTGGGGGTGTACAGGGGTAGCTATGTAGGGGTGGTGGTGTAGATAATTTTATATGCTATTACCAGGGCCTTGAATGTGCAGCATTTGTTGATTGGCAGCCAGTGATCTGCACGGAGGGCTGGGGAGATGGGGTCGTAGTAGTTGAGGTTGTGTAGGAGGCTGATTGCTGTGTTTTTGACACGCTGGAGGAATTTGAGATCTTTTTTGGCCACTCCATTAAATAGGGAGTTGTAGTAATCCATCATGAAGAGAACATAGGCAGTTGGGCTAGGTCTGGTTTGGAGATGTAGGGTTTGATCCTTCTCAGTTGGCGGAAGTAGTAGAAGGAGGTGGAGACTACCTAAGATATGTGGGTGGACAGGGACAGATGGTCATCTAATGTTACTCCACAACTGCTTACCTAATCTGCTGCTGTTAGTGAGGTGGAATCCCATGATAGTGTTGGGTGTGTGTATTTGGTACTTTTTTCCTGATCCATAAGAGTTCAGTCTTAGAGGCGTTCAGTTGTAGTTTGTTGTTTGTCATCCAGGTTTTTCATGTCAGATAGGCAGAGTTGGAGGTTAGCGATTTGGGATGATTGGTTTTCGCCAAGTGGGAGGAATAGCTAGATGTCATTGGCATAGGAGTGGATTTTAATGTTGCACTTTTGGGCTATATCGATGACAGGTCTGATGTAGAGGTTAAATAGGAGGGTGGATATAAGGGCGCTTTGGGGGAACACCGTATTTGATAGGTTTGGGGTCAGATTTGTGTGGGCCTAGTAGGACTGGGTTCTCTGGTGAAGGAAGGAGGTAAACCACTGGAGGGTAGAGTCCTTGATTCCAAGGTCACAGAGTCTGGATAAGAGGAGGTAGTGGTCAACAGTGTCGAAGACAGTGCTGAGGTCTAGTATGACCAGTAAGGCATCGCTACAGCTGTCATCTATGATATCTAGGAGTTCTCACTCTGTGTTGTGGCCTGTTTGGAAGCCAGATTGTGAAGGGGACAGGGCAGCTTGTTCTTCTATGAAAGGATGTAATCGGTAGAGTACTATTCGTTCTAGGAGTTTGGAGACAAAAGGGAGGTTGGAGACTGGCTGGTAGTTGTCAGGTTCGTTAGGGTAGAGGGTGGGTTTCTCGAGTGTGGGTTTGAAAATAGCCGACTTCCAGCTGAGTGGTATTGTCATGATGGAAAGGGAAGAGTTAATGATGGGGGAGGATAGATTCAGCCATGGCATCTTCTGTGGATAGTAAGAGGCTGTATGGGCAGGGGTTGAGGATATTGCTGGAGGGTTTAAGCTCTCTCAGGGTTTCGAGAACCTCAGGATGTGTGGCCATGTGAAGTTGGGATAGTGTGGCAGAGGATGGAGTATTGGGGGTATGTTGGTGGTGGTATCGAGATTATTGCGGATGATTTGTACCTTGGACTGGAAGAAGTCTGATTGAGTCTCACTATGGTTGTTGTGTCTATTTCCTTGGGTGCTGGTAAAGAGCTGGTTTGTAAGGGTGAACAGTTGTTTGGATCTAGTTGGGACTTTCTGTAGGATGTGAGAGTAGTAGGCTTTCTTTGTTTTTAGAATGGCAGCTTTGTAGGTGGCAGATGTGTTTTCCCAATGTGCTTTGGATTCTGAATTTGGGTGTTTGATCCAGTTTCTTTCTGCTTTCCTCAGTGATCTTTTTATGGATCAGAGGTTGCTGGTGTTCCAGGGAACTGGTGTTTTGTTAGTGGTTATTTGTGTTGTTTTTGACTGAGCAAGGTTGTTATAAAGGGACTGGATGTTGGAGTACCAGGTGGAGGCCGCTAGGTCGATGGAGTAAAGATGTTGGGTGCAGGTTTTGTTGAGATTACGAATGCCTCCAGCCATTACTGTAGGATTGACTGAATTAAGGATTCAACATTGGGTGGGTGGGATAGGACCTCCTAGCGGGGCTGGGATAGTTTCGATTGGGAGTTGGAACTCAATGAGGTGGTGGTCTAACCATAGGACAGGTGCATTGGTGCAGATTGTTTGTTGGGGCTCTGCAGTCAGGTTCCTATGGGTGAAGATTAAGTCCAAGGTGTTGCCTGCTGAGTGTGTGGGTGGTTACTGCTTGGTGGAATCCCAGGTCATTGAGGGAGGAGAGGAAGCTGTCACTCATTTCTGAGGTGTTGGGGTAGTTTGGGAAGTTGAGTCTCCCAGGATGGTCACATGTTTGTGGGAGATAGATAGCTTGGTGATGAATTTGAGGAGGGATTCTGGAGTTTCTGCTGGGGAGTGGGGGGCTGTGTAAAGAAGGATGAAGGTGATTTTATGTTTGTGGCCCTTGGTGAAGGCTAGAGCCTCTAGGGTTGGAATGTTGATAGAGTTTATGAGCTATAGTGTGATGGAGGTCTTGATGATGGTGGCCACTCCGCCTCCTTTCCCAGTGGTGTGTGAGTAGGCCAGGGCCTGGTAGCCTGGAGAACACAGTTCACCTAGTGCTATCCCATTGTTGTCTTGGATCCAGGTTTCAATGACCATGAGGTGTTGTCACAGATGAGGTCATGGAGGAAGAAGGTCTTGTTGTTAACTGATCTTGCGTTGTGAGTGCAAATTTGAGTGTGTTGCTGGAAGGGGCTAGTGGGGAGTGTAGGATGGGGATGAGGTTGGCAGGGTTTCTGGTACGGTTGTTTTTGTATTGGGAGGTGAGGTCAATGTGTTTGCTTTGGCCTTTGATGATGGGGATAGTGAAGTATAGTGTTGGGAGGAGGGTTGGGGTTGTAGTGGGAAGGGGGATGAGGAGGGGAGCAGCCTGGAATGTTGGAGGCATGTTTTGTATAGTAGTGGTGTGTGAGGATAGAGATGGTGTTGTTCTGTAGGAGATAGTTTCTTGGTTCGGTCCTTTGGTTCACACAAGTGGCCCTTCAGCCGGGCTGCCAGTGGAGAGGCCTGCCTAGGCATCAGCCCTTTAGAATGGCTGCCAGAGAACTGGTGCTGGCTGGGCGGAGCTTTGGGTGATGATCAGCAGGGGAAGAAAGGAGCAAGATGGTGATCTTTTTCCTTCCCCTGCCTGGAGTCTGGTCGCGGTCTGGCAGTCTGCAGCTAGCCTGCTGCTGCTGCTGCTTGGCATTGGCCCTTTAATAGGGCTGCAGGAGAGCTGGAGGTTCCTAAGGCACAAACAACCAAATGATGTCATTTCTGAGAACAGCCTAGTTCAATGGCTTTAACCAACCCTGTCCTGAGGGACACCCAGCCAGTTGAGTTTTCAGAATATCCCTAAAAAATATGCATATAATATAACTAGACAGGCTTTGTACGTAAATACAATATATTTATTAAATAACTCAAATCATAGCACCATTTTACATATTAAACAAAATGAATTAACCCATCTTGCACTTCCAATTAATAAAATCTGTGATGTCCACCTAGGCCTGGTGGCAGAAAACCTGGAGCTTGTACTCAGTTCATTCAAAGACCTTTTCTAAATAAAGTCAACCTGTTGCCCCTCATAGTCTGTGTGTTTTATTGCTTTTTTCCAATGCTCTAACAAGCATTTGCTGGTTCTTAGACAAAGATGATAAAATGCCCTCTTGTTCCAATTCAGACTGTATCCAGCCAACAAGAGGGCATACAAAACAATGGAAAGTATTTCTGTATTTTTCTGTTACTTTTTTTAAAAAACATCTCAGCCTGTATTTCTTGGTACTTGAGGATCTTCTTTCTTGCTCTCTCTCTCTCTCCACATGATTCACAGAGTAATTGCTATGATCAATGCTGTTCTGGTGATTTCTTTTACTGGTATGTCTGGCTTCTTTGCTTCCAGCTTTTTATCTGTTAGAATGGGGATGTTCCAGATGACCATAATTTCTTGATTCTCTGTAAGTTTCTTAAAGTCATGATCTTGGTGCCTTTTGCAGTACAGCAAAATATTATAAGGTACAAAGTTTCTAATGAATGAGATGCGCTTTTCTTAATAGAGATTTTCTGCCATAAGAACTTTGTAGTAGCTACAATATTCATATGAGCAACTGTTTCTATCTCTTTCTCACAGAATCTACAGATGTCTGTTATTCCACTGAGATCAAAGAAAGCCTCAATTCCAATGCATTGACTCTCCACCTATCTTTCCATAGCATACTGCCATTTTCCTCCCTCTCTCATTTAACATAAGAACATAAGAACATAAGCAGTGCCTCCGCTGGGTCAGACCAGAGGTCCATCGTGCCCAGCAGTCCGCACACGCGGTGGCCCATCAGGTCCAGGACCTGAACTGTAATCCTCTATCTATACCCCTCTATCCCCTTTTCCAACAGGAAATTGTCCAATCCTTTCTTGAACCCCAGTACCGTATTCTGCCCTATTACGTCCTCTGGAAGCGCATTCCAGGTGTCCACCACACGTTGGGTAAAGAAGAACTTCCTAGCATTCGTTCTGAATCTGTCCCCTTTCAACTTTTCCGAGTGCCCTCTTGTTCTTTTATTATTCGAAAGTTTGAAGAATCTGTCCCTCTCCACTCTCTCTATGCCCTTCATGATCTTGTAAGTCTCTATCATATCCCCTCTAAGTCTCCTCTTCTCCAGGGAAAAGAGTCCCAGTTTTTCTAATCTCTCAGCGTATGAAAGGTTTTCTATCCCTTTTATTAGACGTGTCGCTCTTCTCTGAACCCTCTCGAGTAACGCCATATCTTTCTTAAGGTACGGCGACCAATATTGGACGCAGTACTCCAGATGAGACCAGGAAAAAACCCCACACTTATAATCTTGCATTGTCGGCGTAACATTTAAGAAAGAGCAAAAATTATATGCTTATGGTAAGAACTAGCCCCATCTTTGTTCATTATTATTATTATTATTTTTTTAATTGGAATTAAAAGCAGACTGCATATAAAGCAAGACTACACCTGAGCTGAAGTAGAATAAGCCCTTGGGCCATAACAGCTGGATAGCCATGAACACCACTGAGTGTACAATGATCGTCATTGCCCTTCAGGCATCTGCCTTGCCATAGCTAGCACCAGAGAGAGCTGGCATGGTCCTCCATGCTGTAACACTGGCTAAGTGATTTCAGATAGGTCAACAATTTTGCACCTCTGAGTGCAAAATTGATGCCGTTGCCTCAATAACTCCACCCCAATAACCCAAAAGTTCAGCTGTCCCCTCACAAAAAATGAAGCTGCAGGCAGTCATAGGATAATGACTTTGAACCACTCTGCCAAGAGATTCCTGTAGATCATTAATAAAACATTCTATCCCCACTTCTGATAAATTAAATTAACTCAATCTCTATTATAAAGTCCTGGATTACCAATGCCTGCCCATTCATCCCTTTTAGAATGAGTGCCTCCTTCTGGCTTGAACCCATAGCCAGGGCTGCCCAATTCCGGTCCTTGAGATTTACTGGCAGGCCAGGTTTTCAGGATATCCACAATGAATATGCATGAGAGAGATTTGCCTGCACTGCCTTCTTGGTAAGCAAAGCTCTCTCATGCATCGAGGACCAGAATCTCTCTCATGCATCGAGGACCAGAATTGGGCAGCCCTGCAATAGACCAATTTGCTTATTAATTTTAATTCTTGTACGTCCCTTCCGGATTCAATACACAAGGTGTCCAATCCATAGCCACGAACTGGGACTTTTTTCTCCATGTGCTCCTCCTGAGAGAGAGAGACAGACAGAGCCCCCTGCAGTTTCAATTTCTGCAAGCAAACCGTGCAGAAGTCTTTCTATCTGCTCTGCTTATTTTCTTTAAAGTTAATTTTTCAATGGCTTTGGTGCCGTGAGACCCCTTTGTGGTGTTCCTCTACTGGAAGAAAGGAAGCAGTTTATGTAGAGCTAGACTGAAGCTTCACAGGACAAGCTTTATGTGAACCTATGGGGCCAACCTGCTGTGTGCCACTCTTTTCGGGCTCAGAGCAGAGCTTTTCTTCTGAGCTTGTCAGAGGCTTAAGTACAGGATATTTGCATCCTGAGTAACAGTCCTCAGGGCATAGGCTGCATTTCCTGCCCCTGATCACATGTAAAGGTTCTGAGTGGGCAAAGATTTCAGTCAAGGTCTGACTGGCTAGCAGGTCGAAGATCTTGAGGACTGGTCCTTCTGGAGTATTTCTGAGGCAAAAAATAGATTTCCTCCATTAAGTTCCAGTGCACAGAGCTGACTTCAGGCATAATGAGTACACCTCCATTATTTCCTATGGGAAATAAGGGGTGGTCTGAAAAAGTGTTTTTCAGAGTTTCTAAGGGTAGGGTTCAGGTCTCCCACCTCACCAAACCCCAAATTGATATTTTTTATTTTATTTTACTAAAGTGTTTATTTTTTGCCATAGGTGGTGGAACACTTTTTGTTTGGATGCTTCAGAATGAAGACTTCCAGGGCACACTGATGGCAGCAGGCACACTCATTTTCTTTGCCCAAAAATTTAAAATGAGAGCAGCCAGGAAGGAGGTGGGAGAGCCATCTCTCCTGACGACCACCAATTTTAAGGGGCGCATAGCCCCTGTAGCCACCCCAGTTCTGATACCCACTCTAATGCTCTGACATCCTTTTTTCCTGCACACCCAGAACTCATTGGCCTGGTTACGGAGCAATGGGACACACATGAAAGTGCTTTCTGGCTGACTAAAACTATGTTTAAGCTTTATCCTATGACTTCAGATTTCCAACAGCTTTTTGAGCAGCCTAAGGTGGATTCTGCAATGATGCAAGTTACAAAGCGCAGGGCCCTCCTGAGTGATGGGAGGGTTGTGCTTAAGGATTCCCAGGATCACTCTCATGACCAATGCCAGCCCATTGTGGGGACTGCTTCATTCAAGGGCAGTGGACTCCACATCAGAAATGTTGGTTGATCATTTGCCTGGAGCTTCATGCCATTCGTCTAACATTGACTCTCCAAAGCACTCTGGAAGAGAAAGCAGTGCAGGTGTTTTCCAACAACACTATGGATATGGCATATGTAAATCGACAAAGAGGCAACAGAAGTTCTGCCCTGAGTCAGGAAGCACACATCCTGTTCCGGTGGATGGAAGCATACCTTCAGGCTCTCTCCGTAGCACACATGGCCAGAGTAGACAACGTGCAAGCAGACATCCTCAGTTGTCAGGTTCTGGACCTGGAAGAATGGTCTCTCTCCCAAAGAGTGTTCCATCTGATCATAAGGCACTGGAGCAGGCCCCAGATGGATTTGATGACTTCAGCCAGGAACTTGAAACCCAGATGCTTCTTCAGTCAAAGAACAGAGCCAGGAAGCATGGGTCTGGATGCATTGATTCAGCCCTGGCCAGTCCACAAGCTCCTTTATGTGTTCACTCCATTGCCTCTCATTGGATGAGTCATCCATAGGATAGCCTCACATCTGGGATTGGTGATCCTAGTGGCTCTGGACTGGCCTCATTGTCCATGGTATGTGGATCTAATCTGTTTTCAATGGGACATGAAGCTCAAGCTCCCTCTTCATTGCAACCTGTTCAGTCAGGGTCCAGTTCCCATTGAAACCTATAGCACTTTGATCTTACTACATGGCACTTGAGCACACCACCATGATACGGAGAGGATACACTGATGTGGTCATCTAGATGCTTTTGAAGTCCATGAAACCCTCTACTATAGCTTCTTATGCCAAAGCTTGGAAACCTTTCCAGCAGTGGTGTGCCAAAGACGAGGTGGAGCCAGTATGAGCTCCCATTCCTGTTGTTCTTGCTTTACTTCAGGCAAGTCTGGATAAAGGTCTGGCAGTGGCCTTCCTTAAGGTTCAAGTAGCTGATCTTTCATGTTTTTGATGGTTTCGGTTTCGGTTTCAGTTTGCTGATGGCTCATTCAGACGTGAATAGATTTCTCAGAGGGGCCTCCCTTACATCAGTCCTTTCCAATATGGAATCTTAATATTATTCTGCAGGGTCTTGCAGATCCCCCATTTGAACCACTAAAAGATGCTTCTCTTCTGGATCTGCTGATCAAGGCTGTCTTTTTTTTAGTGGCCATTGTCTTCACAAAGCGTATTTCAGAGCTTCAGGCTCTTTCCTGTAGGAAGTCTTTTCTATGTATAACAGATTCGGGATTTGTCCTCCATACTGGTCCTTCCTTTCTGCTAAAAGTGGTTTGGAGATTTCCATATCAATCAGGAGGTTCATTTACCTATTTTCGCTCCACAGAGTCAGAGTGTAAGGATCAAATCTTGTGCAGATTGGATGTAAGGAGAGTCTTCCCTCCACTATTTGGAGAAGACTAATGAATTTTTCCTTTCTGATCATCTCTTTGTCTTGACTAACCAGTCACGATGAGGTAAGCCAGCTTCTAAGGCCTCTATCGCTCATTGGATTTGCTTGGCCATTTTTTCATTTTATATCACCCAAGGTAAGCAGCCACTGGTCTCTCTCAAGGCCCACTCATAGAATCATGGGCAGAATCTTGAACAATTCATCTAGACAAAATTTTCAGGGTGACTACTTGGTCTTCTCTTCATACATTTACCAGATTTTACCAAGTGGATGTGTTGGCTCGTCCCTTTGGGACCTTGGTATTGAGGGCAGGCTCCTCTGTCCCTCCTTAGATGCTGCCATTGCTTTGGTACATCACCTTGCGTCCTGAATCAGGAAGAGACGTACCAGAATAGAAGATTAGGTTTTTACCTTCAGTAATCTTCTTTCTGGTTGTCCCTGTAGGATTCAGTATGGCTCTTTCTTTATATATGTTCAGTTTCTCTGAATTGTCTGCCTTGGTTATTCTCCTTCTATGCCGAAGTATAGCAGGCAATTTTTCTCCTATTCCGAAGCAATCAGACAGGCCTGAGGGAAGTTTCATTCTACTTATATGAATACATACCTAGCCGAAGGCAGGCTTCCAGTTTGGTGCTTGTTGCAGACAGCAGGTTAGTTATACATCGTTCCTATGTTCTTGCCTGTGTTGCCTGTTCATTAATTGTGTTCTTATTTCTTGCAGAACAGAAAATGACATTTCTTATATGTTTGGGGAGGTTCTCCATGCCCCTGTTTTATTATTGCCTTGTTCCATGCTTTTTTACATAACTGCAGGGGGCTCTGTCTCTCTCTCTCGGAGGTAGGAGGAACACATGGAAAAAATGTAAGGCTTTCTGCAAGTCCTGGTTCATGGCTATGGATTGGACACCTTGCTTACTGAATTCTCCAGGGACTACCAGAAAGAAGATTATTGAAGGTAAGAACCTAATCTTCCATTAGTTCCCTAGAACATCTGTTCTCAACAATATTTTGTCTTGTGATGAGATCTAACCATATTATGGGGGATTCTATAAATGACTTCCAAAGTTATGCCCTAGGAAGATCTGCTCTAAACTAGTATTCTGCAAAGGATGCTTCATGCAGAGCAGCCTCTATTGAATGCCAGTTTAGCACATACTAGTTTGCAATTATGGACTGTACATAATTGTCACAATGTGATGAAACCTGCTTTATGTACAGTTGAAACCTGATGAATAAAGGATAACTGACCCAAAGACCCAGATATTCAGTGCTGGAGCCTAGACAGGCCCAATTTTGAACATCAAGATTCTAATCTAGCCTGTGGCTGTCAGTAACTTTAAAACTGCTATCATGGGTTTAATATCACTGGTCAATTTATATTATCTGCAGCCACTTTCCTGGCTGATGCACTTGATCATGAATCCAGATATCTTCCTGTACAGTATATTAAGAAAACATCAAGCATCGGTTATAACTTCCTGAGGTACAGTTCTGAAAATGATACCTAATCAACTCTGCACAACAAAATTATTACATCTTTAAGCATGCCACCTGTATTTCAGATATTTATTTTTCACATACCAGTTTTTCATAGATAACACTGACAGCATTAGCTTTTAAAATGTGATAATGCACTACATTCAGAAATGTAACAAAGTTCAGTAAATCATATCAACCATGTAATGTATTAATTTTTCTATGACTTTTTTTTTTACCTTTATATGGCACAGCCTCCATAGTTTGTATGTGATAATGACAACAATAATCCATTTGTCATATATCAGTTAGGATGATAAAAGCTAGACAAGAGAGTGACCTATGAATGTCTGATAATCTGAAGGTCCCAGTTAGTGTAATAAAGATGTATTACCCATGGGAAAATTGAGGTAATATTGGTTGTGCATTTTTGTACAGACTTAGAGGCAATATTTGATTGAATATTTATTAATTTACGAGGGGTTGCTGAAAAGTACTCAGCCCAACCAAGAAGAGAATGACATGGTTATGGTTCAATCAATGATCTGAAACAATGTCAAAACATAGAATTTTGTTTCTACAAATTTGCACTTAATAAAATAAGATAACACTCTTTCCAGCTACAGTGGCAAAATAATACCCAGAATTTAGGAAGTTAGTTGGCTGGGCTGAGAACTTTTCAGTGCCCCCCTCGCATATGTGAATTGTCTGACCAAACGCTCAAGATGATGCACCATTTTCTAGGCACCGATATGGGCCTCAATTACCAATTCAAAACGACATGTGGTAGCATTTTTTACAGAGGTATGGGCGCCTACCAATGCCTAGAAATTCAGCGCCGGTTGGAGAATCCAGGCCTTAGTTCAGTGATTTTCCACATTTTTTTTCCATCAGAAAAATATGGAATGAAAAAGGTATAAAATTACTGGACTAAGGGGTAAATTCTCTATTAGTACGTCTAACATAGGCGTGCTTTAGACGTCCGGGAAATGCAAGTGTCAATCAAACGGTACTTAGGCGTGCGGTAGACGTCCCTACAACCTCTTCGCGCAAAATAGACGCAGGTTTCTGAAACGTCATTAAGACGTCTCCAATGGACCCGTGATAGACGTGGGTACGGTTTTTTTTTTTTAATTATACTTTATTTATACTCTTTATTATCACTCATTCAGCATTGTAAGTATAGGATGATGAAAAAGATAACTAAAACACAGTATACCATTTTGTAAACTATATATTAGTTGATCTAGCAATATCAGTGAGGTAGGGAATGGCAGACAGAGAACACTGCTGTGTTGTATCTTTTTCCTCTAGGATATCAGAATTGTACAGTTTACCATTAATACAAGGAAAAAAAATATGTTATGTTTCAAAGGAGAACTAGAAGATGAAACGTACCGAGTGGGTGTTGAACTTACATTATCAGTATGGAAGGTGGGAACCGGTAGATGTATGCTACACAGAAAGCTGTACAGAAATGTCATACTCACCTCCTATTAGAAGTGGAAAGGATAGGACTTTGAACACCATATAGACTTTTTATAAACTTCGTTTAAGTTCCACAAAGACTGGCAGGAAAGGCACCCTAAGTCATCCAATAAGCTTTCTCTCGATTTCCCAGAGACATTATTTCAGAGAGGATAGTTTAGAAGTGATATCTTGCTCGAAAGAACACTCTCCTGGTCTTAAAACATTGCTACAATCAGCTCATTCTTCAGAACAAAGGTAAATCCCATAACTTACACTGGCCCAACTTAGAAACAGAATAAAAACACAGATCAGATCTGAATGTGGCTTCTAGTTCACAGGAAGAGGAAGTAGCCAGCAGCACAATGCTGACCTCATTGTGACATCATCAAGGTGCACCTGGAAGGTAGATATGCCACAAGTAAAAGACAAGCCAGGAGTTGAACTCACAACCTACAGATGATCGATATAGTGCTTTTACTCACTGACCTACACCTGTGTCTCTGGTTCCTGTGTCTCTGGTTTCCCTGTCATAGCATACCTTAGTGATGTGCCAAGGTATAATCAGCTTAGCTATCATATCACAATTAGCTGATACAAAAAAGTGGTAGCTCAATGGTTTAAAGCACTGCTTTCACTGACCCGAAATCCATATTCTCAAGTATGGTTGAATAAATAGTCCAAAAGTGCTGTTTTGATCACACGCAAATTCAACTTCTCTAATGTTTTGTATCTGGTATTGCTAATGTGCTGTTTCAGATGAAAATGAGATGTGATTGGTCTGTATCTTGTAATTTTATTCAAATGAGTATTGTGTCAGCTGAAGGAGTTGAGGGTGTTAAAACCGAACTGTACTACTGAATGAATCTATTCCGTTTAGGCGCTTAACATTCGGCATCCTATATGCTACAATAATGGCATTCCTTTGGTAAGTAATCATAACATCCTTAAATGGTTTAAGATTTTTATTGTAGAATATCATGTCATTTCATTGACACTCAAAAGTCCAGAAAAGCGGTGTGAAATTGTAACACATGCAACTGCAGTTCGCTGAGATGGATCACAGCTACACCGGTATACAGAGTAAGCCACTCCTAGGTCCAAATCAACTCCCAGCCTACAGGAGAAAAGGGTACAATGTCAGTGCCTGTGAAATATTAAGATTTCCTCATGGTAGGGTAAGACAGGATGTAGGAAAAGGAAGACAGGAAAGTAAGGAGGTCAGAGAATAAAGGCCAGAGGTTTCTGCCATAGAAGCAAGGGAAATAAAAGCCGTCCTCCTTGTTACAGAGTCCATATGTGAGCTAAGAACCTGGTTGGAATGTTGAAGGTTAGTAGAAGTGAGCACAAATGTCTCATACCTACCTATGCACAAGTATCAGGAATACGTCACAGGATCCACCCGTATCACAGGAACAGCTTCACGATGAGATGCTAGCCACAGGAGGAGGAGGAGATCAGCTGGGCCCGAACACCTGCAAAGAGGGGAAGCATGTTAATACATTGGAAAAGTCCCCCACCTCAAACTGTCACAATACCTACAGTTACCCTATAGCTTCAGTTGAACTTGAAGTACCAGCATGGAGAAGGGAGGGGGGGTGCTATAGTCTTATGTTACACAGAAACTTCTAGACCAATACCATCATTAACTCCTACAAGGTGTGGAAAGCTGAGTAGCATATAGGCTTCTGATAGCCATAGTTTTAACATTTTAGCAGTATAGGTCATCCAATCGGCTTTCTCTGAGCTTCTACTATAGATGTCATTTATACCTAAAACTAAGGGGGTGTTCAATCAACACACATGCTAACCTAACACCAGCATGTGTCGATATACGATTTGTTGTTGGTAAAACAACAAAAAACCAAGAGATCCTAAACTGCTAGCTCTTACCAGGCCATCGAGAAGCACATTACGATGCCCTTGTATGGTGACGATGAAAGTCTTGGACATCCAACCTGCAACAAGAGTATGAAAGCTGTTAGCTATTTGACATGTGGGCAATTCATCATAAAGCCTGCTAATGGAATGATATACAGGAGCAACATAGTGAATGAGGCCAAAAACAAAGATAGCTATATTTGATTCTTACCTATTATTCTACCTTTAATACTTGAGCTGCTACCAATAACTTCTTGCTTTGCTGGTCAGGGACATCTGCCTAGAGAAAGAGGCATCATCACATTCACTCACATGAGACAGAGACAGACAGAGAGAGAGAAGCTGTTTGGGGTTCACATAAATATACTCACCATTATCCCAAGAAATGGGCTCTTATTAGGTTGTCCCTGACCACCTGCCCTCTCCTACGCTCTTCTTGCTCAGGTAGAGGCCTGCGTCTAGCTTGGATGTCCTCGTCATCGTCACTGTCTTGGACCGGCTCAGGAGGGTCTGGCATCCGTCTTCTCAGCGCTAGATTATGTAGCATGCAGCAGGCAACAAACATCCTGGACACCTTGTTGGGCCTGTACAGCAGTTGCCCTCCTGAGCGGTGTAGACATCTAAAGCGGGACTTGAGCAACCCAAACGCACGTTCCACGATGGTCCTTGTGGTGTTCAGGGCCCGGTTATATCGCTCCTCCTCTGGCTGTTGGGGACGCACAATTGGGGTCATCAACCACGTCCTCAGGGGATAGGCACGATCACCTGCAAGGAGAAACAATATTAGAAAAGGGGCACATATCAGTTGTCCATTGTTCTGCATCATCCTCCAAAGTTAGCCATGACCCTGTGGTAAAATGAGAGAAAGGCGGTTAATGTAGCAAAGCTTTATCTGCAGTAGTACGTTAACTCACCAACCAGCCATCCACCTTGGATTTTACCCCTCTGGAACCTGCCACCTAGGCTGGAGTGGGCCAGGATATAAGCGTCGTGGCAGGACCCTGGAAAGCTGGCACACACATCTGTCACCTCCATGGTAGCACTACAGACCACCTGCATGTTCATGGAATGATATGCCCTCCGGTTCCTAAATTGCCTTTCAGTTTCAGCAGGTGGTCTGAGTGCTACGTGTGTGCAGTCTATAGCTCCCAGGACAGAGGGGAAACGTGCCAGTTGAGCAAAACCCCTCATTGTGCGTCGCCACTCTGCCTCACTCATCGGAAACTGGATATACATAGCAATACGCCTTAAAAAGACTTCCAAAAACTTATTGATTATCCTGGATACAGACGGTTGACTGATGCCAGCCCCAGCTCCCAGGGGCCTTTGGAAGGTTCCTGTAGCCAAAAACCCCAGGGCTGTAGTTACTTGTACATAAACTGGAAGGGAATGTCCCCTAAGAGTGGTGCGCTCCAAATCCACCTGCAGTTGCTCACAGAGATGAACTATGGTCTCCCGATTAAATCTAAAGAGACCAATACACCGCTCATCTGTCATATCAAGGAAGTTTGCCCTGGGCCTATATACCCTGGGGGCCTGGCGTCGGCGTCGGCCTGGGCCTCTGCCTCTAACCTGGCCACGCCCAAGGGCCACAGCCAGACCTCTTCCTCTACCTCTAACCTGCCCACGCCCCGGGGCCGGGGCCGGGGCCAGACCCCTTCCTCTGTGCAGCAATCTATCAAGGGCCACCACACGTAAGACAAACTCAAAGTCGTCAGCCATCTCTCAAACCAACACCAGACCAAAGACACCAACTGACAAGTACACAACAAAAGGGAGAAGATGGGGGAAAGGAGAAACAATAAGATCACAGTACAAAGTCACAATATCACAAATCAAGCACCAGAAGCACGAACGCACGGGAGTTTAAAGGTGACAAAATAATGGTTTTTTAAAGCTCCTTATATACTCTCGACGCCGATGTAGTGTCTGACGTCATAGAAGCCATTAGAATTTTGAAATCTGTTTGCACGTTCATTGGGTGTGCATAGATCAAATACACCTGTAGATACTTGCAATGATTACCCCTTGTCAAAGCTTGTACCTAAAGCCATTTCTGGAGACTCCCATTCCCAAATCCCCAACATAGCTCAGTGCTTAAAAGCACTGCATGTATCTTCCAAAGGTCAGGGGTTCAAGTCCTGATTAAGGTTACCAAAGACATAATATTATTTTGTTTTTCCACCCACCCAAACATGCATAGCTAAGCTAAAATATGTGAACCTCCTACTTCCCAATCTTCATTTATTTCATTTATAATTTGTCATTGTGTTTGGGGGAGGTGAAGTTTCATTAGGTTTACATGGTAAGCTTTTAAGCGTTCTGCTGTACTTTTTTGTATAACAGCGATATCGGCGTGGTTTAGGATGTAATCTACAGTGTTGATGTAGTGCGGAGCGGCCGCTGCAAGCACGCCCAAGCGGCACAAACACGTCATCGCGTTTTTTTGCGTTGTGACGTCATAGAATCGCCCGTTCTTCATACGCAGTTATTTCTCCTAAAATGGCTGCCAGGAGACAGCCAAACTTCACCACTGAAGACTCCAGGCTGCTGGCCAGGCTCTTTTTAGTGCATGAGCACCACTATTCCAGAGTGGCAGGCCATCGCAGGTCATACCTGCAGTTCAGGGACTCCTGGACCCGCCTGACCCGGCGGTATAACAGAAGAGCCTCATGTCCCAGGGAAGTAAGTATTCCAAGTCAGGCCCTCACAAATAATCATGTAAAATGTAATGATGGAAACCTGTCTCAATCAAATTGTTCATGTTTTTGTGGGTAAATTTTGATTCCTTTTAAAAACTACAATTATGCATAATAAATCTTTTACATTGAATACTGAAATTAAAGCACATCCCAAAGGAGCAGTAGTAGGATTTCAAATGACAAATTCAGCTCCTAGAAGGCATCTATTCCATTCACAACATGCACACAACTAATTTTTGGGTCACAAGCTTCGCATTTGTAATAGAAACATCTTGAAATCAACTTTGCCAAAGGAAAACAAATATATTAAAGTGCTGCTATGTCATTTCAAATACCTTCAACTTTCCTGTATCAATCTGCTGGTCTAGGGAGATAGTGGCATGACGTTTAAAGTGACAGCGTCAGTACCCTGACGTCAGGGGTTTCAAGCCACGCTGCTCCTTCTGACCAAACTATTTTATTGCCCCTGCTGCATGATTGTAAGCTCACCAGGACATGCTGTAATGTGGGGCAGTGCTGATAGGCTACAGCCTCAGCACCCTGGGGTTGTGAGTTCAATCCCACACTCCTCCTTGTGATGCTGGCCATGTCACCTCACACCCCCCCCCCCACTGTCCCAGGTACAGTAGAGAGATAGCGATGCCTCCAGAACAGAAAGGGGAAAATGCTGGAGTACGTGAATAAATTCATGTAAAACATGAGGCAGAAGGGGGTGGAGGCAGGCAGCAAAGCGGATAGGGGCTCTTGGAGGGCAGCGTACTCCATTTTTATGTGCTTATAGAGGTCAATACTTAAGTAAACATGTTATGCCACAATGCTAGATGGCACTCATCATATCCCTCCCTCTCTGTTCTTTCTCTCTCTCTCTATTATCCAGGTTGAGGATCTCAGGAAAAGGGGGCGGCTGCTGAGGCGCCAGGAGCGGGCCTTCCTTGAGGGGGTGAGGGAGGAATTGCGCGCTGAAGCCGGTGAGTAATGAGTCCAGCGTGTGTTTCTTTGTGATCAGCCTACCAGAATAAATAGATGAAAATGCTTGAGTAGCTGTAAACCATTCTTAATCATAAAATCTGCAGTAAAGCTGTTATTGTGATATCTTGTCACAATCGCGTTATGGTGTTCTACTTGCCTCACTTACTTACGCTACATTTTGATGTTTACAGTGGAGTAGGTGCTTTGCATCCTGTTATTAGCATTTGAAGAAAATAACGTAGTAAAGAATGTCATGTTCAAAAGTGTTGTGGACATATCTGACTGTATCCTATTTCTCTCTTGTCAAGCAGCAGCGCAGGCACCCCCTCAGGAGGCCCCACAACTAATGGAGGGAGCCCCACCCTGGTACCCGGCGGAGGAGGAGGAGGAAGAGGAGATGGAAGAGGAGGAGGAGGAGGAGGAGGAGGCCTGGCAGCCCTCAGGACCACCCACACCGCCTGCCCCACCACTGCCCCCTGGACCTCCACCACTGCCCCCTGGAACTCCACCGCCTGCCCCACCACTGCCCCCTGGACCTCCACCGCCTGCCCCACCACTGCCCCTTGGACTGCCTGCCCCACCACTGCCCCCTGGACCCCCACCGCCTGCCCCACCACTACCTCCAGGACCACCACCACCATCCCCTGTTGGACCTTCCCCTTCTCCCACCCATAGCCCTTCCCCTCACTCTCCTGCCCTTCCTGTTCCCATCCCACCCCCTTTCCTTGATGTTCCCCCTCAGGAGAAGCCCGACCAGCCTCAGGAGGGGGTGGTCAGGGAGATAGAGCCCTACTCTGCCCTCTTGGAAGAGGTGCAGGTATTGAGAGGGTGTGTTGAGAGGATGGAACATGCCCTCTTGCGGCTGGTAGCCGAAAGATGGCATGGTGCCAGCAGTCATACACCCTCTCAATAACTGCACCTCTTCCGCCCCCCTCGCCTGAGGTAGCTCAAGCTGCTCTTGGGGGGCACCCACCTCTTTCCCTGCGTTATGTGTTATGTAAATAGTTATTTTGTTCTAAAGTTTAAATTTTAAAAAAAGTTTTCTATTTGAATAAAAATTTTTTTTATAGTTTAAACTTTCCTGTGTGGTTTTAACCTTGTAGCATCAGCAGTTTAGTGGACAGAGTCCAAGGTAGATAGGGGTTCAGGAGGGACTGCTGAATGGGCCCTTTTCAATATAACAACAAGGTGACATATAGAAAGTTTGACAATCTTTATTGGGGTCTGTCATTCATTCTATTACCTGCTAGCCACTCTGATGTCAAATCATTGCAGAATCTAGGAAAGAAGCAAGTGAATGCAAGGGTATATGCAACTGTAGGTAGATGATGACATCTCAGCTATGATGTGCAAAGTAAGCCAGTCCCTGTTCCAAAGTAAATGGCTACATAAGGAAGAGAATCTAAGTCACTGTGGTAGATTTGTTGTTGAGGAATAGGGTTACTGCTAGTAAGAGTTGGCTCCACACCAGGAGAATCCAAATGAGACATGTGGGTTTTTCTTCCTTTCACGGAAGGTGATGGAAGTAAAGGCCACATACCTCAATCTATCCTCCTGGTTCTTGAGCTGCACTATTTTGGTTAAGCAGGTGTGGAAACCACAAAGATGCTCACAGCTGCACTGCTCTCAGTAATACAAAACTCCATCTGACAATACTGCAGTTGCCTGTCTAAGACACCTGAAAACAGAAAAGAGGAGAAGCTGGTTTACACAAGATTCACAAACAGGGGGTTCAACCCCCAAGGTCCATATCTGTTCTCCCTTCCCTGAAGCAATGTGTTAACCTCATTTATGTTGAGCTGCTTAGATGTCACCGTGGTATAGTTGTTAAAGCAATAGCCTTAACTCGCTGATGGTGTGGGTTAATATCACCTGTAATCCTCCACTGCTACTGTTTAGAACTCATGTGAGGGAATAGACTAACTGAAAACAAAAAGTTTGTGTGCATATAACAGCAGGAATGCGTGCCATGGTGTTCTATGAGGCCAACATTATCAATTTACTATTGTTCCTGAAAGTCATCAAGGATACCTGTGTGAAGAGAACAATAGAAGTATGAAACATGTTAGCTTTGTGAACATTTATTTCACTCATCAGAAGAGTGACTCAAGTGAAGAATAGTAGAGTAAGCAAATAAAGGTTACCATATATCATTCTCACCTACAACTGTTTGGCTAGGTGCAAGCTGGTGTGCTGAGCTGCTCGTCTGGTCTCTCTCTGGCAAACACATAGGTGATGAGCAGAGTTAACCTGAAATGAAGAATAGAGAGAAACTGTTAACAAAGACCTATGTCTCCAAAATTAAACACTGAAGTTGTGGCAGAACACACACCTAAAAGTAACAGAGCTGCTAACATACCTTTAGACTCCTTATTAAAAATGGCAGCCATTAGCCACTCAGGAGTTTTCCACCTGAACCATGTACACTGATTGGATGTCCACTGAATGGCAGTGTTTTCCCCCCCCCCCCCCAACACACCCAACCTATTCTTATCAATGAGTTAGTACACAGAACCATTCCTCACCTGATTTTAACTTGCCTGTAATTTGATTCTACAAAGAATTAACTTTAGCTCTATGAGTAAACCCTCTCAGATGTATGAACACATCCATTTTACTTACATATCCATATTTCTACCAGCAAAATTTCTACCAGCATGGTCTTTATCAGTCTTCTCAGTCATTTTTGTCAGCCCTGTGGAATGGAGAGTAAGAGATATCAGAAATAAAATAACTATTATAAACAATAGCACACAATGAAAGCCCATAAAGAGAAGTCAGTTTTTGCTGGTTGGTTTCTTTAGTTCTATCATAAGGACACCTAAGTAGCTTACAAAATATCATTCTCACCTGGATTTACTATCTGAGCTGCTTCTAGAAAAGATAAAACAACATATTAGAATATTGTTAATGGCTCTGTGGAATAGAGAGAAATGGGAGGCAGAGATAGGAAAAAAAATGTAAAAGACTAAGACAGAGTAAAGTCTTAAACATCTGCATAAGCAATAGGACAGAATAGAAAGGAAACGCTGCTCACCTGGACCTTCTTATACCCATGCACGCCTATGTAGCGTCTGACATCAGCATGGCGGGAAAACTTTCTCTATGCCTATTGGGCGCCGTTCGGGTGCGGTTCCTTGGCCTGCTTCCTAACCACGCACACCACACCTCATTGGGTGTTCTATGGAGGGGGGGTGTTTCAACGTGTTCTACAAGTAGCCTGAAAAGATGGCTACACCTTGCAACATGGCTCCAAAGCGAAAATCGAATTTCTTGCATGGAGAGTTGCAGATCCTTGTGGCCCAAGTCGGGGCCAACTATGATTCCCTCTTTGGGAGGGAAGCTGATAGGATTGGGATAGAAGGCCAGCATGCTATCTGGAGAAGAATCTGCAGTGACATAGATGCTGTACACCATCAGGGCCGTGATATAGAGGCTCTGAAAAAACGGTGGCGTGCCCTGCGGAGAGAGGTCCGGCGGAAGCAGGAACGGATTAATGCGGAGGGTCCTTGCGGCAACCTCCAACTGACTGTCCTGGAGAGTGTCCTGGAATAGGTCCTGTTGTGGGAGCCATTGATACTTCCCTGGGGCACCAAGGTAAAATCACTTTACATAGAAGCCATTGACTTGTTGGTGTTTTAACTCATATTTTATATCTTTCTAAACTACAACAGTACTATACAACCAATGCAATTCATAGTAATATAATAAAAGCCATTGCCTGTTTTGATACTCTTGGAAGCCTAACATGTGGAATAAGTTGCTAATGTTCCATATGTTAGCCTGCATAATACCTTGTAAATGACCAGATGTACAGTATTGTGACCTGTGATGCAATTCAAATGATGTTCTCAGATGTTACCGCTTTCAACTAATACCAATGTGTATTTTCTTGTCTTTTTGCAGAGGCATCCCATCCTCCTTCTGCTGCTGATAGGGATGAAGGGGATGAGGAGGAGGAGGAGGAGGAAGCAGTGGCTGGCACATCATACGCCACCCCTCCTCCTCAGAACACTGATACACAAGCTGCACCGGCGTCCCCCCTTCATCCCCACGATGACAACAGGGCAGTAGAGGAGGGGGAAGAGTTGGAGGGGGAAGAAGAGGTGGATGAGGTCGGAGCCCTGGGGGAGGAAGATTTCCATCAGGGTGATGAGCTGGAGGCCCCCCCTGATGAGCTCCACCGTCAATTGGTGGAGGTGGGTGACCACATCCACCAGAGGCAAACTTTGCTCATCAGGGAGGTGGCTGAGATAAAAGAAGCCACACATGTAATGAACCAGCACCTGGCCTCCCTGGTGGCCGAGCAGTCTGCAACACGTGCCCTGCAGGCTGCAATGCTGGAAGAGCAGGCAGGGAGTAGCCGGGCCCTGGAGAACATGTGTGGCATTCTTTCACACCTTCTCCCCCAGCTCATCACCCAGACTGCCTCCCATGGGGATCCTGGAGCTCAATCCACCTCCCAGACCTCCTCCAGCCAGGCTCCCACCAGGCAGGATTCCCCCCCGGCCGCCCGTGGTCGGGGTCGAGGCCGTGGCCGGGGAAAGGGAAAAGGAAAGGACCCTCATTAGGACCCACTATGTCCTCTGAACACTCCCAGGCCAGTCATGCCACATGGACCCTGGGGCTCCGCTGGACCTCCTCTGCATGCACACGCCACAGCCTCTATATCACGGTTCAGTCACTGCAGATCTTTCATCCAGATAGCCTCCTGGCCTGAGTGCCAATCTTCATCGCTTCAACTCCCATCGAGGGCATCATAGTTGGATAATAACTATTACACCCTTCCAAGGATCTGTAGCTCTCCAGGAGCCATGTTGCTAACTTCATCTTAAGGTGCAACCCGTGCCATCTTTTGGCAGCCTGGACATTTGCCTGACTTCATTTTAAGGTGCAACCCGTGCCATCTGTTGGCAGCCTGGAAATTTGCCTGACTTCATCTTAAGGTGCAACCCGTGCCATCTATTGGCAGCCTGGACATTTGCCTGACTTCATCTTAAGGTGCAACCCGTGCCATCTGTTGGCAGCCTGGACATTTGCCTGACTTCATCTTAAGGTGCAACCCGTGCCATCTGTTGGCAGCCTGGACATTTGCCTGACTTCATCTTTGTCACAGGAAATGAAAGACTTCTTCCTTTGAACCAGGAAGCATTTAATTTTGAATTGCACACAGCACAGCGGGTTCTCTGAAGAAGCCTCCTTGGCAAAACGCGTCAGAACCCTGCCGGACCATCGCTGTATGGACTTTGAAGTTAAGTTTGCTTGCACTTTTTGAAACTATATTTTTTTGAATCATTGAATACTCACCTATGTTATGGACATGCTAAACAGAATGAAGCACTTTCAATGACCAATCTCTTTAGGGGTTTGTTCCCCATCCTGAGTTTTTTCTATTCCATCCGTGGATTCTGAGCACCACCTGAGTTAAATAAGGTATTAAATACTTCTTCAGGCTTGTTCCCTTTTGTTTTTTGTGGTTGCATCCTATATTATGCATATTTCCATCTATTATGTACAACAGCAAGTCAATGGATTTATGTTTTACAATAAAATCCATCAAATAAATGAAACATATATAGCTGACAGTGTGTTTGTTTCAGCTTATATTGTATTCGTTAGGTGCTTCACGGAGCTACATTGCTGTATCATGTGGTTTACAGAGGTATGTCCCAACAGTGTCATGAACGACCACTAGGCCAGTTAGGGTTTGAGGATACCCCTAATGGATATGCATAGTGGTAGATTTGATGGCTGACACCTCCATTAGATGCAGGTCTCTCATGCATGCTCATTAGGGCTATCCCTTACAATCCTCTTATCCCACCTTTCACAACCTAGCTCCCTATGCATCAACATCTGTCCCTCTCTTTTCTGTTATTTTCCTTGATGCATACCAGGGGAGGGGAGGAGAGGGCTGGAACCTACATTCCATCTCTCCATTCCACCTCAAAACCTAGTGTTTCTCCCTAATCTCCTTCCATCCCCAGTGTCAACCTTTCACTCTTTCTGTTTGCAAATACCCTTGCATCCCTAATCTCTCCTTGCCTCCATGACATCCTCCACCTCTTGCTTTTATCTTTTCTCATTCCAGACTACTATCCAGCATATCTCTCCCCCCCCCTCCCCCAAGTCTGGCCATATCTAGACACCTCTCCTGCATTCAACTTAAGAATCTCATTAATATGTATCCCATCTGGTGCAGTAGCTGCCTTGGTTTATGACATATTTCCCATATTTAAACACAGGTTCCCATCCATTCCACTTGGAGTTAATTGAAAGTTGTAGGCCCCCTCCGCTCTTTCTTTTTGGTGTACTCTGCTAATATGGAAAATGTAGGTGGGGCAGACCATGACATTATGAAAGCAGGGAGAGTGGTGGGTGTGGGCATCTGTGTGTAACCTGGCCTGGCCCCTTCTTTTCCCTAACAATTGATTCCCCTCCACACTTAACACAAAACCTAAGTCCTCAACAATCCCTCACACCAACACCCAGAAAAATCAATAAACTAAAGAAATACAGATAATGGGGGTGGGGAGGAGTGTCAAAGGCAGAAGGGAGTATAAAGGAGAACAGGCAAGTCATAGCACAAAGTTTCATCATTGAGGAAACGGAACACCACAAACACCAACTCACATGAGGGGGTCTTACATAGGAAAAATGGCTGTGCCAAAGCTTTCTATATACTAAAGCACGCCTAATTAGCGTCTGACGTCATAGGAACCGTTAGGATTCAAATCTAATTGGATGTGCATTGGATGTCGTTTTGCAATATACAGCTGTAGTGACGTTGTAGTCATTTCCTTCACATCTCTAAGCTTTGATACGAAGCTCTATGTTCTAAACAAAGTTACCTCTATAGCTCTATGCCTTAAGGCATTGCTTTTCATCTTCCATACATCAGGGGGTTCAAGTCTTGAGTAAGGTTAGCAAATAGGTTATATTCATTTCTCAGCCAGGACACCTGGTAACTCTTTAGCCTTGCCTTTACATATCAATATTTTGCTTCAGCTTTTATTATGTGCAGCCCATTGTCTAATATTTAATGCAACCTGTTCTCTCTCATGCTGAACACCCTCCCCCACCAAAAACATCCCCCCCTAACTGGATCATTCTTCAACACCTGTCCAAGCCCTCTGAAGTTTGATTTAACTCATAGCTCTTGGCCAATGCCTATATTGCATCAAAAGAAACACATTCCTACTAGAATGGCTTGTAGTTAGGAGTAAATGAAAGTATCTCATGCACCTGTGGCTGCAGAATGCTGAGGAGAAACAGCAAATTCCACCACTTCTGAGAACTGTTAGGATGCAAAGAAACAAAAGTGAACAACAAACAGCACTGCAATCGGCTCTCTTTTGAAAGCAAAGAAAAAACAGCACACATTATCAGCACTTAAAAAGAGAATAAACAGATACACACCTTAACATTCAGCTTCCCTCACTGCTTAGGATGTCCGAGCCATGGTAAGTTGAAAATAGGTTTGCCTGGAAAGGGAAATGTGCACCTTACAAATGGCAAAGTCCACCATGTAGACCCTGTTATAAGAGCTAATAGGAAAAAACTAGGACCTTATTAAAATGAGCAAAGGTGGGAGTCGAACCAGGGAGTTTCAGAGGTCAGAGCTCAGAACAGGAGCATTACCGCTAATGAGCATAGACAGCTCAGTCAAGTATGATATGGAAGGGTGGTGAGATGGACCTAAGTAGAAGCAGCTGTATTTCTATGTGTTAGGAGCCTATGTGTTAGGAGCCTGTGCTCCTAACATCCAGAGGTTGTGAGTTCTACACCCAGCACATCTTTTAATTGTGGCATACTACTTTGAAGGTGCAGATTGATGAGGTCACAATGAGGTCAGTTTTGTGCAACTGAAGACCTCCATTTTGCAATGAGGGAAGCTGAATGTTAAGGTGTGTATCTGTTTATTCTCTTTTTAAGTGCTGATAATGTGTGCTGTTTTTTCTTTGCTTTCAAAAGAGAGCCGATTGCAGTGCTGTTTGTTGAAAAAAAAAAGGGGGGTTGTAAAAGCCATGTGTAAATTATATTATTGTTTGGGCAGAAATGTGGTTTGTTATCCATGCAATATAATGTGTTCCATTGTTATGGTGTCATTATATTTATTAGGACAGAGAAAAGATGAAAATTACCTATTCAAACTCACTATTGGAATTATTGATGAAAAAACACAGCGGACGTCTGCCTCGCGTCTAACAAAGAGCCGCAATTAAGATAGTTGAAATGGCATTGAAATCCAAGTTAGACCAGGGTTTCTTACGTCTACATAATACACGATATTTAGACGCAGTTGCTCGCTCAGGTAGCGCTCATCTAGCGTCCCCATTTGGCACGCCCACGGAACGCCCACGTCCAGAGCTGGAGACGGGACTATGCTTTCTATAGACGTCAGTCCATCAACTACCTCATAGGGACGTCTATGTGTCGTTAATTTCCCAATTAACATTAATTAAGACCCTTAACTCCGTAATTATTCACTTACATCGGACGTCCAAAGCACGCCTAAGTTAAACGCAGTAATAGAGAATTTACCCCTAAGTGTATAACCCTCAATGGAGACGGCCCTAACTTTGTTGGCTGGGTTGAGAACTTTTCAGTGGCCCTTCGTATATACCAGTATTCTTATACATGCACTTGATGTGAAATTGCAAGTGCCTCTATAAAAAGGCATCTGTTTGTCTGTATTGCACACATATGCACCTAAATTCTAATATTCCAGCTACAAATTATTCTGGCACCTACATGCCTCCTTTATTGGATAGGCTGCAGAGTGTGCTTCTGCAAGAGGTTTTAGTCACTGGATTGTAGTTAGATGAAAATCTTCATGGATTGTTGCTTAATTATGAGTTTTACAATTGCATTCTTTCAAATTGAAGAAACACAAGCTTTTTCTTAGGCTAAAGTTGACAGTGATAAAAATATAAAGGATGAGATAGGAGTCTAAATTTTTAACTTTTGGAAGGTATAAGGATCTAGTCCTGAAGTGGACAAATAAAGAGTCTTAAAAATTTTTTGCAGTCGTAAACTTTGAGGCGGGATTAAAATGATTCCGAATAATTTAAGAACAGCAATGAAGAACTGTCAGTGTCAGCTCAGGAATTAATTCCTGCTGAAGCAACTGATTTTGTTCCATTTCAAATCTGTTTATTGGATTTATAAAGATCAGTGACAAACAACAGAAAGTAGAAAAAGGGAACCCAGGCAAAGGGCACAGCTGTACAATCAGTAATCAGTTTCTAACATATGCATCTAATCTGCCCCAGAACTGACCTCTAGCTTTAACACTGTTGACATTTTACCCCCTTCATTCATTCATATTTGTCTATAGGCAAAGCAAATTCTACCAGACACTGAATCCTACATTGATGGGATTGTTCCAGTTGTTAATTGTAACTTTGAGGGCTACTGCAAGACTACCAAACTTGACTCAAAACAACATTGAACTCCTGGGATCCTCAGTGCCTAGTTGGAGTGTAGCAATACTCAATGACTCCTGCTCTGAAGGTTCTGGGTTTAAAAATGGCTGCAGTGGTAAAAATGCTAGCTTACTGCTAAGGATCACAGAGACTGTTTATAAATCCTGGCTTTTAAGAGTAGGAGTGAGAGTAGGGTTGCCAGATTTTCCAAATGGAAAATTCAGAGCCCCTAAATCAGGGGTGTCCAACCTGTGGCCCGAGGGCCGCATGCAGCCCCGTGAAGTGTTTTGTGCGGTCCCGGTCGAGGGCGATGCAGTTTTTCCTCTGCTGCCCCTGTTCTATATCGTCTTGCCGGCTCCCTCCTCTGTCTTGCTGCAGCATTTGTGCGGCCCTAGAAACATTTTTTGGGGCCAGTGCGGCCCAGGGAAGCCAAAAGGTTGGACACCCCTGCCCTAGATCCACCCACAGGCACGCCAAGTTCTGCCTATCACCGCGCCTTGCCCCCACTGCCTGCTCTTTTCGGGCAGGAAGTAAGTCCATGCATGCGCAGATGCCACATGATGACACGTGCATGTGACATCACCACATGGCATCCGCACATGCGCGGACTTCCTCTCTGCCCGACGCGAATTGAGGAGGCTTTTCAAAACCCAGACAAAGTGCTGGATTTTGAAAAGCTGTCCAGATCCCCGGACATGTCCTCAAAAGGAGGACATATCCAGGGAAATCCAGATGTCTGGTAACCCTAAGTGACAGGGAATTGCTCCTGCTCCCTCTAGATACCAGAGAGCCCTTTAAGAATAGGAGGGACCTTGGGGAGAACATAAGAACATAAGAACATAATGAAAAGGATTCAGGTCCCAATTCCTGCCCCATACTTTCTCTGTCTCTGTCATATGTAAGTCAGGTACCTGGGGACACATCTTAAAGACCAGAAATCGTCTTCCAAAACATGTCCAAAGTTTATTATGAGTTTCACATCTTTTATACGAATCAGGTTTGCCAGCATGTGTCAGCATGTGACGTAAATACAAACCATATATGGAAAGTCACATGAAACTTTAAACACATCAGCATTTTTCCTAGCTAGAGATTGAAGTCCACAGAGGGTCAGAAAAAGCCTTAACCAGCAGAGCTTCTTAACTAAATCTGTCTGTAAATACGGCTTAACAAAACAATTGAATTCACTTCACATTATCTCTGTTTAAACATTACCTGTCCTTGTACCATCTTCAAAGAAGGGAAAGATAAACAGGGCCTACCTTTGCATCTTTAAACAACATATGCCTAAGGACACTTACTAAAGTTCTGATACGTGTCCGTTCAATTCCCCTCTTACGTCATGTAAATGACGTCATAAATACACAGCATGAGCTGGAAGGGAGTGATACTCTAGGTATGTCTCTCAAGCAGGGGTTTTTTTTAGGAGCTGTAATACGAATAACACAGTACATGAGCAGTCAAGATAAGAGTGCAAATAATAAGAGATTATGCATTCAACTAAAATGCTGATCCCAAGAATTAGATAAATCAGAGTTACATTTGAACTCAGCAAAGAGGTCTGCTAATTTCTGAATGTCCATAGGAGGACCTATATTGTCAGAAAGAAAAGTACAACAGCATAAAATACTGAGGAGAATTTAACAGCTAGAATCCTAGCTAGGGCCATATGATTTTGAGAACCATCTGAGAAGTGGAGCCTAATTGATCAGTAATACCTTGCAAGGCGTCCCTAGAATAGTTCACAAAGCGTTGCTGATTATAATAATTTTAATTAATCCAATCAACATTCTTATTAATAGTAATAAAGGGAATAAGGAACTCAAACCCAGCCTTAACCTGAGCTCGGGCCTTAAAGTCATCTGGGACCCCTCTTGGGACCCCTATAGCATCTTATATATACATGTGATCAGATTTATATCAAGACAAATAAAAGGAAAAACCATGTGAATAGGAAGGATGCCTTTCAGAAAGATATGCAGGAGCATAGTAACCTTAACTAAAGTGCACTGGCCTATCCACTGGCTGGGTAGCTTAACAGGGAGCCAAAAGTCTCCATAAAGCCAGTAAATATCAAATCTAATGCAGCAACAATGGGGCATACCTATGAGCCAAGACAGAACAATAACCTGGGGGTAAATTACCTAAAAAACTACTCTGTGTCAGATTAGAAACATGACATGTGTAATTGCCCTTATAGATGGTAACGGCAATATCAAGCTTTTGTTGTCCTGGCAACAAAGGGTATTTAGAACACTGCAGTGCACAGAGGGGATAAGTAAAATTAGAGGAGATATTGGTAAATAACCCAAAAAGGCATGGTTGGATACCAGGAGGGAGGTCCAGAGGTACGGTTCCTAGATGGGGTCTAGCTTGAGCACATATGTAACAATTACTCTTATTATGTTGATCAGCAGTGAATTTCATCCATTCTAACCAAAGGTTACGTTCTGAAAACCCTACCTTAACAGCCACAATATCTTCAAAAGTGGGATTGGCAATAGCCATCATGTCAGTAAGTTTATTGAATGTAGGGGCCAGTGGGTTAGTATTTTTTGGGGCCCCCACAAAATGGCGGGAGAAGATGAGTGGAGGTAGATAGATCCCGTAAGAAAACTGATGGGTCGGATAGCTAGACCCACCCTTAAACCACATGTCCATAATGTACATACCTTCATCAGTAGGTCTAGGGTTGTCAATAGTAAGAGAAAGCTTAATAATTTGTGCAGGAACACTTTTCCTATAACAGTGTCCAACCTTATGAAGGGTCATACAAGTAAGCAGTGATTTACCATTTTGGTCCACTGTTTTTCAGGGTATTTTCTAGTTTATAAGCCCAGTCAGTATTAATATTCCACCCTACCACTCCCCAGAATGCACACTTATCCCCCCAACGTAAGTCAGTAACATATACATATATGTCCTTAGTTTTAGGAATCTCTGAGGACCAATGGCACAGCCTTGGGATATCAATTGATGAACAGTCCACAATGTCACAATACTCAAAGGAGAAGGTGGCAACTTGCACACTGCTGGAATTATACCAAAGGGTAGCATCGGTCTTTTCTGGATTCCAATTGAAGGACAGCCTTTGCGAGGGAGTAGTCCAGCTTGACGTCGTGTTCGCAAAGAGGTGTCGGGGGTGCTGTTTACAGCAGGAGTGTCATTTACAGATGGGTATGGGCAGAAAGTGTCGTGGACCCAGAACACATCATCCCTGTAGACCCAGTTAGAAATGATCCATACAGGGAGAAAAACTAGCAGCAGCGGTGCCAGTAAGAGAATGATAAAGTTGGTAGAATGCTGCAATGAAATCATCATGTTGTTCCACTGGAGGAGGTGAAATCTGCACAGGGAAGACTTGCTTCTGGGGTTTTAGGTTAACCCTCTTCAAGCGACTTGCGTGGATCCAAACAGGAAACTCCTCAGTGAGTGCAGCGGGCCTGGTCACAGCGATCACAGTAGTGGGAAGGCCAAAGGGGAAATCCGTCTGCTTCTGATCCTTGGAAAGCTTCTGGACAATCACCAGGCTGGAAAAAATGGGTAGGAATCTGTGGAGAGAAAAGGATAAGTGCAAGACACGTTTCTTTGAACAAGCCCTAATATTTCAATTAGCTATTCCTCCTGTATCAAGGGAAAATCTACCCATGGGGCGGGGAAAGGTCATCCCGTGAGAATCTCAAAGGGAGAGCAGCCAGATGTCTGTGCATACAGAAAGAGATACTTGAAAAGAAATGCTTGGAAAGCATTCCAAATATCATTCAGCAGCTGTACTCCAATGTGATCCAAATAAGAGATAGAAAACAAGAGAAACCATGTTGCCTGTACTGAACGTGGCAACATGCAACAATACCAATTCATTCACTTAGCATAGCCATGGCAAAAGAGAGACAATACTCACTTGCTTAAGGTTCTTAATTGAACAATCCAAAAAGATATGTTTTTTCGTGCTGCATATAACTATTATGCACTTCAGAGAGACCATACTGATGTACTGAATGTATTCAGAAATGTATGGATCATATGTAGGGAACACCACGAAATAAACGCTGCATAAAATAAAGCTTTTTCTTATAACCCCTAACTAAACTATATTCAGAATATAAAAGCTAAAAGTAAAAGAACATTGCGCAGTTAGGCTAGTAAGAAGTGGAAAAAGAGCTCTAGAAATGGCCAATATTATGTATCCTGGGGTACCCACTAAACTAAAACAAGTAGACATGACACAGACAAAACATAAAGTTTTAAGCATGGAGCTATTACTCCATCTGTCAAGTGTGCAGGGCTGAATTTAACTCTGCAAATAAACACATTGATATAAAAAAACCAAAACTACAAATAATGTATATCATAACCATCTCATATTTGAAAAAAGGCATAAAGCTAATGTCTCTTTGGAGCGTCTCTATCTCTGCAGTGATAAAGAGGACCCATGGAAAACATTAGAAATATCTGTGCCAAAACGGATCTGGGATGGCTATGTATAAATCCGGAAAAAACATTTTAAATTAGCAACATCCTAATTTCAGCTAAAACAATAGAAAGGAATTGTATTTTCCAATTTATTTTCAATTCACAACCGTGCCAGCTGTAATTATTGAACTATATATATCTCTGTATCAAGGAGCAAAAGGTCAAGAATGAAGATATCACTAGCAAGAAGTTAAAATGTCGAGCGAGCACTACGATAACCAATACCATGATATTGGGCAATGAATAAGGGAGAGCTAGCAGCTGGTATCCAGGGTTTCCCCTCTTTGCACCAAAGTCCGTCCAAAAGGGCGGCTTTGGGCACCTGCCAAACGCCAGGCATCAAATTCAGAGGAAGCTGTGAAAAAAGAGAGGAAGAGAATCCTGTTCACCCGTGAGACCCAAAAGCCCATTTAAAAGAAGGGCTTGAACATCGTGAAGAGTATGAAGGGTAATGGGGTGACCTAGGGTCAAAGAAATAACCATCTCTACCACCATAGCACAAGCAGCCAGGGAACTTGAACAGGAGTGACTATAAAAAAAAGGCAACAGAGCGTAACTTACCGCCATGTTCTCCCTTCATGGTGTTACAATAGTCCCAAACAAAGAGATAAAACATGTGGGCATAAGCAGGAAAACCCAGACTTGAGCTAGAAACCAAAGCACATCTTAAATGTCCAACATTTTATAAGTCCATCTGATAAGAGCAGTCATTTCAGAAACCAGGGTCTGTCTCAAAATCTGGTCATAGAAGGAACAAGCAGAGATCCATTGGCGGCAGTGACCAATCATAGCAAGAAAAGTAAGCATGTCTTTCTTGGTAGTTGGGCGGGGCAGACCCAGAACAGCAGCAATGCAGAAAGTGCAGATTTTCCTCTGACCATGAGACAGGACAAAACCCAGGTATTTCACTTCAGATATACACCAGTGCAGTTTATTTCATGACACCTTGTGACCACACACAGACAATCATTATAAAAGGTGAAAACTATCAATCGGACAGGTCTCCTGAATTATGGAACACAAAAAGTTGTACAAAATGAGAATAGGACCATGAGGGGCAGTGCATGACTTGTAGAATAGCCCGAAGGACATTCCACACTAGGTATACTGTTGCTTAAAGGTGAAGGCAGCCTCACCAAAGGGACTAAAAATAAAACATTCTTTAGGACAATGACAGAAAAAAATCATTGGCTGCCGATGGAATGGTGGAAGAAACATAAGTGCAATGAGAATTACCAAAACTCTAACAGCCCTAATAATGCCATCAGCTTTGACAACAAGAGCGATGGGCGTATTATAAGAAGAGATGGTGGTTTTGATAATGCCGGAGAAAAGTCAAGAGACAAACAGTGGAATCTCACCTTACTGCTTGATAAAACCAAGAATGAGTAACTTCAAAGAAGCACTATAGGGGGTCAGTGGAAGCCCAAACAGAGAAGTCTGGGGGAAGGGACAAAAACATTCATGCACAGACCCTGATAATGAAAGCAAAGAACAGATTAGCTTTGCTCTGCACAAGAAAGAAAACCTCTAAAACGGAATTTTTTAAACGCACAAAATTAGTCAGGATCAAAAGGAAGACAAGAAATAGTGCTTGTGTACAAACTACAAGGGAAAGATCTTAGACTGATTCAACCAGCGCTTTCAATTCATTCCACATAACAGCATGTCCTACCTCAGTATTAAAGATTGGTGACACAGAAAGATGGGAGCTGAAGGAAAAATGTCATACACACACACAGCCGTACAAGTCTCATTTGTCTAGGAGTAAGTGCCTTTATGACTCATTACAAAACCCAATATAACAATGCAAAAATATTCGCTTATCTTACCTTATAAGCGAGGTACAGTAATAAGAGACAATAAAATCTTATACTCTATAAAAGTTTTAACCTTACAAATGACAGAGTGGGCAGGGGGGTTCTATAAATAATTTCATTCTTTCCGAAAGAATGGCAGCTGCTTATATATTCATGAGGGGCGCTTACCGAAAGTACCCCGAGATTTTTCCCAAAAAAACTCCATAATAGAACCCAAAGCTTGAACTTAAAATAAAGGGTGGGTACAGGTCACCACTACCCAGTGAGTATTAAAGAACAGAAAAAATTCAGAAATACTCACAAAATATTGGTGATATCATCTGCCCATCGCGGACAAGCCCCCAACTGAAAAGGATTCAGGTCCCAATTCCTGCCCCATACTTTCTCTGTCTCTGTCATATGTAAGTCAGGTACCTGGGGACACATCTTAAAGACCAGAAATCGTCTTCCAAAACATGTCCAAAGTTTATTATGAGTTTCACATCTTTTATATGAATCAGGTTTGCCAGCATGTGTCAGCATGTGACGTAAATACAAACCATATATGGAAAGTCACATGAAACTTTAAACACATCAGCATTTTTCCTAGCTAGAGATTGAAGTCCACAGAGGGTCAGAAAAAGCCTTAACCAGCAGAGCTTCTTAACTAAATCTGTCTGTAAATACGGCTTAACAAAACAATTGAATTCACTTCACATTATCTCTGTTTAAACATTACCTGTCCTTGTACCATCTTCAAAGAAGGGAAAGATAAACAGGGCCTACCTTTGCATCTTTAAACAACATATGCCTAAGGACACTTACTAAAGTTCTGATACGTGTCCGTTCACATAAGAAATGCCATCTCCGGATCAGACCTTCGGTCCATCAAGTCCGGCGATCCGCACACGCGGAGGCCCTGCCAGGTGTACACCTGTCGTAATTTATAGTCCACCATATCCTTACATGCCTCTCTTAAGGAGATATGCATCTAGTTTGCTCTTGAAGCCTAGGACGGTCGATTCCGCAATAATCTCATCTGGGAGGGCATTCCAGGTGTTTTGTTGTATTGTTCTGTGTGTGTGTGTGTGTGTGTATGAGATTGAGGTATTTTGTTAGTTTTATTTTTCTATGCAGCATTTTGTAGTAATTTGGCTTGTTCAATTGTCTCAATAGTGGATGGGATTTTTGTGAGGGGAGGGAAGGGGAGACGTTTTGTTGATCCTTGTTCTGTATTTGTAATTTATAAAATGACAGTTGTACAGAATATTGTTTTTTTAATACTTCAATAAAATGATTTTAATATAAAATCATAACTATTCAAAGCTTGTGTGCATGTGCGTGCACACACACTGAAAAATTCATACATACACAATCACACAGGTACACACTTGGAGGGAGAGAGAGGAGGGACAGAGGTATTGTTGGGGCTTAGAGGGCAGGTGGAATTAGGGTGGAGAAAGTAAAAGAGGGAAAGATGAGAGAAGAGTTGGTAGAAATGGGACAGTAGAGGCATCAAGGAGGGTTATGGAAGGCAGAGAAGTGGACAGTTTGAAGCCGAATGGGGACTGATCATCCACTGAGATGCCAAACATCAGCACAATGCACCAACTAATGATCCAGGTTAAAAAAAATTTTGTTTCCATTCTGCCCTGTATATCTAGTAAAAGTGTGCACATACTTTGGCCAACATTCATGCACCCGATTCTTATGGAATTCTTCACGTGCACATACTTCCAATCCCACCAAATATATGCTCATTCAGTACCCCAAACATGCTCCTTTTAATAGTGCGTTCTTGTGTGCACCATGGTAGATATGCACATATATTTCCATCCTTTATAGCAGGGGTGTCAAACTCAAATCACATAAGGGGCTGAAATCTAAAACATAGGCTAAGTCGTGGGCCAGATTTTTTATTAAGATACTTACCCCCTTCTTTGCTGATGCATAGCGTGGGCCCCAGCGCTGGCGGCTGCTCCAATGCTCACAAGACTTCTGTGAGTGTCGGATCAATCGCCGCCACTGCCAAAACCCACACTGCGCGCCAGCAAAGGAGGGAGTTAGTCTTAGTAGAAGTATAGGGATGCAACCTCTCCAACCACATGCCGGCTACAAAATAAAAAAGACTTTTCCTCTCTTTTAGGTCTTAGTTCACACTTGCTGTCTAACACCAGCTCTGGCAGGATAAACATTTCAAATCTGACATTGTAACCACAAAATAGAAAATAAAATTATTTTTTCTACCTTTTGTTGTATGTTCATTTTGCTTTTAGTCCCAGTTTCTCTTTCTGATTTTGTCTATCTTCTAATTCACTTTCAAGTGTCTGCTGTCCTTTTTTTTCTTCTCTTCTCTTTTGTTCCAGTTCTTGTCTCCAACATATTGATTTTTCCCTTAAATCTTTTCTCTTTTTTTCTTTTCTGCCTCTGTCCACTCAAATTTTGCCTCTTTCTCAGCCTTCTCCTTTTTAAATTTTTAGCTATCAATTTTCCATCTCCAGATCTTTCTCTTCCCAACTGCCCCCATCCCATCTCTCCCCCTATCTGCCTGCCTCCCTCCCTCTCCCCAGGCTCACCATTTCTCCTTTTCTCTTCCTAATGGTTCTCCCTTCAAGTATCTTTTTCCCTTTCTCTCCACACTACCCCAGGTCCAACCTCTCTCCCTTCATCTCGCTCTCTTCACAGCCCAGCATGTCTTTCCCTCCAGCGCCAGTGTCTCTCTCCTCACAACCCGGCGTATCTTTCCCTCCAGTGCTGATCCGATGTCGCCGCCAATCTGAGGAGTTTGCCGGCCTCAGTGATTCGGCAGTGTTGTACGTAGCTCTCCTTCCTGATTTTCACCTGCCGCATCTGTCTCCAATGACGCGCAATTTCCTGTTTCCGCCTGGGTGGACCGCAGCAGACGGAAAACAGGAAGGGGAGTCACAGACAACACTGCCAAATCGCTGCCGAAGCCGGCAGACTTTCTGGCATGACGGCAATGTCAGACCAGCGTGGGAGGGAGGACAGGGGCAGTTCAGGAGCATTGCCTCGGGCCACATAAAAAGGCCAAGCGGGCTGGATTCGGCCTGCGGGCCTTGTGTTTTATTGACACTTCGCACAATCCCTGCTATTTGAGTGCTTATCTGCTCAATTCTGGTGTACATTTGGAACTCAATTCTATAAATGGTGGCCAAATTTGGGTGCCGATAAAAATTAGCACTAAGCGCTATTCTATAAATGGTGGAGTTTGACATCATTTATAGAATAGTGTTTGCTGCTAGGATCTGTGCCTAATTTTGGGCACAAGGATTTACACCAATGGAAACCTGATGTAAATTGTCATGCCTAACACCCTCTTTTATTAAGCCGCGGTAAAGGACGCTAAGTGCTCCGCTACTCCGACACTCATAGGAATGAGCGTCGGAGCAGCATCAGAGCTTATAGTGCTCTGGGCCTTGGTAGAAACCTTACTAATTTTTGGTAATGACCGCCCACTAATGGCAACATTAGTGCATGACCATTATTAGGTATGGAGCTCCCTTATTCAGTAAAAGTGTGCATAAATTCTAGGAATGCCCCAAATCATCTATGCCCCATTTTTAATCCACGCGTAGAATTTACACATGGATATCAGCACTAGAGGAAAAGTCCATAGTCTGTTATTGAGACAGGCATTGGGGAAGCCACTGCTTGCCCTGGATCAATAGCATGGAATGTTGCTACTCCTTGGGTTTTGGCCAGGTATTAGTGACCTGGATTGGCAACCGTGAGAACGGGCTACTGGGCTGGATAGACCATTGGTCTGACGAAGTAACACTAGTCTTTTGATCACTTAAAGATGTGTATGCAAATTTTAATTAATGACAATTAGTGCTAATGGTTTATTAGGACTATTATTGGCACTAATTGCCTCATGCATGCAATTTTGAGCATCATATATAGAATTAGGGCATTGGCGTCTTTTATAGATTCGTCCATAGAAAGATTAAATCATTTGGCAGACATCTTGAAAAACTGTAAAACAAGCTCACAGATTCACTGCAATTTGAAAACAAAGTAACAACGAAAAATGGGACATTAGACAATTACAGATCATCTTCTGTTTGATGTGAGAAATTAATGCCTTTTCTTTATAAAGCCTTGTCTGGTTTTTCTTCTGCCGTGGGTATTTTTGATATGCATCAAAGAAGCTGGCTTAATGTTATGTGAAAATTCATCAAGCTTGATGCCTATTAAAAATGAGTCAAACATTCTCTGTATCTTGATTTGTAATATGAAATTTACCTTTTGCGTGAAACAAGGTTCTTAATTGGATTTCAAGGCAGACAGTTCATTAAATGACAAGATCTAGAGGTCAAAAAAATTTACCGAGGATTATATCATGACACACTTTTCAAAGTAAAGTTTTCTTCAGATGATCATGTAGTAAATTGCATATACAGTATATGTAAAACATCACTGATCCTCGGTGTGTTTATCATTTAGGGCTCTTTTTATCAAGCTGCACTAGAGGTTTCTAGCGTGAGAATTCCTATGAGTGTTAGAGCACTTACCTCGCCGGCCTGCACTAAAAACCTCTAGCACAGCTTGATAAGGGGGGGGGGAGGGTTAGTCATATTATTTTATTTAATAATAAAAAGAGTAGTGATAAAAGTTGTTTGATATATTGATTGCATTAACAATTCAAATGATCCTCTCTAACTGGAAGTCAGCTAATTTGCTCAATGTGACATTCTGGTGAGCAAATGTTATGTTGACCCATAAGTATGAATATTTGGTGACAAAAAACTCTCTCGTCAATATAAAATCGAAAAAATTTGGTCGCCTCTTGTCGATGGTTTCTCTCCTACTAATGTTTCCGCTGTTGCTCTCCTTACCTCCCTCCAGCGCCGATTCAAACCCACCGCCACTGCTGCTAATTGCCGCCAGAAGCCTTCTTCCTGATGTCAATTCTGACATCGGAGAGGAAGTTCTGGGCCAGCCAATCGCTGTGTGGCTGACCCGGAACTTCCTCTCCAAAGTCAGAATTGATACCTGGAAGAAGGCTTCTGGGTGGCAATTAGCAGCAGCAGGGGGTCATGTTGTTAAACTGATGCTGGGGGAGGCAAGGAGAGCAGTAGATGTGGCAGCGGACTGGGGGGTTGAATCGGGTGCTGGAGGAAGGCTTTTTGTTTGGTGGGAGGGAGAGGAAGAGCACAGCTTCGGGACGCTGTCACTAAAAACGGGACATTTTGGCGTCCCAAAGCTGTGTGTGGAGACAACGGGACAGGGGATCTAAAAACGGGACGGTCCTGTTCAAAACAGGACGTATGGTCACCTTAGGCATGGAGGCAGGTATGATTTTCTTTGCTGGTTCATGCCTCCACATGCCTCTTTTTTCTTTTGTCATAATTGCATGAACAATTGTTTTTTAAAAAAACTTTGCAACACAAGTGTATTTTCTTTCCTTGTTTGTATTGTTGTATTAAAACACCAATAAAGTGATTTAAAATGAAATGATAAAAGAACAGTATTAATATATTAAAATATTCATTTTTAAAAATATTATCTTTTGGGCATCAATCCCCAGGAAGCAAGATCTGAATCCTTGTTCTGTATTTGTGATTGGAGACTGGAAAAACTGTTTGCTCCTATCTACATTATTCCACATTCATAGTTTCAAAGTACATCATAAATGTCATAACATGATCCATACAACTTTTCTCCGTTATGAAACTTAACAGTGAAAGCACTCATACCATAACTTTTTTAAAAAAAATATATTTGGGCCATATAGCAAAAATTATTGCAAAATTAAGGGCTCCTTTAACTAAGCTGCGGTAAATGATAGTACGTGCTTACTGCAGCTTAAAAGGGCTACGACGGGAAACGCTGAGGCATCCTGTGGTAAAAGCCAAAAGTGTACATGAAACCATGTGTTAAAATATGCTTCTTAATTTTTCTCCGAGGAGGCATGTCTGGGGCAGAGTGCGGGCATGATAGTATGAATCAGTTAGCGGCCTCATTATTGAGTGCTAACCGATTAGCATTGGATTACTGCCTATAAAACAGATGGTGGTAAGGGCTCCCTTACTAATTTTTGGTAATGGACACACACTAACGGCAACATTAGCGCATCACCATTAGTTCAGAAAATGGAAAATCGGCTATTTTCAATTTATGTTGTTTTTTTTTAAAAAAAAAGCCTTAGCATGCAGGATAAACCTTCAGAAAAGAGCACTAAGGCCAGTTTCTATTACAGCTGTGTAAAAGGACTACAAAAAAAATTCTATAATACTAGGTAGTGTTCTACAGCTGTGGTTCCCAACCCTGTCCTGGAGGACCACCAGGCCAATCGGGTTTTTAAGCTAGCCCTAATAAATATGCATGAGAGAGATTTGCATATAATGGAAGTGACAGGCATGCAAATCTGCTCCATGCATATTCATTAGGGCTATCCTGAAAACCCGATTGGCCTGGTGGTCCACCAGGACACGGTTGGGAACCACTGTTCTACAGTACTAGGTAGTGCTACTAGACTTACACAGTGCTGTACATCAAATCACCGAAGAGACAGTCCATTCTCATAGAGCTTACAATCTAGCCAAGACAGACAAACTAGACAAGAAGGTGCATCTACTGTACAGTACACACACAGTGCTCAGGTGGGGGAATCATAGGTCATTTGGAGTTTGGAATTGAAAGCAGCTTCAAAGAAGTGGGCTTTAAGTCTGGATTTGAATACTGCCAGAGCTGGAGCTTGACGTGTCAGGCAGTTTTGTTCCAGACATAAGGTACAGAAAAATAGAAGGGACAGAATCTGACGTTGGCTATAGAGAAGAAAGGTACAGATAATAAAGACTTATCTAATGAGCGGAGTGCTTGGGGGGATGGGGGAGTGTGGGGCGAGAGGAGAGATAACGAGCTGCTCTGGAGCAAATACACATGTAAGTCAGTAAGAGAAGTTTGAACAGTATGCAGAAAAAGATAGGGAGGCAATGAAGTCACTTGAGTAGAGGGATAATGTTGGCATAGCGACATCGGCGGAATATAAGGCATGCAGCAGAGTTCTGAACAGATTGAAGGGGAGAGAGATGGTTTAGCGGAAGGCCAGTAAAAGCAGACTGCAGTAGTTTAGGCGAGAGTTGATGAGGGTATGGTTGAGGGTCTTAGCAGTCCGCTCAGAAAGGAAGGATCTGATTTTAGCGATGTAGAGAAAGAAGTGATGGGTTTTGGTGGTCTGATGGATTTGTGAAGAGAAGGAGAAAGATGAGTCAAAGATTACCCCAAGGTTGTGAGTCGACAAGACAGGGAGGATGAGGGTGTTGTTCACAGAAATAGAGAATGGGGGAAGAGAAGAGATGGGTTTAGGTGGAAAGTTAAGGAGCTCAGTCTTGTCCTTGTTTAATTTTAGATGGCAGTGCGACGTTCAGGTAGTGATATCAGACAAGAAGGTTGAAACCTGGGACTAAATTTTATTTATTTTTATCTATTTAAAAAATTGATATAATGCCTGGAATCTCAGCCGTTTCCAAAATAACATACATGTACATAACATTTTATAATAATTCAAAACATCTTAATAAGTGCAACCTGAGGACACCTCAATATCATCCTTCACTGTCATTTTAGATAGATTTAGAATAAAGTCCAAGGGAGTAATTCACAGATATGTATCGACAAATAGCTTCGTTTTAAGCAATCTCTTAAAGCTATAATGATCCGAACATAGTCTTAATTGACCCTGTAGTTTGTTCCATAAAGAAACACCCATACATGAAAACATTTTTAATTGTATGGCCACATACCTTATGTTCACAGCCAGATTAGATATCAGGTGTAGAGAGATAGATTTGTGAGTCGTTGACATAGAAGTGATACTGAAAGCCTTGGGAGGAAATTAGAGCACCAAGGGAAGAAATGTAGATAGAATAAATGACCCCTGAGGCACACTGACTGACAGTGAGCAGGTGCTGATTTACCATGGATTTGGCCAGGAGCAGGTCATTGGAGCCTTTTGTAAGGACAGTTTCTGTAGAATGAAGAGCGTGAAAGCCCAATTGAACCATTATGACCAGCAGGTTCATTATATTTGTTTATTATCATAATAGGAGCTTATTTACTAACTTGTGGTGGCTACCTTATGTGGGCTACTGTTAAGCCGGGTTATTTATTCACAAATCATGTTATTTTAAGATGGGTTATTTTGCTGTTAGCTGAGTTATTTGTAACTAGGTATCATTGTTAAAAATAACATGAGTTAGTGGAAAAACAACCCATCTTAATGGTAGCCCATGTTGATAACTTCCCCTTAAATGGGATCTAACCATTGACTTATAAAGAAACAGTATCAACCTCTTTTTCCTCCTGGCCATTCTTCTTCTGCACCCAATTATTCTTCTGGCTTTTGAATTCATCATTTTGAGACAGTCAGATACAAGCACCTGCTCTTCTTTTGTGTACAGAAATGCTTCACCCCCTTAGTGTACTGCTCCCTCAGAATTCTGCAGCCCTAAGTGAATGACCTTGCATCATTTTAGCATTAAATAAGCTGCCAAATTCTAGACTATTCTTCAACTAAGGTTACCATATGGCTTCAGAAAAAAAAAGAGGATGGATTGAGACATCCAAGTTTTAGTTCCACAATGGAAGTAAAACCCAGATGTCTCAGTCTTTCCTATTTACTTCCATTGCTTTCAATGGAAGTAAAACCTGGATGTCTCAATCCATCTTCCTTTTTCTGAAGCCATATGGTAACCCTACTTTATAAGAACATAAGAATAGCCTTATTGGGTCAGACCAATGGTCCATCAATCCCAGAAGCCTGTTCTCACAGTGGCCATTCCAGGACACTAGAACCTGCCCAAAATCCAGAGTAGCAACATTCCATGCTACCAATCCAGGGCTAGCAATGGCTTCCCCCATGTCTTTCTCAACAACAGACCATAGACTTTTAAATTGAATCAGATTGGGCAGACTGGATGGACCATTTGGGTCTTTACCTGCCATCATCTACTATGTTACTATGTTACTTTTTTCCTCCAGGAAATTGTCCAAACCTTTCTTAAAACCAGCTACGCTATTCGCTCTTACCACAACCTCTGGCAATGCATTCCAGAGCTTAACTATTTTCTGAATGAAAACAAATTTCCTCTTATTGGTTTTAAAAATATTTCCCAGTAACTTCATCGTGTGTCCCCTAGTCTGTAATTTTGGACGGAGTGAAAAATTGATCCACTTGTACCCGTTCTACTCCACTCAAGATTTTGTGGACTTCAATCATATTTCCCCTTAGCCGTCTCTTTTCCATGCTGAAGAGCCCCAACCTTTTTAGTCTTTCCTCATACGAGAGGAGTTGCATCCCCTTTACCATCTTGGTCGCTCTTCTTTGAACCTTTTCTAGCACCACTATATCTTTCTTGAGATAAGGAGACCAGAATTAAACGCAATACTCCAGATGAGGTCACACCATGGAGCGATACAGGGGCATAATAACATTCTTATCTCCCCCCTTGTATTAAACTGTGCTATCAGTTTGTAGTGCAGAGGGCCACACTGAATGGCCCGCACTGCTCCCGACACTCATAGGAACTCTAGGCTCCACACGCTAGAAACTGCTAGTGTAGTTTTGTAAAAGGAGGCCTTAATCTTAGTAACCATCCCTTTTTAAATAACTCCTAGTATCCTGTTTGCATTTTTGGCCGCCGCCACACACTGGGCATTTCAAGCTTTACTAGATCCTTCTATATATTAATATGCCTTTCTTCTTTCAACAATGCAGTTATCTAGTTTATCACACATTAGCTCTATTTTTATTCACAGCAGGTTTATTTTCATTCATTAGTTTATCTACTGTATCCCTGTTATGGAAATCTTGGCTGGATAGACTGGATGGGACATTTTGTTTTGTTTGCTATTATTTACTGTGTTACTATACTCCAAGCAGTGATTTGAATTTAAAATTAATTGAGGTTTTATGAATATGATAAAAGGACTCATTTTTATCTAATTTTATTCATCCTGGTCTTCTTTCTCCTTTCCTCTTTTCATTCTATCGCTCATCTTCTATAAATATGTAAGGCTTTGCAAGTTTTCTAAAATGTTTTAGCCTTAATCATGCATTTATTGCTCAACATAAACATTTTCAGCAACTATTTTCAGCTAAGAGGACATTGGTCAGCAGAGCAATAACTTTAACTTTTAAGGCAATTGATAGTTTTATGTAAACCACTGCGTTGATAGACTTATGATCACAAGACAGAAATGAGATAAGTTTGAAGTTAAAGTAATTAAAGTTTTCCCAGAATTTTTGTGTCTGTGCATCACTCTTTTCATACATCAATTTGCCTCTTTCTTCTTTTCCTGTTTTCCATTTCCATCCAAATCCCATTGCAAGATTCTGTGAATTTCATTTTTTTCCCCTTTGGCATGCTTTGTTTTAACTTGATCAAAGGAGTGTTAAATATCTTGAAAGTTAAACATCCAAAAATGGTTAACTTGCATTTTTTCCCACTCCCTCCTGCCATTGCCGTTAAGCACCCCCTCCCCCGAAAACCCCTGGCTGTGGGAGGGATGCCCATTCCCTCCTGCCACTTCCATTGTGTCCCCGACAACCCACCTCCCCGGTCCCCTCCGACGACCCCTGCTCCCAAAGGCCGGTTGGAGGGATGTCTAATCCCACTGGCCAGCAGGCCCATGGGAGGGGACTTAAGCAACCTGGGCCAATCAGAGCCTTAGGCCCCTCGCAGGATGCACCAAGGAGGGGAAGGCCCCCCATTCTGAAGTGGTGGGCCTGCAGGCCAGAGGAAGTAGGCATCCCTCTGGCTGTTTTTTGTAAACAAGGTAATGGGGTGGGGGTGAGTTCATTGGGGGCACGACAGCAGTAATGAGAGGGAGTGGGAATCCCTCCCTCTGCTGGGGGGTTGCTTAATGGCAGCAGTGGGAGGGAATGGGTATTCCTCCTGCTGCTAAGGTGGTGTTGGGGGGGGGGGGGGGAGGAGGTTGCTTGACAGTGGCAAAATTTTCTGGCAGGTCTGACTTTCCTGTCAATGCCTGAGCCAATCAGCACTCAGTCACTAACCAGAAAGTAAGGCTAGGACAGCTCAGACCTGCCAGAAAATTTTGCTCACAAATGTATGACAGCGAGGTTAGAGAATCACCCATCAATATGTAATAGAGAATCACTTAGAGTACTCATTTAAATATTAATGACCTCATTGTAATACATATGCATGGCAGAATTGGAGACTGCTAGGAAGCTCAGAAAAGACCATGGTAGGCCATTTTGATAATCCGCCACTAAAATACATGAATGCTAAACTGGCTGGAACCAGTTTAGTGACCACATTAAAGTTTTGTGAATCTTCCCTTTACTGATCTTCAGGCAGCTGACTAGAGACACAGTGACTCTTCTATTGACTGTTATCTTTCTTTCAGAGGTCCTCTTAGTTGCACCTGGAACACCTTAGAAATCATACTGGGTGATAACTACCTTGTTCCTTCTGCTCTAGATGTTGTGGACAGGGTGCTTTAGATGTTGTGATTTGTGGGCTGCATAGATTCCCGGTTCCTTTACAATGCACAAGCCAGGAACATTTTAGGTTCTGAGCCTTGCACCCCTATCACTTATTATAATATCTTATTTTCTAGTCTATATGATATAGCAAGGCTTAGTTCTTGTCCCTGAGCCCCACATTTCTACAAACTTAGCTTTTAGTTTCTCCTTCACCACTAAGGATCAGAGATGAGAGATATGACTTAAGACATTGTAACTGGAGATATTACATAAGAAGATAAGAATAGCCTTACTGGGTCAGACCAATGGTCCATCAAGCCCAGTAGCCCGTTCTCATGGTGGCCAATCCAGGTCTCTAGTACTCGGCCAAAACCCAATGAGTAGCAATATTCCATGATACTGATCCAGGGCAAGCAGTGACTTCCCCTATGTCTTTCTCAATAACAGACTATGGACCTTTCCTCCAGGAAATTGTCCAAATCCTTCTTAAAATCAGCTATGCTATCTGCTCTTACCACAACCTCTGGCAATGCGTTCCAGAGCTTAACTATTCTCTGAGTGAAAAAAAATATTTCCTCCTATTGGTTTTAAAAGTATTTCCCTGTAACTTCATTGAGTGTCCCCTAGCCTTTGTAATTTATGATGGAGTGAAAAATCAATCTACTTGTACTCATTCTACTCTACTCAGGATTTTGTAGACTTCAATCATATCTCCCCTCAGTCGTCTCTTTTCCAAACTGAAGAGCCCTAACCTTTTTAGTCTTTCCTCATACAAGAGGAATTCCATCCCCTTTATCATCTTGGTCGCACTTCTTTTAATCTTTTCTAGTACCACTTTATCTTTCTTGAGATGAGGGGACCAAAATTGAACACAATACTCCAAATGAGGTCGCACTATGGAGCAATATAGGGTATTATAACATTTTTAGTCTTGTTAACCATCCCTTTTTAAATAATTTCTAGCATCCTGTTTGCTTTTTTGGCCGCTACTGCACATTGGGCAGAAGGTTTCATTGTATTGTCTAAGATGACACTCAGATCCTTTTCATGGGCGTTAACCCCTGAGGTGGACCCTAGCATCCAGTAACTGTGATTTGGGTTATTCTTCCCAATGTGCATCACTTTGCACGTGTCCACTTTGTCACCGGCAACCTCAGGGCAATGGGTCCTAGGGCACCAGTAGCAAGGGAAAACTCTTGTGTGCTGCTACAGGCAGCACAAGGAAAGAAAAAGGGTTAACAGAAGTGAACACCACCACACCAGGTAGGTTTTGTATCAAGCAATTACTGGGTTTATTCTTCAAACAAAACATTCAAACCAGCTTGCTTGTTTCAAGTTTAATCAGTTCCACATTGAAAAAAACCCACAATCTTATCAGGATGTTCCAGATATAAAATATAGTTCCAAAACAATCAAAATACACTGCTAAACAGTCTCTGGGTTAATGTCAGTCAAATAAAGTTCAAGTTAAGCATTTAGGCAATCTGATTTATTTTCCTCCAGTCCAGCAAACCTCCATCGGCAGGACTCCATTCCAGGGCTCAGCATAAGGCTCCAGTTCCATGCCATGGAATTTTTGAGGCATTAGGTTGGGTGGCTCCAGACCAGCATCAGTCAGTTCCATACCTTCCAGCTGCTCACTGCCATCCAGAGCTCTCAACCCTGAGTCTCTCTGCCTTTCCTGTTGCTGCTCCTTTCCCTTCTGCCTCTCTAACTATTCAGATCTCTGGTGTATTAGCCTGCAGCCACGCCCCAAACCCTCAGATGAAAAGGTTTTCCTACTGTTTCTGCTTCCAGCCTGCAGGTGACTGCTGGGAACTAAACTAGAGCTGTGTTGGAGTTGGGAAACAGGCAAATCTGCTCTCCTGCTCCCTCTAGAAGCCAAAGAAGAAAAGTTCAGTTTCAGGTTTAAATTGAGCTGTTTGTAGAGTGTCTGCTCTTGAATTGTGCCCTGCTCTGGGGACAGACCTAGCAGGCATAGACTGAATACCACAACATTAAATTTCATCTGCCATTTTGATGCCCAGTCTTCCAATTTCCTAATATTTGCCTACAATTTCACAATCTGCATGTGTTTTAACAACTGAATCTTCATGAGATTCATTATTGGTGTCTTTTCCCATATACATTGACCATGTGCTAAGTCTGTATCTGCAAAAGGTACAATAGGGTTCAGGATATGGATTTTTTTATAACCTTTGTAGAGAAATTCAGGTTTGGAGGAAAAATATTCTGTGTTATGTTCATGTAGGTTTTGGTCCTTTGTGCTCAATTTTTTTGTAGTTTTCTTATAAATATGTGTTTTTTTCTTCTGGTATGGGATAAATGTTTCTTGAACCCCCCTCAGGTATGTGCTTTCTTAGATTCTAGAAGGGTAATGTGTTCCAGATCTCTGGGGGGTTTTAAGCATGCATGTGAGAGGCAATAATTATTATTGATAATGTAAAAGATTATTCAACAAATTCACAATAAGTGAAGCTAATTTGATGCACTTTTTTTTAACCTCTTCTGCTAAATTACATTTTTCAAATTTGTTTGAAGTAGAAAGAAATTGGTGCAGGTGCTTGTGAAGTGAAGGGTAAAACCTTAAAAAATGGAACTAAACTAAACTAAACTAAACCTTAAGTTTATATACCGCATCATCTCCACGGATGTGGAGCTCGGCACGGTTTACAAGAACTTAAAATATAGGAAGAGAAGGGAAATAAAAGGTTTGCATGAACTTATATATAGAAGAGAAGAGTAAGGGGGGATAGAATTACATTTTAGTGAAAAGCCAGGTTTTCAGTTGCTTGCGGAATAATTGGAGGGAGCCCAGGTTCCGCAGCGAGGTAGTAAGGTCATTCCAAAGACCTGTGATTCTGAAGAGAAGGGATTTTCCCAGTTTGCCTACATAGCGAATACCGTGTAGAGAGGGGAAGGATAGTTTATACCTTTGGGCGGGTCTGGTAAAGGCAGGACTCGAGGAAGCAACAGTAGGCCTTAGAAAATATCACACTGAGGGTAAAAATATTTGCCCTTTAATGGAAACAAATTTAGATTCAATAAACTGTACTGGACCTGCAGTCCTAAGGGACAAATATTTTCCTTTCTGCACAGCTTGAAAAATTAAATAAGATAATAAAAAATGCTGCTGTAAGTAAAAGGGGAAAAATTTACAAATGATGGCCATAAAATAGCCCATTTCCCTTATTTTCCAGACGTTTATGGCACATAGTATATTTCTGATTAGGCAGGAAACACTTGTCCAAATGTGTTCTAAAGCTCTTTGGTAAGCCTTCATAAAAAATGTTTCAACAAGATGAACAACAGATTTGACTGTATGAAACTGAATATAATTAAGAAGGTGTAGACATTTTAATTGGTTTATTTCAAGGCTTCTTCCATTAAAAATGTTTTTTAGCAGATGAAAAGGGAAATGCACATGAAAATATTTGGTTAAAAAACATGGTGATTTCAACTTCAAAAATATAAAGGTGGCTTGGTAATTCATTGCATAATCTCATGTTCCATTTCATTTCAGCGATTAAAAACTGATTTTCTCAACAATTAAAAGATAAAAATATTTAAATAAAACATAACCAAGTTCTTTTTTTTTGGCATCTTGACACCTATCATTAGTATCAAGCGATATCTATGAAGGGTCAACTGGCACCATTTTGAACTCAGCTGCTTAAGGGATTGAAGTAACTGGGGTAGGGTTACCAGACGCCCGTGAAAACCTGGACGTGTCCTCTTTTTAGAGGACTGTCTGGACTCCTGGATGGACTTTCCAAAATCTGGCATTTGTCTGGGTTTTGGAAAGCCCTAACGAGCTTCGGCCACATCTGGAGGGACTCTGAGCATGTGCGGATGATGTCGCACACATCCACGCATGCTCCAGATGTGGTTGGAGCTCGTCGGGGAAGAGAAGGGGCTGTGTGGGGGCATGGCTGGGGGCTGAACTGGGTGGGACTAGAGGCAGAATGGGGCGGGGTTGGAGGGGGAACAGGATTTGGGTCATGTGTCTGGGGTTTTGCCTTTTATGTGGTTTCATTTATGTGGTTTACTATATTGGAAAATTGGTTTTTCCTATGTTTTTCAATAAAAATTGACAGTCAAAGAATTAAAAAGCACATTTTTGAATATAATCCCTCTCCTCCCCCCCAACCTACACCAGACTAAACATAAAAGGCCACCATATTTGGTGGTCTTTTATCCAGTTCCAGAAGCACAGATGAAGTAAGGTCTGAGTATCATGAAATACAGAACAATCAACAGTTCTAAATCCAACTTTGTGCCTAAGAGGTAATGCACTCCACAATGGTTCCCAGATCAATTGGAATGTGCACCAATGAGCTGGGTGGTTTTTTTTGTGGTTAACTTTAACCAGTTAAGTGCTTACTTCACCCTTGGAACCCCCACGCCACCCCAACCCCCCCACCATAGCTGGTTTCGGCATAGGCATTAACCAGTCATTTTTTAGTGATACAATCCAGTTAAGTGAGGCAGAAAATGATTGGTTAGCCCCAGAGAGGTGATTTAAAAGAACATGAGCCTTATAAAGACATATAGACTTCTACTGTCTGTGTCCCACAAATGGCAAAAAAACAGGTGGAGCTTTGACATCTCCAGTGTTGTAGATCACTTTATTGTCACATGCTGTAAGTAAGAACGCTGTGCATTAGGGTGGAGGGAAGACATTTTGACTCGTAAGATGAATACAGCCAGCAATACATGGGGACCATATACAGTATAGTTATAACCAAGACTCCATCATGTTTGGCTGCCTATATGATTAGCATGGTGTAGACTTGCCAACCAGTATTTAACGATGGGTGACTGTGGTCCATATAGAGTGGCAGGTGTGGCTCTAGCCATGTATGGACCATGAGGGTTTTTATCTGATACCATTTACTGTGTTACTATGTATATCATAGTAATTTTTTTTAATACCTTAAATAAGCATATATGCATAAGTAGCAATTTTAGAAAATGCCCAGGTTTGAAGGACGAGAGTTCTGGCCATTGTTTAGTTGATCCCTCAACTTCCTTCCAGTTTTGCATAATCAATGGATAACTTTTCATTTGGACTAGGGGTTTGGAGGAGAATTGTTTACTTTTCTGGCATTCATAATTACCTCCATTTACAAAAGGTTTGAGTTGTAGAGTAAGTTTCCAGAATCTGTCATTTATACATATAAATAGCACCAGTATCATGTACATTTAGGAAAATCACATCTTGAAAGCATATGTCGTGCTTCTTAGATATATAAACCCCCTAGCGATGGTATTCTTTTTTGAACATGTTCTTTTATTAAATGGATTTCTCCATGTCCTGCCAAGTATATGTGTTTCTTTGGTGGTGCTATATACAAGTATATTTTATAAAATATTACCCTATCAGGATGCATATCAAAACATACATCCAAAGGTATAATAAATTGCCACAGATACAGGGGGACAATGAGTCAAAACTAACTCATTGGTATATGTTTTTATTAAGAGGATTCCATCTGGAATTAAGAGATGGTGCCATGACATGGCAGAGCTGATTCTGCCATCCCCCTCCCATCAGCCCTCCTTCTTACTATTCCTCTTTTTTAATGATGTGGATATTCCTTGATTTTTTTTTTTTTCTGGGCTTTTGATATGGAGGAATGGGATGATGAGGGGGCCTAAGAAAAAGTAGGATAACACTTGCTGGGGGCTAGGATATAGACAGTAATATGAGCTGACTGGTGTTCTATGTACAGAGAACCAATCAGGAATGCACTTACCTAGAATTTTGTGAGAAATTTTAGTGGAGTGTGAGGTAGGGTTACCAGATGTCGGATTTACCCTCTTTTTAGAGGGCATGTCTGGGTGTCTGAATGACTTCAAAACCTGGCACTTTGTTCGGGTTTTGAAAAGCAGAATGTGTCAGAAGGGGCATCAGTGCATGCATGGATACCCCTCCCGACCAACAAGAACAGGTTGAGGGGTGGGGAGAGGGGTAGGAGCGAGGCTGGAGCATGGCATGGGCATAAAGGGACAGGGATGGGTGGAACTGGGCAGCGTCGAGGGCGGGCCTATGAGTCCAGTTTTACATAAGTAAAATCTGGTAACACTAGTGTGAGGGTATTTTGAAAAGTGCACCCTTCCAGGGGTGTATGGGATGCTTTGTTGGGGTTTTTGGTTTGGCCTTTTGGGGTATGTTGGGTGGAAAATATTGTTACAGCAGAACGTTAGTGACCATTCTCCATTATATGGTATTCGTGGGGACTTTGCTAATGGATAATTTTTAAATGGGAGGATGAGATGGGTCATGTATGGTACAAAAAATAAATAAATACATTTAAACCTCTCCACCAAAATATTTTAAATAACCTCTGGGAACATTCTCTCATAGCAGAGAAGGAAAAAGCCTAAGTTCATGGTATGCCAGCAGCAATGGCTCTACCACACACACATCACAGGCATAACAAACCTTCAGTGTTCCTTATGAAATATTGTAGACCCTTATGCCTAACCTATATGCTTTTGCAATCCGCCCCCCACCACCACCAATTTTCTTTGTTTGTTTTTTTAATACATAACAAAGCCCCCCTCAGGGTATTTGGGACTGTATTGATGTACAACTCTTCCTTCTTCCTTACTCATGGAACCATCATGAGCTCTTATGGACAGGAACAAGGGCTTACCATTAAAATTCTAGCCATTATTAAGTGACATTCAGTTAGTCTGATGCCAGCTAACTGGGAGTGTTGTTTTGGCTATTTGTTTAGAAAAATATATGTTTTGCATGACGTTGCAGTTGTGGTAGAAAATTTCAAGTGTTACTCATTTACATTTCATAAAGCTGTGGCCAGTTATTTGCCACATGTTTCTGGTTCAGTGAGTTTTATTTATGAGTCTGCAAAAACATTGAATTGCAGAGGGCAGAGGAGTACAAATGCCTACCTTATGGATTTCGTTAAATTTATTGTCACTGACAAATGAGTGGAAGATGAGTCAAAGAACTGGCAACAGGCTACACACTGCTGGTTGTTACTGAGTTGTGTATTGATAATGTACATGTGGTAATGAGATGGTGAGGCTGGCAGAAAAGCTTTTATCAAACTGTAATAAGAAGCATTCAATATGATGTTTTTAATTAAGTTGCTTTGTGTTTGTTCAAATTTGTTGATCAAATCAAATTAATTGCAAAATTATCCCTAGCTGAAAAATCACCCGCTAGACATCCGTAATGATGCTTTAGTATAATTTGCGATGCTGCCAACTCAATGCCAGTGACTTTAATATGTGAAATCTAATTATTTGATAAATTTATTGACTTGCTGCTAGCAAGGCATTGTTGAGGCTTTGACTGAAGTTCAGTGAGGTCTGTACTATACATTGTTTTTGACAATTGGAGAACTCTTGGGGGCTCATTTAAGAAAGTGAAAAGTTCCTCAGGCTTATGCTGGAGCTAAATTGCCCTGTGCTGCAGTGGAGCAGGAACCTTAACAGCAAAAGGTATTTACAGTGTGAAGCTAAGGTAATGAATCAGCACAATTCTGCCACTGGTTTCAATGGAGTTGATTAATGCTAGTGCTATAAATAGCCTCAGTGATGTTAGTTAAAGGTCAATGAAACTTTTTTTTTTCACTATCTTTAACCAGATAGAAAAGCTATAAAATTTTCCTAAGTGACGAACAGTGCTTTTTTTTTTTTTTTCCTTTCAGGGACTCTCAAATTTACCAATTTTTTTTTCCAGTGATCAAAGACTAAAAAAACAAATTGTAGCTCCTGTAAAGAAGAAGAACTAGAAATAAACTAGAAGCATGGTTTGATTTTATGTTTATGTTCATGTTTATTATTTCAGTGATTCTTAAACCTGTCCTGGGGGACCCCCTAAACCAGGGGTATCAAACTCAATCACATAAAGGGCCAAAATCCAAAACATAGGCTAAGTCGCAGGCCAAATTTTTAAAATAAGATTCTTAGGAGTCCTTTTATTAAGGTACGCTAACCGATTTAGCGCGTGCTACATGCATACCTTAATAAAAAGACCCCTTAGTCTTAGTAGAAGTATAGGGTTACAACCTCTCTAATCCCATGCTGGCTCTGTGATGAAAACAAAATAAATAAAAATGACTTTTCCTCTCTCTTTTAGGTCTTAGTTCACGCTTGCTGTCTAACACCAGCTCTGGCAGGATAAACATTTCAAATTTGATATATTGTAATCACAAAACAGAAAATAAAATTATTTTTTCTACCTTTTGTTGTCTAGTCATTATTCAAATCATGTTGATCCCAGGATCTGGTTGTCTTCTGATAACTCGCTTGCCAGGGTCTCCTGCCCATTTGTCATTTTCTTCTTTCTCCGTGCTAACCATCCATCTTCCATCTCTGTCCTCTCCTTCTGTTTCCCTTCCCTCCCCTGGATGTCTGGCATTTTTTTTTTTTAACTACATCCCTGCAGCTGCAGCAATGGACCCCAGATCCACCATCTCTCCTTTTCTCAACTACCCTTTCATCCAGCATCTCTCTCTCCTTCCCCACCATCCCAGGGTCCACCATCTCTCCCTTTCTCTTCCCAACTACCTTCCTATCCAGTATCTCTATCCCCCCTCTACACTATCCATTGTGCCAATGTCTCTCCCTTTCTGTTCCTTCCATCCCTCCATCACATTGTCCACCATCTCTCTCCCTCTCCTCTGTTTTTGGATCCATTATTTCTTTCCCTCTCCTTCCCCCTCAGTCCGGCATATGCACATCTGTTTGGACCCCTCCTTCCATTCCTCCTAGCCTCCCTCCATGTAATTTTATACCAGAGCCGCCCCCCCCCTGAAGACCTGCATGTTTTCCCCCTTCTTTACACCAGGGTCCGCTTTCTTCCTAGCGTCCTCCGGCTTCCTGGTCTCACCTTTAAAGCAGCCTGCAAAGGATCATTGGTGCTGTAGCAAACCTAGCAGGCTGCCATCGTCCTTTGCAGCATGTTCCCTCTGCCGCGGTCCCGCCCCTCCTTTGATGTATGGGACCGCAGGAAAGGGAACGTTAAATTATAAAAGACATATGTTTTGTTTAATTAAATGTATATGTCAGCCATTTTGTTAACTTACATGTGTAAATGCAGGTTATCAATCAGAGAGTCTATAAAGATCTTTTTTTTAATTGCAGGGAGAAAATAATAATGGGAGATCAATGATGATTCCTCTCTTAGACCCTCCTGTAAAGGGCTAGGCAAACTGAGTACTTCTGAAAAATTTGTATTTGAAGGAACAAGCTTGAATCCTGATGTATGCATTTTACAACATACACATGTAGATTGCAATCCAAACCCTAACCACATCATAATGAACACCCCCCCTTGACATTTCTACATATGGTGAATTTCCATGTATAAATACCTGCTTTCTAAAATCTGGTTTTACTTGTGCATTCAATATACGTGTTTAGAAACCAGTAATTATATGTATAAATTGAGACTAAGGGGTCCTTTTACTAAGGTGCGCTAACCGATTTAGTGCATGCTAATCGATTTAGCGCGCACTATAGATTAGTGTGCGCTAAATGCTAAGGCACCCATAGAATATAATGAGCGCCTTAGCATTTAGCACACGCTAATCTTTAACACATACTAAATTGATTAGCGCGTGCTAAATCGCTTAGCATGCCTTAGTCAAAGGACCCCTAAAACATTTTGAACGGACACGTATCAGAACTTTAGTAAGTGTCCTTAGGCATATGTTGTTTAAAGATGCAAAGGTAGGCCCTGTTTATCTTTCCCTTCTTTGAAGACAGTATAAGGACAGGAATGTTTAAACAGAGATGTTGTGAAGTGAATTCAATTGTTTTGTTAAGCCGTATTTACAGACAGATTTAGATTAGAAGCTCTGCTGGTTAAGGCTTTTTCTGACCCTCTGTGGACTTCAATCTCCAGATAGGAAAAATGCTGATGTGTTTAAAGTTTCATGTGACCTGTATCCATATATGATTTGTATTTACGTCACATGCTGACACATGCTGGCAAACCTGATTCGTATAAAAGATGTGAAACTCATAATAAAATTTGGACATGTTTTGGAAGACGATTTCTGGTCTTTAAGATGTGTCCCCAGGTACCTGACTTCCAAATGACAGAGACAGAGAAAGTATGGGGCAGGAATTGGGACCAAAATCCTTTTCAGTTGGGGGCACGTCCGCGATGGGCAGATGATATCACCAATATTTTGTGAGTATTTCTGAATTTTTTCTGTTCTTTAATACTCACTGGGTAGTGGTGACCTGTACCCACCCTTTATTTTAAGTTCAAGCTTTGGGTTCTATTATGGAGTTTTTTTGGGAAAAATCTCAGGGTACTTTCGGTAAGCGCCCCTCGTAAATATAAGCAGCTGCCATTCTTTCGGGAAGAATGAAATTATTTATAGAACCCCCCTGCCCACTCTGTCATTTGTAAGGTTAAAACTTTTATAGAGTATAAGATTTTATTGTCTCTTATTACTGTACCTCGCTTATAAGGTAAGATAAGCGAATATTTTTGCATTGTTATATTGGGTTTTATAATGAGTCATAAAGGCACTTACTCCTAGACAAATGAGACTTGTACGGCTGTGTGTGTGTATGACATTTTTCCTTCAGCTCCCATCTTTCTGTGTCACCAATGTTTAATACTGAGGTAGGACATGCTGTTATGTGGAATGAATTGAATGCGCTGTTTGAATCAGTCTAAGATCTTTCCCTTGTAGTTTGTACACAAGCACTATTTCTTGTCTTCCTTTTGATCCTGACTAATTTTGTGCGTTTCTTTTCCTTTGTGTTCTGTGCTGGATCATAAACAAAAAGAAACAAGAAAAAGAAACAGAAAAAATTCCGTTTTAAAGGTTTTCTTTCTTGTGCAGAGCAAAGCTAATCTGTTCTTTGCTTTCATTATCAGGATCTGTGTATGAATGTTTTTGTCCCTTCCCCCAGACTTCTCTGTTTGGGCTTCCACTGACCCCCTATAGTGCTTCTTTGAAGTTACTCATTCTTGGTTTTATCAAGCAGTAAGGTGAGATTCCACTGCTTGTCTCTTGACTTTTCTCCGGCGTTATCAAAACCACCATCTCTTCTTATAATACGCCCATCGCTCTTGTTGTCAAAGCTGATGGCATTCCCCGTTTCGTGTTTTGGTAATTCTCATTGCACTTATGTTTCTTCCACCATTCCACCGGCAGCCAATGATTTTTTTCTGTCATTGTCCTAAAGAATGTTTTATTTTTAGTCCCTTTGGTGAGGCTGCCTTCACCCTTAAGCAACAGTATACCTAGTGTGGAATGTCCTTCGGGCTATTCTACAAGTCATGCACTGCCCCTCATGGTCCTATTCTCATTTTGTACAACTTTTTGTGTTCCATAATTCAGGAGACCTGTCAGGCTGATAGTTTGCACCTTTTATAATGGTTGTCTGTGTGTGGTCACAAGGTGTCATGAAATAAACTGCACTGGTGTACATCTGAAGTGAAATACCTGGGTTTTGTCCTGTCTCATGGTCAGAGGAAAATCTACACTTTCTGCATTGCTGCTGTTCTGGGTCTGCCCCGCCCAGCTACCAAGAAAGACATGCTTACTTTTCTTGCTATGATTGGTCACTGCCGCCAATGGATCTCTGCTTGTTCCTTCTATGACCAGATTTTGAGACAGACCTTGGTTTCTGAAATGACTGCTCTTATCAGATGGACTTATGAAATGTTGGACATTTAAGATGTGCTTTGGTTTCTAGCTCAAGTCTGGGTTTCCCTGCTTATGCCCACATGTTTTATCTCTTTGTTTGGGACTATTGTAACACCATGAAGGGAGAACATGGCGGTAAGTTACGCTCTGTTGCCCTTTTTTTATAGTCACTCCTGTTCAAGTTCCCTGGCTGCTTGTGCTATGGTGGTAGAGATGGTTACTTCTTTGACCCTTGGTCACCTCATTACCCTTCACACTTTTCACGATGTTCAAGCCCTTCTTTTAAATGGGCTTTTGGGTCTCACGGGTGAACAGGATTCTCTTCCTCTCTTTTTTCACAGCTTCCTCTGAATTTGATGCCTGGCGTTTGGCAGGTGCCCAAAGCCGCCCTTTTAGACGGACTTTGGTGCAAAGAGGGGAAACCCTGGATACTAGCTGCTAGCTCTCCCTTATTCATTGCCCAATATCATGGTATTGGTTATCGTAGTGCTCGCTCGACATTTTAACTTCTTGCTAGTGATATTTTCATTCTTGACCTTTTGCTCCTTGATACAGATATATATAGCTCAATAATTACAACTGGCACGGTTGTGAATTGAAAATAAATTGGAAAATACAATTCCTTTCTATTGTTTTAGCTGAAATTAGGATGTTGCTAATTTAAAATGTTTTTTCCAGATTTATACATAGCCATCCCAGATCAGTTTTGGCACAGATATTTCTAATGTTTTCCAAGGGTCCTCTTTATCACTGCAGAGATAGAGACGCTCCAAAGAGACATTAGCTTTATGCCTTTTTCCAAATATGAGATGGTTATGATATACATTATTTGTAGTTTTGGTTTTTTTATATCAATGTGTTTATTTGCAGAGTTAAATTCAGCCCTGCACACTTGACAGATGGAGAAATAGCTCCACGCTTAAAACTTTATGTTTTGTCTGTGTCATGTCTACTTGTTTTAGTTTAGTGGATACCCCAGGATACATAATATTGGCCACTTCTAGAGCTCTTTTTCCACTTCTTACTAGCCTAACTGCGCAATGTTCTTTTATTTTTAGCTTTTATATTCTGAATATAGTTTAGTTAGGGGTTATAAGAAAAAGCTTTATTTTATACAGCATTTATTTCGTGGTGTTCCCTACATATGATCCATACATTTCTGAATACATTCAGTACATCAGTATGGTCTCTCTGAAGTGCATAATAGTTATATGCAGCACGATAAAAACATATCTTTTTGGATTGTTCAATTAAGAACCTTAAGTAACTGAGTATTGTCTCTCTTTTGCAATAGCTATGCTAAGTAAATGAATTGGTATTGTTGCATGTTGCCACGTTCAGTGCAGGCAACATGGTTTCTCTTGTTTTCTATCTCTTATTTGGATCACATTGGAGTACAGCTGCTGAATGATATTTGGAATGCTTTCCAAGCATCTCTTTTCAAGTATCTCTTTCTGTATGCACAGACATCTGGCTGCTCTCCCTTTGAAATTCTCACGGGATGACCTTTCCCCGCCCCATAGGTAGATTTTCCCTTGATACAGGAGGAATACGTCCAAAAGCTAATTGAAATATTAGGGCTTGTTCAAAGAAACGTGTCTTGCACTTCTCCTTTCTCTCCACAGATTCCTACCCATTTTTTCCAGCCTGGTGATTATCCAGCAGCTTTCCAAGGTTCGGAAGCAGACGGATTTCCCCTTTGGCCTTCCCACTACTGTGATCGCTGTGACCAGGCCCGCTGCACTCACTGAGGAGTTTCCTGTTTGGATCCACGCAAGTCGCTTGAAGAGGGTTAACCTAAAACCCCAGAAGCAAGTCTTCCCTGCGCAGATTTCACCTCCTCCAGTGTAACAACATGATGATCTCATTGCAGCATTCTACCAACTTTATCATTCTCTTACTGGCACCGCTGCTGCTAGTTTTTCTCCCTGTATGGATCATTTCTAACTGGGTCTACAGGGATGATGTGTTCTGGGTCCACGACACTTTCTGCCCATACACATCTGTAAATGACACTCCTGCTGTAAACAGCACCCCCGACACCTCTTTGCGAACACGACGTCAAGCTGGACTACTCCCTCGCAAAGGCTGTCCTTCAATTGGAATCCAGAAAAGACCGATAGTATGCTACCTTATGGTATAATTCCAGCAGTGTGCAAGTTGCCACCTTCTCCTTTGAGTATTGTGACATTGTGGACTGTTCATCAATTGATATCCCAAGGCTGTGCCATTGGTCCTCAGAAATTCCTAAAACTAAAGACATATATATATATGTTACTGACTCACGTTGGGGGGTTAAGTGTGCATTCTGGGGAGTGGTAGGGTGGAATGTTAATACTGACTGGGCTTATAAACTAGAAAATACCCTGAAAAACAGTGGAACAAAATGGTAAATCACTGCTTACTTGTATGACCTTTCATAAGGTTGGACACTGTTATAGGAAAAGTGTTCCTGCACAAATTATTAAGCTTTCTCTTACTATTGACAACCCTAGACCTACTGATGAAGGTATGTACATTATGGACATGTGGTTTAAGGGTGGGTCTAGCTATCTGACCCATCAGTTTTCTTATGGGATCTATCTACCTCCACTCATCTTCTCCCGCCATTTTGTGGGGGCCCCAAAAAATACTAATCCACTGGCCCCTACATTCAATAAACTTACTGACATGATGGCTATTGCCAATCTCACTTTTGAAGATATTGTGGCTGTTAAGGTAGGGTTTTCAGAACGTAACCTTTGGTTAGAATGGATGAAATTCACTGCTGATCAACATAATAAGAGTAATTGTTACATATGTGCTCAAGCTAGACCCCATCTAGGAACCGTACCTCTGGACCTCCCTCCTGGTATCCAACCATGCCTTTTTGGGTTATTTACCAGTATCTCCTCTAATTTTACCTATCCTCTTTGTGCACTGCAGTGTTCTAAATACCCTTTGTTGCCAGGACAACAAAAGCTTGATATTGCCGTTACCATCTATAAGGGCAATTACACATGTCATGTTTCTAATCTGACACAGGGTAGTTTTGTAGGTAATTTACCCCCAGGTTATTGTTCTGTCTTGGCTCATAGGTATGCCCCATTGTTGCTGCATCAGATTTGATATTTACTGGCTTTATGGAGACTTTTGGCTCCCTGTTAAGCTACCCAGCCAGTGGATAGGCCAGTGCACTTTAGCTAAGGTTACCATGCTTCTGCATATTCTTTCTGAAAGGCATCCTTCCTATTCACATGGTTTTTCCTTTTATTTGTCTTGATATAAATCTGATCACATGTATACATAGATATTATAGGGGTCCCAAGAGGGGTCCCAGATGACTTTAAGGCCCGAGCTCAGGTTAAGGCTGGGTTTGAATTCCTTATTCCCTTTATTACTATTAATAAGAATGTTGATCGGATTAATTAAAATTATTATAATCAGCAACGCTTTGTGAACTATTCTAGGGACGCCTTGCAAGGTATTACTGATCAATTAGGCTCCACTTCTCAGATGGTTCTCAAAATCATATGGCCCTAGATATGATTCTAGCTGAGAATTCTGTTAAATTCTCCTCAGTATTTTATGCTGTTGTACTGTTCTTTCTGACAATATAGGTCCTCCTATGGACATTCAGAAATTAGCAGACCTCTTTGCTGAGCTTAAATGTAACTCTGATTTATCTAATTCTTAGGATCAGCACTTTAGTTGAATGCAGGGTTGGGTAATTGTTATAATCTCTTATTATTTGCACTCTTGTCTTGACTGCTCATGTACTGTGTTATTCGTATTACAGCTCCTAAAAAAAACCCTCCTTGAGAGACATATCTAGAGTATCACTCCCTTCCAGCTCATGCTGTGTATTTATGACGTCATTTACATGACGTAAGAGGGGAATTGAACGGACACGTATCAGAACTTTAGTAAGTGTCCTTAGGCATATGTTGTTTAAAGATGCAAAGGTAGGCCCTGTTTATCTTTCCCTTCTTTGAAGACAGTATAAGGACAGGAATGTTTAAACAGAGATGTTGTGAAGTGAATTCAATTGTTTTGTTAAGCCGTATTTACAGACAGATTTAGATTAGAAGCTCTGCTGGTTAAGGCTTTTTCTGACCCTCTGTGGACTTCAATCTCCAGATAGGAAAAATGCTGATGTGTTTAAAGTTTCATGTGACCTGTATCCATATATGGTTTGTATTTACGTCACATGCTGACACATGCTGGCAAACCTGATTCGTATAAAAGATGTGAAACTCATAATAAAATTTGGACATGGTTTTGGAAGACGATTTCTGGTCTTTAAGATGTGTCCCCAGGTACCTGACTTCCAAATGACAGAGACAGAGAAAGTATGGGGCAGGAATTGGGACCAAAATCCTTTTCACATTTAAACTAACCACTTCTGTGTACCTTATACCCATGGATTACAGCTTTATAATTTTGCAAATTGGAATAGTTTTCACACTGTTCATAATAGTAGTTTTATAGTAATTTATGTATATTTGATACCTTTATTTATTTATCCATTTATGTGTATTCCCTGTTTTGGGTTAAACTCTCATTTACTACTTGCTACTACTCATTTACTACTCATATGATACTTGTGAAAACAATAATCAAAATATAACCCCCTAAAAAAAAAAAAAAAATCAATAGAGTTAAAAATTTTTAGAGGACATAATTTATTGGAATAATTTTCAAGTAAAATCTCCCAAGCATAAACATGCATAACCCTTTGTCTGTTTCTCCTAGAAAGCTCATTTGTGTGAAATATGAAGATGGAGTGCTCTGTTTATCTTGGGAGCAGTATGTTCATGCCTGTATTTTTTTTTTCTTACTATTAAATTACTTGAATAAATTATGTTGTTTTTTTAAAAAAAAAAAACCAGACCTACTTCTTGCTCTTAGCCTTTTCGTTTTTCTCGATTACATTTACTCTCATAATTGAAAGTGGTGAAAGTCCAGATGAACTATATAAAACAAAATTAATTTATATTAGCTATAGCGCAAGTGCGTTTTCTGCTCTGAACTGTAATCTATCTTATTTTAATGGTTTACCAGAAAGCTCCTTTGTTATATACAGTATATCACGGTGTACATGTAAAATTCATGTTAGGGATCTGAATTTCTTTAGTGAAAGTAATTTAATTAGAATATCTTTCTGCTGACATTAAAGATTAATGCATACTAATGACCATATTGAGGATAATTTTCAGAGTCATTTACCTGGGTGAAATGACTTGGCTGAACATTGTCCTACTTTCCCCTGGCTGAAATACTGCATTGTTTTTCATTGCAAACAAACCTTTAGCCAGAATAAAAAGAGGCAGTTCCAGGAGTAAGGATCATTGGAAAGGAAAACAACACAGGTGTCTGGCATTTTCAAAGGTATGTGTGATTATTTTACCTCTACCTCTTGGCCACCAGCACAAATAATAGATGCTAAGTACATGGGTGCTCAGCTGCAAAACACCTTATCCACCAATATTCAGCAGCACTGTTCTCAGCACTGGGGTAGTGTGGGAAGGTGTAGCTCACTGGTAGAGCTGCTGTCTCTGCACCCAGAGGTTGTGAGATCAAATCCCAGTGCTGCTCCTTGTGACCTTGGCCAAGTCACTTAATCCTCTAGTGCCCACCACTTTGAATGCCAAGCCACAAAAAGGCAGTATGCAAGCCCCCATTTCCCCCTACTTAAAGAGGAATATAATAGCATTGGCTTTCTGCCTAACTCTACAGATAGTCAGAAATATTCAGCTGCTATTTAGATCAGCAAAAATGATGTCTTAATTTACAACATATGACTCTACAGATGGTACTAAATATATAGAATAGATGTAAATGACACAGATGGTGTATTAAAAAAACATACTGACTATGACATCTGAATAATGGCCCACCAAATACTTTTAGAAGCCTATTTATTATACTGTACTAATTTACCCCTTCTCCCCTTTTACTAAGGGCTCCTTTTATGAAGCTGCGTTAGGGCATTAACGCATAAAATAGCGCGCGCTACATTGCTGCACGCGCTAGACACTAATGCCAGCAATGAGCTGGCGATAGTTCTAGCCACGTAGAGCTGGTAATATCCTGCATGCGCTAAAAACGCTAGCACACCTTAGTAAAAGGAGCCCTAAGTTTTGGTAGAGCGCTAAATGTTCCGATGCTCGTAAACCTCTACCATGGCTTACTAACAAGGCCTTAATTATTTTAAAAGCTTAATTGAAGCCTATAATTGAAATTGAACAACTTATAATTGAAGTAAATTGCACTTTATTGGATGGTAGACAACTAACTTAGTAGGTATCTACCACGTTGAAGTAGGTACCTAGTCTACTATGCCAACCAGAAAATAGTAAGGAAGGGTGGAGAAGTCCTGTTTAGAAACGCCCAGGTGAAGACCCCTGCCCCAATGTAGCAGAAACTGGCCAATACAGCTAAAACCTAAAATGGTTGCCGAAAGAGCAAAATGGACACTGACTAAAAAACTGTCAGCTCTGAAAGACATTTCTGCTTTTTTGAGAGTAAGGTCAAACAGAGGGCACAGCTGGAGAGAAAAACAATTCCAGTGAAAAAGGGATCTTGACCCTATATTAGCAGGTCCAACTAATAGAAGTTTCACAAGAAAAGGGATACTGATGTGAGAAACTCATGATAGTAGTTTCACAAGGAAAAGGATGCTGATGTGAGAAACTCACCAAGACACTGACGGATGCTACGCAAGAAGTAAGAGATGTGAGAATGCAAGAGAGCTAACCATAGGATTGAAAAGCCGTTAGGCCCAGGTACTTGAAAGAGGATCTTGGTATATTAACAGGACATTTATTGGGAAATAGGATGAAGCCTTCCTAGTTTAGTTTTCATACTCATTGTTTGGTTAATCGTAGGACTTGTAGATAGACGTATTGATTATCTTGAGCCCTAGGATAATTATTTTTATTATGGTACCTTTGACCCTTCTCAAACACGCATCCCACCCCCCAAGCCTGCGTAAACTCATTCAATACTTTCATGATAAATGGGTTAAACTCTCCTCTAGACAGCGTATAAAAGATTCTACTGATTGGGAATGGCCTAAAGAGAGATCGCTTTTTTGGGGTGATTTAGTTTCCCTCTGTACTACTATCCTTAACACTTAAAAAAAAAGGTAAATCACAGGATAAACATTTAGATATGTGGAATCTCTGGCGTACCCAATGTTTAAACCCTCCTTCTACTTCCCCTGCAACCCAATCTCCTGTTACAGGAGATACCTCCTCGGGCCCAATTCCAGTACCTCAGGACTGTATTCAGACTGAGGTTTTAAACCTACCCCCTTATTCTCATGTTTCTACCTTCACAGAAACTGCTCCTTATGTTCCTCCTGATGAACCACTAGACTTATCCATGCCTAAACCACTGGACCTGTCTATGCCTTCCCCAGACCCTCCAGCCCTTCAAGCCCCTCTTATTATTAAACAGATTAATTCGGGAACCATTAAAACTGATTATGCCCCTTGGAGCTTTACTGATAAACTTTCTGTTAAAGCTCAGCTCCCTCCCCTCCTGGCTGGAGCATCCCCTTGGATCGACAAATTTAAACAGATCACCTCCCAGTGGGAATTAGCCCTTGGTGATGTGCGCTCCCTGCTGGTTGAATGTGTCGGTAAAATTACAATCGACATTTTTGCCGATGCAGGCATTGCCAATTATACCATTGATGTTAAGAATTTTGATGGGGACCGATTTTATAATTATCAATCCTCTGTTTGGAAAGCCCTCCACGCTAGATACCCTGATGAGAAAGATATGTCTAGGCTCACCTCAAAGTATAAGGTCAGCTCTGACATATACACTTTCATCTGTGAATTTGAGGGGAATTGGGAAATGCAAATTGGAGATCTTTGATCTAAGGAGAGGATGAAAGGTCTCACCTTTCATACCCTCAGACATACTATGCCCAATGAAATCCAGACAAAACTTGATTCAGTTGTGGGCATGGCAGGCAAGCCATGGTCAGAAATTGTATCCCACATAATACACTATTCCCAGCTCTTACATGACGCTGAATCTAAAGAATACAAGGAGTTGCTCCAATTACAGAAGAAAGTTCTGGCTTTACAGATCCAAGGTCATAACAATCCCCCTGCTCCCCCGCCTACAGATAAACTTCCTGATGCTGTTTCTAAAAAGACAAAAAAAACAAAAAGCAGTGCAGCTTGCCAAAAAGGAAGCTGTACAATTCGCCCAAATTCAGTGGGCTCAGAATAATCCCCAGTGGCCACAATACTACCCACTACCTACCCAAAGATCTACCCCCCGGACCCTGCGGCATGCGAGGTGCTGTGCATCTAGTCCCTTGGGGCGGTGTTTACCGCCCTTCTATTGACAAATCCCGAAAAAAGTGTTGGACGTGTAATAAACGTGGACATTGCGCCCATGAATATTGGTCTAATGATCCTAATCGGGGTGGTAGAGGGGACGGCCGAGGCCATGGCACAGTGTGCCCCCTACTCAGCCTGGTAATAATCCTTTTACCTCAGGACCTAACAGGGGAATTTTCCCCTCATGATCCCTAGGATCATCACTAACTAGCCTATTTTGTACCCATTAAACACATACATCCATGCTCTCACCCTTTCACCGCTTTCACAGTTGTCACTGACTGCTACATGTGAAAAAGACTTCCCTAAGGTCTTCATGAGAATCCTGGTATCTTTTCCAGGGTCATTGCACATGACCTACATGGGTTCAGGGACACCATGCCTGAACCCCCCCCACCTCGTTGTTCGTCTATGATTATGACATTCTCCTATTCACAGACACTGACTCCGACACTAATTTCCTGTGCCAGTGTATCACTGGTGATCTCCTACACTTTCTAATTTCCTATCTCCTTCTGTAGTCTACAACCTATCTCTAAAGGGAATCCAGAGGGGAAGCGCCCCTGTTACACATCCATTATTCCATTATTAGTCTGACCTAAAAACAAGCTCCTCAGTTCCTGTTACCATCACAATCCCTCCCAGTATATTTGTATGTCATCGACCACCCAGTGGGGTGGGCTGCCCAGAGGGGTGGACTGTGGTGGATTGCCAAATTAACCACACTGTTTGCTATCTCTTGGGTTATTTTACACCTGTTGAACTCTATTTCAATAGCTGTGAAGAGGGGGTGATATACTTACATGACGCAGAATATGACGCAGAACAGTGCAGACCAATCCCAATCCAAAAATAAAATACCTGTGTTAAGAGACTGCTTTGTGAGAGAGAGTTTTTGATCGTAGACAAATTTTGCTTTTAAAGAATGTTGACCGGAAGTTAATAGAAAGTGTCATAGAAGAATAGTAATAATGGGAAGCTATAAACAGATTTCTGAAGATCAAAGAAAAATAATGCACATAGATAAGAAGCAGCTATACTTGCACGAGAGATATATGTGATGATTAACACCCCCTTTGTCTTTATAGTCCAGGATTTTACGTTTTCCCCCCTTCACTAATGACTATTCATTTCCTAGAGTTACTTTTAGCTACAAGAGGGGTGTTCCTGTAATACTTGCTAACAATTAATGTTTGTACATTTTTCTAAGAACTGCAGCCTTTCGTGCTACAGTGAATCATTGTCTGTTGTATTATGTCATACGTCAAATTCAATGTGCTGTATTGTGTCATATGTCAAATTCAAATACGAGTGGATTTCCATTTATGAGTATTCAATATAATTAACAATATAAAAGAAAAACCTATTTTTCCTTTACTTACCATAACAGCTTCAAAAATAACCTGCTAGCAGCCTTTCTCTCTGCCTTCTCTTGGAAATTATAAGAAGAAATGTTACTTCCTCTTTTTTCTGATTCTCTGGTACATGCAGGAATACTTCCTGGTTTAACACAATGCAATCAGCGTTTAGCTTTATTTAAAAATGGTTCTAACTTTGCTTAAGAACTTTTCTGATAAGTTGCTGAAGAAAATGTCCAGTCCTATTGATTGAAATTCAGAATATTAATGAAAGTCTTTTTCAAATTTACCACATACCGAAGCGACCGAAGCCAAAGTAACTAACTTCTGCTTTTTCATCTCCCCAGTCCCAGATGGGAAAATTTCTCAAGCTAAGCTTTGAGTGTTTCAACAGAGAGATATACACTGTACGGTTAACCCATTATAGGCTGTGCACTGCTTGTTAGAAAATTGTTTGTCTAACTTTAAACGATATGTATTATTTTACTTTAGGGTCTTAGTGAAGTATATTTGAGCCAAACAAAATTATACCCTTAACTTTGCCAGAATTCCATGGGAAGGACATTTCTCCCATGGATCCCATCTCATTTTAATTTTTAGGTGTTATCATATTTACTTTTGCATGTTTCAATATAACCAATGTGTTAATAGGTCTAAATCTATGGCTTTTGACATTCTTTTTGCTTAGGTCAGATTTCTGTCAGATTCTTTGCTATAATTTTATATCATATGTCACTGTAACTATAATTCCTTTAGGTTGACAGGTATAATTTAATTAGTATATTAGGACTTAACTTATTTGAATTAAAAGCAGAAAAGTTTTAACTTTTCCCTTAGTTAGCATGTTTAATGCTGTACCTATCTTGTTTGTAATATTACTCAGGTATAGTTGGAAACAAATAAAATGACATATACAGTACAGATATTTCTGCCTTTTTAATTGTGGATCACTTCACAAAGACATTTGTCATATCAGAGGAAGCTGTTTGCTATATGAAAATCCGTGTTTGCACCTTTTGATGTCTATTAATGACTTTTTTGCACAATCATGGACTAATGCTATCTGAAATATCATCGTTGAGAATCTCCATCCGTATGAAACCCTGACAATGGATGAGCCCCAGCGGAAGGACCTTGCTACCCAAGAAGGGATCTGATAAGTGCCTAGACTTACCAGCAAAGACTCCTTGACTGTTGCTACTAAGGACAGGATGACATTCATGATCTTGAACTTCTACAGCTTTAATTATGGACTTATTGATTTGCACTTTAGCTCTTTTATGGACTCATGCAGTATTAGTATATTGTGTGTTGGTAATTATTTCTAACAGCACTATTGCAAGACTCATGTAGTTTCATTTGATTGTGATTTTTATGCATTTTCATCCTGTTTTGACACCCACAATCGCTCCTTAGCTATTTTCCATTTCAGTTGGATTTTTTCCATTCCCTTTCTTGCTGCTTTAAGCTGAGGAGAAGTGCAGTGCAGAAGAAATAATGAGCCCAGCTGAAGGATGATGACGTAAGAAGATTTGATGTGGTTACCTGGACTTCCACCCTGGCCTTGAGCATAACCTGATGGTGTTTGCACCCAGCCGAGTCTGCACTGATCCTAGCTATTTTGGAAGAGCATGGAAATAATCTAACTGGTTAAGTTATCCCTTTATCCCTTTTGGATATAGTATGCTCATGGCAAGATGAAGCCATAAAAGAAAAGTATATTAAAATGTTAGCCACCCATATTTGCTGTGAACTTGATCCACATCCTGAATATTATGAACCTCCACAAATACTTAGTTGCCCGAACTATCTCAAATGTTGAAATAGGGACTCCCTACACTTACAATAATGCCCACGTGGATCAGGATACGACAAGTTATTAAGAGTCATTGATATAGCACCTTCTTTGCTTGAACAAACTAATTAATAATCTATCACCATTATTCTTTTCTAGTAACAATTGCATATTTGGCCTTATAGAATTGCTGAGTCATACTGTGACACATGCCTTGAGAATGAATAGTTTAGTTGGGTTTGGGTTAGTTTATTTGTCCTCAATCCCATATCAAGCCTACTTATTGAGTATCAGGGCCTTATGCCTGTGCTCCGTGACCAAGAATTGTATGACCTTCAACCACATCCTGACCTTGGAGTTTAGAAGATTTCACAATCTTCGAAGAGGGGAATGAGGAAGGGTGGAGAAGTCATGTATAGAAACGCCCAGGTGAAGACCCCTGCCCCAATTTAGCAGAAACAGGCCAATATAGCTAAAACCTAAAATGGTTGCTGAAAGAGCAAAATGGACACTCTGACTAAAAAAAACTGTCAGCTCTGAAAGACATTTCTGCTTTCTTGAAAGTAAGGTCAAACAGAGGGCACAGCTGGAAAGAAAAACAATTCCAGTGAAAAAGGGATCTTGGCCCTATATTAGCAGGTCCAACTGATAGAAGTTTCACAAGAAAAGGGATACTGATGTGAGAATCTCATGATAGTATTTTCACAAGGAAAAGGATGCTGATGTGAGAAACTCACCAAGACACTGACGGATACTGCGCAAGAAGTAAGAGATGTGAGAATGCAAGACTGCTAATCATAGGACTGAAAAGCAGCTAGGCCCAGGTACTTGAAAGAGGATCTTGGTATATTAACAGAACATTTATTGGGAAATAGGACAGAATTAGATAAGGAAGGGCGTGACACACACAGTATCACTCATTATGCTAACCAATCAATAGATTAATAAATGAGATAATAAATATGTTTAACCAATGAAAATATGAAATGTAACCTGCACCAGGGCGGCCCAGAGCTGTCAGAATCATATAAAAGAAATCTCCCTGGACCGTAGTTTCAGAACTCTTTGGAAGTTCTCCATCAGTCTGGCCAGTCTGGTGTATGCTCTATCACTCTGTATGCTGTGTGATTTATTCCTGTAGGCTATTGCTGTTTGATTATTAAATTGATGTTATTTGAAACAGCATAAAGAGAGTTGAGTGGTCTATCAGTGGAGGCCGTAATAGCCGGCTTTTCAGTAGGCATGGTTAGATGGCCAGCTTTAAAGATAATAAATTTTGTCATTAAGAAAATATAAGCCAATTTGCAATAAACAACTTCAAGTGTGTGTGTGTGTGTGTGTGTGGGGAGGATGCATTTTTTTCCACTCCTTATCAGGGCTTGATTAACCAATAGGCAAAGTAGGCATGTGCCTAGGGCCCAAAATGGTCAGGGGGGGCCCGATGAAGGAGGGCATCAACATTGTTTTTCCCAAACGGCAATGGGCCCCTCTAGCATCGATCGGCAACACGGGCCCCCCTGATCGGCAATGCAGCCCCCCCCCATCGATGGAAAGTAAGACAAGCATGCAACGCGGGTAAGAAAGGCAAAGGAAATTACAATTGTGCAAGTGGTGCTGCTTGCCCAAAGCTTCCCTCTGTCACATCTTCCTGTTTCTGCATGGGTGCATGGTGGGGTGAGGCGGGGCAGGGCAGGTGGCCCAGTGTACTTGTGTGCCTAGGGGCCCTCGATGAATTAATCCTGCCATGCTCCTTATTTAATACTAGTTAGGCTGCTACAAAGACCCATGAAGACAATTTGTGTATAGCAAGCCTCACACTTAAAGGTTTGACATGAAACAGGCAATGTTCAGCTTTAAAAGGGTATTGTTCCCCTGTGATCTGGCAAACTGTTGACAGGATTGTTGTCCAATATCTCTTTATTATTGGACAGGCCCTTGTTTAAAAGCAGACTGAAAATCCACCTTTTGGATGTAGCCTTCAATCCATAACCTTGCTCCCCACTGTCCTAGCCAGCAGATTAACCGTTCCCCCTAACTGTATCCAAGATATCCTGTTTGTCTGTCTTGTCTGTTTAGATTGTAAGCTCCTTTGAGTATGGACTATCTCCTTTGTAACTCTATACAGTGCTGTGTACATTTGGTAGTACTATAGAAATAATAGCAGTAGTAAGAATAGGTCCACCATATATGATACATGTCAACCAAACTTCTGCATAATCTCTAGTATTCTCCTGTCCCTGATTTAAACAATTTTTTTTCAAATGAGCAGGGGTATTATACAAATGATATAACATTTAATAACTATTTTCTGTCAAATTACCTGCTATGGAGACCTTAAGTAAGTATGAAAAATTTATCTCCCATATCTTCAATGGAAGGAAAAATATAACATAAGGAGTAGTTAAATATAGGATATTAGTGTTTAAGCCCGTTACATTAACGGGTGCTAGAGTAGATGTCTGTCTGGTTTTTTTTTCCCTTGTCTCTCTCTTTCCTTGGATGCTGTCTGTCTGTCATTCTTTCTGTCTGTGTCTCTCCCTGGCCCCCTGCCTGTCTCTTTCTGTCTGTCTCCCTGGCCCCCTGCCTGCCTGTATTTCTTTGTTGCGCCATGCGTGCCTGTCTCTCCATGGCCCCTCCCCTCCCAGAGCAAAGCATGATTGCTGTCTGCCCCCTAGCACACCACTTCCCCCAAAAGCAGCCTCCTTTCCCTATCCCCCTGCCTCCTGTTGTGCCATATGTGCCTGTCTCTCTGTGGCCCCCTCCTCCCAGAGCATGCCTGCTCCATGGCTCGCTTCTGTTCCCCGCAGAGCAAAGCATTATTGCTGTCTGCCTCCCAGCAAACCCCTCCCCCTAAAGCAGTCCCCTTTCCCTCTCCCCCTGCCTCCTGTTGTGCCATACGTGCCTATCTCTCCATGGCCTCCTCCTCCCAGAGCAAAGCATGATTGCTATCTGCCCCATCATACCCCTGCACCCAAAGCAGCCCCCTTTCCCTCTTCCGCTGGCTCCCTGTTTTGCCATGCCTGTCTGCTCCATGGCCCCCTTCTGTTCCCCCCTTTCCAGAACAAAGCATGATTGCTGTCTGCCCTCCAGCCCTCCTGTTCTCATGATAAACACCTTTTCGCATAGGACAAATCTCAGGCAGGGGCTTTAGGGTTTGCAGCAGTGGTGGCATTATAGGTACAGAATACAGATCGGAGGAGGCCAGAAGTCTTTCCATCCCCCCTCACCTTTCAGCAAGCAGATGTCCGTTCGCAGTTCATGCAGACCCTCCACTCGCACCTTCTTCGACGCAGGTATGGCTTGTGAGAGGAGCTACCGCTGCGGCTTTGAACTTAAAAGTAACTTCAGCCAGGGAGCCGGCCAGATGCGTGCATGCATACTCCTACCTGCCACGGACATATAAATCATGGATCACGCAGGTAGGAGTGCGCATGCGCACTTAGGGTTTTATTATATAAGAAGATTAAACTGCTGAGATGGAACTGATGTCATTATAGAACCTGAGAGAGGCGTGATATGCTCCAGTGCCTGCTGTCTGACAGGACAGATACCTGCATAAAGAGGAAGGAGGGTTAGGGTTGGGGGTGGGCTATTAGATTGGAAATTTATTTGGAGTATAATGATGTCACTGTCATAAAGGTGGAGGAGTAGCTCTCTATGTAAAGATCAATATCCAAGCGACCGAAATGCAAGGGACCTGGGGAGAGGAAGAAGCGATATGGATTGCTCTGAAAAGAGAAGATGGAACTTCTATCTACGTGGGTGTAGTCTATAGACTTCCGACTCAATCGCAGCAAATTGATAAGGATCTGATTGTGGATATCCAAAAGTTTGGAAGGAAAGAGGAGGTTCTGCTGTTGGGAGATTTCAACCTGCCGGATGCGGACTGGAATGTTCTGTCTGCGGAATCGGAAAGAAGTAGGGAGATTGTGGATGCCTTTCAAGAGGCTCTGCTCAGACAAATGGTGACGGAACCCACAAGGGAAAAAGCGATATTGGATCTGGTCCTCACAAATGGAGAGAGTATCTCTAATGTTCGAGTGGGTGCTCACCTGAGTAGTAGCGATCATCAAACGGTTTGGTTTGATATAACGGCTAAAGTGGAGAGCGGCCGCACGATACTTAAAGTCCTAGATTTCAAACGTACGGACTTTAATGCTATGGGAGAGTACCTGAAGAAAGAGCTGTTAGGATGGGAGGACATAGGAGAAGTGGAAAGACAGTGGTCTAAGCTGAAAGGAGCGATAAAAATGGCTACGGACCTTTATGTGAAGAAAATCAATAAAAACAAGAGAAAAAGGAAGCCGATATGGTTCTCCAACCTAGTGGCTGAGAAAATAAAGGCAAAAGAGTTGGCGTTCGTGAAATATAAAAAAAAACCAAGACGAGGAGAGCAGAAAGGACTACAGGGTGAAACTGAAAGAAGCCAAGAGAGAGATATGTCTGGCGAAAGCACAGGCGGAAGAGCAAATGGCTAAAAATGTAAAAAAGGGAGACAAAAATTTTTTCAGATATATTAGTGAAAGGAGGAAGATGAAAAAAGGAATTGCTAGGCTAAAAGATGCTGGGAATCAATATGTGGAAAGTGATGTGGAGAAAGCGAATGTGCTAAACAAATACTTCTGTTCTGTGTTCACAGAAGAAAATCCTGGAGAAGGACCGAGATTGTCTAGCAAAGTTACACGGGAAAATGGAGTAGATTCTGCGCCGTTCACGGAGGAGGGTGTTTATGAGCAACTTGAAAAACTGAAGGTGGACAAAGCGATGGGACCAGACGGGATCCATCCCAGGATACTAAGGGAGCTCAGAGAGGTTCTGGCGAGTCCTATTAAAGACTTGTTCAACAAATCTCTGGAGACGGGAGTGATTCCTGGGGATTGGAGGAGAGCGGATGTGGTCCCTATTCATAAAAGTGGTCACAGGGATGAAGCAGGAAACTACAGGCCGGTGAGTCTCACTTCAGTTGTTGGAAAAATAATGGAAGTTTTGCTGAAAGAAAGGATTGTGTACTTCCTTGAATCTAATGGGTTACAGGATCCGAGGCAACATGGCTTTACAAAAGGTAAATCGTGCCAAACGAACCTGATTGAATTTTTTGATTGGGTGACCAGAGAGTTGGATCGAGGACATATGCTAGATGTAATTTACTTGGATTTCAGCAAAGCCTTTGATACAGTTCCTCATAGGAGGCTGTTGAACAAACTTGAAGGGCTGAAGTTAGGACCCAAAGTGGTGAACTGGGTCAGAAACTGGCTGTCGGACAGACGTCAAAGGGTGGTGGTTAATGGAAGTCATTCGAAGGAAGGAAAGGTGAGTAGTGGAGTCCCTCAGGGATCAGTGCTGGGGCCAATCCTGTTCAATATGTTTGTGAGTGACATTGCTGAAGGGATAGAAGGAAAAGTGTGCCTTTTTGCAGATGATACCAAGATTTGAAACAGAGTAGACACCGAAGAGGGAGTGGAAAAGATGAAAGAGGATCTGCAAAAGTTAGAGGAATGGTCTAATGTCTGGCAACTAAAATTCAATGCAAAGAAATGCAGAGTAATGCATTTGGGGATTAATAATAGGAAGGAACCGTATATGCTGGGAGGAGAGAAGCTGATATGCACGGACGGGGAGAGGGACCTTGGGGTGATAGTGTCCGAAGATCTAAAGGTGAAAAAACAGTGTGACAAGGCAGTGGCTGCTGCCAGAAGGATGCTGGGCTGTATAAAGAGAGGCGTAGTCAGTAGAAGGAAGAAGGTGTTGATGCCCCTGTACAGGTCATTGGTAAGGCCCCACTTGGAATATTGTGTTCAATTTTGGAGACCGTATCTGGCGAAGGACGTAAGAAGACTTGAGGCGGTCCAGAGGAGGGCGACGAAAATGATAGGAGGCTTGCGCCAGAAGACTTATGAGGAGAGACTGGAAGCCCTGAATTTGTATACCCTGGAGGAAAGGAGAGACAGGGGAGATATGATTCAGACGTTCAAATACTTGAAGGGTATTAACGTAGAACAAAATCTTTTTCAGAGAAAGGAAAATGGTAAAACCAGAGGACATAATTTGAGGTTGAGGGGTGGTAGATTCAAGAACAATGTTAGGAAATTCTACTTTACGGAGAGGGTGGTGGATGCCTGGAATGCGCTCCCGAGAGAGGTGGTGGAGAGTAAAACTGTGACTGAGTTCAAAGAAGCGTGGGATGAACACAAAGAGTCTAGAATCAAAAAATAAGATTAAATATTGAACTAAGGCCAGTACTGGGCAGACTTGAATGGTTTGTGTCTGTATATGGCCGTTTGGTGGAGGATGGGCTGGGGAGGGCTTCAATGGCTGGGAGGGTATAGATGGGCTGGAGTAAGTCTTAACAGAGATTTCGGCAGTTGGAACCCAAGCACAGTACCGGGTAAAGCTTTGGATTCTTGCCCAGAAATAGCTAAGAAGAAAAAATTAAAAAAATTTAAATTGAATCAGGTTGGGCAGACTGGATGGACCATTCGGGTCTTTATCTGCCATCATCTACTATGTTACTATGTTACCTTGTTATTATGTTGGGTATTATACTGGACTCTCAGTTGACAATGAGTGCACAAGTATCTCAAGAAATGACGCCTTCTTTCTTTAAATTCCATGTGTTGAAGAGTTTGAAACCTTTGGGGCTCCTTTCACTAAGCTGCGATAATGGTTTTAGCGTACGCTGAATTGCCACACACACTAGACTTTAATGCCAGCATTGAGCTGGCATTAGTTCTAACCACGTAGCGCGGGTTTAGTGCATGCTAAAATCCTGTATGTGCTAAAAACGCTATCGCAGCTTAGTAAAAAGGAGCCCTTAGTTTCACATTGTAATTTTTGTACAATTTTGCAGAATTTACTACTCTGTAAGATTGATTGCTGCAACGCTTTGTATTTAGGAATATCAAAATGTAAGATTAAGCATTGCAGTTAATTCAAAATGCTGCGGCTTGTATTTTGATAGGAGTAATGCATATAACGCCTGCTCTATAGCAAATTCATTGGTTACCAGTTGTCGAGTACAGTATAAGATATTGATATTGATCCATCAAACTCTTTATGGACAGGTACATTTGTATTTTAATTTAAGCGAGGAAGACATTTTTTAAATAAATAAATAAATAAAAATTATCTTTGTAGAAACATAGAAAGATGACGGCAGAAAAGGGCCACAGCCCATCAAGTCTGCCCACTCTATTGACCCACCCCATTGAGTCTGAGTGCTAGTGACCTAGTTCCTTAACTTGACCCTCGTAGGGATCCCACGTGGATGTCCCATTTATTCTTAAAATCGAGCACACTGGTGGCCTTGATCACCTGCACCGGAAGTTTGTTCCAGTGATCTACCACCCTTTCCGTGAAGAAATACTTCCTGGTGTCACCACTAAATTTCCCCCCTCTGAGTTTGAGCGGGTGCCCCCTTGTGACCGAAGGTCCCTTGGGAAAGAATATATCGTTTTCCACCTCGACACGACCAGTGATGTACTTAAATGTCTCAGTCATGTCACCCCTTTCTCTGCGCTCTGAGTTCTCAAGCAAGGTCCTTGGCATAAATATCAATTCTTCTCTCTCTCTCAATGACCACCTCAACTCGTTGGCTAAATCATGCTTTTTCAGCCTCCACATGCTGAGGAAAGTAAGATCCTATTTTCACCAACAACATTTCACTGTCCAATCCATCATCTTCTCCAAATTAGACTACTGCAATGCCATCTACTTAAGCCTATCAAAAAAAGTCTTCAAAGACTTCAGCTAATCCAGAATACTGCAGCCAAGTTGATCTTTGCAAAATGCAAGTCTGACCATGTCTTCCCACTCCTAGCCAAACTTCACTGGCTCCAAGTGATTTCCAGAATCCATTTCAAATGCTCCTGCCTGGCTTTTAAGATAATTCACGGCATTTTTCCTCCCTTAATCCCACTATCTTATAACTCCTCGAGTCCTGACTCTACCAGACCCACCCAAAGGTATAAATTATCCTTCCCCTCTCTTCACAGTATTCGCTATGAAGGCAAACTGGGAAAATCCCTTCTCTTCAGAATCACAGATCTTTGGAACGACCTTACTACCCCGCTGCGGAACCTGGGCTCCCTCCAATTATTCCGCAAGCAACTGAAAACCTGGCTTTTCACTAAAATGTAATTCTATCTTCCCTTACTCTTCTCTTCTATATATAAGTTCTTGTAAACCGTGCCGAGCTCCACAACATCCGTGGAGATGATGCGTTATATAAACTTATGGTTTAGTTTAGTTTAGTTATCAGAGACTCACTAAGGCAGGTTCCTCAGTGTTTCCTGGGGGTCAATCCAGGAAACTACTATGACAAATACTAAGTTGTTATAGGAAACACATCCTTGGTCATAAAAAACTCCGTGAAATTAATAACAGTATTAATATGTTGATAGAATCATTCAAAAAACTTTAGGGCAAACATGTAGGAAACCCGCACATATCTTCAATATATCCTCTGATAAGGAAAAGATCACCACAGCTCCGTTGTCAATTTTAAATACACTCTCTCGGTGCAATTTTCAATTGAATTTAAAGACTCATCTCGTTATTCCCGAAAGGCCCTGTTTCGCCATTACGCTGCATCAGGGGAATTTTTTTGAAAAAGAGCTACTGCTTCAAAGTTTTCCTGAATAATTTATTTTTGAATGAATCTATCAACATAATAATACTGTTAGTAATTTCACAGAGTTTTTTTTATAACCAAGGATGTGTTTCCTATGACAACTTAGTATTTATCATAGTAGTTTCCTGGATTGACCCCCAGGAAACACTGAGGAACCTGCCTTAGTGAGTCTCTGATAAAGCTATTTATATTTGAATATCTTTAGGTATTTATATATGTTTTTATTGTAACCAACCTAGGTGTTAGGTGGGTAAGAAATTTTATAAATAAAAAAAATAAATACATATGGAAATTGTACTCTTTTGAATTCTATTATCAGTATGTTTTCAATGTTATAAAAATTTTCAATAAAGAAATTACAAAAAAAAAAAAGAAAGTAGACATGGTTAGGAGCAGATTGTGAGCGTGTTTTTTCAGCTAGGTGCCTGTTTTGGACTTCGGTGCACTCATTTAGGCCAAGAAAACTCTTGACATAGAGTGCATCTAAGCTTAGGACACCTATTGACACCTAAGCCTACTTTAAGCACCACTAGGTGTGATCCTATGAAGTGCGCCTAAGGGCTCCTTTTACAAAGGTGCGTTAGCGGTTTGAGCGTGCACTTAGCGTGCGCTAAAATGCTGCGTGTGCTAGCTGCTACTGCCTCCTTTTAAGCAAGCAGTAATTTTTCAGCTAGCGCATGCTAATCCAGCGTGTGCGCTAAAAACGCTAATGCACCTTTGTAAAAGGAGCCCTAAGTTTTATAGAATCACACTTAGCGCCCACTACTGAGTGCCTAACTTGCAGATGCCATTGTTGGGGATACATTGAAACCCTCAGCTCAATGTGTGGCAATGGAATTATCAGGAAAGGAATGGAAAACAGATGAAAATGTTATAATGCCCTTGTATCGCTCTATGGTACGGCTGCAACTTGAATATTGTGTGTTCTGTTCACCGTATCTCAAAAAAGATATAGCGGAATTAGAAAAGGTAAAGAGAAGAATGACAAATATGATAAAAGGTGTGGAATGCCTTCCCTATAAGGAAAGGCTAAAGCAGCTAGGGCTCTTCAGCTTGGAGAAGAGACAGCTCAGGGGGTAATATGTTAGAGGTCTATAAAATACTGAATGGAGTGGAAAGGGTAGCTGTGAAATGCTTGCTCACTCTTTCCAAAAATACTAGGACTAGGGGGCATGCGATAAAGCTACTAAGAAGTAGATTTAAAACAAGCCAGAGAAAATATTTCTTCACACAATGTGTAATTAAACTCTGGAATTTTTTGCTGGAGAATGTGGTGAAATCATTTAGCTTTTCGGGGTTTAAAAAAGGCTTGGATAATTTCCTAAAAGAGAAGTCCATAGTCTATTATTGAGATGGCTTCGAGAAATCCACTGTTTATTCCTAGGATAAGTAGCATAAAATCTGATTTACTACATGGTATCTAGCTAGGTACTTGGGTAGGTTGGTCACTGTTAGAAACAGGATACTGGGCTTGATGAATCTTTGGTCTGCCCCAGTATGGCAATTCTTATGTTCTTATGCCATTTATAGAATCAAGGCCTATGTTTAAAGAGGATATGCTCTTTTAAAAAAGTGCAGATTCTTTTCCAAATAGTATACTCATTCAAACCATTATGCATGCACAAATAATTGTGCATGTGTGAACCATTGCATATGCATGAATAGTATGCACATGCATAAATTTTCTGGAAAAGAATGCACACACTTTCAAAAGAGCACAGATTCGACAGCTTTGCTCCCTTGACAAGAAAATGGCCAAACAAAAACAAGTCAAGTATTCCCAGAAATGATTTAGCAAATGAAAGTACCAAACATTTTCTGATTGCCTATCCCTTGCAGGGATGTGGGAACCCTGCCAATTTCCTACACTTGCTTCATCCATGTATATTCTCCCATTGCATGTACATGCTATGTCACTTGTGAGTACCATTACCAAGCAGCAGTTTCGAGTACCTGCTGTGGCACTTTTGAGGGTAAGTGTACACTTATGGGCAAAAGTGTTATCATTCTATACCTTAACTCGGGAAAGCAGTGCACAAAAGTGGGCACCCAGCCTTAGTGCCTAAAAGTAAACATCATTTGTACACCAAGGGGTACATGTTCAGCCAGCGGTACTCAATGCTTTGCTGCCCGCCACTGGGGTTGGGCCTGGAAATTCAATGCCAGGTCAAATTTCCAGGTTTCTAGAGTTGGCTACACTATAGCCAGCTATGTGCAATATTCAGCACTTAATCAGCTGTGGCAGGGATAGGCAATTCCAGTTCTCGAGAGCCACAGGCAGGTCAAGTTTTCAAGTTATCCACAATGAATATGTATGAGATAGATTTGCATGCACTGCCTCCTTGAGATGCATATCTATCTCGTGCATATTTATTGTGGATATCCTGAAAACCTGACCTGCCTGTGGCTCTCAAGGACTGGAATTGCCTACCCCTGTGCTATGGGATATCTCCTAAACATAGGACTGACTTTTATGTGGTCCTCTTTATGCAGTGACCTTAGCTGGTTAAGTGCTGAATATTGGCACTTAACTGGCCAAGTGCCAACTCTGCCTCCTGGAATGTCCCCTCCCCTTCAAATAGCTAGTTTTGCTTTAAAGAGCTTGGGGGACTTCCAACCTGATATCAAGTTTTGCCCAACGGCTATATCAAATTGTCTACTTCTCTTCTTCATTATGCTGAAAGAATAAATCTGACATGAAAACATCTTTACCAGAGGGCAATCTTTGACACAGTCTTTGGGTGAAACTTGATATCAAGTCAGAAAACCTCCAAGCTCTCTACTGAACATCTAAAAGATGAGTAGTTTTCTCATACATATTTATATGTTTTTAAAAATATGTGAAGATAGAAGTTTGGTTCTCTATTGTCAAAATAATGACAAGTTTGGTTGAAGTTTGGTTCTCTGTTGTCAAAATAATGTTGATTTGAAATTGACTGAACTATAGTTTGGCATACTACAAGTTCAATTTGAATAACAGAAGCCAACTGAAAGGTAGTCACTGAGGTTTGCGGTGACATATAAACCATTTTATTGCAGTGTGAAGAATTTTTGTGTTGTTTTAGTTCAATCAATATAACGGCATTAGAAAATCATGGACAGCACCCAGGAGCAATATAAGTCACATCCACACAGCTACTGATTAAACAAGGGCCTGGAATGTAGTAAATGACAGCAGATAAAGACCTGAACTGTCCATCCAGTCTACCCATTATACACATTGTAAATACATGATTAAATTCACTTCTCTTTTTTCTTTGATATTTCTGGGCCATAGATCTTATAGAGTTGCCGTTCAAGCTCATTCCAGTCTATCCAAGCATCTCATCATTTGCAGGAAGGTTGGATAGGCTGGAATGTTACTTTCTTTGGTAGATCATGGGGTCTGCAAGGCATATAATGCACACTAATTCATTGATGCACTCAAAATTATAAGAACATAAGAATTATAAGAACCTTACTGGGTCAGGCCAATGGTCCATCAAGACCAGTAGCCCATTCTCATGGTGGCCAATCCAGGTCCTTAGTACCATGGCCAAAACCCAAGGAGTAGCAATATTCCATGCTACCAATCCATGGCAAGCAGAGGCTTCCCCCATGTCTTAATAACAGACTATGGACTTTTCCTCCAGGAATTTGTCCAAACCTTTCTTAAAACCAGCTACACTATCCACTTTAACACAACCTCTGGCAATGCATTCCAGATCTTATCTATTCTTTGAGTGAAAAAAATATTTCCTCCTATTGGTTTTAAAAGTATTTCCCTGCAGCACACCTTTGTAAAAGGACCACTTTATTTCCTCTTCTTAAAGTAGTCAAGAAATTATTTTGTGAAATTTAAGGGCCAGGATTATGCATTTTATGCGCCAGTTCATTAGCAGAATTTATTAAAAACTTAGAAGAGTTATTCCCAGTAGCTCAGCCAGCTGGGAGTATTTGAAGAGGTACATAATTTCTCATTCTATAAGATGCACTCCCCTGTAAAGGAGGAAAAACCAAGGAAAAAAATTTGGTTCAGAATTTTTTTTTCTTGGGTTCTCCTCCTCTACACATAGGTGCGTCTGGTGGTCTGGTGTGTCTAGTTCTGGGAAGCCCGAAGCTCGAAGCAGCCCACAGCCTGAAGCAGCCCGAAGCAGCTCGCAGTCCCACCGGTACCTTTTTTAACTGGCGGTAGTCCAGCGTGGTCTCCTGACCTCAGCCAATCACGGAGCGGTGCGGGACCAGGTAGGAAGTGCAAAGGTCATGCTCCTACGTTGTGTGCAGCTCTGCAACAAAAGGCAGCCATCCAGCAGGAGACCATCCTGAACCACAGCCAGTTAAAAAATGGTACCGGGCGCAGGGGGAGGTGTATTCACTCCATAAGACGCACCCACTTTTCCACCCCCTTTTAGGGCTTGATGATATTGGCTTGATGTTTTTCTTGATTATTTTTAACCTTGTATTTCAGCTTGTATCCCATTGTGGGGATCTTAAGAGATGAGGTTGGTTGGGCTACATGTTTGTGTGTATTTCCAATCTCTGTTTCTCTATACTATGTTTCTTTTTTCTTGACTATGAATTTAAGTTATAAGTTTCTAAGTTTTGTGGAAAATTTGAAAAAAGGATGCTATGTATAGGATATAATTTGGAGGAATATTTGGAGATAGAAATGGTACTATAAGCTAATGAAAATTAAATCTACACTTTTGGATAATCTCATAAAATATTACAGAGGCTTCCTTTCTTATGGCATTGAGCTAGACATAGGGGAAGCCACTGCTTGCCCTGGGATCGATAGCATAGAATGTTGCTACTATTTGGATTTCTGCCAGGTACTTGTGACCTGGATTGGTCACTGTGGAAACAGGATACTAGGCTAGTTGAACCCAGTATGGCTATTCTTATGTTCTAGAAAGGAGCCTTTGTATAAAGCATGCAAATGCCTGCATTATTGATCATAAGAAGTTTACATATTAGTGATATCATTAATATGAAATGTATTTTTATGAAGCAATGAGATGCAAAATTATGTATAGCAGCTACTTCCAAAAGTGTATACCTTAAAAATGCATAAGATGTGCTACCTATCCATTAATGCAAAACATCCTTAACAGTACATGTAAAAGTATGCTGTGGAAATTACCTCATTTGCATTTCATTAAGATCAACTGTTTATATGCATGCTATGTACTGCATTTTTATGCATTAATGCCTGATGTTAATGCAGTTTAGCTAATTTACACTTCAGCATTACTAAGATTAAGTCAGTAGGCTGAAGAACTTTAATCATAATGGTAAGACAGTATTTGCAAACTAGGAGTCATTCTTGACAGGTAATTCAGTCTTGCTGCCAAAATAAGTTGTGTGGTCAAGAAGAATGCTATAACCAGAAATTGTGGCCTTTTCGTCTGACATTTAAGGACCACAAATCAATAGTGCACGTTGTTGTACTGAATCATTTCAGTATACCCTGCAGTATTCCTGTGAAGAATTGTTTTAAGAATGTATGACAATCTGTCTATTCAACTGCATTCGATATGGAAAGACGTAGCTAAGACTTTTTGTTTTCTATTTATATTTCAGGCAATATTTTGTATGTTTAATATTGCTATCCACAAAGGTCATCACCTAGAGTTAGTGACCTCAGGGGTATATTTGTGGAAATGACATATTTCTCTAAAAACATTGAAGCTCTCAATTACCAGTTAAATGACCACACAATGTTTTCTCTAGAGAGTAAGAATGATTACATAATTGAAGTTGTAGAATTCATTAAATACCAATGTTATAGTAAATTAACTATAAAGTAATATTCCAAGGAGGTACAATCAAAAAATACCATTTTAGTCTTAATCAGAACAACATATATTGCTTTAGCTCCACTTGACAGCTGATTGATTATAATGCCACTGAAGAACTGATTTAGTATTATTGAAGCACATTCTAAATATTGAAATTAGTAGAAAACCATTATGCGCTCAGTTGGCGCTCTATAATGACTTCTAGGTCAACCTGCAACTGATTCTCTTCAGTTCTAATAATAAACTCTAGTGGCTAAAATAGATTGGGTTCTGCATAGAGAAAATGAATAGTAAAATGTGGTGGCTTCATCTTTACAAAGGCAGAAAGCCAAAACTATTAGAAAAGCTATACAACTTTTTCTCAAGAAAAGTTTAGCTGTGAATAAAACTGAATAAGCACTCTCTAATATTTTGCATTGTGGCTCAAAGAATACTCAAAACCTATCATCAATTTTCTAAGCTCTTAACCTTTCATTGACATTTATATCCTTGCTATTCAGTTTGGGAGCAATTTTATAATGTTTTTTTTTGTGTGTGTGTAACAGCCAAACCTGGTGTGGCCGGCTGGCCTGGATTTTCAAGGAGAGGTCAGCACATATACAGCCAACACAATTACACATAAACCAAGCTTTTATTTCTATTGTTTACCTCACACTTAATTAACACAGAAGTTTGGCTTACCTCAGCCAAGTTGAATGCATTGTCACAGTCAAGGCATAAATTGTGGAGCACTGTTTCCTTCTTTCCCCTGGGTTCATTTTTAACCCACATCTTGGGAAGGTCTCCCCTCCATGGTCCTTTCCTCTTAGAGCCTAAAGAATAAGATGCGAGGAGCCTAAAGAATAAGATGGGTGAACTAGAAGTTATGCCACAAAAAGATAACCTTGACATCATCGGTATCACAGAAACATGGTGGAATGAGGAAAATGTCTGGGACACTGTGCTACTGGGATACAAGATATACCACAGAGACAGAGTGGCTCAAAAAGGTGTGGGCATTGCCTTATATGTCAAACAGGGAATTGAGTCTACTGGAGAGAACACGAAGAATAAGTTAGAGTCTCTATGGGTCACAATTCCAGGAACCCCCAGGGCAGTCCAAAGAAATTGATGGAGAAATGATGGACGAGATTAAACTCAACTGCAAGGGAGGTAATGCAGTTATCATGGTAACTTCAATTATCGGGGGATAGACTGGAACCTAGGCACCTCCGGTTGTGGTAGGGAGACCAAGTTCTTGGATGCTGTAGGTGATTGCTTCCTGGAACAATTTGTCAAGGAAAATACGAGAGGAAATGCAATTCTGGACTTAATTCTAAATGGACTAAGAAGACTGGCATAAGGTGTAGAAGTAGAAGGGACGCTGGGAAGCAATGATCACAATATGATCCGCATTAACCTGGACACAGGCACAAGACATTGATCCAGAACGACGGCCATGGCACTGAACTTCTGAAAAGGGAATCACGAAGGGATGAAACTCATGGTGGGGAAGATTAAGAAGAGGATAAGCACTGTAAAAATGCTAGAACAAGCATGGTCCCTTTTTAAGGACACAATCACCAAGGCGTAAAATCTATATATACTGCATATCAACAAGGGATCCAAGAGGAAAAAGAACAAGGAACCAGAGTGGATCACTGTAACAGTGAAGGAAGTGAACAGAGACAAAAAGACTTTGTTTAAGGAATGGAAAAGGTAAAAAAAATGGACAAAAACTGGAAAAAGCACAAACATCATCAAATCAGGTGCCACAAGGTGGTAAGAGAGCCCAAAAGAGACTACGAGGAAAAAATAGTCAAGGAGGCAAAAAATTTCAAGCCTTTCTTTCGATATATTAAGGGGAATTGACCTGCGAAGGAAGCGGTAGGGCCTTTTGATGACCATGGAATAAAGGGAGTGCTAAAGGCGGACAAAGCCATCACTGACAAACTGAACACACTTTTTGTGTCTGTGTTCACCGAAGATGATATACACAACATACCGAAAGCAGACAGGCTATACAGGGGAAATGAAGACGGGAAACTGACAGGGTTGACGGTCAGTCTAGAAGAGGTATGCAGGCAGATTCATAAGCTTAAAAATGATAAATCCCCAGGACCAGATGGCATCCATCCGAGGGTAATCAAGGAACTGAAAGGGGTTATAGCTGAACTGCTTCAACTAATAGCCAATCTGTCGATCAAATCGGGAAGCATTCTGGAAGACTCGAAGGTGGTGAATATTATGCCGATCTTCAAGAAAGGTTCAAGGGGTGATCCGGGAAACTACAGACCAATGAGTCTGACCTCAGTATCAGGAAAGATGGTAGAGGTGCTGATAAAGACCCACATCATTGAGCACCTTGACAAAAACAATCTAATGAGGACCAGCCATCATGGACCAGCCAGCACAATCTGATGAGAACCAGGTCAGCAAAGGAAGATCTTGCTTGACGAACTTGCTGCACTTCTTCAAGGGAGTATACAGGCAGATAGATAAAGGTCACCCGGTCGACATTGTATATCTGGATTTTCAGAAGGCGTTCAACAAGGTTCTACATGACTTCAAAAAATTGTGAGCCATGGAATCGAGGATAAAATACTCACGTGGATTAAAAACTGGCTGGCGGATAGGAAACAGAGAGTGGGAGTAAATGGGCAATACTCGAACTGGAAAAGCATCACCAGTGAGGTGCTGCAGGGTTCGGTGCGTGGGCCCGTGCTCTTCAACATATTTATAAACAATCTGGAAAATAGCACGACGAGTGAGGTGATTAAATTTGCAGACGATACTAAGTTATTCAGAGTAGTGAAGATGCGGGAGGATTGTGCAGATCTGCAACATGACATAAACATGCTCGAGAAATGGGCCGCAACATGGCAAATGAAATTCAATGTGGATAAGTGAAAGGTGATGCATGTCGGTAACAAAAATCTTATACACGAATACAGGATGTCCGGGGCGGTACTTAGAGAGACCCCCCCAGGAAAGAGACTTGGGAGGACTGGTTGATAAGTCGATGCTGCGGCGGTGGCGGCAGCGAAAAGGGCAAACAGAATGATTAAGAAAGGGATCAAAAACAGATCAGAGAAGGTTATCATGCCGCTGTACCGGACCATGGTACGCCCTCACCTGGAATATGGTGTCCAGCACTGGTCGCCGAATATAAACGGTACTACTCAAAAGGGTCCAGGGAAGAGCAACTAAAATGGTTAAGGGGCTGGAGGAGTTGCTGTACAGTGAGAGATTGGATAAACTGGGCCTCTTCTCCCTTGAAAAGAGGAGACTGAGAGGGGACACGATTGAAATATTCAAGGTACTGAAGGGAACAGACTTAGTAGATAAAGACAGGTTGTTCACCCTCTCCAAGGTAGGGAGAACGAGAGGGCACTCGCTAAAGTTAAAGGGGATAGATTCCGTACAAAAACGTAAGGAAGTTCTTCTTTACCCAGAGAGTGGTAGAAAACTGGAATGCTCTTCCGGAGGCTGTTATAGGGGGAAACACCCTCCAGGGTTCCAAGACAAAGTTAGACAAGTTCCTGCTAAACCAGATAGTACGCAGATAGGGCTGGTCTCAGTTAGAGCACTGGTCTTTGACCTAGAAGCCACCGTGGGAACGACCTGCTTGGCACGATGGGCCACTAGTCTGACCCAGCAGTGGCAATTCTTATGTTCTCTCTCTCTTTGGGACCTCTCTCAAATGACTCCAGCCTGGGGCAGAAGTATTCCAATCTGGCTAAGTTACACCCCTCTGACTCAGCACTGCTGCAAACTCCAGGTATTCTGGGACATGTAGTTTTCTCTTAACTGTCTATTGCCCTCTGCTGCCCAGTAGCCTAACTACAGTTTTAGAGAATAAAATCCCCTGAATCTATTACATTGTGTATATGATGATATATATAACTAAGATGCTCTTATAAAATTATTTTCCCTTGGGTATGGGCATGTCCAGGGCAGATTTTAAGCAGTGTATTGGTGGATTTCTGATTTACACATCTTGTTTATAAAACATGCACATACCAAGCAGTATTTTAGACTGAATATTTAAATAAGAATTGAGACATCCAGGATGTCAGGATGTTTGAAGTTCCTCTAGTAGTTTTGAACAGGATTTGCCATATAGGGCCATATTCTGTAACCGGCACCCAAGTTGGTGGCCGCCTTAAAAGAGGATGCCGGTTACAGAATCATGCCTATTCAGTCAAGATAGGCAGCTGATATGTAGTCCCAGAAAACCCTTGCCTACATTTCAGCTGCTTTTCTTTGTCTCTAGACCGCAGTAGTCATAAGACGATCAAGGCAGGGGAATTTATCCCCAATCAGCCAAGCCAGCAGAGCTCCCCAAAGCTGAGCCGGGTGCTGGTTATAGAATTGTGGTTTTGGGGAGTCCCTGCCACTCAGCCTTGTTTGCATGGAGTAGGAACTTCTATATATGAAGAAATATACATCTAAAGTGTCAATTTGGCTTCTTTTATTAGGGGAGGGGGTATATGAAGGGTATATATGGAGATTGACCTATCCTAATTCCTTTAGTAGAGTGATATTCAGTAAGAGTGCTGTTTTGAAACCTAGACGTCCTGAGAAGCAGGTATGAATCTCATAGGACATAGCTATTCATTCTCCTTCTGAAATGGGGAATTAAAAGTTCACTTTTAGACCTGATCTAGTCCCATCCAACACAACCAAAACAGAAGAGCAAAACTCCACAGATCACAGAGAAAAGATAACCACCAGCAGAGATTACAAAAAGACAATGATGAAACTTCACAAATTCTTCACTTCTCTGACATGACATGGGCCATGTTTCAGCTTATAGAAGGAATTTTCATAAGGGCTGTCTAAAGTTAAACTCTGGCATTAAAAGCCGATTTAAAAAAAATATAAAAACCTCCCCCAATACTTACTAATCCCCTCCCACCCCCCAAAAATCAGAATGAAAGAGTACATACCTGTCTATAGAACAGCAGGATTTGGTATTGGAAAGCCTAGTGGAGCATCACACATATGTCTTAAGTAACCTTATGGATGGGCTAGTGAACCATAGAGATGAGGATCCAAGCTCATAAGCCACTCTAACTACTACATTTGTGGAGGAAAGTGTGAGCCCACTCAATGGCGTACCAAGGGGGGGCGCGGTCTGCCCTGGATGCAGCCTTAGAGGGGGGTGCACAGCCAGACAGGTCCGGAAAATTCCTGGGCTGCGATGGCACTCAGCGGCATCGGCGCCCCCCCTCCGTGATGGCACTCAGCGGCATCGGCGCCCCCCCTGCCTCCCGACAGCACTCAAGTTTGGCCTCCTTCTCCTGGCATCAGCAGAACTTCAGATCGGCAACAGGTGCTCAGTCAGAAGCTTCCCCTGACTCAGCTTCCTGTTTTTACCCAGGCAGTTCAGTCAGGGGAAGCTTTTGACTGAGCACCTGTTGCCGATCTGAAGTTCTGCTGATGCCGTGAGAAGGAGGCCGAACTTAGAAACATAGAAACATAGAAAGATGACGGCAGAAAAGGGCTATAGCTCATCAAGTCTGCCCACTCTACTGACTTAAGTCTATACCTAGTGACCAATTCTTCAGATCGACCCTCGTAAGGATCCCACATAGGCATCCCATTTATTCTTAAAGTCCAGCACGCTGCTGGCCTCGATCACCTGCACCGGAAGCTTATTCCAACGGTCAACCACTCTTTCTGTGAAGAAATACTTTCTGATGTTGCCATAAAATTTCCCGCCCCTGAGTTTAAGCGGATGCCCTCTTGTGGCCGAGGGTCCTTTGAGAAAGAAGATATCATCTTCCACCTCGATTCGTCCTGTGATGTATTTAAATGTCTCAATCATGTCTCCTCTCTCCCTACATTCCTCTAGAGTGTAAAGCTGCAGTTTGTTTAGTCTCTCTTCATATGAGAGACCCTTGAGGCCCGAGATCATCCTGGTGGCCATCCGCTGAACCGATTCGACTCGGAGCACATCTTTAAGGTAATGTGGCCTCCAGAATTGTACACAGTATTCCAGATGAGGTCTCACCATGGTTCTGTACAATGGCATTATGACTTCAGGCTTCCTGCTGACGAAACTTCTATTGATACATCCCATCATCTGCCTTGCCTTAGATGAAGCCTTCTCTACTTCATTGGTAGTTTTCATGTCTGCACTGATGATTACTCCTAAATCTTGTTCTGCTGAAGTCCTAGTTAAAATTTCTCCATTCAAGGTGTAAGTTCTGCAAGGATTACCGCTACCGAGGTGCATAACCTTACATTTCTTAGCGTTGAAGTCCAGCTGTCGTGGGGCAGGGGGGGCACCGATGCCGCTGTGTGCCATCGCGGAGGGGGGGGGGGCCTTGCCGATCTTGTTGGCAAAATTTGAAAAGTGAGGAAGGGAGAAAGATGGGCCTGTGGTGAATGGAGAGATTGAGAGAAGAGGGCAGATGATGGAAGTGGGGGGAAAGAGAGAGAAGGGGCAGATGATGGAAGTGGGGGGAAAGAGAAAAAAGGGGCAGATGATGGAAGTGGGGATAGAGAAGAGGGCAGATGATGGAAGTGGAGAGAAGGGAGAAAGAGAACAGGGCAGATGATGGAAGGAGGGGATAAATAAAAGAAGGGCACATGATGGGGGAAAAGGATTGAGTTAGGGAAATACTGGAGGGGGTAAGGGAAAGAGGTGGCGAGCTGTAGGTAGACAGTAAAAAAGGAAATTGAGAGGGTAGTAAGAATGTAATCTAGATCAGTGTTTTTCAACCTTTTTACACCCGTGGACCGGCAGAAATAAAAGAATTATTTTGTGGACCGGCAAACTACTAGAACTAAAATTAAAAAACCCCATTTCTGCCCCATCTCCGCGAGCTCGGTCCCCGCAAACCATCTGATCCCATCCGCACAAGCCTCAGTTATGATTTTATATTGAATGTATTTTATTAAAGTATAAAAAGAAACAATATTCTGTACAATTGTCATTTTATAAATTCAAATAATACAGAGCAAGGATCAACAAAACCTCGTCTCCTCTCCCCTTCACATATATCCCCTCTACTATCAAGAAAATGGAACAAGCCAAATTATTACAGAATGCTACACAGAAATATTATGCTAACAGAATACTGCAGTCACACATGACAGGAATAGTTTTAGGGGAGTGCAACTAGGGCTACTGCCCCCTGGTCATAGAGCACCCTAAGCAAGATGGAACTAAAGAAGCACTGCCTGGGCTTTGCAGTCCCCAATTATGTCTAACACCAGCTCTAGCAGGATATATATTTCAAATCAGATATATTCTAATCACAAAACAGAAATAAAATTATTTTTTCTACCTTTTGTCATCTCTGGTTTCTGCTTTCATCTTCTTTTCACTCTCTTCCTTCCAGAGTCTGCCCCTTCCATTCACTGTCTGCCCTCTCCCCCTTCCATCCAGCCTGTGCTCCCTCTCTCCTTTTTACATGATTCATTCCAGCTTCAGTGCTCTCTTAATTTTTATCTCTCCTACATCAGATCTACCATCGTTGTCCCTCTATGCTTATTTTTTTGCTGACCCCTTCCTATCATCAATCTCTCTACTTTCTCATGCCTCTCTCTCCCCTTCCCCTCCTCTAATCTCCCTGCCAGCTGTTTCCTTCCTTTTTTCATTCTCCCTTCCCTCCTCCTCCTGTCCAGCAGTAACTCTCTTCCCTTCCTCCCCTCCCAGTAGCATCTCTCCTTCTCCCTCTCGAATAGCAGCTGTCCCTTTTTTCCCTTGCCCAGCAGCTTCCGTTCAGGTTCAGTAGCAGCTGTCCCTTTTTTTCCCTTGCCCAGCAGCTTCCATTCAGGTCCAGTAGCAGCTGTCCCTTTTTTTCCCTTGCCCAGCAGCTTCCCTTCAGGTCCAGTAGCAGCTGTCCTTTTTTTCCCTTGCCCAGCAGCTTCCCAGACTCCTTTCCCTCCTCCCCTCCCAGCAGCATCTCTTCTTCTCCCTCTCCAGTAGCAGCTGTCCCTTTTTTTCCCTTGCCCAGCAGCTTCCCAGATTCCTTTCCCTCCTCCTCTCCCAGCAGCATCTCCTCTTCTCCCTCTCCAGTAGCAGCTGTCCCTTTTTTACCCTTGCCCAGCAGCTTCCCAGATTCCCAGTGGCTTTCTCCCCTCTGCAGCTCTCCTTTACTTCCCAGTGCAGCGATTCAGGAAGGCAGCCTCGGGCCCTTTGTTGTGTCGCGCCGCCTCTGAGGAAAGAGGAAGTTGCATCATCAGAGGCAGCCTGAGACTCAGCAAAAGCACCGAGGCTGCCTTCGTGAATCGCTGCGCTGGGAAGTAAAGGAGAGCTGCAGAGAGGAGAGAAGGCCACTGTCGGAGGTTCCCCAAGATCTCTCCGGCCCAGCGAGGACTTCAGCTGTTGATCTTGCCGGCCCTGCGCGGACCAGCAGGAAATTGAATTGAGTCAATATCGCCGGCCCTGTGCAGAATTTTCCTGCGGTCCGACACCGGTCTGCGGACCGCAGGCGGTTGAAGAACAGTGATCTAGATGAATGCAGAAAATAAATTGAAAAGGAAAATGAGGGAAGAAAGGGATTGCAGAAGAGAGGTGTGGGAGAGGGAGAGGGAAGGAGAGGAAAGAGATGCCAGACCAATGGGGGTGAAAGGAGAGATGAAAGGGGGAGGCATACAGTTTCTGGAAGGGGCATAGAAGGAGAGAAGATGCCATATAGGGGCAGAGAGATGGCAGACAGTGGATGGAAGGAAGAGAATAACAAGAAGATGAGGAAAGCAGAAACCAGAGAAGACAAAGTTAGAACAAAAATTTTCTATTTATTTATTGCTTTAAGAGACATGTGTCACTGTTTCTGTGGAGCATTGTATGCAGAGTCCAGCTTCTTGCTGGTTCAATTTAACCTTTGTCTATATATATTTCTATTTTATCCCCCCTTTTACAAAACTATGGAGCGTTTTTTAGCACCAGCCATGGTGGCCACAACCTCAGGGTGCTGAGGCTGTGGCTCTAGGCACTGCACCGCACACTCCCCTGTATGTTCTAGTGAACTGGCTTCACTCCACAGAGACAGTGGCACACACTTCAGAATGGGATGTTTCAGAATTCACTAGAACATCCAGATTAGAAGATCTGGAACATTCATTTCACTGACTCATCATTAATACCCAGACTCCTAAGGCAGGCCCCTTTGGGCCGAAACATGATCATGTTGAGTCATTTCAAACAATAAAGGAAATTAGTCAGCTTCGCTGTTTGATATTTTTTGATTGTAACTTGCTTTGAGGTAAGTTGATGAGGTATGTCATCAAATGATGTAAAGTAAGGTAAAGTAAAGATGTTAAAGTACCTCATGTTCAAACTTTATCCCACAAAACTTTTCAAAAAAAATATTTTTAATACTCTCTGGCTTGCATTTAAAAGAACTCATTTATTTCAGGAACAATTCTTGTGGAAAATGATTAATCTGATGAAAACTGGTCACTTTCCTCTACAATTACTCTATAACACATTGTGTGCATTCATAAAATTAGTTTGATAGTGTTACACTGTCTGATAACAAGGTTCTTGTTCCAGCCATATGTTCTGGGAGTTATTTTGGATCAGCATCTGACCATGAAAAAACAAATAGATGCTGTGGTAAGTAAGGGTTATTACATGCTATGGAAACTATGTACCATTAAACCTTTTTATGATTATTCTGATTTTAAACTTCTGGTACAATCTTTATTACTGAGGACTCCTTTTACTAAGCTGCGATAGTGGTTTTAGCGCACGCTTAGCATGCGCTAAATTGCCATGCGTGCTAAATGCTAACGCCAGCATTGAGCTGGTGTTAGTTCTAGCCGCTTAGCATGGGTTTAGCGCATGGGGCAATTGTGCTCAAGTTAAAAATGCTATCGCAGCTTAGTAAAATGAGCCCCAAATCTTAGGGGAGGTAAGGGACTGTAAAGAACGCGATGATGGTCCCTCCGGCAACCATAGTTGAGTGATAACACTGAACAAAATTGGTTGTAGGGTCTGAGCTCTTTACACAGCTATATTTATTTATTTATTCCTCTATTGAGTAGTTTAAATTACCTAGAGCTGTGATATTGGATTGTGTTTTTTTCTTTTTACAGATCTGACAACTTGCTTAGACCCTGATCAGATATGTGCTGTATGTTAATTGACAGAGGCAGATGTTACCTTATATACTAACCAATTTATTGAGATGGGTTTTTGAGGATCAAAGACCACTTGAACAGATGCATGAAGTGAAGTAAATGATGGCAGATAAAGACCTCTGTGGTCCATCCAGTCTGCCCAACAGTCTTATTCATTCTCAAGACAACACACCAGTAATTTGTTTTACTTTCTAAGTTTCAGTATACAGTAAGATGTATTCCCCTCCCCCTCCCCTCCCTGGTCTGGAGATAGGTATGACCTGTACTCAAATGATTTCAATGTGGTATAAAAAATAATAATAATAAAATATAATTGCTCTTTATCCTTCTTGACGCATATGGGACCGAGATCATAGAAGTCGGCTGTCATCAGCTATACCGTCCCACACTGCTGGAGTCACCATCATAATTAATTTCAGCCTCCCCCCTTTTCATTTTGCCATATACTAAACACAGACCATAGAAGTGCGTCCGGCATCGTCTTCACTTCCTTGCTGCTAGGCTTCCATTTAAGCTCCATTCCTGCAGATCATAAATGAAGTTCTAGGAAGATGCATGAGGGAGGGAGAGTATTGGAAAATGAAGGGCAGAATGTAAAAACGGAGGAATAATGACTGATTAGTTCAGTGACGTGGCAGCAGTAATAGATGAAAGAGAACAAAAACAGGATGATCTCAGAATAAAGTTCCTTAATACCTAGAGTCTGCCATCAATTCATTCTTTCTATTCAGTCCTAAGTAATGGTGTCATGTTTTACGATGAGTTCCAATTGAACAGTTTCACACTGGAGTTTCCCTTTGACATTTTTTTTTGTATGGGTATATCAAACTTAAGATCAGTTGGATATTGTCTAGAGCAGTGGTACCCAACCCTGTCCTGGGGGACCACCAGCCAGTCGAGTTTTCAGGATATCCCTAATAAATATGCATGACCACCAATCACAAAATCCAATGGGATTTATAAAATGTTTTCAATAGCTCTAGTTAATTATACAATAATTCCACACAAAAAGGAGCTATATTCTTAAACCATATATTTTATAGATAATTATCATTTATTAATTTATTAAATTACTCATATCTTATTACACCATATATCTTAAAATTCAATTAAACAATATTCTCTCATACATACATTCATGTCACATTATGAAGCACATGTCACACTATGAAGCACTCTCCAATCTACCCTATTAATCCTAATTTAAAAGTTCATTCACTACATAGAGCAATGTCCAATCCTTAAATCATAAAAATTCTTCATCACTGTGCGAACGTTCACTTCTCTTTTTTCTTCCTTTGTTTGACAACTCTTCTCCATATATGATCCACCTCGCACAAACTGAACAGTTAAGCCCAACACAACTCTGTGTTTCACCTTTCAGCGTTGTCAGGGGCTTTAGATTGTTGACGGCTTCAGTTATTCACAATCTCTATAATAATATAATATTATCATTCAATCACACCATACATAAATAAACCTTACAATATACTCATAATATCAGTATTAACTTTATATAAATACTTAATTCATACCTTCTTGTTCATAATACTTTATATCTCAGCCACACAAAAGTGTGAGAGTTCCAAACCAGGACCTTTCCACAACATCACCACAGCTGAGACTGAGAAAGTTTTTTCTTTCCCGTTCCCTGATTGTTTTTTAAACCTTATTTACAGCTGTCCCTAATTATAAGAAATGCAATTCCACTTCCTTATTTAAACCATGAGGTTCAACTGTAAATACATAAATAAATAAAACTCCTCACAGCTGTGTTGAGTGAGAGATAACAAAGACAGGTTGATCTCAGAAAAAAGCCCATTCACAGTTATTGAGCTCCTTTTATCAAGCCGTGCTAGCGGGGTTAACATGCACGACTTTTCATCACGCGCTAACCCCCACGCTGGCCTAAAAAACTACTGCCTGCTCAAGAGGAGGTGGTAACAGCTAGCGCAGCCGGCAGTTTAACGCACGCTATTATGCACGTTAAACCGCTAGCACGGCTTGATAAAAGGAGCATATAGTGTACCATGAATCCATTTCTATTTGAGTCTAGGAGATTGTGTCAAGCTTTCTGATAAGTTCCAATTCAACAATTTCATTATGGATTTTTATGTTTGAAGTTATTTTGTATAATCTTAAGGTCAGTTAGAGAGTGTCCTGGAAGGTTGAAATGTTTACCTACCATTTTTAGAATTTTATCAGTTTTTCAGATTTATGTCCTTTTTTTTTTTTAAAGATTGACTACTTGTCCTAAGTAAACAGCAGGGAATAGCTAAGTTAAATCTCAATTACATAGTTATGAAAACCAATTTATTTAATGCACCAAATATAAATGATTTTCTTTCACTTTGCATTTGGATTCTTTAATAATTGAGAATTATTCTTTGACTGCCATAGCAGACTAATCAAATCTGAGTAAAGATTGTTGTTTCATACTTTGCTTAAACTGCTTTTATGATTTCCTGAATATTTGTACATTTTCATTTTACATAGATCATTATATGGCTGATATTCAGCCTGCAGTGGTCAGCCTTTTTTTTTACACTGACCATAGATGGATAAATTAGCCTCAGGTCCTGGCACTGAATATTTGAGGCTAATTTGCAAAATGCCACTTTTAGGCTGCTGAAAGGATGTGAACATAATGATTCTTTCTGCTAAGGCTAAAAACTCACCCAACAGACCCAACAAAATTTAAAATTAATGCTATGCTATTTAAGGTTATGCACTCTAAGAGGGTAATCTAAGTGCTGACATTTATCTATTTAACTAAATCCAACTTTCGTCAACACCAAAATCTTCATCCCATTACCACCATGGAACCAAGTGCTCAACTAACCTCTAGTGAATGACTGTAACAGACTCTATCTACCTCATGACATCTTTCATCGAATCATATTAACTTTCTTACTGTATTTTATTCCTCCTCTAAATGTTCATTTAATGTATTTCCTATAGCTCCACTGAGTTGTACCAAACTACCTCTTTCGCTGCATGATACGACAATCTCTTCCTGGAGAAATCCCAAAGGTCTTAATGTATCTTTAGAGCATCCTTGCTTTATTTTTTAGAAATCCCTACCACGGGTTCAAAAAGACTCAGACTAATACTACAAGTTACCTGAAAGAAAAACAATGTTAATGTAGCCCAATAACTTCCCATAATAACAAACTTCTCTTTATCATGATAGGAGTTGCATACAACTTATTTTGAAGAACTGGAAAAACTGGGACCGATTAAATTATAATTTATAATTTTAATAAGAAGACCCCAAATAGTACAAAATACTGCAGAAAAAATTATATTTAATGCAAAAAAAATACGACCATGTTACTCCTCTTTTACATAAAGCTCATTGGTTACCAATAGAACATAGGATCACCTATAAAATTCTACTAACTTTTAAAACCAGAGTAAATAACCAGCCAGAATTTATTAATAACTTACTTATCCTGTATAATGAAAGTAGGATTTTAAGATCTACAGCTCACAACCTTCTTATCAGGCTTTTTGATCGTCCAAGTAGCCATTTAGGCCACTTTTTAAACTTATTTTTTTTATAATGAGCCCCATAATTCTTTATAGCATATATAAATTCTTTGCTACATGTTTAACTCTACAATACAGAATTCTATATAGTAATATGCTGCTGGGAACCTACCTAGAATTCTAATTAATGAGGATTCAGTGGGATATATGATTGCACGTAACATAACATCTTTGACCAATATAGTGGTCAAACTTTAGATCTGTTGTCCTCTATTCTCTATAATATTCACCTTGACCACTTGATGTTCTAACTTCTCTGAGTTAGCCACAACAGCTTCTGCAACAACAGTCAAATCAGTAACAAACCTGCAGATAACTTCAAGAAGGAGTCATTGAGGCCCTGTATGGCATCCCAGAGAGACTGAGGGCCTCTTCTATCAAACTGTGCTAGCCGTTTTTAGTGCAGAAAGCTGCGCTTAATGGCCCGCACTGCTCCCAACTCTCATAGGAACCTTATGAGCATTGAGTAGTAGTGGCTTGTGGCCAGTAAGGGGTGATGTCTACGGGACAGTAATGGAATGGACATCAGAACATGATAATGCAGTATTTTGTAGAGTTTTTCTACAAAAGGGCTGGTTTTTCGTATGATTCTGGGTAACTCTAGTTAGATACAAGCATATGTGTCAGTTAAGGCCACAACCAAATAGAAGCGTACAAAAAATTGGTGAATAAAAATCTGAATATGGACGTAGTCAAGGCCAGAAAAACACACTACAGATTAATATTAAGGGAAAGTATAATAATATTTTTTGTATGTACTTTGCTATTAGGCTAGATCATGAAGGAAATCAGGATATACATGGACTCCATTTTGTTCTCTGATTTTCTATATCTGCTGTGTCTTGGACTCCATTTTGTATCAGTGACTCTCTGTCAAGTCTTTGTTCAGGTTTAGCATCGTGGTGTTAATTGATACCAGATGTGCCTCAGGCTGGTTAGAAAAAGTATATTGGATTATGTATCTTAAACTGAGATATAACATTTATGAAATATGAATGACCAAGTTATGAATGTATGGAATGCTTGGGCCCAAGCAAGTATGAATGTGTGGTATGAATGGATTTGCATTAAAAATGAAATGGAAGAATACTAAGGAAAAAATCCTGAATACAATATCTGGAAACAATTAGTCAGAGGCTACAACATGAGGCTGTTAGGTTTCAGGGAGAGGGGGAAAACAGCCCCTCCTTCTCTTTCTCCTTTTCCTTTAAGAATGACAGGCAGGCTGAGAACATTTTAGCAGGTTTAGAATATTTCAGCATCTTGCCTGACACATAGACAAATTGTCTGAAATAAGTTTTAAGAATGATAAAAGAATATTGGATATGTTATAAAATGTTAATGTATATTCAGAAATGAATGTGAACAAACAAATGTAATTTCTGAAACTTTTAAGCGTAGAGGAATTTCTTTGTCTAACTTTTAAACACCTCCTTTGTTAATTTTGATTGGCTGACAAACCGATGATGTCACACTGAGCCAAAGGTATATAATGAGGTGTTTCAAAATATTGAACTGAGCTCATTATCAGAAGGCCAGCATTTTGGCAACTATAACGACCTCCCGCTAATGCAACTGCTAACGCAATTATGCTTTATTCTTTTGGTTTCATGATTGAAAAATAGAATCAATAAAATTACTTTGGTAACTTTGCATTAGTGCCATTTTCATACTTTTTGTTATTTTTCACACCTTGAGTGAAAGCTAGCAGCTTAAATTAGCAGCTGCAGCTGTATGAGTGCGCAGGCGTCCAATGCCCTTGCTCAGCATCGGGAGCAGAGTGGGCCATTTAGCGCAGCTCACCGCGTTACAAACTGCTAGCACAGTTTGATAGAAGAGGTCCTTAATCAACTCTCTTTACAATGGAAAGATATAATATATTTTATAGTTTTCTAGGACACATGTTCTCAACTTGTCCTTGATAATTTTATTCCTTTCATGGAATGCTTTTTGTGTTTACTTTATTTTAAACTAATATTTCAATTGTTGATCCACACATCTATTACTGCTACTATTACTACTACTTATCATTTCTACAGTATATCATTGTTAGACATATGCAGCGCTGTACATTAAACATGTAAGAGACAATCGTTGCTCATTAGATAAATATACCTTCAAAACTAAGAGCTCCTTTGATATTCCAATAAGTCAAGCTACTGTAGAATGACCTTTTGATATTGTGGGGACATTCTTTCTCTTATTTATCATAAAAAATGAGAGGCTATTAACACTGATTAAGTCTATGATGTCAGTTCATTATTTTTCTTGGACAACCAAATGAAAATTCTTCACATAAAATGACTCTATTAATTTACATGTGATAATAATCCATTTTTCTTGCTAATTGGTGTCTCAGAACTTTGCAAGCTGCAATGCAGCTTTTTGGGTCTTTATTGAATTTTTCCCCCTGATTTCTGGACATTTTTGATTCATTTCAAATCTCCATGTTGATAAAAATGTCCAGTACATACATGAACAGGTTAACATGCATTATCTTTATCTTTATCCTTTATCTTTATTTAAGTTTTTTGATTAAACACTTATCCAAGAGTACAAAGCATTGTACAAAATATTTAAAAATAGCTGGGAGAAAAACATTTCAATTTAGACATACATAAAATAATTATTGGACATACATGAACAATGGGAAAAGCGGGGGTGGGGGGAGGAGGGGAAGAACCACAATTTTTATAGAAAGAATACATAGAAGGAAAATGCAATAGGAGATGGGAAAAGTAAAAATTGCTGGAGTAGAAATGGGAAAAAGTTAAAAATTGATTGTATGTATATTAAATTTTTTAGGAATCCTAACAAATTTGGGGGCCCTTTTATTAAGTACATTGATCAGTTACCTTCAGATTCTGTATAGGTCACCCAGAGTTGGGCACTATAATTTGAATGCAGATTTCATTTGATTAATGGGCAATAAAAGGCACCAATTAGCTACTTAATTGGAGTTACTCGTGGATCTCCTTTACGCGCTATTCTATAACATGGTGCCTAACTTTTTCTGTGCGCAACCCAAAAGGTGGCATGGCCATCGGACGTGCCTGAGTGGGTCCTGGGCATTTGCGAGGTTAGGCACCATGTTATAGACTAATGCCTATCTGAGCACTGGATTTACATCTGATAGAACCAGACATAAATCCAGTGCTCAAAGTTGAATGCAATCTGTAAGCTATGCTAGTATTCTATAAAGTGGGTTATTCAAAAATCCTGCCCATCACAAAAAATGACAGATATAGAACAAATGGGTGAGCAAAGATCAATTAAATTAATTAAAGACTAACTGGAACCAAATCAAAGCAACAAAATTGCAACAGTAATAATGAAAAACATTAACCACAATAATATCAAAGAAAGAAACCGCTTATTTAACCTTTCAGTAAAAGTTTCCCACTTTTCTAGTGTCTTTATCTATAAATATCTCAATCTATATATATAAAATCGGAGGTATGTATGTGTGTATGTATGTGTGTGTGTGTGTATGTGCCGCGATCACGCAAAAACGGCTTGACCGATTTGAACGAAACTTGGTATGCAGATCCCTCACTACCTGGGGTGATATGTTCTGGGGGTCTCGCTGCCCACCTGCACACGTGGGCGGAGCTACAAACAGAAAATCAGATTTCACCCATTCATGTCAATGGAAAAAAAGTAAAAAGCTGCCATTCTCACAGTAATTCAAAAACGGCTTGACCGATTTGAACGAAACTTGGTATGCAGATCCCTCACTACCTGGGGTGATATGTTCTGGGGGTCTCGCAGCCCACCTGCACACGTGGGCAGAGCTACAAACAGAAAATCAGATTTCACCCATTCATGTCAATGGAAAAAATGTAAAAAGCTGCCATTCTCACAGTAATTCCAACTATAAAACACTTTCTATGACACTATAACCACTAGGGACATCGTTTCTATTCTACCACGGACACCATACATATAGAGTTTGTATGTTCTAACTGCGTTTGTAACTGTTTCCTTCATGCACCCCAGTTCATAATGTTATTACATTACATGAGTACTCACATATGCTGAACTAGGAACACAGGTTCCATTCTGAACCGGGAAAAAACTGCAAAACTGCATGGAGTTTCTTTTCAACCTGAGTTTCCACATATTGAGTTGTTTAAATCAATACTGAAACTTTTGGATGCCACTTATTCCAACAGATCTTCCTTTTCAGTTTAAGAGATTGCAAATTCCAGTGAGACTTGCATTCTCTATCACAATCAACACTTCACAGGGACAGACTATTACATACTGTGGAGTGGATTTAAGATCCCCCTGTTTTTCCCATGGACAACTCTATGTTGCTTGCTCAAGGGTGGGTTCACCCAAGAATTTATATGTTCTTGCTCCTGGAGGTGAAACTAAAAATGTTGTTTATAATCAAGTTTTGTGTTAGTTGTATTGTATTCATTTTGTCAAATATTTCACATTATAATTTGAATATTGTACTTTTTATAAAGCTGTAAAAAAATAATTTCATTTACCACTATAAAGTATCTTTATTTCAATCCATTTACTGTGTTATTGCTATAATTAAATACCCGTGCAACGCCGGGGCATCAGCTAGTATATAAATATATAAATAAATAAATAAATAAAAAAAGAAGAAGAATGATAATGATTAGTGATATTTTATGATATGAGTTCATTCAGCTATATGATATGCACTCCTCCTAGTCTCACTTATCATTATTTTTGTTCCCTTGGAAAAATGCAGAACAAAAAAGTGGAAAATCACTGGACTAAGCATATAGTTGAGGGAGATTTCCCTCAACTTTGTTGGTTGGGCTGAGAATGTTTTTTTTAGCGGCCCCTTGTACAGGTGCGGAGTCTATACAAGAAAATACAGTTGATTATGGAACAAATACCTGGTAGCAACGCAAAAAGCTTTAGCAATACATCCTACATCGGCAACCATGGCATTTGAAAAATATAACTGCTTGCTCAAGCTAAATCTTGAACAACTTATGGACCAAGAAAGAAAAGGTAGGATTAAATTGCCCACATAATTTGCAGAAAAATGAAATGTTTTTCCAGTAAAATTGGCAAACACATCATTCTACAAACCTGTAGTTGGTTGGTTGAGCTGAGAACTTTTCAGCAGCCCCTCGTATTACTCGCAGCCATGTCTAATCTGCAGGTAAGCACGGTTTGTTAATTGTATAGCTCACACCTTTGGATAGCCTGCACCTTTCCAGTACTTTGAAAATTTAAAGCTATGTCGACTAGTGTCATGAGGACAAATACATTTTGTTTCCTTTTTCTTGTATATTTGCTATTGTTGAATTGTTGTAAATGCAGAAATAGAACAATCTGAAACATTTAAAAAGGTGTCGAGGAAGTGAGGGTTTTTTTTTTGTTTAAAATCATCATTCTGCATGCAAAAGCTTGTATTGCCCACGCTCAAGTATAACCTGCAGAATGCCCCTTCAAAATGTAAAATCTTATATTACCAAATAATTTTCAACAAAAGGAATGGAGAAAGAAAACTCGACTTTTATGAAAAACAATTTCCCTTGAATAGCTGCTCTGGCACAGCACAGAAAATCAATCTTTAATGAAGGAAAAAGCCTCAGATATGAAGAGAGCAATCACAATAGCTCAACTTCTTAAACGTCACTGGCTCAAAAAACCTCCAGAACGTTGTAGAAAATAATCGAGAGTGATATAACTAAACAAACACCAGTTAATAGCCCCTTCCAAAGGGTAACTCGCGTTTCACGGCTGTCTGCCACTTCTTCAGGGCAATGAAGCATAGGTGCTGCAATAGATAGACAAAACCTAAGGCTCAAGTTCTTATAAAACCAGCACAAGTCAAAAACGTAAGGTTTAGTAACGTAAAGTAAGGTTTCCTACAGCAACTGGAACAGTATTGGATTTTCACTTTAAACACAGTTCAACTTCGAGGTCTTAACCGCAACATTGATTGATTCTATTTCTACTGAGTTTTACTGATTTTGTCCATTGAACCCCTTTTAACCTGTCTGTTTCTTTAAGAACAAGAGATAATCTACTGCTAGTATGATTGCTATGCCCCCTTTTGTCATCAGTGATGTCATAAGGATGGTGGCTATAGTGCACTGGCACTTAGAGAGAATGTGGAAGCTACAGGATGGAAAAACAGAAACAACTGTATGTACTAAACCTTTCTTTTTTGACTTGTGCTGCTTTTATAAGAACTTGAACCTTAGGTTTTGCCTATCTATTGCAACATCTATGACCCATTGCCCTGAAGAAGCGGCAGGCAGATGTGAAATGCAGGTTCCCCGTTGGAAGGGGCTACTGACTGGTGTTTGTTTAGTCATATCACCCTCAATTATTTTCCTCAACAATCTGGAGGTTTTTAGAGCCAGTGACGTTTAAGAAGTTGAGCTATTGTGATTGCTCTCTCCATATCTGAGGCTTTTTCTTCAATTAAAGATTGATTTTCTGTGCTGTACCAGAGCAGCTATTCAAGTGGAGGGGTTTTTTTAAATTTTTTTTATAGAAGGTAAATCTTATATTACCCACAGGGTAACTACAAAGTTGTATTATTTAGAACAGCATTTTCATTTACCTCTTTTGCTGCTCTGTGAGTGCGCAAATTGGTAGCAGCAGTGAAGAATGTGGCACAGGACTTCTTTGGGAGGATATAGGCATTCATAAAGTGTCTGTATATCTAATGATTTATTGTTCAAAGATGGATAAGACAGGATAACGGGAAAGGGTTTCCTTGTGGTGGAGGTGTGGTCTGGTGACCTTTCCAATTCAGTGAACTCCTGAATTTTTGTGCTTGAGGGTCCAAGGGGGTAGATAATAGCAGTGGCGTACCAAGGGGGAGGCGGGGGGGGGGGGAGGTCTGCCCCGGTTGCACGCCCCAAGGGGGTGCACAGCTGGCCACCAACCGGGGAATAGGCTGCCACTGCCGCCATTGGGAACAAGCCGGTTCCGAGTTCTCCCTATCTGCTTTTCTTCCCCGTGGGGCTGACCAACTCTCGCCACCCGACGTCAATTCTGACATCGGAGAGGACGTTCTGGTCCAGCCAATCGCTGTTTGGCTGGCCCGGAACATCCTCTCTGACGTTAGAATTGACGTCGGGCGGCGAGAGTTGGCGGCCCCACGGGGAAGAAAAGCAGGGAGGGAGAACTCGGCACCGATCTGTTCCTGATGGCAGCAGTGGCAGCCTTTCCCTGGCAGCGGTGGCAGCAACATGTTTCCCAATGGTGGTGGCATGGGGCAAGGCAGGAAGAAAGAAAGAAAGGGGGGAACAGGGAGCCAGAAAGAAAGATAGGGGACAGGGTGAAACAAAGAAAGAAAGAAAGAAAGAAAAAAATGGGGCACGGAGAGAGAGAAAGACAGACATAGAGAAAGAAAGGGGGCATGGAGAGAGAAAGAAAGAAGGGGCAGGGTGAAAGAAAGAAAAAAAATGGGGCAGGGAGAGAGAGAAAGACAGACATAGAGAAAGAAAGGGGGCATGGAGAGAGAAAGAAAGAAGGGGCAGGGTGAAAGAAAGAAAAAAAAAATGGGGCAGGGAGAGAGAGAGAGAAAGACAGACATACAGAAAGAAAGGGGGCATGGAGAGAAAAAGAAAGAAGGGGGCAGGGTGAAAGAAAGAAAGAAAGAAATGGGGCACAGAGAGAGAGAGAGAAAGACAGACATACAGAAAGAGAGAGGGCATGGAGAGAGAAAGAAAGAAGGGGGCAGGGTGAAATAAAAGAAAAGTTTGGGTAGTGAATGAGGTCTGGAGGAGAGGAAGCATACAGGAGGCTGAAAGAAGGGAAGAAATATTGGATGCACAGTCAGAAGAATAAAGTGCAACCAGAGACTGATGAAATTACCAAACAAAGGTAGGAAAAATGATTTTATTTTCAATTTAGTGATCAAAATATGTCCGTTTTGAGAATTTATATATGCTGTCTATATTTTACACTATGGCCCCTTTTTACTAAACCGCAATAGCGGTTTTTAGCGCAGGGAGCCTATGAGCGTCGAGAGCAGCGTGGGGCATTCAGCACAGCTCACTGCGCTAAAAAACGCTATCGCGATTTAGTAAAAAGGGAGGAGGTATATTTGTCTATTTTTGTATAGTTGTTACTGTGGTGACATTGCATAAAGTCATCTGCCTTGACCTCTGAAAACCCTCGGAATATAAATGATAATTAACATTTTCTCTGCGTACAGTGTGCTTTGTGTTTTTAAAATTTTATTGTTGGTAGATCATTTTGACTTTGGCCACAAAGGTAAGGGGGAGGGAGGGAGGGAGGGGAGCTGCTGAAAGACATCTAGCAATCCTTGCAGGCTGGACTGTGCAGGGAATTATTTTTGTAAAATCATGTTTTGTTATGTGATTGGCATTATTTAGACTTTAATTTTTATGAATGAATAGAATGAAAATGATATAAAATTACTTGCTTGTGCTATGTGCGTGCGCTGAAGGAAAGTGGAGAGAGAGTGGGCTGAGGATGCTGAAGGGAAATAGGGAAGAGAGAGAAGGGAGAAGACGCTGATTTATACATTGACAATTATACAGAATATTGTTTCTTTTTATACTTTAATATAATAAGTTCAATATAAAACAATTCAAGGCTTATGTGGATGGAATCAGGTGGTTTGCGGGGATGGGGACCGAGCTTACCAGTAAAATGGTATTTTCTTATTTCTCATTATTTGTTTTATTTTTATTTGTTAATTTGTAAAGTGGTGATTGTTATGTATCAGTTTTTTTCAAATTTACATCTACTGTCTTTATATTTTGCACAGTATTAGAGGACACGTGTTACTATTTTTGTGGTGTTGTGGTGTTGCATTGTATGCAGAGTCTGGTTTCTTGGCGGTTCAATTTAACTTTTGTCTACATATTTCTATTTTTAGTTTGTGATTATTCCATATTGGGCAAGGGTGTATCTGTCTGTGTGTATGAAAGGGACATGGCTTTCTGATAGCATCGACTGTACAGGATCAATTGACTGTGCAGGATCCGGCTTGTTTAGTTTTACAATGTATGTGTTGGTGTTCTAGTGCTCACTGCAGTGTTTAAGATGCTGCTTTTTCCTAGGTACACTCTTATTGTGCGATATGTGGATTGTTACTAAAAATCATATTTTTTATATAGATGGGGGGGGCGGTGTCAAAAAATGATGGGCCCTGGGTGTCACATATGCTAGGTAAGCCACTGGATAATAGTTGACTCATAAGGATCACACACCATTGACTAGATTCTACTTGGGGCATTTCTTAAATGCAGTCTTTCAGCAGCTAGTTTCAACCAGGATATTATGGAATACTTCCCCCCCCCCAATATTCAGCTGGTGATAGTCAGTTTTAAAAAAAAATGCTTACTGTTGCTGAATAGATTAGCTCCCAATATTTAGTGCCTTATGCGGGCACCACCACTGAAAATATTGGGCTAATTGTGCTGGGGCTGACCACTGGAGCATATGCAGATCCCAGTAAATATCTAGCCAGGCTCACATATGAGAATTACGTGGGCCCTGGCTGAATATCGGCCGGGAACCATATAACATTTTTTATGCCCCCAATAAAGACCCTTGATCTCTTCCCCCTCCCCCTATTCCATGAGTCAGAAACCCCTTGTAGTCCTCTCCCAAGAACAGTCCCCTCTCCTAGTCCAAATACACCCCTGGTCCTAGCTTTCCTCCCTGGTGGTCTAGTGGAGACGTCGGGAGCAGGAGCAGAGCTGCTGGTTAGAAAAAATGACCGCTGTTACTTCTCTTGGCATCTCACAGTACTTCTGTAGTACCACGAGGCTGCTGAAAGAGGTCACAGCAGCCATTTTATTTTTGCAGTCACAAGAGGTAGAAGAAAGGGGGCTTTGTTCCTACCCCCAACACCTCCATTGGACCATAGTAAGATAGGCAAAGGGGAACCTGCTTGGACTATATGGGGTTAGAGAGAAGGGGGTGGGGGTCCGGGATGGTTGCTTACTTATGAGCTTGGGAAGAGGGAGGGATTTCAGAGGACCGTTGACAAAAATAAAAAGCAAAGTAATGCAATCCCAGACAATATTTAGTACCAGGGCTTGCATAACTAAGAGGGTTAATTTAGGAAAACTTTTGAGCTGTCCTGAATTAACCCACTTAGCTATGCGAGCCTTGGCTCTGAATATTGCTGGCATCCATATATCCCCTGGTTCCTCCCTAATGCCTTCTCCTATGCTGTCTCTGACCTGCCCTCTCTTTTGTTGGGTGGTCTGTAGTGTCAGTGGCACTGTCCTATGAATGGCTGCTGAATATCACCACTTAGGCAGTGGTAAGCGATTTAAGCGGGCAACTGAAATTGCTTTGAATATTGGCCAGATTGATCTGGATTGGGTCAGCATCCTTTCCTACAACACAGGTTTTATATGTGCAAGCTATATAAGTATTCAAGTAGTGGCATTCTCAAACAATTGAATATAATCAATGTAGGGCTACCATTATGATGTTTTATTTCACAAAACTTCTGTGTGGAAATTTTTTCATAAAGGTGGTTAATGAATCTTTGTGCGAGTGTGTGTGGCTATTTCTTAATTTTGTGGGATAAAAAATGGGCAACACTGTTGAGATGGGGGCATCATCTATCCTTGGCTGCCTTCAAGATTTATCAAAACTGTAGTTTAACAAATTATCACAAGGACAAAAGAAGAAGGGACTTGGGTTTTTATTTACCTCCTAGGCACCTGTGGTCTTTAAAAAAACACCTATGAATTTTTTAAGTATAGTATTATAGTATAGTATAGTTTGCCACTCTTATGCTTTCAGGTGGACTTCCTGAGACATCAGACCACTCAGTGGTATAAATTAATATCTGGATTTTTAAATAAGAAACCAAAAACTGGTCTTTGGGACCTTTGTAGCATTGAGATCAAATTACTGCTTCACATTGGCCACGTATTTGGGCTTGGAGGATGAGATGTACAGTGTCTGCATTTATGAGACAAACTTTTTTCTTTTTTTGTTACATAGAGCATTTTGGACCCCGGTTCATTTGCAGAAGTTATATAGCTCTAAATCTAATAGATGCTGGCACTGTCATCGTGAAGCTGGGACATTAGATCATTTGTTATTCTATTGTCCATTGATACTTGCTTTCTGGAAATCAATATGGGGTCAAATAAATAATTTGTTAGATAATCCGATGGCATTATCCTATGACACTGTATTGTTTGGCATGTTAATGAGTGCTAAAAGCCAAATATCCTCTAATAACAATAAGCTTCTACTCATTATGACAGGGGTTGCCATACAACTGTTTACGAAAAAACGGGATAGGCTGAATTATAGCTTTTGGTAGAACTCTTTGTGTCACATATTCAAAATGGAAAGGATAATTGCCATGCAGCAGGGAAATTTTAAGAAATTTCAGGTTATTTGGGAGCCAATAACAAAATACTGTAAAGATTGAAATTACTGCATAGAATACATATTCATTTTTTCCCTTTTGTTCATACATGTCCAGGGTGGGGTGGGGGGTGGGAATATTTCATGATTTCTTTTGATTATGAATAATTGTTGGCTATAAGGGAGGGGGAATATTTGATGAGAGTTCAAATTTGATGATATATTAAGTAATGTTAAAGTATAAAATGATTGTATTTTATGCTACATTTATTGTAAATTTTAAAAATGAATAAAGATTTATTTAAAAAAAAGTATATTATTATTTTTATAGTTTTTTTTTTTTAAAATATTTTGAAATGGTTTCCTAGATCAGTGTTGCCTAACCATCTCTTGGAGACACACCTACACAGTCAGGTTTTCAGGATGACAGCAGTAAACACATATGAGAGATTTACACTAGAGAGCTGCACGGGAATCCCGTGGGGACGCCTCCTAGGGTCACGGGGATCCCGTGGGGATGCCTCTGAGGGTCGCGGGGTTCCTGCGGGGCTGGATGTACTCAGTTGCGTGGCTCCCTCCCTCCCTCCCTCCGACGTCAGCGCTGACGTCGGGAAGACTTCCTTTCGGCTCTGAGCTGCAGGCAGGGCAGGTAAGGAGACGGAGAGTAGCCTCGCGGTTCGAGTGGCTACCAAGGGAGGGGCGGTCCGCCCCAGATGCAGCACAGCTGGCCAGGTCCCCTTACTTTTGTGGCGCTTCCCCGACCGACCGACCGACAACAGTCCCGGTCTGACAATCCTCCCTGCCCTGTAGCCGCAAATCTAAATTACCTTCTTACAACAGCTGTAAGAAGGTAATTTAGATTCGCTGTTAAGGGCAGGGAGGTTTGTCGGACCAGGGCTGTTGTCGGTCGGTCAGTCGGGGAAGCGCCACAAAAGTAAGGGGACCTGGCCGGCTGTGCTGCACCCGGGGCGGGAGAGAAGGAGGGGGGAGAAGGATGCTGAAAGCACTGAAGACAAAGGGGTGGAGAAGGACGCTGAAAGGCCATGGGGAAGACGGGCCGGAGGGGGGGAGGACTCTGAAAGCACTTGTGGAAGACAGAGGAGGGAGAAGGACACTGAAAGCACATGGGGAAGACAAAGGAGTGGAGAAGGACGCTGAAAGGCCATGGGAAGGGCGGGTGGGGGGAAGGACTCTGAAAGCACTTGTGGAAGACAGAGGGGGGAGAAAATGCTGAAAGCACATGGGGAAGACGGGGGGTGGTGGAGAAGGACGCTGAAAGGACTTGGGGAAGCAGAGGGGGGAGAAGGACACTGAAAGCACATGGGGAAGACAGAGGGGGGAGAAGGATGCTGAAAGGACATGGGGAACGCTGAAAGGAAATGGAGAAGAGAGAGTAGGGAGAAGACGCTGGCAGGGAAGAAGACAGATGCCAGACTATGTGGGGAGCGGAGGGAAGAAGATGGGTGCCAGACCAATTTGGAAAGGGGAAGAAAGGGAGAGGCACAGTAACAGAGCAAATGGAAGATGCAGAAGGAAGAGAGACAGTGGATGGAAGGAATTGAATGAGAACATGAGGAAAGCAGAAACCAGGAAACAAAGGTAGGAAAATAATTCTATTTCTTTCTTTTTTTTTTTTTTTTTTTGCTTCAGGATAAAGTAGTATATTAGTTGTGTTGATAAAAATTTATAAACATTAGAGGCTCTGGTAGAAACCCATTTACAAAGTATGTATTCTTCCCAATTAATATTTCCAAATTAATAAAGTGTTTTTGCTTATTTGTAAATGGGTTTCTACCAGAGCCTTTAATTCAGTAGCATAATTAAATAACTATTTCTGAAGTTTATACGTACGGGTGGGGACGGAGGGGATTCCTCGCGGGGTCGGAGGGATTCCTCATGGGGATGGGTGGGGACGGGTGGGATTCCTCACGGGGACGGGTGGGATTTCTGTCCCCGCACAACTCTCTAATTTACACACAATAGGGTCATTTTTACTAAGCTGCATTAAGCATCTAATGCAGGATTTACCATATGCTAGACCAATGGTTACCAACCCTGTCCTGGAGAACCTCCGGGCCAATTGGGTTGTCAAGATAGCCCTAATGAATATGCATGGAGCAGATTTGCATACCTGGCACCTCCATTATATGCAGATCTTTCTCATGCATATTCATTAGAGCTATCCACCAGGACAGGGTTGGGAACCACTGTGCTAGACAATAATGCAGAGCAGTGTTTCTCAGCTCGGCCTTGGAATACCCCCTTGCCAGTCAGGTTTTCAGGATATCTATAATGAATATGCATGAAAGAAATTTGCATTATAATCGAGGCAGTGTATGCAAATTAAGTTTTTGCATATTCATTGTGGAAATTCTGAAAACCTGACTGGCAATGGGGTACTCCAGGACCAAGTTGAGAAACACAGGTGTAGACCCACTAAATAGGAGACATCTACAAATGACACCTAAAGATAGGTACCTTGATTAGGACACCTTTGCTGATCTAGGCACCTAAATTAACCCCACTTTTACAAAACAGTGCAAAAGGTTTATAGCGCTGGCCGGCACGCTGAATGTTCTGCAGAGCATTCAGCATGTCGGCTGGTGCTTAAAACCTCTTGCGCAGTTTTGTAAATGGGCGGTTGTCTAAAAGGCTTAATCGGCACAGATAATTGGCAATTGACAACTCATAATTGACATTAATTGCACTTAATTGGATGGTAGGCACTTTGGGTAGGTGCCCCAGGCACTTACCAGAAAATAGATGTAGTTGTGGTGGATCATGGGCATGTTTTCCTTGTAGGCACCTATTTTGGACTTAGGACCAGTAAACGCCTGGCATAAATAAGGGTGTGCCCAAGATTAGGATGTCTATCGATAGCTAAGGCCACTTTAGGCACCACTAAGTGCAATTCTATAAAGTATACCTAACTTTTATAAAATCACACTTAGCACTGCACTACTCAGTGCCTAACCTTTAGGTGCCATTTCTAGAATTGGGGCCTAAGTGCTTCTGCTTTAACTGGGAGCAGCTACTGCATACTAATCTAAATACTGTATTTACATACAACCTGCAATAAAAAAAAATTCTTTATGCAGTATTAGTTTTAGGCTTGCCATTAAATCCTGCATTACAGTGCATTAAGCATAAAACACTCTTTAGTAAAAGGATCCCTCTATGCAGATATCTCTAAATTGATAAGGACCTAATTACGAGGGGCCGCTGAAAAGTTCTCAACTCAACCAAGAAGAGAATGAAACCATGAAACTTACAAGTTACGTCACACTTTTCTTGACACTTTTTGTTTCAATAATATGAAATGAAACAAAAAAAGTGTCAAGAAAAGTGTGTAACTTGTAAGTTTCAGTGTTCCGCATCATTCTCTTCTTGGTTGAGCTGAGAACTTTTCAGTGACTCTTTGTATTGTGATGTCATAATGCCTCTTTTCACCAATGCCTGAGAGCCAACCTCATCAGTGATGTCACAATGGCTTGGTTTCCCTATACTTGTGCCCATTTACTAGATGCATTTGCCTCATTGAAACAAAAAGTGTCAAAAGTGTGGAACAACTTGTAAGTTTCATGGTTCTACATCATTCTTTTGGTTGGGCTGAGAACTTCAGTGGCCCCTCATATGTATCCTTTACTTACATGGAATAAATAAATATCTTGTAAGCAGCAACCCAGTGTAATTAAACACAAAAGGTTAAAAAATATAAAATGCTCAACTACTGTATAATAAGAATGAACAAACACATTAAGGCCCCCTTTTATCAAGCCGCATAAGGGTTTTATATCACAGGTCGCTGAGGTTAAAGCTCAGATTATCAAAGGAATTCTATGAGCGTCGGAGCTTTTACTGCAGCGGCCTGTGATAAAACCCTTATTGAACTTGATAAAAGGAAGCATAAAATTTTTAAGTTAAAAAAAATAAATAAATTACTAGGCCCATAGTAGCATAAGAAGGAACTGTCACTGCTACTTACCTTCTCCATGTTCATTGCAAATTACATTTTTATTTCAGTATAATTCTTTGAAGATTTTTATTTCATTCTGTAAGAATGAGTTTGGGAAATGAATTGTTTGCAAATTTCTAATTTAATGCATCATCAACATTACACTTCACAGCATGCAATCATGCTTGACTCCCCGTAAAATGACAATTTCAACTTATAAAACTGAACAGATGTGTTGTTTAAAATCTACATTAAAATTACTTACAGATAGTGCAAGTTTAACTATTCTAACAGAGAAGGAAGTAGCAGTGGGTATATCAATAATGCTTTTTATACTGAAGAAGTTTATGAGGCTTTCCACATTTTCACCTTTAAATTTGGTTAATGGAATTGTTTGAAACATTTAGGGCTAGATGCACAAAAGTCAGCGATTGTCGCTAAACCTGTTATCACAGCTTTTTTAGTGATGATCGCTTTTACCGACCCGATGCATAAAACGGCTCACCACATGTTTTTCCTCTCAACTGCCCATTTTCCGATCCGACCATGCAAATTAGCTCCCAACATCTACAATAGGTATGGGAGGGGGGTTCAGGGAGTGGGAGTGAGATTCAAGGAAGCATCCGTGGCAGGAGGGAGTAGGCATCTTTCCTGCTTTTTTTTTTTAAGGTGGGGAAGATGGTTAGGTGGGTTTAGTGGTGCGGTAGGAGCAAGGTAGGAGCCAGGGCTAGGTAGGAGCATGACATGGGAGTATTTGGTCAAGCAGGAGGGAGTAAGCATTCCTCCTGCCATTTTTGCTGCCATGGGGCAGATTGTGCATGAATAACACATGTACAACATCTGTGTATGTTTTGGTGTGATCCGCCTTGGATAAAGGTGAAATATAAATAATAAGCTATAAACCCAATCTATCTACCTAGTTACTTCTAAAAGACATGAGTCTCTACTTGAACTCTGTTCATCTATCATCTTTACCTTTATACACTACCGTGTCTCACCCAAACATGATCAAATTTTTCAATATATATTTCCCCTTGAAAGTTAGCTTTACAAATTCTACTTACCTGGAAGAGTGCCAAAAAAGCAAATAAGGTTAAATTGTATTGAATTATTCAAATTGCCTCAGTTGTCTCAGAAGAACAATTTGTACAGTATAATAATTTGAATATATATTTATAAATATTGTAAAATGTAATTGACTTTATTGAAGGTGAAGTCACACTTAAGCAGATATAGCTGGCCAATCTGCTAATAAAATAATAATTAGCTAGCAAATATTAAGTCTGGTGCATGAATCATTAGATTTGTAGGAGAAAAAAAGATGAGTAATGGCTAAATTAGGAACAAGTTATTCCAAGTGGATTAGTAATTGCAAGTTGTGAATGAAATAAAATGCTTCTAGAGCTGAAGGAAAGCTTGCAGAGTAACTATTCACAGAAGGAAAATGAGCATTGCAGAAAATAATTATTTTTCATTTACTGAGATTTAAAAAGATTAAAATTAGAATTATTAACTGTTGGTACATATTCAAGAAATAATACAAATGCTAACATTAAGGGCTCCTTTTACAAAGGTGCGCTAGCGTTTTTAGTGCACGCTAAACGAAAAATACTAATGCAAGCTCTATGGAGGCGCACTTTAGTAAAAGGAGCCCTAAAATAGCATTTTAAATAGTGATACTCAGCAACTGACTGCCAATATTACAACTAGTTATTTCTGGGTCAATATTGAAACAGAAAAACACAGGAGAGTCAAATCCACAGGAACAACACTCAGACATGATGGACTTATCCACTCCATCGTGTCTCAATATTGAAACAACCATGGTCAATGTTTGTTTTAAATGCTTGCTACAGTGTTTAGATTATTCATATATATTCAGCACTGCATATGAATACCAAGTGGTCTGAAATTTATCCAAATAACTACACTATAAGGATAGTTGAGTGAATATTGTTATTATCCATATAGTAGAATGCCAAGGTTTCATCCTCACTCTACCCTGGCTCTATCTGGATAGACCTGTAAAATTTTCAGCTATACCAGCTATATATTGCTACTGAAAATATGCAGAGAGCGCCATCTAGGTCACTTATTTGAATAATGGATTTGTGTTCTCTGGATACTGTCACCTGCCAGGGCTGCAAGAAGACTGCGGGGAACCGCTGATAGGTGGCAGCACGGTTCCTGCCGTGACTCTCAAGGAAGGAGACCCTACAAAGCCATTACAGGGTTCTTTGGTTTGAATAAAAAAAAACCAAATAAACCCAAAATGCTTCAGATCATTGCAATCCCATTTTAATCTACAGTCAACAGGCTTTCTGCACTGCCTGCTACTCAATTTTAATAGTTCCTCAGGGAGTTTAAAAAAAAACCCACAAAATTATTTCACAGGCTTTTACTCCAATAACCAACAGTTCACAGCAGCCACTTTGTATTGCAAAAAAAATTCAAGCATTTCTCCCAGGTAAGTAACACAGAGTTCAGGATAATGTCCTGGGCAGCTTTATACAGTTCCAAACAAGGAAAAAAAAACCACAACACACCACAATCCCACTCCCCTTCCTAGAGACCTGGGCTTCAGTTAATTCAGGCCTTCTCTTCACCAGTAAAAAAAAAAACCCTCATAGAAACACAGTATTCTTTCTCTCATTACAGTTCAATACTATTGCCTCCCTAGGCCATGGCAACTCTCCAGTTCCTGGGAACTGAGACAGAATTGCTGGGTTCACTCTAACAAAAAGCTTTCAACAAGCACCCTCAAAATCCCTACCCGAGATATTCAGTGAACCCTGCCCCACAATTCTGGAACTCACTTTGTTGCCATAATCCACCTCAGTTCCGAGGCAACAAACAAAATCCCCCACCAGCTTTCTCTCTCACTGCACAGTCCCAGCTGGTGCACAGCAAATCAATCACAGCTGTGTACAATTCTAGCACTGCTCCAGCCCAGCCCCTACTGCTGTGAAAAAACAAACTTCTCCAATACAGTTCCTTGGTAGCTACTTCATTTAGCAAACTGTCCCAACAAAAATATCCAAAAAGGGTAAAATAAGTCACTGGCAAGAAACTGCCAAATTCACATCCATTTGTTCTGGGTCAGCTCCAGGCATTTCAAAAGCTGCTATTTCCATAGTTTCTTCTGGGGCTTCCAGCTATGAAGTACTCTGAGATTCAGGGCTTTCCTACTTCATTGATTCCTGCTTGGTGTCTTGCCCTTGCCTGGCCAGAAGAGTCCTATCTGTCAGGTCTTCCTGAGCTGCCTGCTTCACACTCTTTGAGAGCTATTTTAAACCATTAAGTTTGAATAAGGCTCTCCCTTATATTATTGGTATGCATCAAACAGGATTTGTTGCTCAAAGACATTCTTCAAATAATACCAGATTAGCTTTTCATATTTTACATTTAACAAAGGATATGAAGGATCCGGCTTTCTCTGTATCTTTAGATGCAGAGAAGGCATTTGATCGGGTAGAATGGACTTTCATGTATCAAGCAATGGATTGGTTTGGTATTGGTTCTCGATTTATACAAATTATTCAATCCCTGTATAGCTCCCCATCTGCTAGATTATATATAAATAATACTTTTTCAGAAAGGTTCTGTTTAGAAAGGGGAGTTAGACAGGGTTGTCCATTATCTCCTTTGTTATTTGATATTGTTTTGGAACCTCTACTTTTAGCTATTCAACAATCAAAGGAGATAGAGGGTATTCCTTATGCAGGTCGGGAATATAAAATTTCTGCATATGCAGATGATATATTGATTCATTTGAGGAATCCTGAATCAACTATTCCACATTTACTGGATTTGATTGATAGATTTGGAAAATTCTCGGGTTATAAAATAAATTGGAATAAATCAGAAATTCTTCCACTAAATGTACATTGTATAAAAGGCTTATTTGATTCGTTTCAGTTTAGTTGGAAGAAAGATGGAATAAAATATTTAGGAATTTGGATAAAAAGTACGTTGGAAGAAACAATGAAGGTAAATGAAAAATCCTTATTACTAAAGATTACAGAATTGTGTGAGCAATGGAATCATTTGCATTTATCCTGGTGGGGGAGAATTCAAACAGTAAAGATGATGATTTTACCTATAGTTTGTTACCAAATGAATATGTTACCAGTTTATTTTCAAGAGTCCTTTTACAAAAAATTAAATAATATTCTGACAAAATTTGTTTGGCTTGGGAAAAAACCAAGAATTGCTTTAGTATCGTTGCAAAAACCAATTGTGGAGGGTGGGGTAAATTTTCCAAACTTTTATAGGTACCATCAAGCCTATATATTGCGTCAAGGTATGTATTGGATCCTCCCTGAACTTATAGATCATCAACCGGATTGGTTATATTTGGAACGGAAATTGGTGTCCCCTATAAACTTCCACATGTATTAAGTATCAGATTTCATAAATATGCTAAGGACAACATAATTTTATTGGATACTTGGAAAACAATTAAATTTATTGATAAATTAACAGAGGTTCCAATAATGAATTCTACTTTACAGTCCTTATGGTTAAACTCCAAGATTCAAATAGGCGGTGCTGGGATCGCTTGGAAGAATTGGATGCAGGCAAATATTAGGACATTAGATTATCTTATTTCTAATGGTAATCTGCTTGAGTTTTCACAACTGCAGCATTCATTTGGTATTTCGAAGACTCAACAATATAGGTTGAAGCAGGCTATTCAGACGGGGTTCCCTGAATGGAAAAATTTAAAAACTTATTTCAGCTTGCAAATCCTTTGCTACCAAACAGATTTAATAGGACATCAGGCTGTCCAGTGGTATAAATTGATTTCTGGATTTTTAAATAAAAAACCAAAAAATAGTCTTAGAGACATTTGGAGTATCGAGATAAAACAGTATATTTCTGTTTCTCGTTGGCCACGAATTAGGACTTGGAGATTAAAATGTACAATGTCAGCATCTATGAGACAAACATGGTTGTTTTTATTACATAGGATTTTTTGGACCCCAGTTCGGTTAAATAAAGTAGATAGTTCTAAATCTAATAGATGTTGGCATTGTCATATTGATATAGGGACTTTGGATCATCTTTTATTTTTTTTGTCCATTGATACTTGGCTTTTGGAAGTCGATTTGGGGGCAAATTAACAATATTCTTCAATCCTCTATTCCTTTGACATATGAAGCAATAATTTCTGGAACAATTCTTCATGTTAAACCCACTTTGGATAAAAATAATAGTTGCCTTTTCATGATTTTATCAGGAATAGGGGTTCAAATGATCACATCTAATTGGAAACATCATGATAGGATTAATTTTAGTTTTTGGTGGGTAACTGTATGTGCAACATATAAATATGAAAAGATTATGGCAGGACGTTTAGGGTTTATCAAATCCTTTAATGGGGTTTGGGGTCCATTAACCAATTTTGTCACATTATAATTAAAGTGATTCTTTTTTCTTTATGTTAGATTCCTTTGCACATCCAGGGTGGGTTGGAGGGTGGGGGGTGGAATATTTATTTGGAAGAATAAATTTATTTTTTTTCGTTTTTATAATATTGATAATATAATATACATCATTACTGTTTATAATTAGGTTAAGAAGGGATTAAAAATTGTTTAATGTAATAATCCTGATGTTAATAATGTATTTTCATATAGTTTTTCTGATTTTTCAACTGTATACATTATAAAGTTCAAAATATCAATAAAGAAAGTTAAAATGAAAAAAAAATAAAGCCACTCCCTAGCTTAGCTGGCTGGGGCACAGGCTCGTATGCTCTCTGACTCCCTCTCAGTTCACTGGGCATATTACAGCTGGGGAACTGACTGCACTTTCTATGGGCACTTGCTCTTCTGACAGGTTCTGGCTCAAGAATAGATGCTGGGACAGGATCAAGGTCATTTCCTTCAGGATAGGCAGCCCTGACTTCTGCAGCCTGTGAGGCTCTATATTCAGCTGATTTTCTGCCCCTAGGAACTGGTTTAGTAACGGACTTTACCATAACAAGTTCATCACTAGGGATGAAAATGTCACAATACGTGCCTTTGAATATCAGGGCCTCAATTTTTATATATATAATATTTCTTTATTGGGCAAAAGCAACTGAACAGAAAACAAAGAGACAAAAGTGCATCCTCATAGTCCGCCACCTACCCCTACGGGGCAGAATACATTCAGAACAACGCAAGTATCAAAGTAGGCAGATATCAAAAATGGAAGCAGAAGCCCAATACAATTTTCTATTTTTAAACCAATCCTCCCACCCCCCACAACAACCTAGATAACCCAAAGACAAAATACAGAGTTGCAAACCACCAACCAAACCTCACCCCCCCCCCCCCATACCTGTGTGGGAATCAGTCCATACGGAAAAGAGAAAAGAACAATAATTAGAAAGGAAAAAGAAGAAACAATGTCAATCATACACCCATCTAGGAAAAGCAAGGAAGAAGAACAAAAGAAAGGGAAAGAAGACAATATTCCCCATCAAGAATAAAAAAAAAGAAAAAAAAAAAGGAAAGAAGAAAGAAGGGTAAAATGGTAAAAGAAAAACCTCCAAAAATAAATTTAAGCACAAGGAGAAGCCACTCATAACCTTCCCATTAACAGTTGAGCAACAGGCTTCGCTCTCTGTGCGTAAGGGACAACCAGTACACCTCCCAGACATCCTGAAATTTAGTCCAAAGACGCTCCACACGTGTCCCTACTGCCCTCCGTTCCAAAAGAGCCAGATCAAAAAGTGATAATTGCCATTGGGAGAAGGAAGGAGCATACGTCGCCCTCCAAGATATCAAAATGGCCCTCTTAGCCAGTAGGAGAGCTTTGAATACCATCATCCGCTGCCCAACAGAGCATCGCGGTAAGGCATCGCCATCGTAAAATAGGGCAATGGTGGGGGTACATGCAGGCAACGAGGGATACAAGGATGTCAGGGACACCCACACCCGCTGCCAGAAGTCCCGGATCCTAGGACAAGTCCAGAACATATGCCCCAAGGTGGCAGAGGACGCCGGACACTTAGGACAACAGGCATGAGCAGCAAATCCTGCCCGATATGCTCTCTGCGGTGAGACAAAGGCACGATGAAAAAATTTATATTCCTGTTCTCTATGTAACATATTATAAGTGAGAGTACGGAGAAAGACAAAACAATGGGAAATCAAGGTGGATGGAATAGGACTCCTCAAGTCAGCGCTCCATGCCCCTGCCAGCGAATCAACCCGCTCCGTGGACTGAGAGAGCTGTGATGCATTGACAAAGAACCGCAGCCGCGGGATCGAGTCCTCCCACAAAGCCAAACGCCGACTAAGACTCTTTGCTACCGAAGCAGACAGGGAGGTCCCGTCAAGACTAAGAATATAATGCCGAAGTTGTAAATAACCATAGGGATCCACTCGATCTAGCCCGTATAAGGACGCTAACTCGTCCGAAGAAAGAAGATTTCCTTGCTCGGTAAGAGCATCCCCTACCCTACGAATCCCATGTATATGCCAATGTTGGAAGACTCGATTATCCCTTCCCGGGCTAAATTGTAAGTTCCCCACAATGGGCAACAGTGGGGAGATACTATAGTTAACACCCAATTGTTTACAAAGCACCCGCCAAACAAGTCGCATATAGGACCAAATCACATGCCCCCGTAACATCGGATCCAGCTGAACGGAGGGTGCATGCAACAAAAATAACCCAGAAACAGGACACAAAAAATCCCTCTCCACCAAAAAGGTCAAGAAGGAGGAGCTCTCCAAGCACCAATCCCGAACTTGGCGTAAGCCACATGCCAAATTATATGAGCGTAGATCTAAAAGGCCGAATCCCCCCTGCCCCTCCGGGAGCATCAAAACGCGCAAGGGTAATCGAGGCCGTCGTCCTTGCCACAGAAACACCCGTAGTGCACTATATAGCTCCTCCAAATCCCTGCGGCGTAGCCAAATCAGCAAAGTCTGTAATAAATAAAGCCACCTGGGAACTATCATCATATTATATAAGAAGATGCGTCCCGCAAGGGAGACCGGCAGAGCCCCCCATAATCGTAGACTCTCGACCGATTTCCTAAGTAAGGGTCGCACATTCAACTCATAAAGGCGTATCAAAGAAGAAGGGATCTGTACCCCCAGATATTTCACCTGCCGGGAAGCCTCCTTCAGGGGGAAGTCAGACCACATATGAGAAACAGTTAAATGGAGAGGGAGCGCTTCTGATTTGGATACGTTAAGTTTAAGACCTGAAAGCTCCCCAAACTTCCTAAACAACTCTAACAAGACGGGAAGATTGGCGACCGGATCAGTTAAGATAACCATGATATCATCAGCAAAGGCCATACTACGTAAAGAGGAAGTGCCCACCTCTACTCCAGTGAGCCCGGGATGCATACGAATGTGAAGTAATAATGGTTCCAAGAATAGAACATAAAGCAAAGGCGACAGGGGACACCCCTGCCGGGTACCTCGGTGTAGGGAGAAAACCGAAGAGGCAACCTCATTTATGAGCACAGCAGCCGTAGGATTGGAGTAGAGGGTATGAAGTGCCCTCATATAGAATCCAGCCACCCCGTATCGATGTAGTAACGAGAAAAGAAAAGCCCACTCAACCCTGTCAAAGGCCTTTTCGGAATCAAAGCTAATAGCCAAGGCAGGTATCCTCCGGGAATCACAATGCGCCAAAGCGATCAAGAGCTTTCGGACATTGTGACCCGCCTGACGACCTCTGACAAAACCTACTTGGTCAACCCCCACTAGAGAAGGAACAAGCGGAGCCAGTCTATTAGCCAAGATCCGAGCTAAGATTTTGAGGTCAACGTTGATAAGAGAAATAGGTCTATAAGACTCCACCAATAGAGGGTCTTTGCCCGGTTTGGGCAGTACCGTAATTAACGCCTGATTCGAGCAAGATGGGAAGGAACCCCCAGCCACTGCCTGCTCATAGAACTGTCTCAGGGGGTCAGCCACATAACCCTGAAGAAGACGATAGAATTCCCCACTAAATCCATCCGGACCAGGGGATTTACAAAGAGGTAAGCATTTAACAACCCCCAAAACCTCCTCCCTAGTAATAGGGGAGGACAGACCCACACTTTCAGACTCTGGAAGCCGGGGCAAAGGCAGAGAGTCTAGATATGCCTGAATCAGAGAGTCCCGGTCCACCACCTCCGCTGTGTAAAGGGAGCTATAAAAGGAGACAAAAAGCCTTTCAAAATTGGACTGTGCTGTGACCAGCCGTCCCCCAGTGTCTCTAAGTGAAGTGATGGAGGAGGTACCTCTTCATGCCTTGGTCAACTGGGCCAACATTCTGCCAGGTCGATTACCAAAGCGGTATAACTTATATTTGTAATAAAAAAGGGATTTTTGGGCTCGGTCATGTAAGAGGGCATGGAGCGCTGATTGGGCCATCTGAAACGCATGTTTATGAGCCACAGAAGGAGAATGTAACAACAAAAGTCTACTCTCCCGTACTCTACGTTCAAGAGCCAAAATCTTAGCCGCCATCATTTTCTTCCGACGAGCACTATAGGCCAGTACAGCCCCACGAATCACTGCCTTGGCAGCCTCCCAAAAGAGAACACCATCAACCGCATGTACCCCATTAAACTCGACATACTCCCGCCACTGCTTCTCAATATACAGTTTAAAATCAGGGTCTGAGTAGAGCCCTACTGGAAAACGCCAGCGCCTGCTACCCCCAGGGGATCTATCCGCAAGACAAACATCCATCCAGACCATAGTATGATCAGAAAGGACCAGCGCTCCTATCTCGGCTCTGTGAACTGCAAAGAAAGAGGTACGCGAAAGAAAAATATAATCTATTCTAGAGGAAGAGTCATGCACCCTAGAAGTATGAGTAAAATCCCGCTCCCCAGGATGGAGCGTTCTCCAGACATCTACCAAATCTAAAGTATTCACCCAGCCATTAAGCCCATTATCCGATCTCCGGGAGGAACCGGCAGACCCCCTGGTAGAGTCCAACACAGGATCCAAAATAGAGTTAAAGTCCCCCAGAAAAATTTTATGGGCCGCAGGAGTCTGATGTAATGACAATAAGACCCCCAAGATCTTTTTATAAAAAACCCTTTGAGCACTATTAGGAGCATATACAGACATCAAAAGGACAGGTTGCTGATAAAGGGTGCCCTGAACCAATACATAGTGACCCTCCGGATCCGAAATTACCCCAGACATGACAAAAGGTAACGATTTATGTATCAATAAAGCCACCCCTGCCTTTGCCTTTGGAGATGAGGCAAAATAGCATTGACCCACCCAGGATTGTCGCAGCTTACCATGTTCCTTCTCCGTAAGCTTAGTCTCCTGCAATCCCACAATGTGAGCCTGATGACGAGCCAAATGTTGTAATATCTTAGTTCTTTTGATCGGGGAGTTAATACCAGACACATTCCACGTCACACAACGCACTCCCCGCTTAGGTATCATCCCAGGCAAGTACCCCAAGATGCCAGCCCAGAAGAAAAACAGAAGTGTCCTGCCGAGAGTCCCAGCCCTCCCCTCGGCAGCCAAACATCCGGAACACAGACAGACTCAATTTCCCAACATCCACACAGATCCCCACCCCCCCTCCCCACTCCCCCCCCACCCCTAACACCACCCACCCGGACTCCCCCAAACCCCAAAGACCACCACTCCAAAGAGGGGACACTAAAAGGCCCATGTCCCCCCCCTCTCCAACCTCCCACATATCCACAACCCCACACCCAACATAGTATAGAAAACAAAAAAGAAAAAAGAAAGAGAAGGGACAAAACAATGTTCACAGCAACTCCTCTTCCAAAATGTGCAGAAAGATAAATCAAATATGCCTGCGCACATTCAAGCTAAATACTGGTACAGCACCAAACAAAGTCAAATATAACAAGGAGTATAAGATAAACAAAGAAAAAGCTCTAAACAAGTACTGTCTCTAATGCCAACAGTGAGATAAGGTCCAAAAGGGCCCCGTATTGGTATAAACCACTCTCCCCGGGGCATCCAGTCCAACAAGCATTAAGCCACAGAGAAGACTCTTCATTCTTCAAGGGCTGGGTGCCAAGTCAGGGAACCATAAAAGTACTTGTGCCCGTGCGGCATCACTAGAATCAAACAAGAATGGCTGACCATTGTATAGCACCCGAAGTCTGGCAGGGAATTGTAGTGTGAAGCGCAACTTCTTTTCCGTGAGGTGTTTACAGACAGATGAAAAGCTCCTACGGAGTGATGCCACCTGAGCCGAGTAATCCTTGAATAGCAGGACACGCTGGTTCTGGAACTGAAGATCTTGTTTATGTCTATAGTTCTTTAATAACAAATCTTTGATGGCAAAGTTAAGAATCCGAATGATCACCACCCGAGGCCTGGTAGCACCCTCCTGCCTCCTGCCCAATCGATGAGCTCGCTCTATGCGTAAAGGGCCCAGGCTATGTGCCACTAGCAACTCCGAAGACAGCCATTTTTCCAGCGTGGGGAGGAGATCCGCTTCCAGAACAGATTCTGGAATACCCACTAATCGTAAGTTGTTCCTTCTGGAGCGATTCTCCAGATCCTCCAGTTTCTCCTCACAGTGAATCACTTTGCGTTGCAAGCTCTGAAGCTCCTCCTGGACTGAAACCAGAGAGTCCTCCGCAGAGCTAACACGTTGTTCCACCTCAGCAACTCGGGCGGAGAAGTCAGCAACCGAAGTGGTAAGAGTTGCTAATGAATCTTGCACCTCGTCAAATCGAGTTCCCAGGGCAGCCACCACCGCCTCTGTCAGACGAGCGATCATATCTTCGCTCCCGGAATCCACCACATCGGCCGCACCCGCCATTTTCCCCTCACCACTAGGCCCCGACCTCAATCCGCCACGCTTCTCCTTACTCGATTTCGTTGCCATTTCCACCCCTCCCTTCTGCACAAATTTGTCCATTAGCCCTTCCGAAGCGTGAAAGGGGTGCTGGGGTAAGATATTTGCCGAGGGCCTCAATTTTTAAAGATAGAATATATAAAAAACATGGTACTCCTGTCATACTTGTTTCATCTCTCATCGGGGCCTTTTTATTAAGTTGTGTTAATCAGCTAATATGGGGGTTTATTATGTTCTCTTAGGCTTCTGTAGCTGGTGTCATGATTGTTGCAGTTGTCCGGGCCTCGCCTTGTCTGGGTAGGTAGAACCAACATTTCGGCGGTATAGAAAAATAAAGTTATTATTATTATTATTATCATGCTGTAGCTTTCTTCAAGGTATGTTGTGAGGTTAGCGGCTTGTTTTTATATAAAGTAGGTCCTCAAACTTGATTGGATGGGGCTTGAGGTGTTTGAAGCAGGAAAGTCCATTCGTTATGAATTTGAATCCTGACAGGAAAGTCTGTTGGTCACAAATTACAATTTTGGTGGGAAAGTTCATTGGTCACAAATTTGAATTTTGGCACTAAAAACAAATTTGGATTTTGGAAGGTAAGTCCGTTGGTCATAATTTTAAATTCTGGTAGAAAAGAGGCTGGAAAACTTCAGAGAGAGGGATAAGGCATTTGTCCTCAGCCTCAGTCCTATTTCTGCTAAATTTCTTTTCAATGAGCAGTTGCTATGATTTGTTTATGGAGAACCCTTTATCTCCATTGAAGTTATTGGAGTGTCTTGCTATTTCTATTTCCTCTTTTATTCTTCTTGGCCATCAACGGTCTTCTTTCTCCAAGACTTTTGTGTTCTCAAATCTAATTGTATGACCAGCTTCCTTGGCATGGAGGGCTACTGCTGGGTTTTCAGTATTGCATAGCTTGTGGTATCTCATGTGATCTTTCAGCCTATCCTCTATATGGCATTCAGTTTTACCAATGGACTTTCCTTCTTCAGTCACCTTAAGCCCTAGCCAATCAGGTTTGAGAAACCAATATATATAAAGGCAAACTGTAGACCTCACTACACACCCTGAAGAAAACCACAGGATGATGGCTGAAACGTCGGTTCTACCTATCCAGATGCATCGAGACCCGGACAACTGCAACAATCATGGGGTTTATTACATTGTAGACAGTGGTACAGACCCATATGATATCGGAGTGGAAGGGATCTAGGCATGACATAGGAGGGTATAGGTATGGTCCACTGTAACAGCTAGCATGCTAGTCTGTAGTACATACTAGTTTTCATGTCTGCCAATAGTCTAGCTGAATTTACTGTCACATCAAAAGAACACAGTGGGCTGGATTCTGTGTAGGACACCAAGTCTCAGAAGCCATCTAAGCGGCTTTTGAGAATCGCATAAGGGTGTCCTATATAGAATCACGCCTATCCTCATGGACAGATGATTAAGCCCACCTAACACTACAATTCTCTAAATGGCTTATCGCAGCAAGGGATCTCCCTGCCGTAATAAGTTTAGGGATAACCCCCCCCAAAGACTACCAGCAGGAGGGATGCCCAGTCCCTCCTGTTGGCCCCCCAACCCCCAAACATTGCTGGCTGGAGGGATGCCCAGTCCCTCCTTTTGGACATCCCCCACCCCCCAAAAAAACATCGCTAGCAGGAGGGCTACTGGATACCCCAGCCACTCCATAAAGTAGACCTGTTCGGACTCTCCTCCTTCACCACCCACCGGACTCCAGCCCACCCACACAGACTCCCCCTTTCCACCCCAGGTGGCCCAGCCCACCTGGAACCCCCCTACCTTATGCTGATGGCCTACTGGAGGTATTCTTCTTGCCTCCAGCTGGCTGGCCCACCTTCACTCGAATGGCAGGCCTGCCCTTTCCTAGTGCATCGTGGGATGCACCAGGGAGAGGCCTTAGGCCCTGATTGGCCCAGGCACTTAAGGCCCCTCCTGGGATGCACTGGGAGTGGCCTAAGATTTTGATTGACCAGATCCCTAAGGCACACAACCTGTTCACAATTTGCTATTAGACTGCAACACACATAGTAAAAGTCCATCTAAGAAAATATAGGTTCAGAATCCACTGTGAAATCAGAAGACTTTAGCGAGGGCCCTCAAATTCTGAACATAACATAGAGTTCCAAAAAGTGTTTCAAGTGTGACTTGGTGGGAGAAAGGAGCCATCAATTGCCTTTGTTGGGCCAATCAAAGTGCACATATGGGAACTTAAGTTACTAAAATGGTTAAAAGAAATATTGGTGGACCAGTTTGAAAGATTTTATGAATCAAGACCAGTATCTTGAAAACTATAAGAGGGGTACACTGCATAACCACTAGGATACCCTTCTGCTTTGCAGAGATGTCTATGTGGCCATTCTTTAAGAATGCTGCCAGATGTCCTTGTCTCTATCATTTTACTGTTCATGTGATGGACATTCCAGTTTGAAAAATGGCTGTTCATGCTCGACATCATCAGCAGACAGGCATCCATCTCACTTATATCAGCTTTGAAAATTCATGTGAGAAGAATGTTCATTTGTGATGTTATGAGCTGGACATATCTATTCTGACTTGGGCATCCTTTCAAAAATGTTCCTCAGACTCTTATTATAATTTCATTAATTTGTAATTCTATTTTTGTTGTCAAGATATATGCTTGAAAAAATTGACAATTTGATAAATAAATTTTTTTTTAAAAAGTCCCTCCACGTTTCTAGCCAATTAATTACAGAAATAAGACAGCACTGAAATGAAGACTATTCCAGAAAATCAGAATTAGCATAAGAAATAAGCAAGATATCATTGGTGAAAAAAAAAAAGAAACTACCGTATTTTCACGCATATAACGCGCACCCGTGTAAAACGCGCACACGGGTATAGCGCGCGGGGAACACAAATTTATGTTTAAAAAATTTAATATAGCGCGCACACGCGTATACCGCGCATGCTAAATCCTCTTCCCGCTTACTCCGAACCGGCATCCTCCCCCCCCCCCGCTCGCTTACCCGCGTTTTACAACTTTTTTTTCAATCCAATCCGGCATCCCCCCTGCGAACCGGCATCCTCCCCCCTCGCTCGCGTTACCCCCCCTCCCCCGCGATCCTACATCCCCCCAGCACCAAACATCTCTTACCCGATTGGGCACCGGCACCAGCACCAATGCACAGGACGTGCCAGTGCCTGAAGATCCTCCCTCGTTGGTTTGGGCTGGGCTGGGCTGGGCTGGGCGGTGCGATGCAGGAGAGATAATCCTTCTTCCTGCGGATCCTCCCTCGTTGGTTTGGGCTGGGCTGGGCTGGGCTGGGCGGTGCGGTGCGATGCAGGAGAGATAATCCTTCTTCCTGCGCCGGGCTGGACTAGGCTTTGAGCATTTGCGCATGCTCAAAGCCTTCTGGTCTCGCTCTCTCCGAGAAGAGAATCTCGGAGAGAGTGAGACCAGAAGGCTTTGAGCATGCGCAAATGCTCAAAGCCTAGTCCAGCCCGGCGCAGGAAGAAGGATTATCTCTCCTGCATCGCACCGCCCAGCCCAGCCCAGCCCAAACCAACGAGGGAGGATCCGCAGGAAGAAGGATTATCTCTCCTGCATCGCACCGCCCAGCCCAGCCCAGCCCAGCCCAAACCAACGAGGGAGGATCTTCGGGCACTGGCACGTCCTGTGCATTGGTGCTGGTGCCGGTGCCCAATCGGGTAAGAGATGTTTGGTGCTGGGGGGATGTAGGATCGCGGGGGAGGGGGGTTGATGCGAGCGGGGGGGGGGGAGGATGCCGGTTCACAGGGGGGATGCCGATCGGATTGAAAAAAAAAGTTGTAAAACGCGCTCACGCGTATAACGCGCAAGGTTATGCACGGTTTGTAAAATCATGTATAACGCGCGCGTTATATGCGTGAAAATACGGTAATCCTCACATCATGAATTATAATAGCTAGGGGACTGAAAAATATATCGAAAAGAAGAAGGGAGGTACCAAACCCTGAGGAACACCACATGATAATGGAAGAGAATGCAATGAGCTCCTTTCCAAAAACTGAAAAAAAGCTTACAGACAAAAAAAAAAGGTGAAACTCGCTGTAATACTGTACAAAAAAAGCCCAAGGTAGATAAATCTATGGAGCAGAAGAAAATGATCAATGAGGTCAAATGCTGTCATAAGATCCAATGATATTATAAGGGCAATAAGAGGTAAGACTGCAGTTTATTAATATAACAAAAGGGGCAAGTCCAATATTCAACTCATATATCCAGCGTGATGAAAAAAGTCCAGAGCACACATGATAGGTCAAGTGGAATAGAGAAACATTTATACTTTAATCATAGAAACTTGATTAAACTGAGACCATTGCAAGCAGAACGAAACTTGGTAGATTGCATTGGATTATTATCCAGTATACTAGTCAGCTGCAAAAAAGCCAGCAAAGCTGAAAATCCCTGAAGCGAAAGGTGAAGTTTTTCATCATATTGTCAAAATATTGGACTAAGTCATCTGCAATAGGTTGTAAATGAGAACTAGGAACTGTCTATCAATTAGTTTGGTCACCACTCTAGAAAAGCATTGCAATTGAGAGGCAGCAGTCTCATTAACAGTAGTACAGTGTGATTTAACTAACTAAATTTGAGAATGATAAAAGTGAAGCTGAGCCTTAGTCACCTGTAAATGGAAAGCTGTTCTAGATCTCCACCAGATGCTTTTAGAAGTAATTGTTCGCAGTGGTACTATGTTGTCAAGTGCAGTCTTCAAAACAGAGTTCCATGAAGAGTCCTGGTCCATTTTAGAAGTAAAAAAAAAAAAGTTCCCAGATAAACAAGGCCAAAGACATGATAATAGAGGAGTGAGCTCAGTCCATAGGCAAGAAGGTTTTGGGTATATTTTGGTTGGGTAACTTAACCAAAAGGTTATACAATAGGCTAAGGCCAGGCCACAGAAAAAAAATGTTGAATAAAGTGGTCAGCTTTGGGGACCAGTTCCATTTTAGATAAAACCATATCAAATGTATGTTCTGAGAGAAAGTAAAGTATTGATGAGGGTTCAAATCCTTAAGGAAACCTAATAACTCTGTCTTGTGACTTATAGGGATCACCCAAATGGAAGTTAAAATCACCCAGTTCCAAAAGATTAGGGTAAATGACTACTGATAATGAAACAATTTCAGAACTTCCCGAGCTGTTGAATGTAAAGTAGAAGAAGAAACTAATAGCAAATGATGAACAGGCTGTGTGTTCAGTTTGATCAAAAGAGCCTCTGGGTAAAGAAGTTTATCTGTAGAAAGTTCTGGAATGGGTATGGTGTTTTTATATAAAATAGCCACACTACCACCTCTCTTGGAAACTCTAGGTATAGAAAGAATTGAGAAATGTGAAGGAAAGCATTGTGTTGAGACAGGTTCATCGCATGTTTCAGTTGAGCGTAGTAAATATATTTTAGAATCAATTATGAGATTATAAGTCACCCTTCCCTTTTACAAAACCACAATAGTGGTTTTTAACTCAGGCCGGCGTGCTGAATGCTCTGCGCTGCTCTTGACACTCAGAGTTAAAACCCTGGCCTACATCTTAGGCACCTAATAGACGCCTAATTTCAGTTTGGCATTATTCAGTAATGGGTGCCTAAGTGTGATTGACCCATCCCCCTCCCTCTTCTCCACCCCTGCTCCATCCTGACCCCTCCTGCCACATATGCACTCCCCTTCCCTTCCCCCATACCTTTTTAATTTTCAAGGTGGGAGCAACACTGCGAGTTTGCCGCCTGCATCATGTTGGCCCAGAAGTGACGTCATATAGAGAGAGGCAACACCGACGCAGGCAATAAATTCCTAATGCTGCTCGTGCAGGGAAAATTAAAGAGGTATGAGGGAAGGGGTGCATATACGTGGCGGGGGGAGGGGCCTAGAGAAGGATGGGTATCTGCACCTCTTACAGAGATCACGCCCAAGGCAGACTGCCCCCCCCCCCTTGCACCCCCTTACTATGCTACTGATAATAGGCACAAAAGTTGTTAAGGGCTCAGTAATGAAGTGCCTGGATATGGTGCCTCTTTCTCGGTATCAGTGGTGCTGATTACAATGCCACTCAGATCAGGATTCCGCAAAGGGCAGCACAACACAACCGCCTGCAATGAGAAGCCGAGCAATAAAGTACAGCATAGAAGCTGTGTGTCTGGAATGGTGTGCTTTGCTGTCCCATCAAGGAACATAAATTCAGTTTGGATCACTTTTATTGCAAACACTACAATAAAATGCAAAGTATACTTTAAAAAATCTTGATGTAGTTGTCGATAGCACAGGTACAATCTGAAACAGAAGTAATTGTATTTGTTATATAAATGGATAAGCCTTTTAGTTCAGTTTATCTGATGCAGTCACAGTAACAGCCCTCAGTTATAGTCTTAAATTATATAAATTGCTTTTTGTTCTCTTCAAATTACAGCTCATTAAAGATTAATTGGCTCACAAAAGAAACTTCCACTTTGCAGAATATAGGTTTAATGTGTGTTGCTATATTGGTCCCAGGAGAAACTGTACACCTTCTGATACCTCCTGATATCATTTATTAGGCCAACGGCAGCGCAATATTTCATGCATAAATGTAATTGTGTGCTATATTTTGAATTCTTATAGTTCTCCTTCTTCAGAGGCCTCAGAACCAATAAAACTGAAGGTGTAACATAGTAAATGATGGCAGATAAAGACCTGAACGGTCCATCTAGTCTGCCCATAAGTTATACTCATCAAAAAATACATGATTATATTAACTTGTCTCTTCTTTGATATTTCTGGGCCGTAGACAAGTCTGGTATTGTCCTAGGTTCCAAATGCTGAAGTTGCCTTCCAAGCTCACTCCAGCCTATCCAACCATCCTGTTTGCAGAACATCTACCATAAAGTCTGGCCAGTAACATCCTCCTGTTCCATATTAGTAGAGTTCACAATGATGCCCACCCCAACCCATCCTATACCAAATCACTATTTATAGAACACAGACCGTGCAGGTCTGTCCAATACCGGCCTTAGTTTTTTACATCCTGTACATTAATCGTCCTTAAACCATTAACAGATGGATTCTAATGAGAATCCACACTTTGGCAGGGAGTTTAAGGAATAAAGAAAGAGAAAAATGGGGAGGGGGTCTTTAAGTTAAGAGCTAACAAAACAGCATAAGGAAGAACAAAAATCTTACTAGAACTGCAACCAAAATATTGATAAAATCTACAATTATAGTATGATAACCTTCTTGTGGCTCTTTTTGGTTTATACTCTGCCATTTCATGAGTCGCTGAAAGACTTTCAAATGGTAATGAGTTTCCCCATAGACACAGAATGAGAGAAAAGCCTTGAAGGACCAAACCTTTGCTAATAATTCTATTACTTGGTAGGTCTTTATTTTACAAAGGAATGTGGAGACCTACTTTTCTTCATTGACTAAAAACACATAAAAAATATGCACCTACAAAACTAGATTCAATACATGGTGCTCAAAAAATGACGTAAAAAAAATCAGCATGGAATGTTATTCTATAATCGGCACTCCAAGTTTATGGAATAGCACTTAGAGCAGATTTCCTTGCCAAATTTTGGGTGCAAGGATTTACACCATCTAAAACCTGGTATAAATCTTGGTGTGGAATTTAGGCCTGGATCCCTACGTAGTATTAATTAATAATGCGCACATCCTTAGTGAATGCCCTTGACTTGCCCGTGCCAATTGCATGGCCATTTCCCTTATGAGTTGTGTACTATAAGAGACATGTGCAGATCTTTATAAAACAGCTTAGCAAGATGCATGCACAAATCCAAATTGTTGCCAATTAACATCAATTGTTAGCACCCAATTATTGGCACTAATTAGCTTGTTAGTCAATTTAGTTGTGCGTGCATCTCAGGATAGAATGCAATTTTGTGCATCATTTATAGAATCTTGGGGACAGTATATAATTTAGACAGAATCACTTACACCAACCTTAGAGCTGGCACGTGTGAGCCTAAGTTCCATTCATATGTGTGTAACTGATAGTATTCTATCAATACAAGACCATATTCTATAAACAGTGCCTAGCGGCGTGGCTGTAAATCAACCGCTAGGTTCTATTTGAAGAATCACACCTACACCACCCTAAACATAGGCGCCGCTCCATTAGCTCAGCTTTTCACTCACCTAATTTTGCGATGTATATGTCAGAAGCCTAACTCAATCACACCTATTCTCCACCCATTACCATGCCTATTTTTTAAATAGACATTATTAGGCATCCATAGGCATGGGAAGGCACCTCCACTTAGGCGTTGTATGAGTTCGGTATCAAACTCTTAAATTTTAATTTTTTTTTTTTTTTGATTGGCTTAATTAGCGTGGATATTCAAACTTAGGCATCACTAGGTGGCTTCAATTAGGACACCTAATGGCACCTAATATAAGTGTCCTTTATAGAATATGGCCCTAAGGGGCAAATTCTATAAACGGTGTCCCGATTGTAAATGGTGGTAGGCATCCTACCATTGTCTAACTAGCCATTTGGGATGCACATTTAAAAAAACAAACACCCAGAGGCAGGCAGCCTATATTATATATGTTTTTGTGAGCCTAGGGAGACACATAGAGCAGCCTAAGCTTGTCCAAAGCATGATTTCACCCGTAAGTGGCCTTAGGTGAGCTTAGGTGGCCCTAAGTGTCTCTCTAGTGCTGTGATAGGCATCTGAAATGTAGGCCAGGAAAATGCTAGCCTACATTTCAAATAGACATGGTTGCTGTACTGATCACATCAAGGGAATCTCCCTGCCACAATCAGGTTAGTGGCCACAGCACGTTCCCCCACGAAGTCAGCTGGCAGGAGTGATGCACACTCCTTCTTACTAGAACCCCCATGAAAGCTTTCCCCCAGCCCGATACCTCCCAAGCCCACCCAAATCCCCTGTACCTTTTTCTTGTAGGCTAGTCAGAGGAATACTTACTTCACAGAATGGTGGGCCTTCCCATTCCTGGTGTATCCTGGGATGCACCAGAGAGGGGCCTAACATAGAAACATAGAAACATAGAAATAGATGGCAGATAAGGGCCACGGCCCATCCAGTCTGCCCACCCTAATGACCCTCCCCTACCTTTGCCTTGTGAATAGATCCCATGTGTCGATCCCATTTGGCCTTAAAATCAGGCACGCTGCTGGCCTCAATCACCTCCAGTGAAAGACTATTCCAGCGATCAACCACCCTTTCAGTGAAAAAGAATTTCCAGGTGTCACCTCGCAGTTTCCCGACCCTGATTTTCCACGGATGCCCTCTTGTTGCCACGGGTCCCTTGAAAAAGAAGATATCTTCCTCCGCCTCAATGCGGCCCGTGAGATACTTGAACGTCTCGATCATGCCCCCCTCTCTATGCGCTCCTCAAGCGAGTATAGCTGTAATTTGTCTAACCGTTCTTCGTACGGGAGATCCTTGAGTCCCGAGACCATCCGGGTGGCCATTCTCTGAACCGACTCCAGTCTCAGAACATCCTTGCGATAATGCGGCCTCCAGAATTGCATACAGTATTCCAGGTGGGGCCTCACCATGGATCTATACAATGGCATAATGACTTACGGCTTACGGCTGACAAAACCCCTGCGTATGCAACCTATGTCTGTCTTGCCTTGGATGAAGCCTGCTCCACCTGACTGGCAGCCTTCATGTCCTCACTGACGATCACCCCCAAGTCTCGTTCTGCTACCGTTCTACTTAGGATCTCACCATTAAGGGTATAAGTCTTGCATGGATTTTGGCTGCCTAGGTGCATAACTTTGCATTTTTTTGGCATTGAAGCTGAGTTGCCAGGTCCTAGACCAGCGCTCTAGTAGGAGTAGGTCGTGCATCATGTTGTCGGGCATTGAATCTTCGTCCGTTGTGCATTTGCCCACTACATTACTTCCCTTAAGAAAGGCCTAAGGGATCTGGCCAATCAGAATCTTAGGCTACTCCCAGTGTATCCTAAAATGCACTGGGAGAAAGACCTAAGATTCCAGTGGGAGGGGCCTTAGGCACCTGGTAACTTCCTTCCCCTATTATAAACCCATTAATATACATTTGTTTGTTTGTTTTGTTTATTTCAATTACATGTAAAATATAAATTCTAAAAACTTGTTCTCTGAATATAGTATATTCTTTGCTTGTAAATATTGTTGTAAAACTTGCACCAGATCTTTTCTCACTCTTTAAAAATAAAATATCAAAATATCCAGAGTAAAGGTATGGCTTCAACAAGTTAGCTTCCAGAGGGAAGATATTGAGAACCAAAAGTTCTATTACTGAAATACTTCAGCTGTTTAGCTGTCACAACAGAGTGAAAATTTATGTCTTTGTATGAAGTGAAATGTGCCTCCATTGTCATTCATTGACAGTGAACATTTAGTTTCAATAATTTTCTATCACAATATGGGAGCAATGAGTTTCAGAGCCAATATTGTGGCTGCATGAAAATTTGTTTTATGCCTTGCAAAAGTTTATAGAGTAATAAAACTTTATTGCTTTTCATGACATCTTCTGACAATTAAAGGTGTGAAGGTGTGACTGGAACAATACCATATATTCCCAACTGTTTAGATAATAATCTGGTGCTGTTATAATAAAGATGACGTTAATAAACATCAAAACTTTTGAACTGTTGATATACAGTAGCTGTGTTTTTATATTGTTGCATTTTCCCCTTTAGACAGGAGACATTTAGCCTACACAATTGCCAGCTGTAGAACCTCTATGCAATCCTGTGCACATTTTCTGAAAATATTTATTTTTTTCAACCTCTTATTTATGAGTTGGAATATAGCATGGATGTTTGACATATAATTTTGTCCTTCCTGATCATCAGCCATTGAACTGTTAATTATTGAAGTTCTAGAAGATACCTGCTTTATGCTTGTATTAAAAAGGCCACTGTACAAGAGGAACGTTACCAGCAGAGGTATAGCTAGTATTGAGCGAGCCTAGAAAAATGCCCAGGGTTACCTAATGGTAAGGGTTGCCTGCACCTGAACCCTCCATTCCATGAATCAAGATCAACCATCTCCCCCACCCCAATGCTCAGCTACTTACCTACCTACTGGATCCTCCACAGCTATAGTGTCAGAAATAGCGGGACGTAGTAAAGGAAAGGTCCTGCTGGCCAAAAGGCAGTCTTTAGTACTGTCTTTGATGCTGTAGCTGTGGAGGACACCATGAGTGGGTAAATAACTGAGCATTGGGAGGGGAGGTTCTTTATCTGTGGGTGCTGGATACAGGGGAAGTGCACAGACGCACTGGGGGGGAGGGGCAACTTGGTCCTTCTGCCCAGGGTCAACTGACTCCAAGCTTACCACTACTTACCAACATGGAAAAATCACTGGCTATGTTGTGGGCATTCTAGGGATGGAGTCAGCACTTGGCCAAGCTCCGCTATTCAGAATTTAACTAGCTAGATTTAGCACCAGTGGTGTAGTAAAGGGGGTGGGAGCAGAACACCCTGGGCGCCATTTTGGTGGAGGTGCCAGCTCCTCTCTGCCCCCCCATGCCACGCTCGCGCCCTCCTTTCCCCTGAACAATTTCTTCAGCCTGCTGCTTGTACCAGCCTGGCTTGCCTCTAAAATCACTTCCGGGTCGTGGGGCCAAGAAGTGACTTCAGAGGGAAAACCAACACCAGTGTGAGCAGTAGACCAGAGAAACTGCTCAGCAGTTGAAGATTTAAAGAGGTATGGGGGAAAGGGAGGGCACGAGTTTGGTGAGGGAGGCATGGAAGGAGTGGGGGGTGGGAGGGAAGACGGCGCAGGGAGGCACCACCAGTCTGGGTGCCTTCTACCTTCACTACGCCACTATTTAGTGCATTAATGTGGCTGCAGAAATCACAGGTCTATCTTTTATGCACTAAACCATGGCCAGTTAAGTTATGAACATTTACTTAACAAAATTTGATATTCAATGCCAAAGCCTGGACAGGGCCTGGTCTCAAATATCTGGGAATAATGCCGGCAGTGGTAAGCGAAATGCTCACTGCTGCTGACTGAATATTTATCCCAAAGTTGCTAAATCAGAAGAGAATTGTGAAAAATTGCAAGACGACCTTATGAGACTAGGAGGTAAGGCATCCAAACGGCAAATGACATTTAACTGCTAATTGCATGCACAATTTTGGCCACATATCCAAATTGTGCACACAATTTAATTAAATAGCAAGCTAATTAGTGCCGATAGTTGGCATTTTAACAAGCAGTTATTAGTGTTTGTTAGAATCAATTTCAAGTTACATGCCTAAATGTAGGGACGGTATCTGTGCCTAAATTTTATGCATGAGGCAAAACAGTTGCGTGGAATGGACAAGTCATGAGTGGGTTGTGGGTGGATTGGGGGTGTTCCTTTGAGCTACACACGTAATTACAGAATAAAGGCATCTGTGCCTAATTTAGGCGCTGGCATTCGCACCATGTTTTTGTTATGGCAAATGGTTGTATCCAGATTTAGTTGTGGTTCCCTGGTATAAGTGCTATTCTATAAACAACTTATAGAACAGCACTTTTTACAGCTCTGATTTTTTGGGCGCCATATACAGAATTTAGCTCCAAATGTGAACAAGTGCAAAGTGAGGCATTTTGAGATATGAACCCAAACTACTGATACATGATGCAAAGCCATGGTAGCAATCCCTGAACAGCAAATACAACAAAGCCCATTCAATTCCTATGGGCTTCATCACATTTGCTGTGCAGATCACTACCATGACTTTGTAAAAAGGGCCTTAGGAGTCACTGCCTAGGAAAAAAATTTTAGGTGTCATCATAGATGATATATTGAAAAACCCTCTGCTCAGAAAATATGTTAGGAATTGTTAGGAAATGAATGAGAAATAAAACTGAGAATATTATAATGCCTTTGTATTGCTCCATGGTATGACTACCCCTAGAATATTGTGTGCAATTTTGGTCACTACATCTCAAAAAACAAAAAACATGTACTAGAGTTAGAAAAGGTACAGAAAAGAATGCCTAAAATGATAAAGGGGAAGGGACAACTTCCCTATGGGGAAAGGGTAAAAAGGTTAGGGCTTTTCAGCCTGGAGAAGAGACAGATGAGAGGAGATATGGTAGAGGTTTAAAAAAAAAACTGAGTATAGTAGCATGGACAGACATGAATCTTATATTTACTCTTTTTAAAAATACAAGAACCTGTGAGGCGGGGGGGTGGGGGGGAGGGCACACAATGAAGTTACTAAATAGTAAATTTAAAACTAAGTGGAGAAAATATTTTTTCATTCAACTTACAATTAAACTTTAGAATTCATTGCCAGAATGTAGTAAAATGTATTTATTTAAAAATTTATATACCACCTATGATCTAAGCAGTTTCCATAAAATGAACATACATAATTATAAACACAAAACTAAAAAGTAACAAACTTCCATGCATGCCGATCTAAAATTGCAAATTTCACTCACTCTCAGCAAACAACCAAGTCACAGCCTAGAAAATCTTACAGTCTATTTATAACATAGATGATCAAAAACTGTCTGCTTGTGGACTCCAAAGAACAAAACCAATACAGAAACTACTTATTTCATAAGGGACAAATTTAACCTTGAGTTGGATTGGTTCTACAAATAGGTGTCCACAAATAGTAGTTATCATAGCTTAGCAGGTTTGAAACAAGGTTTGGATAAGTTCCTAACAGTCCATAACCCATTAAGATGGTGTGACATTTGATGTCTTAGATCAGAGCCCTCCCTCTGATCCTTTGGGTTTCTCCACATCACTTCCAATCTTTCTGGTCGTGCTGGTCCTTTCCAGTCACACTGGGCACTTTAAGTCACTCTGGTCCTTTATGGTCAGTTCTAGTCAGTTCCAGTCACTCTTGTCCTCTGATCATGCTCTCATCACCTTTGAACACTTTAGATCTGTGACCAAACTCTGGTCACCTCTGAACATTTTAGCCCTTTGACCATATTGTAGTCACATTTGAACACTTTAATTATGTGACCATGCTCTGGTCACTTTCACATCATTTCTGATCTCTCTGGTCATGCTGGTTCTTTCTGGTCACTTTCAGTCATTCTAGTCCTTCTGATCACTTTATTTCTGGTCAGTTTCAGTCAGTTCCAGTCACTCTTGTTCTCTGACCACACTCTGGTCACCTCTGAACACTTTAGCCCTTTGACCATGCTCTGGTCACCTCTTATTAGGTCAGAGATTTACCAAGGGTTAGGCATATCCCAGCAAACTTCCTTCCCCAGAGTTAAAAACCCTGGTCTCCTAGTCTTGATTCCCTTTCTTTCTCAGGATGAACCTTTGTTCACCCCTCTTTGGGATATATCAGGGAATTCCCTTCTCCTTTCTTGTGTCCTGGGACTCATCCTCTACTTCTAGTCCCTTTCTGTTTTCTTCTAGAAGACTTTCCATTCATCCAAACCCAGCTACCTTTCCCATATATAAATATGTATGCAAATGAGTTTTGATCAATCTCTCTGTGGGGCTTGTTCCATCTTTAGACCCAGGTTATCTTACAATATTAGTTTTACAATAGTGGTGCCTTCTTATCTTCTCTTATTCCTAGTGATGGGATGTACACCCCATCACAGATGTACTTGGATAAATCTACTGCTTATACCCAGGATAAGCAGCATAAGATTTGATTTACACTTTTGAGATCTTGAAAAGTATTTTAGACCTGGATTAGCTACAGTTGGAAACAAGATATTGGGCTTGATAGACCTTCGGTCTGTCTTAGTACACTTACCCCTCCGCGGTTTCAATTATTCACATTTTTTTTTGTTCCCTGGCTCTGCCCCCCAATTTACATTACTGCTCCCAGCGTTGCACAGAGAAAATTGCTGCTCCCTTGATGTGCCTTGTTTTCCAGCTATTGGATTTCATCAGCAAGCTAAGTCTACTTTAAGTTACAGCGCTGTAGGTCAGGTTATTCGCGGTTTTTAATCTTTATTAGGGCTTTTTTTTTTTTTACAGAAAAACCGCGAATAACATAGGAAAGGTTATTCGTGTTTTTTTGGTACTCACGGCTATGTTCCCCCTGCATCCACCGCGAATATGGAGGGAGAAGTGTTTAGTAATACTTATATACTTATGTGCTTTAGCTAATTCATTATATCATACAATCCATCTCAGGAATTCTCCAGGCTTGAATATAAAAATAGAATAAGAAAATAATGAGGATTGCTCAAAGTATGCTAGTTCTTGTTTTAGTTTAGTATTCAAGTCTCTGGAGGACAACACTGAAATAACAGAAAACAAGCACAGAGACAGGAAATAAATGTTCTGCTGAACGCCTTTGGCTAAATTCCTGTGCCCATATTGACTTCATACATTTCAAATTTGTGCTGACCTCTCTCCAGTCTGCTCTTTCACATGCTAAACAAGACTATTACACCAATTTGACTAACTTTCTTGACTCTAACCCTCAGTTTCACTTTACCACACCAAATTCATTCCTCAAATTGCCTTCATTTTCTCCCCAAACTATGGCTAAGTATTTCCATGTCCAGACAGAATGTATCCAGAATATATTACTAACTGTTCAGGAAAAGGCCTCAGAATAGGAGCCTACGTACAGTCCTATCACAGACTGAGACTTCAACGTAGCAGCTCCTTGCTCCAATCATTGGCCAAAAAACCTGAAAATTTATTTAATTCACTTTAATTATTTTTAAAATAAATATGTATACTTTTTTAAGTTTTAAAATTTTTTCTTCAAATTATTCTAAATCTTGTGGATACACCTCTCTGATGGTTTGAGAGAGAATATTTGACAACTGGATACTGAATACTTATCTCAGCGTTGTCATTGCTGGTTCAAATATTGCCTGTTCACTGCCAATATGTTGCCGACGTGGCCAGCGTTTCGTGGACATAACATTCGGTCCACTGCTTCAGGGACAGAGGCAGAAACATTAAGGCATCTAAAATATATAATCAAATCATACCGTAAGAATATTATCATTCAAAATTTCCTTATAATCAAAAGTAGACAAACTTACTTCTCCGTTAATCGTTGCCAAAAGCTCACAAACAGAGGAAATATGGCACCGGCAGTACTCTTTATACTTGTGCCTCAGCGTGCTGACTAGGCAACGTACCGGGACGTTCTGACATCATCTAGCCCGACATTAACCCTTAACGGGGAGATTTAAAGCCCGAGAGAAAACTTACTATTAATGTTTTAGTAAAGATTACATTAGTAAAAATGTTGCCATTCAAGATTTTTATTCAAACCGCCCGGATCAAGGGATCCCAGACGATTGATCCAGCGCTGTTCATGCTGGGCCAAGTAACGTTTAAAGTCGCCCCCTCTTATGTTCTGACGAACAACTTCAATGATAATCGCCTTAAGGGAGAAAAATTCATGATCTTTTTCTATGCAGTGTTTAGCCAGTGGAGCACCCATTACTTTGTTTTTAATGTTACTTTTATGTTCTGTTAGTTGAGTGGTGAATTTTCTTGAGGTTTGTCCTACATACAGTAACCTGCATGGGCATTGCAGAACATATACAATTCCTTGTGATTTACAGTTGGAAGAGTGTCTTAAAGAATACTTTTTATTATCCCTAGGGTTACAGAAAGAGTCAGACGTGATCATTATCTTACACATCTGACAGGGCCCTCAGCTAGAGTGACCAGAGTGTGTCACTCCAACATCCCCATCACTGTCAGGGAACGTGGAGGGACACAAAATTTCTCTGAGGTTACGGTTTCTTCTATAAGCTATCCTCAAATGGAAATCCTGAAACACCCCAGCGATCTTTAAAATTTCCCAGTGTTTCCTCAGGGACCGAACAGTTTTGTGGCAATCCCCTGAATATGTGAGGACACAAGTCATAACCTGATCATCTACCTTCTGTGTTTTATCATTTCTGGGGGTTAACAGAGCCTCCCTATGGTTATAGTATGCCCTTTTATAAGCTGCTGAGACTACTTTTAATGGATAAACTCGTTGAAGGAATTTTTCTTTCAGGGCAGTCGCCTGTTTTTTAAATTCAGTCGTGGAGGAGCATATTCTCCTTATTCTCAAAAATTGAGAATAAGGTAAACTTTTCTTAAGGGTAAATGGATGAGCACTCGAAAAGAGAAGAGAGGAATTACAGTCAGTGGATTTAAAGTAAACTTGCGTTGTAAATGTTCCATCTTTAATTCCTATTTGAACATCAAGGAAGGATATCAGCCTGTCGCTATAGGTATATGTAAACTTAACTTTTGAATGACAAGTGTTTATATATGACAGAAATTGAAGCAATTTGTTTTCTCCTCCATTCCAGATTAGAAAGATGTCATCAATATACCTAACTCAATATTAAACAATAATGGGGAAATATACAGTGTTACTCTGTGAATAACTATCAATTTGCGTATTACTAGATTTCACAGTTATTGTATCTATATATTCTATTCATTAATAATTGTGTATCTAAAATTATTACGGTGGTGTGCTCAGACCTGTAACCCAATAAATAGTGAAGTCACTACAATGAGTTTAACAAGGGGACCATCATTGCAACCACCTGTCCCCGACCCTCCCTAAATGAACTTGAACTTATTCAGATACTATATTTGTACTTATCTGAATGGAGAGGTTTTTGTTGTTGAACTTGGTCTAGTTAAATCTCAATGGTGACTGTGTTCTAACAGATAAAGTGGCAATTAAAATCCAAAGGTGATTATTTTTATCGTCATCAATTCCCGTCCCCCCGACTCGAGTTTCGTCTTCTTCGTCGGGGAGGGACACTAGAAATTTAAATCAAAACATGGTCATTAATTCTATTTAACTAAATAATTATATATATTATACGAAAAGATCCAAGCTATAACTTATCAAATTACTATTTCAGTTTTTTACTAATATAAATTATCTTGTTACCTGATACTGGCTAACTGCGACCAGACTCGTTCAAAATCTTCTGGCCATCTGAATAACACTACTGTGACTATGCGCTTATAAGGGAAGCTAAGCGGAAAAGGCTGTTCCTGTTAAGCCCCGGATGTAAACAACGCCAGGGAAGTACGGTAATATACTATATGGCTAACCACTCTATATCCACATTCAAACCTCTTGGATGCAAGGTCTGCCAATTATATATAAAACGCTGTTTTTTTTTGAATTAACATTTTCGATATATCCCCTTCTGTGTTGTGTATCTGTATTAACACCGTGTATTTGAGGTCATCCAATGCATGTGATTTTTCCATCCAATGAGATACCAGGGGGGCGAAGACACGATTTTTTCTTATGTTGCTCAGATGTTCTATGATTCGTGTTTTGATCATACGCATCGTTTGGCCTATATAAAATTTATTGCAGGGACACTGTATGCAGTAAATCACCTTTTTGGATTCACAATCTGTTCCTGTGTTTAATTTGAAGTGTCGTCCTTCCGATCCCGGTATTTCAATATGATTCGTGTCTAATATATAACGGCAGACCCTACATTTACCACAAGGTTTATGGGAAAGTTTATTTCTAGTATCGTGATGATTCAGATTGTGTTTTAACTGTTCACCTAAGTTTTTTGCTCTGGAAAAAGCAAATTTGGGCTGATTGTATAAAGATGGATAATACTGCAATATTGGCCAATATTTTAATATAATATGCTTTATGGCATTACTTTTGTTGGTGTAGGGCATAACACAAACTATATTATGCTCTTCTTGCTTATTTTGCTTGTCCTGCATTAACCATGATCGGTGACAGTTTTTTGCCCTTTTCCACGCCTTCTTAACGGTTTTTGCAGGATACCCCCTGTGTATAAATCTGCTATACATTTCATTAGCCTCTTTCTCAAAATCAGTTTCCTCTGAGCATATTCTCCGTAATCGGAGAAACTGCCCGGTAGGGATACTGTTTTTTAATGGCCGTGGGTGAAAACTCTGATACTGTAATAAAGTGTTTCTGTCCGATGGCTTTTTGTGTAGAGTGGTGGAGATATATTGATTCTGTTTAACGATTTTTATATCTAGAAATGTAACTTGATTTTTATTTGTTGTATATGTGAAAGTTATGTTTCCATCTTTTGATTGAGTTCTTCTAGAAATGTATTTAAATTTTCTTCTCCGCCATTCCACACAAAAAAGATATCATCTATGAAACGCTTCCAGCATAAAACATGCTGGAAGTGTGGTGAAGTATAAACATATGTTTCCTCGAACTGAGTCATATAAAGGCAAGCAAGTGTGGGGGCCACACTATAAAGATTACAAGGAAGAAGCTTTACGTCAATTACTTGATACCACATACTATACAAGGTTACAGCAAGATCCTACTATACAAATTAAATCAAAAATAGATGGAATGATAAACACCGCCAGGGATTTACAAATACTTACAACCAAAGAAATTAGATTCCTAACTAGCGATTTTCCCAGGATACCAAAAATCAATTTTATACCCAAAATATATAAATCAGACACTAAACCACAGGGACGCCCAATAGTTGTTGGTACAGGGTCAGTCTTAGAACCTATATCTCAATATTTGGATAGTCAATTAAAACATTTAGTTCCTCGGGCTGAGTCATATATTAAAGACTCAACTCATTTTTTACAGGTCATAGATCAACACTCTCGAAATTTAGTAACAGAAGATTCAATACTTGTAACGGCTGATGTAGTGGCGTTATATACTAATGTCCCACAGAAGGAAGCAGTAAAATTAGTTAAAACTCAATTACTGAAACTGAAATTAACAGATCTTAAAACATCTTTATTGATTGAATTAGCTGAATTAGTTATTTTCAACAATTATTTCAAATTTGAAAATGATATTTTCCTTCAAACAAAGGGGGTGGCAATGGGGGCTACAGTGGCCCCCACACTTGCTTGCCGGTTGGGCCCATGTGCCTCAGGCCGCACCCCCAGGTGGGACCTAAGGCTCCAGGGCCTATTCTGATTGGCCCACGCGCCTTAGGCCCCACCAGTAGGCGGAGCTTTGGGACGGATGGGCCAATCTGGCCTCATTCCGTCGTTGGCTGCCTGCCGGACAGGCGGGTTTGGCTCCCGTCTGTCCGGCCAACTACCAAAGGTACGGGGAAGGGGGGTGGGGGTGTCGTGGGGGTCGGCCAGGGGGGTCGCGGGTCGGCTGGGGGGGCGGTCGGAGGTTCTTGGGGGGGCGGTCGTTGGAGGGAGGGGGGTTTGCGTCGAGGGCAGGAGGGCCTGGGATCCCTCCTGCCCGTAATGTAGTGCGGGGTGGGGGTAGGGGGTCGCCGTGGCCAGGAGGGTTTGGGCTCCCTTCTGGCCCGATATTGTCGGGGAGTCGGCGGTCCTTCGTGGTGGGGGTGCGAGTGGTCCTGCCGGGGGGGGGGCGGGGCAGGGCAGGGCGGGTAAACGGAGAGTCGGGACAGCGCACGGAGAGTGGGGAGGGCGAAAGGAGAGTCGGGGTGGCCAGAGGAGAGTCGGGGCGGGCGAAAGGAGAGTCGGGGTGGCCAGAGGAGAGTCAGGGCGGGCGAAAGGACAGTCGGGCAGCATGCGCGTTATACCCGTGAGCGCGGTATACAAAAGTTTTTATACATAATATCGTGGTTTCTGCGCGCTATACCCGTGTGCGCGTTATACACGGGTGCGCGTTATCTGCGTGAAAATACGGTATTCGACTAGTACAAAATACAGCAGTGCACCTAATCTTTGGCCTGAAGAAATATGATCACATTAGCCCATTTTATTGGCAATTACATTGGTTGCCTTTTGAGGCACATATTCTTTTTAAATTTGGTTGTCTTTATTTTAAATTTCTTTTTGTTTTGGCTCCGGGGTATCTAGCCTCTCAATTCCATTTTTATACCTCATTAATGTTTATATATCCTTCAGTTAAGAACTGTCGTTACAAGAAATTTTTGAATAGGACATTTGCCTTTCAACTAGGCAAACTGAACTATTGGTTAAGCCCGCTTATTTGTCAAACAGATTCTTATAATGTTTTTAGAAAGTTTTTAAAAACACATTTGTTTGATGTTTGTTAAATAACTATGTATTTTTTTAATCTTGTCATTCATTTTTTTAAATTTGATGTATCTTTCACTGATTATACAGTTCTTCTTTGTTGTTAACACCTGGAACTTCATGGATGGGCGGTATACAAGAATAAATTCATTATTATTATTATTATTATTATTATTATTATTAAGGGCTCCTTTTACAAAGCTGTGCTTGGGCTTTAACACGTGGAATAATGTGCGCTAAATTGCCATGTGCACTAGCCGCTACCACGTCCTTTTGAGCAGGCGGTAGATTTTCGGCTAGCGTGCATGCAGTTAAACTGCTAGCGCAGCTTTGTAAAAGGAGCCCTAAGTGAAAGGGTATGGAGAAAATCTAGGAGTCCAGATGATTAGTTTTCAATTATGTTTGTGAGAATACTTGAGTTTATGTGATTATTTAAAAAGTAAATATTATAAGAACAATATAAAACATGCTCTAAACAAGCCAAAGGAATTATTTCAGACTCTTAAATTTTTGGTGAATGGGCACATTGATCAGAATGATAAGGAAGGACCAGATACTAATACTTTTGCTGATTTCTGTGTTGAAGAGATGGGAAGTTTTGAGAAGGGCCAATATGGTAGGAAAATATGATAATGTGTTGGAGGGAGGAGGGAGGAATAATCAGTCTTCTCAAAAGTTAGTGTGGGACAGGTATCATGTGCCTTGACAAAGTTTAAACCTTCTCAATGATAGACCCTTATTCGTCCCTGATCATGAAAGTGTTAACCCCCTAAAGTAGCATTATCACCAAGTAAGATAGTCATGGAAGAAGGGAGATTTCCAGATTTTTGTAAATGTGCTACTGTGAAGACACTGCTCAAGAGTGAGGTGCTAGATGTTAAAGAAACTTTCAAATTTTAGGATGATCTCCACATTACAATTAGCTTCTAGGTGATTGAAAGGATGGTACTGAGTCAGCTAGAAAAGTTTTTGGAAAAGGACTGCTGTATTACATAGGCATCAATATGGTTTTATAATTGCATGTGGGGTGGAGAGATTGTTGGTGTCTACTTTGGACAGTATGGAGAAAAGATTGGATGGTAAAGGGACATTATGTATGGTTATGCTGGATGTATCTGCAGCTTTTAATACTGTTGATACTGGAGTACTATTGCATAAGTACTGGACTGGTTTACATCTTGCTTAAGAGGGAGGACATTTTAGTAAAAAGTGTTGGGTGTTTATTGCGGGTTATGATGGCCCGAAAAGTTGTGTCATAGGATTTGGCACTTTTGGCCCTGTTGTCAGATTTGGAATCAATGTTTATGAAATTGGGGGTTGAATTTAAGATATATGCCAATGATGCCCATTTTTTCTTTCCTGTGAAGGGGGGTTTGAACAGAATGGCAATGTCAACTGTCTGAGTGTTTGGGAACTGTAAAAGATTGAATGGCTTCCAATGGGATGTTGCTTAATGTGGAAAATACTGAAATCATGTTGCTTGGAAGACTAGAAGAGTTAGATTGTCCCAAAACTGTTTTGATTGATAAAGTGACTCTTCCAGTTAAAAAGAAGGTAAAATACCTGGGAGTAATTATTGATTGTACTTTGAGTGTGCAAGTCAGTTATTACAAGTGGTTCATTGTACCTTGTTTCAATTATGCATTTTAAGTTCATTGAAATCATTGCTTCAGCCATATGATTTCAGATCTGTTGTGCAGGAATTGTTAGCATAATTGAACAATTGAAATGTCCTGTACCTTGGAACCTTGGTCTCAAGGTACAGGGCCTTGCAAATGATTCATAATGCAGCTGTGAGATTAATTGCAGGAACTGCATGACAGGAGCATGCTACTCCTATGTTACAAGGATTACAGTGGCTGCCCGTTAAGTTACAGGTTGAGTTTAAAATTCTGTGTCTGGTGCATCAGGCATTGTATTATGATGCACTATGGATACTGAAGCAACAATTATCTCTCTACCAAACTGGATGTAATATAATATCAAAGTTAGGTATGAAACCTTCTTTAGATGTTTATCATGCAGCACATTACTGGAACATAAGTTTGGCTGCCTTTTCTTATGCAGCACAGTGATTTGGAATGCACTTTCAGGAGTAATGTGGCATTGCACTTCAAGAATAAATTTTAAGAAATGATTGAAAACACATTTATTTGTGCAGGCTTTTAGATCAGTGTGAGGCTTTGCATTTTGGTGATGTCCTGCGACAGTGAAGTAGTGAGCTGTTTTATGTTAGTATTATAAGTGGGTTTTTTTAAAATTATGGATGTTGTCCTGTAATCCACAGAAGTATACACGGAATAAAAGTTTTTAAAATAAATAAATAAAATTTGCTTTCTTTTAGTTCATGAACTACTGGTTTATAGTGTATATCAAATGACACAATGACAAAGATTCAAAGCAAAATATTATATAAAACAATATTATTCTATTTTATTCTGGAAAAATAAATTACCTAAAATGGACTGTCTTGAATTAACAAGCTTTAGTTCATATGATTGAAAACTAATGTCGTGCCATATGATCTTCATTTATTCAGACTAGTTCATTAATATTCTTCAGTAACAATACCTCTGCATGGAACTTATGCACAGTTATTATGACTTAATGCTTTCATTACATAGTAACATGGAAAAACAACAGTAATAGCTTAAACCTATCAAAAATAGGTGATCAATTTAGACTAATTTCTGTGTGGGACAGCTATTACAGTTCAGTACAAACTGAGCTCAGAATCATTAGGGAGATAAATGGAGTCGTTGAAATATATTTATAAAATAAATGTTGATTTGGTATTGCTTTGTTAGATGAAATATGTTAAGAATGGCACTACAGCATACAGGAGAAAAGGACAACCATACTTGTCCTCAAAAGCAATTTGAGTTAAAAGAAAATCAACAAAGTAGTTGGTAAAAGCAAAAACTATCAGGGCTTTAATGGTGAAAGAGTAAAGACTGAAACAGCAGTTTACCACTGGGGAGGGAAGTGGATAATTGGAGATGTGTGAAAGAAGATGGAATAGTCAAAAGTTAGCATGGGGCATAAAGGACTGATAACATATAGGGAGAAGAGTAGAGGAGTAGGTGTTGGCCTGCATGGGAAAACAGTATGAACGTGGGTTATAGGGCTGAATAAATACACAGAGATATGAAAGAGTAGCAGTGGCCTACAGGGAAGCAGTGTGGAGGAAGATCAATAATTGGAAAAGAAAGTAGACAAATAAAAGGAAGGTGAACAGAGGAGCTAATGATAGGGACCAGTGAGAAAAAGTTGAGGAGATGCACTAGTTTGGGAAGGGGCTTTAGATGAGTTTGCATGACGGAAATCTACTAAGTAAAGGAAGTGAGGTGAAGAATTACTAATGGGGGGGGAGGAAGAAGGAGAAGTGGCCATGGGAGCAGAGTATCACAAAAGGAGCTAAAACAGACAGTTAAGGGAATATGGGGAAAAGAATTGGAGATTTCTAGCTTCTTGCAACCTAATCAATTATGTAGGCATCATCCTAGGTGGATGGTTAGGGCTATCTGTCACTGAGATTTCAACACAAGTTTCATTCAGATGTCATATTCTTCTTCATTCAAGAGGATCTGTAAATAATACTTGCAGTAAGCAGCTAATGAGATTATTCTACAGCAGAATGCTTAGTACAGGTTTTTTTTTCAGTTCTTTTGATTACTTCTATCAATATAAGAAGCCCTTTACTAAGCTGTGTTAAGCAGCTAGTTTGGGGTTTACTCTGTGGCAGAGACATGTAAATACCTTTGTGACATAAATATGCATGAGGCAAGTCTCTTTAAATTGAAAGGAAATTCCAGAGTGAAAGGGCATGGGATGAAGTTAAGAGGCTCAGGAGTAGTACTTGAATGAATTCATGTAAACCATTCTGAGCTCCCTTGGGAGAACAGTATAGAAATTGAATGAATAATCTAAGGAAATACTTTTTTTTACAGCAAGAGTGGTAGATGCGTGGTATAGTCTCCTGGTAGCATTTATTTTTTTAGTTTTATAGCCTGTCCTCCCCAGGAGCTCAGAACAGGTTACAAGGGTATGTACACAGTAGTTTTCAGGATCAATAACATACAAGCCAGAGGATCAGTAACGAGCTAGAGAAAATTGAGATGGTTTTCGATAACAAACATGCTATAAGGAAACTAAGAACACACATGCTATAGTGAATCTACATGCTAAAGGATCAATAATGAGCTACAGGAACAGTACACATGTGCTACAGAAAATTGAGACTTTTTTTTTTTTAATATGACACACATGCTATGGGTTAGGGGGTGTTGAGAACACCTATGCTTTAGGTACACTAAGAGAATACAAACAATATAGTGTCTCAGAATGTTATCTGCATGACCGTAATTGAGAAAAGCACAGTATTGGCTGACAGATTCAGGTGCCCTGTGTTACAGTGTGCCAGTTCCTGGCTGGTTAATGTTTGAGATCAGGAGCTAGTTGTTTCGCTAACAGTAGTGTCTGTACTGCCTTCCAGAAGGCAATAGGTTGTCAATTTCCCTGATAGCAGGAGGGAGTTGGTTCCCTAGTTTAGGTATGCTGTATGAGTATGATCGCTTCCAGGCTGTTTCCAGGTGGAGGCGGTTTGCTGGAGGGTTGGACAGCCTGAGCTGGTAGAGACAAAGACTGTGTCTGAATTCAAGAAAGTATGGAACAGGCATATGGGGTCTCTTAGGGAAAGGAGAAGATCCAATCCAATCCTTGGTTTTATATATCGATACTGTAGATGGGCAGACTGGTTGGGCCATTTGGCCTTTAATCTGCCATCATGTTTCTATGTAGACAGTAGCACTAACCTTCACTACTATGTCCTACATTAAAAAGGCAGCCATTAACTGTTCAATAGTGCAGAGGGCAGGACCTGGGCGTGATATGGACAGATGGAGAAATGTCAGGCTGTGACAGCTTACGCAAGGTACAGTACCATGTGCTAGCTGTTAGGAATGCTTACTGATAGCACAGTCAAACGTATTGCTACCTCAATAAGCGGTATATGGAAGATGACCTCTAGTAGTGGTGCTAAGAGATTACTGATAGGGGTCATTGGTGCCATTGACCTGGGCAGCTTGTTTTCACTTGGTAATGACATGCAATAACATAGGATATGTCGTTTACATTTTCTCAGTCATTATAAATGACAGGCCATCCCTAGTTAATAACCAGTTACACTAGTATGCTATAATTGAAATTAGGCACCTACTCACTGTTATAGAATAGGCTTCTACCGTATACTGCATACTTAGATGCCTACAGGTACCTAATTATGGGGATAACTCCATAATTGTGTTCCTATATATAGGCACTAGTGATAGGCTATGATTTGCAACAACATAGGAAATGTCAATGATGTATCCTATGTCATTGCATGTCATTACCAAACAAAAATGAGCAGTAAAAACAACTTTTTTGTATTTAGTCATTTGTCAATAATAGATTCAAAAAAAGGGAGCCAAATGTTAGGCACAAAAAAAAAAAATGGAGCATTAAGCAAATATTCTATAACCTCAAAATTGGGTGCTGAAACTGTTATAGAATACAAGCTTAAGTCAGTATTGAAGCACCAAATTTTAGGTATGAACGTTTACATCATGATATAGGTCAGTTCCTAACACCATCTTCATACAGTCTAGAACCACTCTCAATATGCAAAACTCTTCCAAAATCCTTGGTGTTATCCTAGATTCTATTCTTTCATATGCATCACAAATGTCAAACCTCTCAGAAAAATAACATCCTTTACATGAAACGTCTGCATTTGATCAGATCCTTCTTCTATGCACGCCACTTTGCTATATTAGTTCAAATGCTCATTCTATCCCAACTTGACTACTGCAACTTCTTATACATAGGCCTAAGCGCCAAACAACTATATAGACTATAGCTCATCCAGAATACGACAGACTGATATTTAAGCTCAAAATATTTGACTCTATAACAGAGTACTATTACAAGCTCCACTTGCTACCCATGATCTCTTGGATCTCCTTCAAGGCATCATGCATTATATTCAACATTTGTAATGATCTCTCATCAGAGGGGCTAATCTACTGTAATTTCTGCGCGTTGAAACTTCCTTAGAAAAATTTAAAAGCAATCTAAAAAGTCATCTATATAAAGATGCATATGAAGTTTAGATCAGACAATCTTTCTTGATTTTTTTCTATTCTCCTTTAAATTAAGTCTTTTTATAAAAAAGAAAACAACCCAATTACTTTTAGACCAAGTTTCACCAAAAATCTTTTAATACCCATCCTGATGTTGTTCTTCCCTAAATGTTTTTCTTTTTATTTTAAAGAAATGTAGTTTATCCTTGTATTCCTTATGTATCTTTAAATAATTGTGGATAAGATTGTACGTTTATTGTTTTAAATGGTTTTTATTTGTCCCCCCAAATTATTATTGTTATATGCATTGAAATTACTTGATATTGCGTTCAAATCAAAACTTTAATAAACTTGAAACTTGAAACTCAATGCTCTACTTTATATCAACCCAACTCACAAATGCATCATAGATGATCCTTTTACGCAAAGATACCAAGTACAAATGCATATTCAATACATTGTTTACCTAAGCTACCATTAAAACTTGGAACAACCTGTCACAAGACATTAGAAAAGAAACCTGCCACCTAAAGAGACAGAGAGTGTGTCTGATTTCAAGAAAGTCACGTGGAAGATATAATGGTTACCGTGGATGGGCAAACTGGATAGGCCATTTGGCCTTTATCTGCCATTGTGTTTCTATGAATTGCAAACAGACTGATCTAACAACAACTTCAGACCCTCATAACAAATTGTATAGAACTGTATCCATTGATTAAATATGGCATTACCTTATAGCACTCTGCAAATGGTATTCTATTCTAAGTTTGCTTTATCCAGCTCTGTAGAATCTTCTGCGGTTTTTAATTGCTTAATTTAATGTTCATTGTCTTCTGATTACTTATGTCCTTTGTAAACTCACTGTGATCTGCACGTGTTGTTAACTTTGTAAATCACCTTGATCCTTTATAGGCATAGAGCAATCCACAAAGATTAGATAAATGCTCACAGCTAAATACTATTAGTTGTACACATAACTGACAGTATTCTGTAAATTTAGCTCAATAGTGCTTGATACGCCTCCGACTTACTTATGCCTCTTCCATGTTAATGCCCTATTAGCAGCAATAATTGGACACTAACAATTATTGATGCTAATTGACACCAATTTGGATTTGTGCATACATTTTGCTATGTGTTATTCTATAACTGCGTGCCCATATCCCATAAGCCTGGATTCTCTATATGGTGCCGATATTGGTAGCTGCCTAAAAAGCGGCCGCCGATCGTGTGTCAATCACGCGACAGTACTGTATAGAGAATCGTGCCTCTGGGAACGATAGGTGCCGTAAATGTAGGCCAGGGTTTTCCAGGCTTACATTTCCAGTGCATATCCTTGTCTTGAATCGTGACTACTTAGGTGCTTTATAGTGCTTAATGCCATTTCCGGTGTTAGCCACGCCCATAGTTGCGTTAGACAACAGTAGGCCCTTCCAGAGGCACAATTCCAGCACCTTTTCTTTAGGCACTGGTAGGCACTTTAAATTTAAAATTATTTGCCATTTCAAATGATGTTTCCCTATTAACTTAGGCGCTGGTAGAATTTCACCCCTAATGGTGGTGTGGCCATAGGAAAGGCATGGGTGGGTCAAAGGCATTCTGTAAATTTGCCACAGATGCTTCTCCAAATTGGGCACCAGGAATTACATCTGTTTCAACAGGTTTAAGTCCTGGCACTCAAATCTGAGCATAGAATCAGCATTCCATTCTATGAAAGATGCTCAAACCAGAGCATCATTTACTGAATCTGATCCTAAGTTCATAGAATAGCGCCTAATGTCAATCACACTTAAAGTTCATAATTGCCAGTTAAAGCATATTAGCACTAACCTAAACAATTAAGTTGTGCACTATTTTATAACTTCTGTTGCAATTTTGCACACACAGTCACAAAAGTGTGCACTCAAGTTTGTAGAATTAGGAGGACTATTTGGAAAGTGGTTATACTAATTCAGAGGGAAAGCACAATATTTCCTGATAGTGGAACCATGAAGCAAGCATGAATAATTTTGAATGCAAAAATGTTAACATGAATGGAAGCTCTATTAGAAAAAAGTGTGCCATCTTTTTGAAATAGTGCACCCTTTTCCACATAGTGTGCACTATTTCAAAAGATTGCACACTATTATCAGTGAATAATACAATGACAAAATGGCAAACAAAATAAAGTGGAAATTCTCATAAACAACATGGGAAACATCATAAAATGAAACTTTTCTGACTGCCTATCCCTAATGGGCACCAAGATGGCACCTGAAAGGCACATATAGTCATATTCTATAAGAAGCGCCAAAATCATATAGGTGCCTACATTAATTAGTAAATTAGTCTAATTAGTCTAGTATTTAAACAGTTACAGTATATTGTATTCTATACAGGAATATAGATATTGATGTTCCTTTATATAAGTTCCTTCATATTGCATATCTGTAGATTACCTGATTAGTAACACATTTATATTGGGGCCAGTATAGTGTCATATTTTTACACAGAAACCCAGTGAGAGCAGATCTGTTAAATGTGTGATCATATGATCAGGCTGAGCGGTCAACATCCATCATAGATCTGTCCCCAGGCATTTTCGGTCTCCAACTGGGCTCTGTTAAAACAACAAACACAATTCATTCATAATCTCCTAAAACATTTCTAAACATGTGACCAGGTCCATCCTGGCTTCTCCTGTTCATCACCGGGTCCTTCCTGTAATCCATAGCTTTCAGGTCCTTCCAGGTCCTCTCTGACCCTTGTTGGCCCTCTGGGCCTTCAGGCAGCTTCTGATACCATTTACCGGTCTCTATGTCAGTCCTCACCGACCCTGCCGGTCTCTCCACTGGTCACCAGATCTTTGGCCAACATTCCCTCAGGGTCTCACAGGCTGCTTCCTAGGGAGTCTTCTGGTGACATCCTGGTGTCATTTACCAGACTCTCTGCCAGTCACCACTGGTCCTGCTAGTCACTCACCAGACCCCCTCAGCCTTGCACCTTGGACTCCTTCAGCTCTTCTAGTGCATCTTGTGGGCCACCACTGGTCTCTCTGCTCCCTAGCCTCTTGGGTCCTGGATACTTCACTGGTCCCACTGATGGTCATCAAGCTTGGGGTACCCTCTTGGTCACTCCAAACTCTACAAGGATCTCTGACTACTCCTTCTTCCAGGCCCTTTCCAGCCCTTTCTTCCTAAGAACTCCTTCCAGTTCTTCAGCTCCTCCACTAGTCATCAATATTGAGCCCCTCCTGGATTCCAAGCTCTACTGGACAAGCTGGTCTATCAGGCTTCCAATGAGTTAAGCTGAAGCCAGCATTTCTCCCTTTAATAAGCATCTGGCTCCCAAAAACGCTTCTGGTTTTCTCAGCTTTTTGTTCTGGACCTGTTCTTTTCCACACACTACTTCACTCAGGCTGAGTGGACACCTCCCTGTAGCCTTTGCAACATCTTATGCAAATGAGCTCCACACATTCTGCTGTTCAGGCTCCCTCTGCTGACCTGTGAAAGGAACTTTACCATGTCACAACATGCTGATTGGAATCTTAGCACTATCTTTCAATATTTAATGCACTTGTTAATATTTCCTTGATGACACCATGGTGCTCATTTTCAAAAGAAAAAAAAATGTCTCAAAATCATCAAAAAGCAACATAAAGCAGAAGATGGATTTTTTCATGGGAAAATGTCCAAGTTATGATTTTTGAAACTCAGATTTGAAATGTTTTCTTTCTGCAGTTCATCTCAATCTCAAGGGGGCATATTAAGAAAGGGGATGTTTTGGACAAGATTTGGGGGAACCCAGAATATGAATACTTTTCAGATATAATGGAACAAGAAAAAACATCTAGTGCAAATTTTAGGATGTTTCTATCTGGACCTTAATCACAAAAAGGCACTCTAAGGCATAACCCCGATCACTAACCCCCTACCACCACCTAAAGATGTGACAGTGACAGTATACCAGGCTTTATGACAGCTTCAGATGTTATGGCCACCCCTATTAGAGCAGCAAGCTGGTCCAAGAAATAGGCTAGTGATCAGTGAAGCAGACTGTAGAGAAAGGGACCCTGGTCCATATCTCACTCTAACTACACTTGTGGAAAAAATGTGAGCCTTCCAAATCCCTCAACATACTGACTGTACCTATAGATAGGAGATAGGTGTCAGAGGATGCAATTAAATTATTTAAATCCTTGGCCCAAGAAGCTGCTTGAAAGGACAAAAGACACTGATGAAATCTCGTAGAATTTTAGACATTTTCAGCAAAATATCTACAATTGGATTTGGACATCATATTGAAAATGCCCCTCCATGTTTTTCCAAATAGAAACATGTTGAATCGGTTGTATACACTTCATGGCCCTGAGGACCACAAATGAGTTGAGTTTTCAGGATATCTCCAATAAATTTTCATAAGCTAGACCTGCTTGTATATTACCTCCATTGTAAGCAAAGTTACCTCATACCGTTAGGTATGTCCTGGAGACCTTACTCATTTGCTGTCCTTGAGAACCATAATTTCATATCACTGTGCAACCAATATGATTTCTGAAGCCTCATTTTCAATTTGGACCAGTTTTTCCTTCTAGAAAACTTTGACAAATATAATGCAATAATTCTTCCATTTGAAAGTTCTTACACAACATATATTTATAGTAGTTAGCCAGTAGGATTTTGGCAAGAGTAATGTTTGTGATTATTGCTGGAAACTGCATGTGTTTTCTATATAGGGCATTCAGAGTACCTGTGGATAATGTGATGGTTGATCAAAATGCAATAAGTATGCAAACCCCACGGGCTCCATAAAAAATGGTGGGTTACACATTGTATATGAGGCTATTTATTTTCCTTTTCATTTACAATAACAAGATATGACTAAGCTAATCCAATCATGAGGAGTTGTATTTGTCATTGTAGGCTATGATTTATTCTCTGTAGTTGTTTCAAAATTTGTTGATAATACAAATAAAGCATTTTGGATGAATTATGCTTTGTAATTTTCTTCTCTACTGATAAGCAATTTTCAGTCTATCAAAGTATATGAAACTAATACATATTCCAGAACACTCAAAACTATGCTCTCAGCAGAATGTGCATTTACCAATGTCCTAGTTAGATTCTGAGGAATAATACAAATGTGATAACATTTGACATACAGTGGATTCAGGTTTTGGCAAACCAGCATACATGTCTGATATAATAAGCTTTGAAATTGGTAGGAGAAGCTGAGCTTTCTGAGTTTGATTTTAAATTCCATAGAGACATAAACTATTAATTCTAATATAATATTAAAAATAAATATGAGATGATTTTTGGTGTTTAGTAATGAACAGTAAAATGCAGTTTCTAATACATTATTTTGCCTCTATAATTGTACACATATGAAGGAACAGTACTATCTAAATTCTTCAAAATATCTACATACCTGTCTTTTTTTTTACTTCACTGCTATTTTTTTTTCTTTGGGTCTAATTCTCAGGCTTGTCATTTTTCATATTATTGTATTTCTTTATGTTTTTAACTATTTTTAATCAACTAAGTTTTTTTGTTGGCTTCTTGTAAACACATCATTCTCCTTATAGATTTCCATTTCTTCCTTTAGTGCCAGTTTTTACACTGTTCTCACACTTATCTATTTTCAAAGAAGCAGTATTTGCCTACTTTCCCTTTTAAACTCACCATGTGTACCGTTTCATCTGTATTTTGCTTAGGTATAGGAGTCAGTTGTTCAAAATGATTGGGGTGGAAACTGTGACACAAAGAAGTGCATTCAATTTTTTGATTGCTTAGCACCCACTGTATCCCACAAAGTTGAGTCCTAATTGTGTGGTTAGATTTTAATATCCCTATTTCCTCTTAGAAACATATTCCTTAAATACAGCTAAAAAAAGGTACATGTTTTGGAATATCACTGTAACCCAATCAGGTGCTAGAGAGGCCCTGCCTTATCTGAAATAACCTTCACATCGTCCTGAAAACCAGTGAGAGTGTATAAGCAAGGGATTGGTTCTAAGCAAGGAAGCTATCTTCCTCCCCACCCAAATCTCTCCTAGAGGTGGGAAATATACTAAAAATTATGTCACTGGGAAACAGTTTAACAAGCAACAGCCTATTCCTTAATCCCTTTCCTGTCCCACATTCAGGGACTAACATTGGTGGAGATCAGATGACTGATTGATGCCAACTTAGGCCATTTGGGTTTATGGCTAGATCAGTGCCCACATGCTTCCTGGCTAAGGTCTCCTCATATAGGCTTTTTTTGGGTTGATTTTATGTTGTTAGTGTAGATATAGTGATGGTCTGGGCGTTTAAAAAGCTGAAAGTAGAGGCAGGCCATTATATTTTAAAAAAACCTCCTTTTGGATGTTTTTTTTTAGAATGGACATTTTCCAAAAGGGGACTTAGACTTTTTTTTTTTTGTTTATGCCCCTCCACATGAATAAGGTTCCTTAGCTTATATCTGTAAAAGTTTTATGCTTGTTTCAAATTAATCCAACATATGCTTTTAACATCTAATATAATAAAATGGTAAGCCGCGCATGCGCACTAAAAAAAACGTGTTCCGTGAGCTGTAGCGAAAAAAACAATTGCGCATGCGCGGCCCCGGCGGCGGCTTTCAAATTAAAAAAAAAATTTCCATAGCTGCGGCGGCCTTCCTCACCCCCGGCTCCTCTCTTGAACTGGACGGTCCCCGCGTCTGCCTACCCTTCCCCCCAACACAGCGCATTCCCCCCCCCCCCCAACGAATCAATAAATCGAGCCGGGCCGCCCTCCGCAACAGACCAGAGGAGTTCTTTGCCGCTCACACCCCTTCCCTTGCCGCTGACCCGAATACCTACCCGGCGATTCAAGAAGCATGTGCAGCAGTCTTCACACGCTGCTTCAGGCTCTTCTACTGCCCTGATTTGCTCTGCCGCGTCTCTGATGATGTCATCAGAGACGCGGCAGAGCAAATAAGCGCAGTAGAAGGACCCGAAGCAGCGTGTGAAGACTGCTGCACAGGCTTCTTGAATCGCCGACTTACAAGTGAAGGGGAGCGGGGGCGGGGGCGGGGGCGGGGGGGGGCCGCAATGACTCTATCCGATTAATTAAAAAACTCTGCACAAGGGGAGCAGGAAGAAATGATGATGGACAGGGGGGGAAAGGAAGGGAGGCCTATTGTTGGACAGGGGGAGCAGGAAGAGGTGCAGATGGACAGCGGGGGAAATTAAGGGAGACCTGCTGATGGACAGGGGGGGGAAATGAAGGGAGGCCTACTGCTGGACAGGGGGAGCAAGAAGAGGTGCTGATGGACAGGGGGGGAGGTAAAACAAAGGGAGAAGGGCTGCTGCTGGATAAGGGGAGCAATGAAGAGGTGGTGGTGGACAGGGGGGAAAAATGAAGGGAGGCCTAATGCTGGACAGGGGGAGCAGGAAGAGGTGCTGATGGACAGGGGGAAAAAAATTAAGGGATGCCTACTGCTGGACAGGGGGAGCAGGAAGAGATGCTGATGGACAGGGGGAAAAAATAAAGGGAGGCCTACTGCTGGACAGAGGGAGCAGGAAGAGGTGATGATGGACAGGGGGAAAAAGGAAGGGATGCCTATTGTTGGACAGGGGGAGAAGGAAGAGGTACTGATGGACAGGGGGGAGGTAAAACAAAGGGGGAAGGGCTGTTGCTGGATAAAGGGAGCAGTGAAGGGGTGGTCGTGGACACAGGGGAGGTAAAAAGAAGGGAGAATGGACAGGAAAAAGTGGCTAAGGAGACAGAGAGAGAAAGAAATAAAGACAGACACACACACATATATTCTAGCCCGAGGGAGGAAAATGCTGCACAGGGAAGTAGGGAGGGGGGAAATGCTGATGCACAAGGAAATGGAGGGGGAGGGAATGCTGATATGGCTACTGTACAGGAAGGTGGACAAGGGGAGATAAATGCTGCATAGGGGGCAGAAAGAGAGATAAATAGAAAGACAAATAATAGGAGGGAGGGAGACAGAAATAAAAGAAGAAAGACACAAGGGCAGGGAGTGAGACAGAAAGAAAGACAGACATACATATATTCTAGCACCCGTTAATGTAACGGGCTTAAAGACTAGTAGTACTATATTTCAGATTCATATTCTATTTCAGGGACTTATTTTCAGTTCATGGTTCATTTATCTATAGCAGATCTTACTCCTTGCTATGCACTCCTTAAACACTGGAATGGATCTCTCTATATCTCTATCTATTTATCTATCTGTGATATAAGGGAACGTAGAGGCCTGTCTATGGGTACTGCACAGTAACTATTTTGCTCTTCTTCCCTTGACAGCTCTTATAAAGCTTATGAGCATGATTTTAAGGCTGAAAAGCTTGACAGACTTTGCTAACAGCTGACCATCTTCAGAGCTGGCCTCTGAAAGTACTGATTTAATATCCTCATCCAAATGCAGTGAAGCCTGAGTTGATAAGTTTAAAAAAGAAAAAAATATGTGTTAAAAAAGAGGGGAAGCGTGCAACATTCTGCATTAGGTTGAATCTTCTTCAAAGAGCTGCAGAGCTGAGTAAAGGAGGTGCTGCTGGACAGAGCCAAGGGCAGAAAAAAATTACTGAATATACTCAAATATAAACCTAGATTTTGGGGCCAAAAAATGGCCCCCAAATGGGTCTCAGTTTATATTTGAGTTTTCCCCTTCTCAAACCCTTTGCAGGTCTCTTCCCGGGGCTACCTTAAGCCCTCCTTGTCTAGTTGTGAATTCCAAAGAAATTTTGTCAATAAAAATAAAAGGTAATAAACCTAGACCAAAATGAGGAGAGTATTAAAGAGAAAGACCTCAGTACTGGGGAACTACAACAGATCAAAACCCCAGAAAGACAACTCATATTTTGCTTGAAAACTGTGACCTAAATGAGTTTGCCCCGTACATCATCATGTCTTCTCTGTGTACAAAATAATACTAATGTTGTGTGAAAGAGATAAAGTGAAGTTTTATAGTGAATTTTACCCCCCCCCCCCCCATATACTCCCCTCATTTGGCAAATGCTGTCATTTAAATTTTCTTTCACTGCTCAAGTCAAAGTCAAAAAAGCAATAGAAGTTCAAAATCCAACTTATCTGAGTCCAAAGGAAGTTATTATGGGAACCGTATGTGCTGGGAGGTGTGAGGCTGATAAGCACAGATGGAGAGAGGGACCTTGGGGTGATTAGTTCTGAGGATCTAGAGGCATCCATGAATATGTCCTCTTCTGGTTTGCCTCCTACCTTTCCCAACATACCTTTAGTGTATGTATTGATGGGTCCACTTCTGCTGCTACCTCGTTAGCGGTTGGTGTACCCCAGTGTTCTGTCTTAGGACCTCTTCTCTTCTCTCTCAACACCTCTTCCCTCAGTGCCCTGTTCTCCTCCCATGGCTTCCAGTATCACCTTTATGCTGATGACTCCAAGCTCTACCTCTCTACACCTGAAATTTCACCTAAAGTCCAAGAAAAAGACTCTGTTTGTTTGGCTGACATTGCTGCCTGGATGTCCTGCCGTCATCTGAAACTAAATATGTCCAAGACTGAGCTGTTCCTCTTTCCTCCTAAACCCTCTGCTCTTCCTCCTCCTTTCTCCATCTCTGTAAATAATACTGTCATTGTTCCAGTCTCCTCTGCTCGCAACCTTTGAGTTGTCTTCGATTCTGACCTCTCATTTTCTACGTATATCCAACAAGCTGCTAAGACCTGTCGCTTCTATCTCTTTAATATCACCAAAATTTGCCCCTTCCTCTCTGAGCACACTAGACCACCAGAAGTTCAACCACCAGGAGGAAATGGGGGACACAGCAGCAAGATCTAGAAACAACAGAGGAAACCCACATGAAGATGAACGTCAGGATAAGAGGAAATGGATAGGAACGAAGGACATGGACCTACGGCTGGAGAGATACACTAAGGACACGGACCTGCGGCTAGAGAATCAAAAGAAGATAGAGAGGACAGCAATCATCGTTTGGGACCCTATCATCAGGCAAGTTGACAGCCACATAGCAGGAGGAAGACTGGATCGACTAGTAACCTGCTTACCGGGAACCAAGGTAGAAGACATTGTGAGCCGCATCGATAGGATCGTCGACAGTGTGGAAGAAGAAGATACGACAGTGGTGATCCATGTGGGAACGAACAATGTGAGCAAGAGAACTACAACAGAGAAGTATTGAAGAAACAGTTCCGGATGCTAGGAAAGAAGCTGAAGACCAGAACACAGAGGATAGCATTCTCAGAGATCCTGTCGGTACCCAGGGCAGATGAGAAGAGACAGATGGAGCTGTAAGCAGTCAATGCGTGGATGCGGCGCTGGTGTGAGGAAGAAGGATTCCACTTTGTGCACAACTGGACGGTGTTCTGCGGGAAGAGCAAACTATACAGGAAGGACGGACTCCATCTCAGCAGAGATGGAACGAGACTACTTGCAAGCAACATCAAGAGAGAAGTTGAAAAGTTTTTAAACTAGGAAGAAGGGGAAAGCCGACAGTCGACTGAGAGAAAGAGTCAATGATTTGGGAACCAGTATACCCAGAGGATACCGTGCAGGAAGATGGAGGGGAAGACTCGTCAGATGGCAGACAAGACAGACCAAAAGGGACACAGGAGGGAAACACGCACAAGAAAGAAACAGGCTGCAAGCTCAAGTGTATGTACATGAATGCAAAGAGCCTCAGAAATAAGATAGGTGAATTAGAAGCTGTGGCACAAAAGGATAACGTGGGCATCATCGGCATCACGGAAACATGGTGGACTGATGAAAATGTCTGGGACACGGTGCTACTAGGATACAAACTATACCGCAGAGACAGAGGGACTCAAAAAGGAGGAGGCATTGCCATATACGTCAAAGAGGGAATTGAAGCTACTGGAGAGAACATACCACAGCAGATGGATAAGTTAGATTCTCTATGGGTCAAACTTCTGGGAACAAATGGACTGGAAACGAGGATAGGCATCTACTACCGACCCCCAGGGCAGTCCGAAGAAATTGATGGAGAAATGACGGATGAGATTAAACACAACTGTAAGAGAGGCAACGCAGTTATCATGGGTGACTTCAACTATCCGGGGATAGAATGGAACTTCGGCACCTATAGCTATGCTAGAGAGACCAAGTTTCTGGAAACTGTAGGCGATTGCTTCCTGGAGCAACTTGTCAAGGATAACATGAGAGGAAACACAATTCTGGACTTAATTCTAAATGGGCTGTGAGGACCGGCACAGGATGTAGAAGTAGAAGGGACACTGGGAAACAGTGATCACTATATGATTCGCTTTAACCTGGAAACAGGGGCAAAACATCGGCCCAGATCGACGGCCATGGCGCAAAACTTCCGAAAAGGGAATTATGAAGGGATGAGACGCCTGGTGGGGAAGAAGATTAAGAAGAGGATAAACAATGTAAAGACGCTAGAGCAAGCTTGGACTCTTTTTAAGGATATGTTCACCGAGGCACAAAATTTATATATACCGCATATCAACAAGGGATCAAAGAGGAAAAAGAATAAAGAACCAGCGTGGCTCACTGTAGAGGTGAAGGAAGCAATCAGAGCCAAAATAAACCTCATTTAAGGAATGGAAAAGATCAAAAACAGACGAAAACTGGAATAACCACAAACAACATCAACGCAGGTGCCATAAGGCAGTAAAAGGGGCCAAATGAGACTACGAGGAAAAAATAGCCAATGAGGCAAAAAACTTCAAGCCATTCTTTTGATATATTAAAGGGAAACGACCCACGAAGGAAGCAGTGGGACTGTTGGATGACCAAGGAGTAAAGGGAGCGCTAAAGGAGGACAAAGCTATCGCCAACAACCTGAACACATTTTTTCATCTGTATTTACCAAGGGGATATACACAGCATACCGGAACCCATCAGGCTATATGCTGGAAGTGAAAAGGGAAACTGACAGGATTAACGGTCAGTCTAGAAGAGATATGCAGGCAGATTGATAGGCTCAAGAGCGATAAATCCCTGGGACCGGATGGCATCCATCCAAGGGTCATCAAGGAACTGAAATGGACCATAGCTGAACTGCTTCAACTTATAGCCAATCTGTCGATCAAAACAGGAAAGATTCCGGAGGACTGGAAGGTGGTGAATGTTACGCTGATCTTCAAAAAAGGTTTGAGGGGAGACCCGGGAAACTACAGGCTAGTGAGTCTGACCTCGGTACTGGGAAAGATGGTAGAGGCGCTGATAAAGGACCGCATCATTGATCACCTTGATGGACATGGGTTGATGAGGACCAGCCAGCACGGTTTCAGCAAAGGCAGATCTTGTTTGACAAACTTGCACTTCTTCGAGGGAGTAAACAGGCAGATAACAAGGGTGAACTGGTCGACATTGTATATCTGGATTTTCAGAAGGCGTTTGACAAGGTTCCACATGAACGACTACTTTGGAAAATCGCGAGCCATGGAATCAAGGGTGAAATACTCAGGTGGAGCATAGGAAACAGAGAGTGGGCAAAATGGACAATACTCGGACTGGAAGAGTGTCACTAGCGGGGTGCCGAAGGGCTCGGTGCTTGGACCCGTGCTCTTCAACATCTTCATAAATGATCCAGACATAGATACAATGAGCAAGGTGATAAAATTTGCGGACGATATGAAGTTATTCAGAGTAGTGAAGACGCAGGGGGACTGCGAAGATCTGAAATGTGCCATAATCAGGCTCGAGGAATGGGCTGCGACATGGCAGATGATGTTCAACGTGGACAAGTGCAAAGTGATGCATGTTGGTAACAAAAATCTCATGCACAGATACAGGATGTCCGGGGCAGTACTTGGAGAGACTTCCCAGGAAAGGGACTTGGGAGTTCTGATCGACAAGTCGATGAAGCCATCTGTGCAATGTGCGGCGGCAGCGAAAAGGGCAAACAGAATGTTAGGAATAATAAAGAAGGGGATTACAAACAGATCGGAGAAGGTTATCATGCCGCTGTACCAGGCCATTGTGCGCCCTCACCTGGAGTACTGCGTCCAGCACTGGTCGCCATACATGAAGAAAGACACGGTATTACTCGAAAGAGTCCAGAGAAGAGCGTCTGAGATGGTTAAGGGGTTGGAGGAGCTGCCGTACAGTGAAAGTAGAGGGAAACTGGGCCTCTTTTCCCTCGAACAAAGGAGATTGAGAGGGAACATGATCGAAACATTCAAGGTACTGAAGGGGATAGACTTAGTAGATAAGGACATGTTGTTCACCCTCTCCAAGGTAGGGAGAACGAGAGGGCACTCTCTGAAGTTGAAAGGGGACAGATTTCGCACAAATGTAAGGAAGTTCTTTTTCACTCAGAGGGTGGTAGAAAAATGGAATGCTCTTCCGGAGTCTGTCATAGGGGAACACACCCTCCAGGGATTCAAGACTAAGTTAGCCAAGTTCCTGCTGAACAAGGACGTACGCTGGTAGGGCTAGTGTCAAATAGGGCACTGGTCTTTGATCAGAGGGCCACCGCGTGAGTGGACTGCTGGGCATGATGGACCACTGGTCTGTCCCAGCAGCGGCAATTCTTATGTTTTTACCCAGACCCTTATCCAAGCTCTCGTAACCTCAAGCTTAGATTACTTCAATCTACTCCTAACTGGTATCCCTCATTGTCACCTCTCCCCTTTGCGATCTGTGCAAAACTCTGCTGTGCAACTCATAGTCTACCAACCTCGCTATGCTCATGTCACCCCTCTCCTTAAGTCACTTCACTGGCTCCCTATCTGACATCACATACAGTTCAAGATCTTATTGCTGACCTACAAGTGTGTTCATTCTGCTGCCCCTCTATATCTCTCCTCACTTCTCTCTCCTTATACACCTCCCAGAGAACTCCATTCCTCAGATAAGTCACTCTTAATGTTATTCTTCTCTTCCTCTGCCAATTCCAGACTTTGTTCCTTTCATCTAACTGCCCCCTATGTCTGGAATAAATTACCTAAGTTTGTCCATCAGGCCTCTTCCCTTTCCTTGTTTAAAAGCAGACTGAAAACCCACTTTTTGATATAGCTTTCAATCTTTAACCCTACTCCTCTGCCCTCCAACCCAGCCAGCTGATTAACTGTTCCCCTTAACTGTATCCATGACATTTTGTTTGTCTGTCTTGCCTGTTTAGATTGTACGTTCTTTCGAGCAGGGACTATTTTCTTACTCTTTGTGACCCTGTACATGCTGTGTGCTTTTGGTAGCGCTATAGAAATAATTAACAGTAGTAGTAGTAAACAGTATGATAAGGCGATGGCTGTAGTCAGAAGATGCTAGGATGTATAGAAAGAGGAGTAACCAGAAGAAGGGAGGTGTTGATGCCCCTGTATAGGTCATTGGTGAGGCCACACTTGGAGTATTGTGTTCAGTTTTGGAGTTTGTATCTGGTGAAGAATATAAAAAGACTTGAAGCCATCCAGAGGAAGGTGGCAAAAATGGTAAGAAGTTTTAACCAAAAGAAATATGAGAAGAGACTGGAAGACCTAAATATGTATACTCTGGAGGAGAGGAGGGACAGGGGAGGTATGATACAGATGTTTAAATACTTGAAAGGCATTAATACAGAAATGGTAAAACTAGAGGGCATAATTTGAGGTTACAGGAAGGAAGACTTAGGAGCAATGTTAGGAAATTATTTTTCATGGAGAGGGTGGTAGATGCCTGGAATGCCCTCCTGAGGGAAGTGGTGGAGAGGAAAATGGTATAGAATTAAAAATATTGTGGGATATAAATAGAAGATCTCTAATTAGAAAATGAAGGATGTAAATTAAAGAACTAAGGCCAGTATTGAACAGACCTTCACGGTCTGTGTTCCATATATGGTGATTCAGTGTAGGATGGGCTGGGGTGGGCATCAATGTGAACTCTACTAATATGGAACAGGAGGATGTTACTGGCCAGACTTTACGGTAGATGTCCTGCAAACAACGGGATGGTTGGATAGGCTGGTGTGAGCTTGGACGGCAACTTCAACATTTGGAACCTAGGACTATGCCAGACATTACAGTCTAAGGCCCAGAAATATCAAAGAAGAGACAAATTGATTTAATCATCTATTTTTTTAAATAAGTATAACATATGGACAGATTGGCTGGACCGTTCAGGTCTTTATGTGCCATAATTTACTATGTTACTATCATAGCTTTTAAATGAGCTATGATTAACTTTATTTAAACTGCCTGCAAATTAGAGGTGTTGAGACAGCCTGGTGTCAAGATACTGTAAGTTTCTGTAATGCCGAGTAGTGCTATTTGGATGTATTTGTGTGTGAATAGATGTGCATGCCTGAAGTGAGTATGCATTCCATGCATTCCACCACATGTGTGGTGTGTTCTAAAGAAAAATGTTTTGACAGTTGCCTGAGTTTGATGAGTGGGAACTGTCTATGTGTGTCAAGTTAGGATAAAACTTGTACTGGAAAACTTGCACTGTAATGATAACTATGGTAAATTGTAACCTGTAACCTGTATATTAGTATTAGACCCCCTAGTATGTGTCGTTAGGATAAAAACTTGTGCTGAAATTATGGCAAATCTAGTGCAAATTGTAACCTGTTAACTGTATATTATGTATGTTTAACCTGTAACCTATTCTGAGCTCTTTGGGGAACATGTGATAGAAAACAAATTAAATAAATAATAATTAAATAAATTATTTTCAGGAACTTACTCCCTGATGCAGCTTTGGCGAAACAATATAAAGGGAGGTCTCTTTTGTTAAGATAAGTTGTTCTGTGTTTTTCTCATGAAAATTTATAAATAGAAAAAAAAAAATCAAAAATGTTAAAAAGCATTGAGGAATTAAGGTGCTAGCTTCAATACAGTGTATTACCAAAGAACACATGGTGATCCAATTTATACAAAAAATAAATATTACATCTAGACAATGGAGAAAAAAAAAAGATTTTGGTGGAAAAGGGAAACTACTGTATAGGAAATCTTTTTCTTAAAAGTAAGTTTAACATTTTGTTATAGGTAAATTACATAGGATCTAAAACAATGAGCATCATTAAATACCAGAGGTTTAATAAGTTATTTTTTTAAGAGGAAAAGAAAACATAATATGAAAAAATGCACGCAAGCATTAAAGAGCAAGAATGATGGGCCCAGTGGCCTTTTCATGCTTCTGACATTTCTCATATTCTTATGACTTTTGCCAGGTCTTGGTTCACTGGAGGATGACTCTTCAGCTTTGGTAGTTGTATCATTTTCTTTTTTAATAGAATTTCCTGTTTCCAATCTGCTGATCTCCCTGGCAGAAGCACACAGGTGACAATGTATTCCACTAACTGCTAGGGCTTCTTCTGGAATGAGAAACCTTTTTCTTACAATTTCCATTATAGAAAGTAATCAGAGAAAAAGCAGATGGATGTGTTGCACTATGTTATTCTCCCAGGTCAAGAATCTCCGTGTTTAATATAATGAGGGCTTCTACTTTTCAATTATATGTGAAAAAAAAATAAAAATAAAACAGGTTAAGCATACCCGAAGAAAAAGTTATAACAAACCCCCAGAAAATAGTGCAATCATGGAGTTTGATTTTAAAATATGGGGTACTCATTCTGTTCATTGTTGGTTAGAGACTGATGTTGGCAGATAAGAATTTCTATCATCTGTTTTCTGGCCCAATTAACAGTGACAGGGTTGGGGAGTCAAAAGGCAGGGACATGGCAGCATTGGCTATGATTGTTGGCTGCTTGGAGAGGGGTGAAAGAAGGCAAGTCACAGGTGAAGAGAACTAAACAGGGGTAAAATTGAGGCAGCAACATGCAAGGGTGTACCTGACAGCAGTCACCTATAAAAAAATGAAAGAGAAGTAGAGAAAAAGCAAAAGCAGTGGTAGCATTTTGGATCACCAGATTTTTTTTTTAATTGTTGGTAAAGCTCTTTAATCTTCATATAAAATGCACGACATGCAAAAAATATAGCTACTGTAGACTACTTCATAGCTTGTGTTATACCATCAAAATTACGGCATTACTAAACTAAACTAAACTAAACCTTAGGTTTGTATACCGCGCCATCTCCACAAGCGTAGAGCTCAGCACGGTTTACAGGGTTATGTTGAAAAGAAGCTACAATGAAGGGTTACAAAGCTTTCACAACAACTAATCTAATAGGCCTAAAAAAAATTCCCAAAATTTGCTCCAGTAAGATACAAATAACACAAAAGTTTCATTTTTGAAAGGCACTACTTTTCCATTTATACTGGGGTCCCTCTACAAAGGCATGCCAACCGATCTACCATGCGCTAAATACTAAGGCACCCATTATATTTTATGGTTGCCTTAGCATTTACCGCGCACTAATTTTTAACGTTCCAAATCGATCAGCGCACCTCAGCAAAAGGACCCCACTGTGTTTAAATACTCTAATTTTCAGACTGTGAAAAAAGTGATACAAAATTCTTTTCTTATGAGGAAAAAAATACTGGAATTATTCAAACCTATCCTTAAAATAAATAAATTTGGTTGTATAAGAACAAAGAAAGCAACATTCTTGCTTAAAGAAATTAGCTGCCATTATATGCAGATTAAAGGGGTGAATTTATCAAGGGGCACTAACTGATTTGCCCCTCCTTTTTATGAAGCCATGCCAGGGTTCTCTTTATTGCCAACCACGGCGGCAAAAGCTCTGACACTCACAGAATTCTTATGAGCACTGGAGCTTCTACTGCTGTGGCCCGTAACAAAAAAACTCCAACGTGGCTTCATAAAAGGAGGGGGTTAGTGTATGCTGTGTTAGCATGCACTAAATGCTAAGATAACCATTATATTCCTATGGGTGTCTTAGCATTTAGCGCACATCAACTCTGTTAGCGGGTGCTAAATCAGTTAGTGCCCCTTGATGAATTTCCCCTAAATAAACATAAAATATTGATATAAAAGTTTACATGTTGTTACAAGAATGCCACTTATAAAGACCACAAAAATAAAAAGAAGAAATCATCAGATTCTTGAAGGTATCTCACAGCAGAGCGGTGGTGCTGGGAATTGTATCTGGCATAGGGTTACCAGTCATCCGGGAAAACCTGGACATGTCTTCTTTTTAGAGGACTACCCAGATTCCTGGTCTTTCCCAAATCTAGCACTTTGTCTAGGTTTTGGAAAGCCTCAACAAACTCCGGATGCATCTGGAGGGTCTCTGAGCATGAGCGGTGATGTCATACACATCCGCACATGCTCCAGGCCCTCCAGATGTGGCCAGAGCTTGCCAGGGAAGAGAGGAGGCTTTGTGGGGGAGGGGCTGGAGGTGGAACAGGGTAGGACTGGGGGCAGAACTGGGTGTGGCTGGCGGAACAGGGTGGGGTCATGTTCCGGGCTTTTCCAGACTAAAATATGGTAACCCTAATTTGGCAACCACTTAGGTAGCTGGTGCCACAATGAGAGAGATGGGGGCTTTGAATGCCAGGGATATATTTTGGATGTAGAACTTGTGAACACAACCATTTCTGCACCATTGAGACTGAGGAACAATAGCTCAGCTAGAACAATTAAGAGCATGGCATGAATGAAGCACAATGAGTCGTATTTAACTTTAACAAGATGTGTTGATTAATTTATGCATGAAATGTTCCTTTTCCTTATATTTGTTGAATTTCCAAGGAAATCTCTGGAAGCCAAGTGCTTAAATTCACAGCCACATTCATATATATGGTAGTTCTTCTGAGTGCCCAAGAGTCATGGGCAGTTATAAACACAAATCATGTGATCACCATAAGGACAATTCTATAACTGGTCACATGCATTTACACGCCATTTCCATATGTAAATCGTATACAGAATGCTAGCACTTTCATGGAAAGGTATACACTTAAACTATGTAAGTGCTAGCAGGGCACATAGGTGCTATTCTGTAAGAGTCTGTACAAATGGCAATGGGCCTAATTCTGTATAGTGCCACCAAAGTTGCACATGCAAATCTGTGCATATTACCTATTTGCAAGCACAAATTAATTGTTTTAATAAGTCAATCAGCACTGATAATTGGCAAGTAGAATAATTGGCACTAATTAGAATTTACATATTCTATAAAGTGTTGTGATCAATTCTCAAAAGCAGTGTGGTCAGGAGCGGAGCATGAGCAGGTCATGGGTGTTCCTAAAGATAAGGCACACTGTTATATTATATGCCTGATCTGTGCACTACTTAGGCACAGGTATTTAGGCCTGGTTTTTATTGGCCTAAATAGTTGTGCCTAAATGATTCTATAAATTGCACCTAACTTCAGAGGTGTTCTATAGAATTTTGCTAAGTGCCATTCTTTTTAGCACCAAATTTTTAGGTGTCATCTATAGCAGTGGTTCCCAACCCTGTCCTGGAGGACCACCAGGCCAATCGGGTTTTCAGGCTAGCCCTAATGAATATGCATGAGAGAAATTTGCATATACTGGAAGTGGCAGGCATGCAAATCTGCTCCATGCATATTCATAAGGGCTAGCCTGAAAACCCGATTGGCCTGGTGGTCCTCCAGGACAGGGTTGGGAACCACTGATCTATAGAATGTAGCCCCCTACCCCAAAATTCTGTACATAGGGCCCTAAATTATATGCCTAAATCAGTATGCATGGTCAGTCTGTATGCACAACTTAACAGAGCAATGCTGATAGTTGGGAATTAACACCTACTAATTGATGCTAATTGCCAAAAGGTTACATGCACAAATTGAAACTTGAAACTACAAGGTGTTATGCACCACTTCTAGGGCTAGATTCACTAAGCAAACCGATTGCGACCCCTTTGCGACCCGATTTTACTCTGGCCCAATTCACTTACCTCTGTGCCGATCCGATTCCGATCTGTGCATGCAAATGAGGGGAATGGCATGCAAAGTAGGCAGGGATGCGATTCACTAAAGAAATCTTGGGAACTGACTGAGCTGGCCGATCAATACAAGACCAGTTGGGGACCAGTCGCAAACGTCCTTTCAGACTGTCCTCGGCATGAAATACCAGCCTGCAGCCCATTTATGCCGCTCTGCCCCTTCCAGATGAGTCCTGCTCTTGCCACCCCAACTCTTCTGCTCTCTACCGCCCTTCCCTGCAGTGCGAGCCCATGGTTTTAAAGCGGGGCTGCACTGCGGGGAAGGGCAGCAGAGAGCAGGAGAGAATAATTGCCTGCTTTTAAAAGTCCTCAGCTGCTGTGGCTCTTCATGGCAGGGACTCGCTGGAGCAGTAAACTTGTGTCGGCGAAGGGGACTCTCCTGGCCCGAACTCTGCCCCAACTTTCCTGCTCCAGTCCATGGCACAGGGCTTTGGGTGATTACCAAAAGAAAGGAAAAATGGGAGAAAGGTAGGGGGAACCATGTCTGAGCCCAAGTCGAGGTGAGCACCACAAAGGGCTTCAGCGGCGGCACTCCGACCCCTTGCCTGCACTTTACGCTGTTCTTTTAGGTAAAGGGGAAGGGACGGCATCGGGCTTGTGCGGTTTGCAAGTAATGTTGACTCCATGTTGCAGGGGACGGAGGAGAACTGAACTGCAGAGAAGTTCGCGGCTCCCAAAAAGTAAAAAAAACAAACCACGACCATCAAATGTATGCGCAGACCATCTGCATGGAAAGCAGATGGTCTGCGCATGCGTCAGAGTCGCACACTAGCGATCCATGCGGGCGGAGGGGGGGGGGCGTTCCTCCGATCGCCCTCATTTAAATTTTGTCCTGTTGTGAATTGGTTGGGCCTGCTGGAATCGACCAAGGATCACCCACGGAAGTCAGGTTAGTGAATCTTGCCCCTAGTGTATGAATCTGAAAAGGGGACATGGCCAGGTGAGGAGCATGAGCAGATCATAGGTGTTCCTAAAAGTTAGGTGCACTGGCCAGTGATGTACAAAGGGTAGGAGGCACCCCCCATACCTCCACTCCTTCCTGCCCCCCACTCCACACTCAAACTTTCCCTCCCCCTGTACCTCTAAATCTTTGCCAGTGTGAGTGGTTTCTTCAGCAAGCTCCTCGCGCCAGTTTTGGATTCCCCTCTGATATCACTTCCTGGCTCCGTGACCCAGAAGTGATTCAGAGGGGAACCAGGCTAGCACGAGCAACAGCAAGGAGAAGTTGCCCCCACTAGCAAAGATCTATAGAGGTATGGGGTTGGGGTGGAGGGAGGGATGGCACAAGTGTGGCATGGTGTGGCAGGTTGGGGTGGAGAGGTGCCAGCGCCCCCACCGTCACAGTGCCCGGGGTGGTCCGCCCCCCTTAATACACCACTGATGGGTGCACCTAAAAGTTATGACACCCAGTGGTGCTGTGATTCTTTAAGATGTGCAAACCTTTTATAGAATCAGGCTAAACACCATCCTGATCGACACCAATTTTTTAGATGCCATATACAGAATCAGGCCCATAGTGCAGAAATGCAAGGGGCATACATGGCAGAGCACGGATGGGGCTCCCAGTTACACATCTAGGTTATAGAATACTGTAAGTTACCCATATCCCTGCCACATTTAGGTGCCCACATTTACATTAGGTCTATACTATTACCACTGTAGTTGCAGGTGCATAATTATAATAATAATAATAATAACTTTATTCTTATATACCGCCAACAATCTTGCGACTTCTAGGCGGTTTACAATAAAAGAAACTGTAAATACAATCAAGAGAAAACTTTAAATACAATCAAAGAAATTGTAAATACAATCAAGAGAAACTTTACGTACAGCGAATTAAAGAGTATAGCAGTGTATATCTCGTACAATGAATTAGAGAGTATAGCAGTGTACATCTGATAACATTAATAATGTTAACGTCAGTTTGTGTGTTGCAAGGCCAGGAAGTGCCAAGTTGTTTACATAGAAGTAGAAATATTCCGTAAGTTCATAGAGTGTTCATATTTAGTGAATAGGGGTTGGGGTTAACAGTTTGCACGTTCAGGTATGTGGTGATGTTACGAGGGGGGTTGATGTTCCGGTTCGTTACCTAGGTATTTCAAGAATAGGTAAGTTTTTAGGTGTTTCCTGAATTCTTCATAGTTGTATAATGTATGCTGATACCTACTGACACTACTACTATTAATGCTACTATTTATCATTTCCATAGCACTGACAGGCATATGCAGCAGTGTACATGTAACAAGCAATAGACAGTCCCTACTCAGAAGAGCTTACATTCTAATTTGGACAGACAGGCAGGACATATAGGGTTGGGGAGTTTCTTGCAGAAAGAATGATAGAATGGATATAGGTACTTGGGAGTTGAAAGCACCCTTGAAAAAAAATGGGGTTTTAGCTTGGATTTGAATACTGCTAGAGACGGAGCTTGACATACTGACTCAGGCAGTCTGTTCCAGGCATATGGCACAGCAAGACAGAAGGGACAGAGTCTGGAGTTGGCAGTGGAGGAGAAGGGTACAGATAAGAGGGACTTACTCGATGAACGGGGGGACGTTGAGTGAGAAGAGATATGGGGGGGGGGCTGCAGAGTGGATGCACTTGTAAGTCAGTAAGAGTAGTTTGAACTGTACATGGAAATGGATGGGGAGCCAATGAAATGACTTGAGGAAAGGGGTAATGTGAGTATAGCAGCTCTGGCAGAATATAAGGCATGCAGAAGAATTAATATTTTATAACAGAATCCATCTGCCCAGATGCCGTTATCGAATAGGTTCTCACCATATGTCCTTGACTCTTAAATGGAGCTGCCCAGTTATAGAATTTTCACCCTATATGTGCATTACATAGATCTGTCATATCACTTAGGACTCACTGTATTTCTACAGAATTCTCTGATTTCCTCTTTTTACTGTGCATGTAACACTGAACCTCTGCAACTTTTCATACTTACCTCTTGCCCCTTAGGTTTGTCACTTGTAAGTCAATCTACATGTTCTCCCTCTTGTAACATTACATTACATTACATTAGTGATTTCTATTCCACCATTACCTTGCGATTCAAGGCGGATTACATAAGAAGTTATCTAGACATTTCCAGAGGTATTACAGAGTGGGGCGGGTTGCTACAGGGGATTGAGATTATTCTTGCAGTGTTAGTTTGTCTTTAAGGATTTCTTGACTAACGTGGTTTTTATTTCTTTTCTGAAAGTTTTGTAGTCTGGGGTCAGGATCAGTAAATTGGAGAGTTGGTAGTCTAGTTTTGCTGCTTGTGAGGCTAGAAGGCCATCATACAGTTTTTTTCGTTTGATGTCTCTGATTGGAGGGTGTGTGAATGGTGTGTGTGTTCTCCTATGTCTGGTAGTGGTAGTTTGGATTAGGCAGTTGTTCAAGTAGGCTGGGCTGTCTCCATTAATGGTTTTAAATAGTAAACAGTAGAATTTGAATAGTATTCTTGATTGTATTGGGAGCCAGTGTGATTAGAGGTATGCCGCTGTGATGTGGTCATGTTTCCTCAGTGAATAGATAAGTCTCAAAGCTGTGTTTTATACTGTTTGTAGTTGTTTTATCATGGTTGCGGGGCAGGGGAGATAGAGAATGTTGCAGTAGTCTAGAAGACCTAGGACTAGGGACTGGACCATGAGCTGGAATTGTTTTCTGTCAAAGAATTTTTGAACTTGCCTTAGGTTTCTCATGACTGCAAATTATTTCTGTATTGTTTTGCTGATTTGTGGCTGCATGGTACAGCATCTGTCTATCATCATTCCCAGAAGTTTTAGAGTGGGTTGAATGGGGTATGTGATAGAGTTTATTACTAGGTGTGTTATGGTTGGGGATTTGTTATTTTCGAGGAGTATGAATTTTGTTTTTTCTTGATTCAGTTTCAGTTTGTGATCTTTCATCCATATTGCTACTGTTTCTAGTGTTCTGTGTAGTGTGTCTGTCATGGAGGGTGTTGGTTTATCAAAAGGAAGGAGAATGGTGATGTTGTCTGCATAGCTATAGGAGGTTAAGCCTAATTTGTCTATGCAGGTGCCGAGGGATGCAATGTAGAAGTTGAAGAGTGTTGGGGATAAAGGTGATCCTTGGGGTACGCCGCAGGGGTTGGACCATGGTTCTGATTTTTCTTTGTTTGTCTTTACTCTGTATGTCCTGGATTGTAGGAATCCTTGAAACCAGCTGTGTACTTTACCTGTGATTCCTATTGAATCTAATATTTGTAGTAGGATGTCATGGTCCACCAGGTCAAATGCTGCGGTGAGATCTAGTTGTATAATCAGCATTTTTCTGCCTGTGCTGAGGTGGTGTCTAGCTGTGTCCAGGAGGGATCCTAGTAGTGTCTCTGTGCTGTAATTGGTTCTGAAACCAGACTGTGTAGGGTGGAGTAGATTGTGGTTTTCTAGGTAGTTGGTGAGGAGTTTAGCTACGAGGCCTTCCATTAGCTTGACATAAAGTGCTATTGAGGCTATGGGTCTGTAGTTGGATGGTAAATCTGTTGCTCCTTTAGGGTGTCTTAGGATCGGGGTGACAATGATTTTGCTGTTGTCTTACAGGAAAAGGCCGTCAGTTAGCATGGTTTGTATCCATTGTAAGAGGAGAGGCGGAATATAGTACTAGAGGTTTTTAACAGGTATGGAGGGCAGTGGTTTAGGTCACAGACTCCATCTCTCATGTAGTCTCTTGTCTTTACCTCTAAATTTTCTATTAGAGGTACACCATCTCACATTTAAAGTTAAATGTAAGATTTCTGTATAGATTTGGATTACTATGATTCATTCTTTGCAAGCCCATTACTTTTCATAGGAAATAAATGGAAGATTTCTATATTGTGCAGAGCCACAGAAGGACTCCATTTTGTTTTTATGATAAATTGTCACACACAATCAGATTTAAAATAACACATTTGCTTGCAGTCTTACAACTCTCAAACAAAACAAGCTTTGCACAAGCAAAATCATGGTAATTCTTTTCAAAGCCTTTCAGATGCTCACTCTAGATGTAATCAAGGACCTGGTTAAAAAAATCTGCACAATTTCTTAGCCAGTACTAAAGTACATTATATAAAAACTGCTATCTTACCCTAATATTCTTTGCCTCCTTCAGTTAAAAAAAAAAAGAATGATTGTGTATTATGTTTATTTTCATGTGTTTAATTGACGCATTATTTTTTGTAATAAAGAGATAAGGAACACAAGAGCGGCAGATGATCTGCAATATACAACTCAGTAGAAGAAAAAGCAGATCAACAAGTAGAAGAAGTAAAAAAAATTCCCTTTAATGTAAAATCATAAGTGTCTGACGTGGCCGTGTTTAGCCAGGAGAATGCATGAGAGGCAATACACTGTGAAACAACACACACATTGATGATAATTAAATAGTAATCAACAAAGATACAAAGCTTATAGAAATCATCTATGAACCATGTGGAACAAATATATTGAAATATATTGAAAAGCCATATTATTAAGTCTAATAACTAAAAAATAGAAAACATGCAAAAAAAAAAACAAAAACTTTGTGTCAAACATGCCTATAAAATGAAATACATTTGTTCCAAGAAAATTGAGGAACCATATTTTCATGCATATAAGCCACACCCTAGTATAAGCTGCAGATTTTTTACTAGCATGTAAATATGACGCTGCATGAGCTACGCATTCCCCCTCTTTTACTAAGGCACGCTAGCTGATTTAGCGTGCGCTAAATGCTAATACGTCCATAGAATATAATGGTAGTATTAGCCATGACTTAGCTGCACGAAAGTATGATACCTTAGTTTCATCTTGCTTAAAAAAAAAAAAAAAATTACAACCTGTGGGAGGTATGGCCTTAGACATTCTTTCTTTTTTTTTTTTTGAAAATATTTTTATTGAAGGATCAATGCATACGAGAAGATACAAAGTGTGACCAAACGAGAAAAACATCAAGTACAAAATTCAAGGGTTCATGTAAAGAACAGACAAAATAAACAGATCCCCAACCTATCATCTCCCATGCAGATCCAATTTTTGAGTGAAACCCTCCCCCCAACCCCTCCCCCCCCTGTGCACCCCTGATCTCTAACCAGCATTAAAAGGAACTCCAATAATCCAAATAGGTCCTAGATTTCCAGCTCGCAACCCCCCGGCGGTGCTGCCTCTCCCATCCAGCCATCAAAGACATATTGGCCCGCCACTGTTGGACTGTTGGCCGCGTGGTGCCAATCCAATAGCGAAGAATTAGCTTCTTTGTGATTCCTAAAGCCACCAAAAGAAAGCGCCTCCCAGGTTCGCCAACACCCGCCTCCACCAGGGGACTTGTGACACCCAACAGCAACGTCTTGTAAGACCATTCTATTTGCAGTCCTATAACTTTCTCCAACTCCCGAAGCACAAAAATCCACAAGGGCCCTACATATGAGCATTCCAGAAAGTGATGTACCAAGGTGTCCCGACGAGCTGGACAACGGGGACAGCAGTCATCAGGCCACAACCCCATCTTTCGACCCTTACATCTCGTTAAGTAAGATTGGTGTAGAATCTGCAGATGTACTTCCCGCAAACTCACATTAGGGGAGGCAGAAGCACATTCCTGAAAGCACAGAACTAATTCATCAGCAGTGACCTGCTCTCCCAAAGCTAAAGTCCAATCCGTTGCCATGTCATCAAGAAATCTACTAGACCTTCTTTCCTTCCCCACTTTATACCACTCCGAGAGCGTATTAAATTCAGATGGGGCGGTCAGAAACTTATGATCCAAGGAAGTGAAAGTGGGCAAGCTATTTTCCGGTGATCGGAGCGCCAAACAATAACTACGCAGCTGCAGGTATGCAAACATAGACCCTGCAGTCCAACCCCAGCGGTCTCGACATGCCAAAAAAGAGGGAACCGAACCCGACCCTGCCTCAACAACCTGTCCCACAAAACGGCACCCAGACTTCCGAGCTGAGGCAAAAAAAACATGTAGCGATCCAGCAGGAAACTTAGGGTTTCCCACCAGTTCCGTAAAAGGCGAGGGACCCACCGCGCCCCCCAATGAAGACCGCCACCAGCACCAGGCCATTCGCAAGGGTCGAAGCATAGAAGGGCAGGGTCCCGCCCCATGCCACAGGAGGTTAAAAACGGACACCGGAGCTGACAGAAGGTGCCAGAATCCAACCGGGGCAAACCTGTCAACTCCCGTATATAATTCATGCACCCATCTCAACAAAGCAGCGGCATTATAAAGACGCAAATCGGGCAAGTTCACCCCTCCGTGTTCGCGCCCCCTAATCAGTTTATTGTAGCCAATTTTCACCCGGCGAGAGCGCCATATAAAGGACGAAATGAGCCCCCTATAGGCCTGCACATCTTTCTGTTTGATCCAAAGGGGCACCATTTGTAATGGATACAGGAGCTTCGGCAAGAGGACCATTTTAATAAGGGCAACGCGCCCCAAGAGCGAGAGAGGAAATTCCATCCACCTCTTACACAAAGCTCGAACTGCCTCCAATTTATCAAGTACGTTCTTCCGATAAACCACCCCCGGATCTGCATGCAGATATATTCCCAGATATTTGAGCGTACCCTTAGACCACTGCAGCGGAAAGGAAGGATCATGACACAGAGCGCACGGAGGGCGTACCGCCAAGGCCTCCGACTTATCAAAGTTAATTCGCAACCCAGAAAAGGCACCAAATCTCTGTATAAGTTCTATTAATCGAGGAACCCCATCTGCAGCGTCCCCCAGAAAGATGAGCATATCATCCGCAAACAAATTAATTTTAAATTCCTGGGAACCCAAACGAATACCCTGCATATCAGGGTTCTGTCGAAGCTTAGCCGCAAGAGGCTCCAGAGCCAAGACAAAGAGCATCGGGGAAAGGGGACAGCCCTGGCGCGTCCCCCTCTCGAGTTCAAAAGAAGAAGTAAGCTCCCCATTAATCAGGATCTGGGCCGTAGGATGAGCGTATAATGATCGAATCCCATTCAAAAAGCTTCCCATAATGCCGAACTGAGGAAGAATCCAAAAAAGATAGTCCCATAACACTTTATCGAACGCTTTTTCCGCGTCTAGGCTAACTATAAGAGCGTTCTTCTGTCCTGGGTGTTGCCCAACTAGTCCAGGATTCTGAAGCACCGAAAGCGCCCTCAGCACGTTGGCAGAGGGATACCGGCCCGACACAAAACCTGCCTGGTCTGAGTGGACCAAGTTGGGCAAAACCCGACCCAGGCGTGCCGCCATAATAGCAGCAAACAACTTGATATCTTGATTGAGCAAAGATATAGGTCTATAGGAGCCCAGCTGATCCTCCGCCCGCCCCGGTTTCGGTAGAACCACAATATTAGCGTGAGTTAATCTATGCGGAGGCAGGTCACCCCTACAAAGAGCCCCACATAGGGCTTGAAATGGGCCCACCACTCGCGCCCCCAACAACTTATAATATTCAGAGCCCAGTCCGTCAGGCCCAGGGGCTTTAGCCAATTTTAAGGCCCGAATAGCTTGTTGGATTTCCAACCCTCGCACCGGGGCATTTAACACCTCCCTCTGCTCATGTTCCAAGGACGGAAGCAGCAGGTCCTGAAAGAAAGCCGTCCTCTGTATTGTGTCACAAGCCCCCTTATCATAGAGAGCCCTATAATAATTAACAAAGCTTTGCTGTATCCCATTTTGGGCAGTTATTTCTCTACCATCAGGTGCCCGAATGCTTGATATAACTCGCTTCGGAGCCCTTGATGTAACCAATGATGCAAGCAGTTTTCCCGCTTTATTTCCCCATCGATGTAGGCAGTATTTATACATTCTAATGTCCCTAAGGGCTCTGTCAGCCAGTAGGTCATTAATTTGCCTACGTAGGTCAAAATATTGAGATCGAGCTATCGTGGCACCCGGAGCATGGAAACTCCCACGTAGCACGGCCAGACGTTGTGTCAAGTCCAACAGCGTCTTATCTTGGGCTCTGCGTTTGCGGGTAGAATACTCAATAATTCTGCCACGCATGACCGCCTTGCTTGCCTCCCAAAACACCACCTCTGAGACATCAGAAGCAGGGTTTTCGTTCACAAAGAAATCCCATTGTTGTTCCAAGAAATCCTTAAACTCAGCATCTTCATATAACGTGGGATTCATACGCCAACTAGTGGTCAACCCTTGGGACCCCGACTTATCAATGAGCTCCAACCAAACCAAATGGTGATCTGACAAAACACCGTCTTCAATCCCCACTCGTGGAATACCCGCCAGCAAAGAAGGAGCCACTAGCAGATAGTCCAGACGACTGTGGACGTCATGTGCATTAGAGTGAAAAGTAAAGTCAGATTCAGTAGGATGCAGCGTGCGCCACACATCAATCAGACCCAGTTGTCGCATCACAAAGTTCACCCCTTTATGTTCACCTCCTTTCAATCGAGGCTTAGGTGGCCTGCAATCAACAAGTGGGTCTGCTGTAATGTTAAAATCCCCACCCAATACTAAGTGGTATTCAGAAAAAGGCATCAGAGCCGCTACAAGTACAGAAAAAAATCTATGAGAATATACATTAGGTGCATACAGAGAACAAAACACATATTTTTTCCCCAGGAACACACCTGCCCAGATCACAAATCGTCCCTCAGGGTCCTGTATCACTTTATGCATAGTACAGGGATGTTTTTTATGGAAGAGGAGGGCAACACCTCGCTGTCTGGAGTTATATGAAGCAAAAGCTACTTCCCCTACCCAATCCCTCTTCAATTTAACATGCTCTGACACGCTGAGGTGAGTCTCCTGAAGCATTAAAACATCCACATGTAATTTCTTACAGTATTGAAATAATTTGCTGCGTTTCACTGGGGAGTGCAAGCCATCAATGTTGAAGCTGACAATCTTAACAGAACTCACAAGAACAGTTGATAAGAAGTAAGTCCCCCCTAAGACAACAGGCCTGTGGGACAGCTGCGCCGGTCTCCCAGCCAAACCAGCCCGCCGCCCACTGAAATGTCAGTACAGTGCTGATCAGAGCCCCCAGGTGCATCCCACCCCCCATCTTATCCCACCATACCCCCCTCCCATCTTGATCCCATCATCTCTTATCCCCTCAACGCAACCCCCAGGACCCCCACTCATCTCAACCATTCTCACACCAACCAATCCCCACACACACAACCAAAACCCCAGCACAACCTCCATCCCACTCTCTTCCTCCGCACACGAACACTCTCGTCCCCCCTTCCACCGCCCAGCCCCCCGACATAAAACTAAACTGAGAACCCCCACACAAACTCTAGAGGGCGAAAACACCCAGGCCTGTAAGAACAAATCAAAACAGTGCAAAGAGAGCTGCTTAAACAACAATAAACAGGCAATCTCTCAAACCGGCACTCAACATAATCACAAACCAAGTGTCCAGAGGCCAGAAGTCCCTGTAGCGCAGGTCCCCCTCCTCCGATGGGCGATAAGGCGATATGACATCCAATAGCTCAAGGAGACTGGGTAGACTGGAGTCGCGCCCTCAAGCAGATCTCACGGGCGGCAGCAAAACATAAGCCCCCCATCAGCAGTGATCAAGGCAGAGTCAGCACCACACCGTCAGAAGGCCAAAACGGCTCGACAGAAGAAACACCACCAGACGTCACACGACAGACGCCCATCAACGCTCCTGAGGCGCCGGCAGCTTCTCGAGGAACTTTTTCAGCTCATCCGCCGTGCTCATGGTGAAAGTTCGATTTTCATGAGTTAGTCGCACCTTAGCGGGGTAAAGAAATGCAAATCTTATTCCCCGTGTGACCAATTGCGAACAATACGGCGTAAGAGCCCTGCGCTGCTCCGCAACTTTGGTGGAGAAATCTTGAAATAGCATTATCTTAGCCCCTTCATAGGACAGAGATCTATTTTTCTTGAACAGATCCAGCAGGCGTGCTTTGATGGCATAATTATGGAATCTGGCCAGCACCGGCCTCGGACGGCCCGGTCCGTCTCCTTCTCGACGCTGACCAACACGATGGACCCTCTCTACCACCACCGGGCCAGCCTGCTCCGCCAGGCCCAGCTCCTTCGGCAGCCATCCTTCCACCACGTGAACAAGCTCAGAGTCCTTAACTGACTCTGGGAGCCCTATTAGACGGAGATTCTTTCTGCGGGCTCTATTCTCCTGGTCCTCCACTCTCTCGAGCAGTTGGCATACCCGGGTCTCCAAGGTGTCAAGCCTGCCATCGGCGACCACCGCTCTGTCCTCCTGGGCCGAGACCCGATCCTCCACCTGATGGATCTGCACCGCATGGCCGGCCAGCACGTCTTTAATTTCATCCATGGCCGCGTGCAGCTTGGCCAGCTTGGTATCTAAAAGCTGAGAGAGGTTCCGCATGGATACTTGCAGTACCTCGTCCGTGGTGCGGTCCGCAGGGGTCTCCGTTTGCGTCCCCGCCATTTTGAGAGCCGGTGCCACGCTGCTTTTTGGGGCCTTCAGGGCTCGTGTCGGCATTCCCCGCGCCGCCACCGCGATGCATGCACCAGACGCTCCCCAGCTCAGCGGGAGCGAACCCGGAAGTGCGGGAGCCAAAACAAGCAAAAAATTTCGGCGGCGGCAGGCATTAGGGGAGCCGAACGGTGCAGGGAGGACGGAGCTCCGCGTTCAGGCGTCCGATCAGGTGCCGGCCATCACGTGACCCCCCTTAGACATTCTTTCTAATCTACTTAAAATGACTGACCCAAAATTGAAAAGAACATTCAGAAGGCTTCTGCAACGATCTCGCATGCTGAATATATTTCCCCAGTTCAAAGCTACTCCATTCTTATCATTCTCTTCCTGCGTTTTAAAATGTCTGCCCTCTGAATTTTCCTGCCTTCCTTTATGTTTTAAATTAGCCTTCTTTAAACTCCTTCCCATACTCTTATCTGCTCTGCCATTTTCTTCTTCATCTAGTGTTTTCTGGTTAAAAGCAAGCACAAAAAAAGGAGGATGAACTTTATTGTGCGAGCAGAGAATTAAAGATTTTAAAAAGATTGGTAAACCTGTGAAATAACTTGATTTTACCATAATAGTAGAATTCAAACTCCTATGGACTGATATTTAGCCTGAAGTGGTAAGCAGTTTGCAAGCGGCTCACATCTTGGAGCTGAACTAACCCTGGATATTCAATATCAAGACATTCACAGCTCCCGGTACTAAATAGCCAGGTATGTGTGCTGACCTGGAGGTTAAACGGGCAATGACAGATATGCAGCTAGTGCTGTTGTAAATGTTTGCATCTTACATGCAGACATGTTTATGGCCATAGGCTAGTATTCTATAAAGAAAAGTTGACTTCATATAGTAACTTTACTAGTGCCTAAATCAAAGATTATCCACACGGCTAACTTCTTGGTTTAAAATTCTCCTCTTTCTGAATGATTAAATTAGTGTCCATAAAGTTATGGTTTCAAAAGCGGGTAGACTAGGGCAGGGGTAGGCAATTCTGGTCCTCGAGAGCCAGAGGAAAGTCAGGTTTTCAGAATATCTACAATAAATTTGCATACACTTATTTGCATCTCAAGGAGGCAGTGCATACAAATCCATCTCATACATATTCATTGTGGATATCCTGAAAACCTGACCTGGCTCTGGCTCTCAAGGACCGGAATTGCCTACTCCTGGACTAGGGAAGTCAGTGGAAGAAAAAGGGAATGGTGGGCAGTTGCATAGCGAGGGTGAGTGGCTCCCAGTGCGGTGGTGCCCCTCCCCTCTTCTCTGCCCCCCGCTCCTTCCTGACCTATTCCTGATGCGCACACACCTCCTTCACTTCCCTGTACCTCTTTAATTTTCCCAGCGTAAGCAGCATTACGAATTTGCTGCCTGTGTCGCGTCAGCTCTCCTTCTGACGTCACTTCCTAGGCGTGGGATCCGTGACATCAGTGAGAGCTGACAGCAACGCGGGCAACAAGCTTGTGATACTGCTTGGGTCACAAAAATTAAAGAGGTATGAGGGAAGGGGCACATGCACGCAGCAGGGGAGGGGGATCTGAAAGGAGGACGAGTGCTGGCGCCCCAACCAAGACAGCGCCCGGGGTGGACTTCTCCCCCACCCTCCTTATTACGCCACTGATGGTGGGCCTCCTGCACTTAGCTCATTAGCATGACATTCAGTTCTAATTGACTAAATATGTCTGGATATGAGATATATGAGATTAGTAGATGGAGAATGATTGATGCAATTATGTTAGAGTGGGAAGGTGGTGATGGTGAATATCTGCTAAATTACAAGGAACAATGTTATATTTATTCTTTGAATTGTGCTTCCCCTTTGGTCTTTATCTGAAGACCGAATGGATGATCTTAACTTAAATCTCCCAGAATTTGATCAGTGTAGCCTTAAAGTCTCCAATTGGTTGCAGGATATCTTGTGGATGGGATATAAAATTTGTAAAAGTTGTGGTGGTCATCTTGTTAGAACTGTGTTTTTAATGGACTAACAAGAAATATGTGCTTAGGCCAGGTAGGCTTGTTTGGAATCTAAAGTTTGTCTATAAATGTTGGCAGGTTTTGCCTTGAATTGGAGACATATTTTGTCATTTAGGTCAGTGGTTCCCAACCCTGTCCAGGAGGAACACCAGGCCAATTGGGTTTTCAGGCTAGCCCTAATGAATATGCATGAAGCAAATTTGCATGCCTATCACTTCCATCATATGCAAATCTCTCTCATGCATATTCATTAGGGCTAGCCTGAAAATCCGATTGGCCTGGTGTTCCTCCAGGACAGGGTTGGGAATCACTGATTTAGGTAACTTGCACAAAACATGATTCGTGCCAGATGAAACTGGTTGCTTGAATGTGATCTCATGCCAAACTGAAAAGAAAAGTCCTGAGAGTCATTTAAAGATAAAAGTTATAAGAAAAAATACTTTTGTAGTAGCAATATTTTGCAAATCATAATCAATTGGGATTGCACCATTCAATTTTTAAATGGACTGATGACAAATACGGGCATTTTCAAAACACAAAAATGTCCAAAAATCAGCATCTGGACATTTTTCTCTGCAAAACGCCCAAATGCAGATAATCAAAACAAAGAATTTAGACGTTTTGCAGGACATTTGTCCTCCAAAATACCAAACTCAGAAAGGTTCGTATTAGAGGTGTGTTTTGGGCGAGCTGTGGGCTAGTTTAGACTTGGAAGTTTTACTGTGATAATCAAACCCTCTAAAGGACATCTTAGACAGAACTTAGATGTTCTGAGCTAGTCCTGTTTTAGAAGTGTATAAGTGCCAAAAAGCTACCCAGACTGACTAGATGACCACTGGAAATATTAAGTAATAATCCCCCACACTCTCCCAGTGGTCATTAATCCCCTCCCACTCCACACCTCTAACAAAAAATATGAATAAAACAGTATATGTCTGTCTCTAGAATAGCTTGTAAGTCTTGTGGCAAAAGTTTATCCCAACAATTTAGTTAAATCCAGTGATATTAGCTGACATCCTTAATGTTAACTGGATTGCATTCAATTTTCATTAATGCTGTATATTGTAGTAACAAAATGATGCCTCAGCCCCACCACTCCACCACTTGTTGGAAAGTTCGAAAAGCGGGAAGTTAATGGCGGTGCTTCATCATTGGCATTCAATTTATGTGGTATTTTTCATTGTTTTATATTCATTTTAAGTTTATATCAAAAATCCTAACTTTATTAACTATATTTAATAGTAAATGATACTTATCTCAGCAAAAAACCCAGGGAGCCAGACCCGACATGTTTCACACCATAAGTGTTTTTTCAAGGGTCTCCCACGGGTGCCGCTGTCATCCGACTCCAAGTTTGTAATGAGAAAAGATCTTTTACTCACCTTTACAGGTGTCAAAGTCCCTCCTCGAAGGCCACAGTCCAGTCAGGTTTTCAGGATTTCCCCAATGAATATGTATGAAATCTATTTGTATGCATTGCTTTCTTTGTTTGCTAATAGATCTCATGCATATTCATTGGGGAAGTCCTGAAAATTCAACTGGATTGCGGCCCTCGAGAAGGGACTTTGACACCCCTGCTCTAACCACTACATTTATGGTGGAAATTGTGAGGCCATCAAAACCCACCAAACTATATTTAATAGTAAATGGCGGTGCTTCATCATTGGCATTCAATTTATGTGGTATTTTTCATTGTTTTATATTCATTTTAAGTTTATATCAAAAATCCTAACTTTATTAACTATATTTAATAGTAAATGATACTTATCTCAGCAAAAAACCCAGGGAGCCAGACCCGACATGTTTCACACCATAAGTGTTTTTTCAAGGGTCTCCCACGGGTGCCGCTGTCATCCGACTCCAAGTTTGTAATGAGAAAAGATCTTTTCTCATTACAAACTTGGAGTCGGATGACAGCGGCACCCGTGGGAGACCCTTGAAAAAACACTTATGGTGTGAAACATATCGGGTCTGGCTCCCTGGGTTTTTTGCTGAGATAAGTATCATTTACTATTAAATATAGTTAATAAAGTTAGGATTTTTGATATAAACTTAAAATGAATATAAAACAATGAAAAATACCACATAAATTGAATGCCAATGATGAAGCACCGCCATTAACTTCCCGCTTTTTGAACTTTCCAACAAGTGGTGGAGTGGTGGGGCTGAGGCATCATTTTGTTACTACAATATACAGCATTAATGAAAATTGAATGCAATCCAGTTAACATTAAGGATGTCTCTAGAATAGCAGCATCTGGTATGTGAAAGGTTTAAAGTAGCCTGGTGAGAGGGTTAATGAGCCATAGAGAGGAGGACCAAGGCCCATAAGATGCTCTAACCACTACATTTATGGTGGAAAGTGTGAGGCCACAGACACATCCAAGTTGAAAACGTCCAAATCTAGACCATTTGGTTGTGGGAGGGGCCAGCATTATAATGGACTGGCCACGTAGACATTTCAGTAGAGCAGTGGAGCATCTTAGAGGGCACTGCTGTGAACTTCATATAAAAAGGTGCCAGATATACATCTCACCATATTCCCCATAAACCCCTCCCAAACTCTTCCAAAACCTACTATACCTATCTGTCTTCTACTGTAATAGCTCTTATGACTGCAGGTGCACTTATATGGCAGTATGGTAGGAATTTGGTGGGTTTTGATGGCCTCACAATTTCCACCATAAATGTAGTGGTTAGAGCAGGGGTGTCAAAGTCCCTTCTCGAGGGCCGCAATCCAGTTGAATTTTCAGGACTTCCCCAATGAATATGCATGAGATCTATTAGCAAACAAAGAAAGCAATGCATACAAATAGATTTCATACATATTCATTGGGGAAATCCTGAAAACCTGACTGGACTGTGGCCTTCGAGGAGGGACTTTGACACCTGTAAAGGTGAGTACGTGGGAAGCAATTCCGGCTCACCACACAATTGCTTCCCACGTATTCACCTTTATAGGACCCCCAGGGACCCCTGAAGAAGACTTTTTGTCGAAACACGGACCGTGTTGGGTCCTGTATCCCTAGCGGACTAGGTCCTTTAAGGCTCTTATGTGGATGATTTATTTTTATGTGGATGAAATTATTTTATGTGGATGATTTCAGTGTGTGTACCTTTGGAACTTTGACATTTTCAAATAAAGTCCATTTAGAAACATCGTTACTCCACAGAGTTTTTTTTTGTTTTCATTAGCCCATCCAACAGATTACTTGATACGCCTTTGTGATGCTCTACTAACCTTTCCCATACTACATGCTGCTGTCGTACAGACAGGTATGTACTGTTTTATTCATTTTTGGTGGGGGGGGAGGGTAGGGGCCGATGAGTCCAGGTAGACCACATCTAGTACAAATCATCTATCCAGTTCTCTGGTCACCCTGTCAAAGAAGTCAATCAGATTTGTTTGGTCCAATTTCACCTTGGTGAAGCCATGTTGTCTCAGATCTTGAAGCCCATTCGATTCCAAGCAGTTCACTATTCTTTCCTTCAGCAGAGCTGCCATTAACTTTCCAACAACCTAAGTGAGGCTCACCGGCCTGTAGTTCCCACTTTTGTGTAGAGGGCCCACATGCTCAGCAAACATACTCCTCAGCTCTTACTGGGGACTTTCCTGGTATCCAGCAGGAAGCAGGAGGGATTCTTTTTTTTGTTTGTTTAAATCTTTATTGATTTTCAAACTTTGATAGTACAACACAATTGGTAAATCATAAATACTGCATAAAACGCACTAACTATACAATTATTACATTAAACAATCATTTACTTCCATCCTCATCTTAATTATTAATACAATAATACATATGATGTGATTTCAATATTATAATTACATAATTTAACTCCTTAACGTACATTTCCTTTCCCCCACCTACCCACCCTCCCTGGATAGAAATAGAAATAGAAATAGACGGCAGATAAGGGCCACGGCTCATCTAGTCTGCCCACCTTAATGTCCCCCCCTACCTTTGCCCTGTGAATAGATCCCATGTGCCGATCCCATTTGGCCTTAAAATCAGGCACGCTGCTGGCCTCAATCACCTGTAGTGGGAGGCTATTCCAGCGATCAACCACTCTTTCAGTGAAAAAGAATTTCCTGGTGTCACCTCGTAGTTTCCCGCCCCTGATTTTCCACGGATGCCCTCTTGTTGTCGTTGGACCCCTGAAAAAGAAGATATCTTCCTCCGCTTCGATGCGGCCCGTAAGATACTTGAACGTTTCGATCATGTCTCCCCTTTCTCTGCGCTCCTCGAGCGAGTATAGCTGTAATTTGTCAAGCCGTTCTTCGTATGGAAGATCCTTGAGTCCCGAGACCATCCGGGTGGCCATTCTCTGCACCGACTCCAGTCTCAGCACATCCTTGCGATAAGGCGGCCTCCAGAATTGCACACAGTATTCCAGGTGGGGCCTCACCATGGATCTATACAATGGCATAATGACTTCCGCCTTACGACTGACGAAACCCCTTCATATGCAGCCCATGATTTGTCTTGCCTTGGACGAAGCCTGCTCCACTTGATTGGCAGACTTCATGTCCTCACTGACGAGCCTGGGCATCTCACCCAAGGGGCCTGAAAGAATGGAGTGATAGGCAGTAATATTGGACCAGTCTGTGGGGAGACTGGAGCAGTAGCCAGCAGATAACAGGGAAAAGATCTCCAGTACCTGCTGTATGCTGAAGAGGATTTTGAGTTCAGCACTGGTCCTGCTTATCTATTTAAATCAGTGGTTCCCAAACCTGTCCTGGGGGACCCCCAGCCAGTCAGGTTTTCAAGATATCCCTAATGAATATGCATGAGAGAGATTTGCATATAATGGAAGTGACAGATATGCAAATCTCTCTCATGCATATTCATTAGGGATATCTTGAAAATCTGACTGGCTGGGGGGTCCCCCAGGACAGGTTTGGGAACCACTGATTTAAATGCTTGATTGTTGTTCCTGTTCTTATATTTTGTTGTGTATCTTTTTTGGGAGGGATGGGATGGTGGTGAGAAAAACCATATGTGTGTGTTTTATAATCAATAAAACCATTGGGCAGTTGGCTTGCCTATACACACACTCATCCATCAGGACCCCTGTATTTGTACTAATTGTAGTGCTAACCTTTGAGGAATTGCCCTAAAATCCAACTCCCTATAACCCAGATTACAAATAGAATTCTATCCCTTGCTCCCGAGTTGTCTTAGAAGTAGCCCCATGATTAGAAGACCAGACTGAACACCAGGAAAACCTGGTTCAAATTCCACCATAGCTTCTTGAGATCCTAGGCAAGTCACTTAATATTCCATTGTCTCAGGAAAAATATTGATTGTATATGCCATCTGGGGCAGGAAAATGCCTATTGTAGCTGATTTTAACCATCTTGAGTTACAACTGAAAAAATGTGAGCTAAAACTAAATTCCCTTCCCTCCTATAGTTATTGAAATGCTATATGCAAAAGTTTTATCTGCTGGAGTAGGCTACAAGAAATAACTGTATTATGTCCTGTCTTTCTGGAAGGACACAGACATGCATGATTTTAAACAACAGCAGCACAGCAAATAATGGAATGTAATTATATCAAGTACATGATCTTTTTTTCACTGCTGGAATGATATTCGTCTCATTTTGTCTCATGGGGATTTGAGGCGAGTGTAAAAGACCGTTCTGCTTACTTAGAAATAAAATGAAGCTACTGAAAAGCACATATTTGGCATTAGAGAGTTCCAGAAAATGATGGCACTAAATTTCATTCAAAGTGGATATTTACTATATGATCTACTTAATCATAGAGCTTCTTTGTGAGACATGTAGAGACATCAAATTCAGCATCAGTATTAATACTTAGTCTCACTGACTTAAAGAAAATTTGGCTGAGCTACTCTTATAGTTAATATTTCCACTTGAAGTGTCATTTCAGATGTTCAGTGCCAGATGAATTTAATATCCATATAGCAAGAGAGAGAGAGAGACAACAGCACAAATGCTGGACTTACAGTAGGTCATCCTAAATAAACATCAAGAGTTCTGATCCTTATTTTTGACAGAGGTTAGAGTTTACAGATGGGTACAACTTCCCTGATGGTTAGAGAGCTTATACATTTTGGGTCACCATGAAGCTTGCATGTTGTAATGGAGTCCAATAGTCCTTCAAGTATATCTGCCATCCAAAGGGGCACCAAAGGGATTTGACTGGTCTACCAGTGTTTGCCTGCCATGGGTGCCATTTGTCCATTTTCACAAAACAGTTACAGTTTATTTAAAATAGGATTCAGGTGGTGTATGTAAAATTAAAATTAGATTAAAAATGAAAAGGGACTCTATAAAATAAAAAGAAAAGCCTTACTCATTCACCCAGAGAGAAAAACCATATTTACACACACAACCTCAACTCATACAAAATTTGAAACAAATTTTGACACAACTTAGGGCATCTTCTATCAAATTGCTCTAGCATTTTATAGCGCAGAGAGCCGCACTGAATGGCCCACGCTGCTCTCGATGCTCATAGGAACTCTATGAGCTTCGGGAGCAGTGCGGGCCATTCAGCGCAGCTCACCACGCTACAAACTGTTAGCGCAGTTTGATGGAAGAGGCCTTAAGGATCCGATTCTATAATGGGCGCCTAAATCATATCTAAAGTTAGGCATGCTTTACGCATCCAATCTAAGTAGTTAATGAGTCAATTAAGGGTCTTTACAAGTGATAATTGATACTGTGGCGGGGCCAGGAGTAAGCCTAGCGCTGCAACCCGGCTCCCGCCCCAGGCGTAGGACGGAGCGCTCCCAGGAGGACTCCCACTGGATAATCAGTAGAATAATTAGTAGTCTGCTTTTTTGGTAAAGTTCAGCTTTTATCTTTATTACCCCCAGTTCAAAGCACTGGGGTTCCAGTAGTCCCTCTGGTTGAGTGGACTTAACACAAATCATACATTCACAAGGTTTCCTTCTTTATAATATAGTCCAGCCTGCTGCTCAGGCAAAAAGCCAAAAATAAACCAAAACGTTTTCTCTTTAGTTTTACTGCTTTTGTCTGCAGACACTTCAGGAAGCTTTTATACCTGACCCACCCGAAGTCCAATGCCCCCACTATCCCTATGCTCCTGGGTAGGGGCTAGGGAACTTTATATAACCCAACCTTTTGTGACTGGTGTAAGTCCCCTCCCAAAAGTTCCCTGCTTCAGGGTTACTTAATGTCAGGTCTCTGAGTTCCGTTCAAGCTTCTCAGGAAAGTTAATTATGGTTCTCACCTCCTTCCCTTTATCTACCAGGCCTCTCTCTCAGGCTCTAATTGATGCATTCACACATGCTTACAATTCTGCTTGAGGGAGAAAGAACGCTACACAAAATACATTCACTTTCATTCCCCTCCCCCATTCATACCTCATTAACTGTGATTCTACAGGAGATCCCAGGCTGCTAGATCGCACTCCATTTCACTGCTTCCAGAAAGCTCTCCCTCTAATTCCATTAGGGACTTCTCGCTTTCTAAGACCGGGTAGGAACTCCCTTCAGGGGCAGCTAACGGCCAGCCCTGCCCTGGAAGCCTTTCTCCTCCCTTGAACTTCTGCTTAGGAGCCAGACGTCTGTTTGCTCGGGAGGTTTGTAAGACAGCCTGTGCTTTAGCTCTGGTCTGGAACAGAGAACTCCTAGCAGGCTCCTTCCTGCTCAGCACGGCACTTCTTGTTCTAGCAGTTCCTGAATTCCCTCCTGAATTCTCTCCTGCATTCCTCCCAGTATTCTCTGCCTTCTTTGTATTCTCTCGAGTGTTCCCAGCTGTGCTGAATTTATGTTGCAGGCTTGTTCCCACTCTCCCTCTGGGTTTGTCCTGCCTGTCAGCCCTACCCCTCTCATTAACCATGCCTGTGCTGGTTTTCTTTACTAAAGGTTTTGTTGCAGAACAGCCCAAGGTGTTATAAAAGGGATTATAGTGCCCTAAACCAGATGTTGTGGTTTCTGCCCTTCTCTCTCTGCCTTGCCCTCCTGTTGGCTCTTGGTGATAGGAACAGGGTTACTGGGCAGCTTCCTAGGCTTAGGAATAGGGGCAGCCCTTTGCAAGGCAGGGTTTAAAACCGGGTTTAAACTGCTGACAGGCGCTTCCCTGTCACAATACATAGGCGTCCAAAGGACATAGACACCACTTTGTAGATGCAGTCATAATTTCATGGACGCCCATGTTTAAAACTCACGCTTAACTCAATAAGCATGGGCGTGGAATGGGCGTGGCTTGGGCAATGACTCAATTTGGGCGTCCTTTGATTCATTTACTTAACACTGAGCGATCTAGGGTATCCATTTCATGCCTATATTGTAGATGATCTGAGTTCTATGGACGGAACTTAGGCACCCTTTGTACGTTCTTCCAGAACATAGGCACAGTTTGGATGTGCTTAATGTGATCTGCTAAATAGCTCTCTGGGGTTTTATTTTTGCTTTATTAAGCTCAAAATACATTTAATAAGGCACCACATAAACGGGGCACATCAAAATAGATATATTGCATGTAAAACCTATTTTTGTGGACAGACAGCAATGCTCTTGGCTAATTAGAGGAAAAGATCCATTAACTGAAGCACAGCACATGAAAAACATAGCTTTAGTTTTCATGCTAAAAAGCTACCCTTTTTTTCTGACTGAACAGTGCTCCAATCAGCTCATTCTTGAAAGCAAAGAAAGCACATTGACAAAAATATATAGATTGCATACATAACTTCATTTGCAAAAGCTTAAAAACTGAAAAAAAAACCCTCCATTTTCTATGAAGTAGAAGCCATGCTAAGGTCTTAGCATGGCTTCTACTTCATAGAAAATGGAGGTTTACAGCTGCACAATGGGATCTACTAAGCTATCATATCACAGGGCAGTCAGAGACAGCTGCCTAAAAACTGCTAAAGCTAATAAGTAAAAGCCCTATGTTCCTCTTCCAGAGGTCATAAGTTCAAATCCTATCCAGCTCCCCCAGCACATATTTTAATTGTGGAATTCTACCTTGCACGTGCAAACCTCCATTTGCAATGAAGTTGCTCAAATTTTAATTCAATTCAAACTCCAGCATGATCTGATAAAACACTCTTGAAATTGAGAGCAATAACTTTGACATTAAAAAACGGTAATGCGCACCACAACTTCACCCCCGGCCCTAGGTCAATCAGACATTGACTCCCAACCTAATGTGTAGACCTTAGTGGACTTCTTCCAAAACAAGATTTAAAAAGTAAAATCAGATGTCCAAAGAGTTACCACCACTGCCCTATATCCCTCCAACCAAATCATATACCTCCATAATCAAACTCAGCAAACTGAATCTGGAGCACCTTCCAGCCTTTATTCCAAACATCCCCTGCTACCCTCCTAAAAAAAAGCAGCAGTATACTCAACTGATGCCCCAACTGTCTACTTGCAGAAGCCCCTGACCACATCATGGATTGGGTGACAAATCTATTAAACTTCTTCATCAAGGTTAATTACCATCCCATGGGGCTAATCACTCTCACACCAATCCCTAAAGCCCAGAATGTAGACCTCTATAACTTCTCAAATTACAGGCCTATAGTTGGAATCCCGATACTAACCAAACATCTTGAAATGCACATTAGCAAAACAGCTCTCCACCTACGTTGAAGAACATTCTTGCCTCCATCTTATTCAATTTGGGTTCCGCTCAAATCACAGCACAGAGATCCTGTTATTGGCATTAACCACCAAAATCAAGCAATACTTGAACATTGGTCACCAGTCAATCCTCCTCCAATTTGACATATTTGCTGCCTTCGACTTGATAGACCATCAACTATTACTAGTCAAACTCAACGAAATAGGCATCATAGCAACCATCCTGAACTGGTTCAATGACTTCCTTCAAAACAGACAATGTCTTATATACAAAGATGAAGTGTTAAAAAAAACCTGGTAAGCATTCTGTGGCATACCACAAGGATCAATAACTGTTATGACTGATCCTCTATAACCTGTTCATGAGCTCACTAGAAGTATCAAATTTGACAACAAGGAATTCATATTTTCATACACAGATGACATTATTTTACTTATCCAAATTAGCCGTAACTCTAACAACACAATACTGATAATATCAAATGGAATAGACAAAATATAGACCTGGGCCACATCCAACAAACTTAAACTACCGTAATTGTGGACAAAACTAAAATTCTGTGGTTTCATAACACTGTACACTCAGGGCCTGATTCTGTATAGGATGCCCGGTCTCAGCAGCCACCTAAGCGGCTTTTGAGAATCGCACACAGCTATCCTATATAGAATTGCATCTGTTCTGATTTACAGATGCCTAACCACCCTGATTCTCTAACCAGCATCCATGTCACAGGTGCTAGTTAGAGAATCGCATTGCTGCTGAGCTAATCATGGCAAGGGAATGATGCAACATCTTTGCATCATTAGGCTGATGAGCTGGATCAAAAATCATACTAAGCTGACAGGTAATCGACCTCAAACATTAAATACATTAATGTCACTGTTATTAATAGTAAATTCTCAATTTTTCTATCCAGACACTACAATTTGATCGTAAATACAAAATTTAAAATAAGCAACATTATTTCAAATACATTTAAGTACATTGAGAGTACCTCTAAAGCAAATATTCTGTATCCTGAAATGTGCTGTGAACAGCAGAATCACTGGACTTAAAATGCAATGACATTTGTCAGATTTTCTTTGTTTGTTTGCTTTTGCAAATTTAAGGGCCCTTTTACAAAGCCACACTAAAAGAAGGCCTGCACTATTTTTAGTGTGTGGATTTCTCATGCTCTAAAATGGCCTCGTTTGTTTGTTTTTTTTCCCCATTATTGGCCACGTGCTAATTTAGAAATTTCCCAAATTTAAAAATCATCCTACCTATTTTGTAGGTGGTAAGGGCTCCCAAGGCACTCCAGTTCTAATAGGTCAGTGCATGCCAGTGCCAATGCACTAATCAATTAGCACAGGGCATGCCTCTCTACCCCCAAACATGCCTCACAGAAAAAAAGAAAAATTGGTGTGTGGTTGGTGTGCGATAAGTTTGAAATCAGCATGTGGTGCCTGAGTATGCCCCGTGGCTGCAGATTTTACGTGGCAGTAAACATGTGTTGCTTGGTGAAAGGACCGCTTAATAATGGAATGGTAAAGGAAACACTTTGGGCCTCTTTGGGCCACTTTGGACCCAATAGCATGAGCCAATGCGGTAAATGCTCCAACACCCACAGGGATTGAATGAGCGTCGAAGAATTTGCCGCACTGCACTTCCTAGTGCTGCTTTGTAAAAGGGGGCTTTTGTTTGAAATTATTTTCTAAATAGGAGCATGGTGCTATTGAAGAGAACTGCAATGGAATACAGTATTTCTTTCATAAAGATGAGTGAACACAATATTTTAAATATTGCTGTGTGTATATAATAATTTATAATATACAAAACAAGCTGAATATCTTTAAGTTTATAACCACACAAGTTGATATTCATATAGTATATTTCTGATGGTACTACTATATGAATATCAACTTGTGTGGTTATAAAAATATAATAATTTATAAACATATGTAGAGCCCACTGTTCATGTTGTCTCCTTAACCTTCATTATTTATCTTCACAGGACTTAAAAAAAACATGCAGCCAATATTTTTTTTTGATGACTTTGGAAAATAGTTGCCAAGAAATACCATGCAACTTGCAAATATCTAATAATCCCCTCATTGGTATTATATATTTATTTGTATTCCTAACCTACATTATCTAAAAATCTGAGCATGTTGCAACTCATATACTCAATCAATACTATAATAAATCATATCAAATCACTTTACATCTGCTTCCAGAATCTAGCATGTAATATGTTTTGAGCTTTGTTCAGTATGCATGAGATTCTTCATCCCTTTCCAAATACATAGAGGTAACAGCTCTGATGCTCATAGAATTCCTATGAGCATCAGAGCTGTTATCGCTGGAGCCGGCACTAAAACTGCGCTATAGTTTTATAGAAGGAGGTGGGGGTGGGGGTGGAGAAGAAATGCCTTTTTGGTAACAGATGATGTCTAAACCCTATTATTTTTTTGCCCAATCTGATTGCACATTTTCATTGCAAAAAATGAAATACAGGTAGAAGTTTAAAATCTAAATCATACCAAGAACATGCTCATTTTAAATCTGTGTATGCCATGGAGCCGCTTCTAAAACCGACACTTATATGTATATGATAACGCATTAATGACATTTTTTGAGTAATAAAAGTTGCCTTCATAATTAACAGTAAATTTGAATCCAAAGTATAGAATTGTGTTTAGAGAGTTGCACGGGAACAGAAATCCCACCCATCCCCGCCCGTCCCTACCAGGATCCTCTCCATCCCCACCCGTCCTCGCCAGGATCCTCTCCATCCCCACTCATCCACGCAAGGAATTATCTCCATCCCCCCATCCCATAAAGAGCAGTAATTACTTCTGACAGGATCATCAATTCCACAGTTTCTTTTGTGTTTGCACTGCTGTTTTCCTTGTGGAATCTCTTTGGTGGAACCCTTTTTTGTTTTCTGTTCAGGCAATTAACTTATAAACCCCCTCTTTTACTAAGGCTGACGTGTCCATTATATTATATGGACAAACCCTGCTTCCAAAGCCTTCCATCCCCATGGGAGTCCCGTTGGCTAGAGGGGGGTCCCCATGGGAGTCCCGTGGGCCAGAGGGGGGTCCCCGTAGGAGTCCCGTGAGTTAGGGGGTGATTCCTGCTGGACCCCCACGGGACCCGTAGGATTCCCACGATCCCCGTTCCCGTGCAGACCTCAAATTGTGTTTTCAGTCCATGTAGGAAAGTTGTGTTACTCATTAAACTGTGAAGCCTAATATCCAGGGGTGTAATTTTCAGTGTGGGCTACCGTTAAGATGTATAATTTTATTTTAATTTTTATAAGAAATAACATTAAGCAAGAAAAAAAAATCACTCGTAAATACTAATGTTCATAATACATATTAAGGTCTCTTATATGAAGCCGCGTTATTGAGTGCCATGTGGTAAAAGCTCCGAAGCTCTTTAAATCCTTATGGGCTTCAGGGCATTTACCGCGATGGCCTACACTAATTGGCTTCATAAAAGAGGCCCTAAGTCAGGGGTGTCAAAATCCCTCCTTGAGGGCCGCAATTCAGTCAGGTTTTCAGGATTTTCCCAATGACTATGCAAGAGATCTATTAGCATACAATGAAAGAAGTGCATGCAAATAGATCTCATGTATATTAATTGGGGAAATCCTGAAAACCCGACTGGATTGTGGCCCTGGAGAAGGGACTTTGACACCCCTGCCCTAAGTAAACAAGTCCATATTATGGAGTAGAGGTCAGGTCTAAACAAAAGTAATCAAAGCAATACAATTCACATCTAGCAGAAAACATACTTCTTTATCCCTTAAAAAAACAACCTTAGAGAGGAAAACATATATCCTTGTTTGCCATGAAGAAATAACATGTATAATTCTTACCATCAACTCATGCTATTTTACTACTGACCCCATTTTATTCAGTGAGACCTAAGGGTCCTTTTATCAAGCTGCGCTAGCGGGGTTAGCGCATTGGACATTTCATTACGCGCTAACCCCTGAGGCCGGCTAAAAAACTAATGCCTGCTCAATGCAGGCGTTAGTGGCTAGCATGGTAGGCAGTTTAACGCACGGTATTATGCGCGTTAAACCCCTACCGCATCGTGATAAAAAGACCCCCTAGTTACTGAAAAGGATTCCGGTCCCAATTCCTGCCCCATACTTTCTCTGTCTCTGTCATTTGTAAGTCAGGTACCTGGGGACACATCTTAAAGACCAGAAACCATCTTTCAAATATGTCCGTCTTTTATTATGAGTTTCACATATTTATACGAATCAGGTTTGCCAGCATGTGATGGCATGTGACGTAAGGTCACATGAAACTTTAAACACATCAGCATTTTTCCTATCTAGAGATTGAAGTCCAAAAGGTAAGAAAAAGCCTTGACCAGCAGAGCTTCTTAACTAAAGCTGTCTGTAAATACGGCTTAACAAAACAATTGAATTCACTTCACATTATCTCTGTTTAAACATTACCTGTCTTCAAAGAAGGGAAAGATAAACAGGGCCTACCTTTGCATCTTTAAACAACATATGCCTAAGGACACTTACTAAAGTTCTGATACGTGTCCCTTCAAATCCCCTCTTACGACATGTAAATGACGTCACAAATACACAGCATGAGCTGGAAGGGAGTGATACCTTAGGTATGTCTCTCAAGGAGGGGTCTTTTAGGAGCTGTAATACGAATAACACAGTACATGAGCAGTCAAGATAAGAGTGCAAATAATAAGAGATTATGCATTCAACTAAAGTGCTGATCCCAAAAATTAGATAAATCAGAGTTACATTTGAACTCAGCAAAGAGGTCTGCTAATTTCTGAATGTCCATAGGAGGACCTATATTGTCAGAAAGAAAAGTACAACAGCATAAAATACTGAGAAGAATTTAACAGAATTCTCAGCTAGAATCATATCTAGGGCCATATGATTTTGAGAACCATCTGAGAAGTGGAGCCTAATTGATCAGTAATACCTTGCAAGGCGTTCCTAGAATAGTTCACAAAGCGTTGCTGATTATAATAATTTTAACTAATCCGATCAACATTCTTATTAATAGTAATAAAGGGAATAAGGAACTCAAACCCAGCCTTAACCTGAGCTCGGGCCTTAAATTCATCTGGGACCCCTCTTGGGACCCCTATAGCATCTATGTATACATGTGATCAGATTTATATCAAGACAAATAAAAGGAAAAAACCATGTGAATAGGAAGGATGCCTTTCAGAAAAATATGCAGGAGCATGGTAACCTTAACTAAAGTGCACTGGCCTATCCACTGGCTGGGTAGCTTAACAGGGAGCCAAAAGTCTCCATAAAGCCAGTAAATATCAAATCTAATGCAGCAACAATAGGGCATACCTATGAGCCAAGACAGAACAATAACCTGGGGGTAAATTACCTACAAAACTACTCTGTGTCAGATTAGAAACATGACATGTGTAATTGCCCTTATAGATGATAACGGCAATATCAAGCTTTTGCTGTCCTGGCAACAAAGGGTATTTAGAACACTGCAGTGCACAAAGAGGATAGGTAAATAACCCAAAAAAGCATGGTTGGATACCAGGAGGGAGGTCCAGATGTACGGTTCCTAGATGGGGTCTAGCTTGAGCACATATGTAACAATTACTCTTATTATGTTGATCAGCAGTGAATTTCATCCATTCTAACCAAAGGTTACGTTCTGAAAACCCTACCTCAACAGCCACAATATCTTCAAAAGTGGGATTGGCAATAGCCATCATGTCAGTAAGTTTATTGAATGTAGGGGCCAGTGGGTTAGCATTTTTTGGGGCCCCCACAAAATGGCGGGAGAGGATGAGTGGAGGTAGATAGATCCCGTAAGAAAACTGATGATAGCTAGACCCACCCTTAAACCACATGTCCATAATGTACATACCTTCATCAGTAGGTCTAGGGTTGTCAATAGTAAGAGAAAGCTTAATAATTTGTGCAGGAACACTTTTCCTATAACAGTGTCCAACCTTATGAAGGGTCATACAAGTAAGCAGTGATTTACCATTTTGGTCCACTGTTTTTCAGGGTATTTTCTAGTTTATAAGCCCAGTCAGTATTAATATTCCACCCTACCACTCCCCAGAATGCACACTTAACCCCCAACGTGAGTCAGTAACATATACATATATGTCCTTAGTTTTAGGAATCTCTGAGGACCAATGGCACAGCCTTGGGATATCAATTGATGAACAGTCCACAATGTCACAATACTCAAAGGAGAAGGTGGCAACTTGTACACTGCTGGAATTATACCAAAGGGTAGCATACTATCGGTCTTTTCTGGATTCCAATTAAAGGACAGCCTTTGCGAGGGAGTAGTCCAGCTTGACATCGTGTTCGCAAAGAGGTGTCGGGGGTGCTGTTTACAGCAGGAGTGTCATTTACAGATGGGTATGGGCAGAAAGTGTCGTGGACCCAGAACACATCATCCCTGTAGACCCAGTGAAAAGGATTCATACAGGGAGAAAAACTAGCAGCAGCAGTGCCAGTAAGAGAATGATAAAGTTGGTAGAATGCTGCAATGAGATCATCATGTTGTTCCACTGGAGGAGGTGAAATCTGCGCAGGGAAGACTTGCTTCTGGGGTTTTAGGTTAACCCTCTTCAAGCGACTTGCGTGGATCCAAACAGGAAACTCCTCAGTGAGTGCAGCGGGCCTGGGCACAGCGATCACAGTAGTGGGAAGGCCAAAGGGGAAATCCGTCTGCTTCCGATCCTTGGAAAGCTGCTGGATAATCACCAGGCTGGAAAAAATGGGTAGGAATCTGTGGAGAGAAAGGAGAAGTGCAAGACACGTTTCTTTGAACAAGCCCTAATATTTCAATTAGCTTTTGGACGTATACCTCCTGTATCAAGGGAAAATCTACCCATGGGGCGGGGAAAGGTCATCCCGTGAGAATCTCAAAGGGAGAACAGCCAGATGTCTGTGCATACAGAAAGAGATACTTGAAAAGAAATGCTTGGAAAGCATTCCAAATATCATTCAGCAGCTGTACTCCAATGTGATCCAAATAAGAGATAGAAAACAAGAGAAACCATGTTGCCTGTACTGAATGTGGCAACATGCAACAATACCAATTCATTCACTTAGCATAGCTATTGCAAAAGAGAGACAATACTCACTTACTTAAGGTTCTTAATTGAACAATCCAAAAGGATATGTTTTTTCGTGCTTCATATAACTATTATGCACTTCAGAGAGACCATACTGATGTACTGAATGTATTCAGAAATGTATATTGAATGGATCATATGTAGGGAACACCACGAAATAAACGCTGTATAAAGTAAAACTTTTTCTTATAACCCCTAACTAAACTATATTCAGAATATAAAAGCTATAGGTAAAAGAACACTGCGCAGTTAGGCTAGTAAGAAGTGGAAAAAGAGCTCTAAAAATGGCCAATATTATGTATCCTAGGGTACCCACTAAACTAAGACAAGTAGACATGACACAGACAAAACATAAAGTTTTTTAAGCGTGGAGCTATTACTCCATCTGTCAAGTGTGCAGGGCTGAATTTAACTCTGCAAATAAACACATTGATATAAAAAAAACCAAAACAACAAATAATGTATATCATAACCATCTCATATTTGAAAAAAGGCATAAAGCTAATGTCTCTTTGGAGCGTCTCTATCTCTGCAGTGATAAAGAGGACCCATGGAAAACACTAGAAATATCTGTGCCAAAATGGATCTGGGATGGCTATGTATAAATCCGGAAAAAACCATTTTAAATTAGCAACATCCTAATTTCAGCTAAAACAATAGAAAGGAATTGTATTTTCCAATTTATTTTCAATTCACAACCGTGCCAGCTGTAATTATCAAGCTATATATCTCTGTATCAAGGAGCAAAAGGTCAAGAATGAAAATATCACTAGCAAGAAGTTAAAATGTCGAGCGAGCACTACGATAACCAATACCATGATATTGGGCAATGAATAAGGGAGAGCTAGCAGCTGGTATCCAGGGTTTCCCCTCTTTGCACCAAAGTCCGTCCAGAAGGGCGGCTTTGGGCACCTGCCAAATACCAGGCATCAAATTCAGAGGAGGGGGTGGTAACAAAGGACTGAAGCTGTGAAAAAAGAGAGGAAGAGAATCCTGTTCACCCTTGAGACCCAGAAGCCTATTTAAAAGAAGGGCTTGGACATCGTGAAAAGTATGAAGGGTAATGGGGTGACCTAGGATCAGAAAAGTAACCATCTCTACCACCATAGCACAAGCAGCCAGGGAACTTGAACAGGAGTGACTATAAAAAAAGGCAACAGAGCGTAATTTACCGCCATGTTCTCCCTTCATGGTGTTACAATAGTCCCAAACAAAGAGATAAAACATGTGGGCATAAGCAGGGAAACCCAAACTTGAGCTAGAAACCAAAGCACATCTTAAATGTCCAACATTTCATAAGTCCATCTGATAAGAGCAGTCATTTCAGAAACCAGGGTCTGTCTCAAAATCTGGTCATAGAAGGAACAAGCAGAGATCCATTGGCGGCAGTGACCAATCATAGCAAGAAAAGTAAGCATGTCTTTCTTGGTAGCTGGGCGGGGCAGACACAGAATAGCAGCAGTGCAGAAAGTGCAGATTTTCCTCTGACCATGAGACAGGACAAAACCCAGGTATTTCACTTCAGATGTACACCAGTGCAGTTTATTTCATGACACCTTGTGACCACACACAGACAATCATTATAAAAGGTACAAACTATCAGCCTGACAGGTCTCTAGAATTATGGAACACAAAAGTTGTACAAAATGAGAATAGGACCATGAGGGGCAGTGCATGACTTTGTAGAATAGCCCGAAGGACATTCCACACTAGGTATACTGTTGCTTAAAGGTGAAGGCAAAAAAAGAGCTGAAAAGCCTCACCAAAGGGACTAAAAATAAAACATTCTTTAGGAAAATGACAGAAAAAAATCATTGGCTGCCGATGGAATGGTGGAAGAAACATAAGTGCAATGAGAATTACCAAAACATTAACAGCCCTAAATCTAGGACGAAACAGGGAATGCCATCAGCTTTGGCAACAAGAGCGACGGGCATATTATAAGAAGAGATGGTGGTTTTGATAATGCCGGAGAAAAGTCAAGAGACAAGCAGTGGAATCTCACCTTACTGCTTTATAAAACCAAGAATGAGTAACTTCAAAGAAGCACTATAGGGGGTCAGTGGAAGCCCAAACAGAGAAGTCTGGGGGAAGGGACAAAAACATTCATGCACAGACCCTGATAATGAAAGCAAAGAACAGATTAGCTTTGCTCTGCACAAGAAAGAAAACCTTTAAAACGGAATTTTTTCTTTTTCTTGTTTCTTTTTTTTTTTTTTTATGATCCAGCACAGAACACAAAGAAAGCAGCCGGTAGAAAAAACGCACAAAATTAGGGCTTGTGTACAAACTACAAGGGAAAGATCTTAGACTGATTCAAACAGCGCATTCAATTCATTCCACATAACAGCATGTCCTACCTCAGTAGTGAACATTGGTGACACAGAAAGATGGGAACTGAAGGAAAAATGTCATACACACACACAGCCGTACAAGTCTCATTTGTCTAGGAGTAAGTGCCTTTATGACTCATTACAAAACCCAATATAACAATGCAAAAATATTCGCTTATCTTACCTTATAAGCGAGGTACAGTAATAAGAGACAATAAAATCTTATACTCTATAAAAAACCTTACAAATGACAGAGTGGGCAGGGGGGTTCTATAAATAATTTCATTCTTTCCGAAAGAATGGCAGCTGCTTATATATATGAGGGGTGCTTACCAAAAGTACCCCGAGATTTTTCCCCAAAAAAAACTCCATAATAGAACCCAAAGCTTGAACTTAAAATAAAGGGTTGGGTACAGGTCACCACTACCCAGTGAGTATTAAAGAACAGAAAAAATTCAGAAATACTCACAAAATACCGGTGATATCATCTGCCCATCGCGGACGTGCCCCCAACTGAAAAGGAATCAGGTCCCAATTCCTGCCCCATACTTTCTCTGTCTCTGTCATTTGTAAGTCAGGTACCTGGGGACACATCTTAAAGACCAGAAACCATCTTTCAAATATGTCCGTCTTTTATTATGAGTTTCACATATTTATACGAATCAGGTTTGCCAGCATGTGATGGCATGTGACGTAAGGTCACATGAAACTTTAAACACATCAGCATTTTTCCTATCTAGAGATTGAAGTCCAAAAGGTAAGAAAAAGCCTTGACCAGCAGAGCTTCTTAACTAAAGCTGTCTGTAAATACGGCTTAACAAAACAATTGAATTCACTTCACATTATCTCTGTTTAAACATTACCTGTCTTCAAAGAAGGGAAAGATAAACAGGGCCTACCTTTGCATCTTTAAACAACATATGCCTAAGGACACTTACTAAAGTTCTGATACGTGTCCCTTCAGTTACTAACCGGGGTTAATAATATATTAACAGGCTTAATGATAGCCCACATTGATAATTTCTCCCTTCAGTGCAGTTGTTTTAGAAAAAACAAACAAACTAAAACTATAAATATTTCTAAACTTCAAAATTTCCATTTTTTTAAATGTCTCTGTCAGCATTTACTTCTGCCAGTCAGCTAATTGCTTGTTTGCTCCAGAGGTTTGAAGCAGTGATTGAAAGGAGGTAGAGTGTCATGTAGTGGCTCTGATGTTCGAAGCCACTTCCAACAGCAAGGTTATCTAATATGTAGATCAGGGGTCCCCAAAGTCCCTCCTTGAGGGCTGAATCCAGTCGGGTTTTCAGGATTTACCCAATGAATATGCATTGAAAGCAGTGCATGCACATAAATCTCATGCATATTCATTGGGAAAATCCTGAAAACCCAACTGGATTCGGCCCTCAAGGAGGGACTTTGGGTACCCCTGATGTAGAGCTTTACTTGGATGTAAAATCTGGTACTTATAGTTGTAAATAATGACACTTATAGTACATGTATAGTGTGACAGGGAAGCTCCTGTCATCAGTTTAAACCCGGGTTTAAACCCTGCCATGCAAAGGGCTGCCCCTATTCCTAAGCCCAGGAAGCTGCCCAGTAACCCTGTTCCTATCACGAAGAGCCAACAGGCAGGGCAAGGCAGAGAGAGAAGGGCAGAAACCACAATACCTGGTTTAGGGCACTATAATCCCTTTTATAACTCCTTGGGCAGTTCTCCAGTAAAGCCTCTGGTAAAGAAAACTAGCCCAGGAAGGGTTAAGGAAAGGGGCGGAGCTGACAGGCAAGACGAATCCAGAGGGAGAGTGGGAAAGAGCCTGCAGCATAAAATCAACACAGCTGGGAACACTCAGGGGAACTCAGGAACTGCTAGAGAGAGACGTGCCGTGCAGAGCAGGAAGGAGCCAGCTAGGAGTTCTCTTTTCCAGTCCATGGCTAAGGAACCGGCTGTCCTACAGCCCTCCCGAACTAACAAACTTCTGGCTCTTAGGCAGAAGCTCAAGGGAGGAGAAAGGCTTCCAGAGCAGGGCTGGCCAGTAACGGGCCCTGAAGGGAATTCCTCTCCAGCCTCAGAGAGTGGAGAGTCCCTAATGGAGATAGAGGGAGAGGTCTCTGAAGGCAGTGAAATGGATTGCAGTCTAGCAGCCTGGGATCTCCTATCTAATCACAGTCAATAAGGTATGAATGGGGGAGGGGAATGAAAGTTAACGTATTTCTGTGCAGCGTTCTTTCTCCCTTAGGCAGGACTGTAAGAAAGTGTGAATGAGTCAATTAGAGCCCGAGAGATAGGCCTTGCAGAGAGAGTGAAGGAGGTGGGAACCCTAATTAACTTCCCAGAAAAGCCTGAACGGGAATTCAGTGACCTGACATTACATAACCCTGAATAGGGGAACTTTTGGGAGGGAACTTACACCAGTCAGAAAAAGGTGGATGGTTCCCCAGCCCCTACCCAGGAGCATAAGGGTAGTGGGGGCTTTGTACTTCAGGTGGGTCAGGTGGGAAAAGCTTCCTGAAGTAGCCACAGGCACAATTAGTGAAACTGAAGAGAAAAACGTTTTGGTTTATTTTTGCTTATCTGCCTGAGCAGCAGGGTGGACTGTATTATAAAAAGAGAAGCATTGTGGATGTATTGTTTGGTTTAAGTCCACTCAGCCAAGAGGGACTACGGGAGCCCCAGTGCCTGGAACTGGGGATAATAAAGAGGAAAATTTGAACTTTACCAAGAGAGCAGTGTATGCTAATTATTCTACTGAGATTATCCAGCGGGAGTCCTCCAGGGAGCGCTCCGTCCTATGCCTGGGGCGGGAGCTGGGTTGCCAGCGCTAGGCTTATCCCTGGCCCCGCCACAATAGACAACAAACTGCCACTTACTTTGGTCATGTAATAAGTTTCAAAAGAATATTCTTCCCTAATTTTTGCATCTTTCCCAACTGTATAGGTTATACAGTACAAATGAACCTCGGTGTGAAAAATAATTAAGGGTCTTGGAACAGGATATTTATTACTTTGGAGGGGAGATTGAGGAGGTTATTGATTTGGGAGCAGTCTTGGATTGGTGAGTTATTGCTTGAGAAGTCTTGGATCAGGCATTATTTTTCATGAGATTTTGGATCAAGGGGTTTTTAGTTGAGGTTAGGATAGGCTGGGTTTCATCTGTTTTGGAAACTGATTTGTATAAAAGGCTGACTCCTAATGGTAGTACTGGAGAATGCTAGGATTAATAGTAACCATTCTGAGAGCTGAAGCCGGATGGTTAGAATCAGGAGGCCAACTCTGCCCTGGCCCACTTTAGCACCATTGATCACCTCTGGGAAAGACCTGAGAATGATGAGGGCTAGGGGGGTATCAGGATATATGTGGATGGGGCTTTGGGTAGAGGAATGGCCTATTGAGTTTTGCTGTTCAGATGATGGTTAGGGTGATCAGAGGTTTATGCAATTGGTGGGTGGGGGCGGGGGGTATAGAGTAATGTAAAGTAATCAAGAGATTGAGATTGATGGAGTGGGGCTTTGGATATAAGGAATATTGAATGATGAGGCTGGCAGGAGTATCATGGAGGGAGGGGGAGAATGTGTATGGGAGGGAGCATCATTGTGCCATTTAGATGTAGCATTTATTATTTATTTTATGAAGGGCCACACCATGTTTTCTAAAGTGTCAGGTAGTTTGGGCTTTCTGCCACTGCATGCAATCAACACTGTGTGGTTTGGCTCTGCCCTGTGTAGTTAATGCAGGGCAGATGCTGGACATATCTTTTGCATTTACCATATAAACATTGCACTTATCATGCATTATGTTTTCCTGTTAACACGTGGTAAGTGCAAAATCTTTCCTCATTTTAGTAAAAGGGCCTTTTATTCTGGTATACCAGCAACTCGGGTCTTGAAACAACATCCTACCCATACAAAAACTCACTATAGAACTGGTGGGCAAATGGATGATAAATATATATCTTTTATAAATTCAAAGACTGTACTACTTGTATGCTATCCGATGCTAAAACTTTCAATCACACAAACAACTAGTTTATTTGCAAATTTGTTCAATCATAATTTCCAAACCACATTCTCACCAAACAAAATCTAAACTAGGAGGTGGGTTTATCTATCATAAGGTCATAAGGAGTCAAATCATAGGACCTCCTATAACTTATATGTTATTTTAACTCCGCATTTTGCAAAACCATTATTTTAATCATATATACCCACACCGCCTTCCCATCCTTTATGCTAAGTAGCTAATTACTGATGTTGACTATGAGCTATTCAAGTGGCATATTCAGTCTCCACCATGTTAGGGATGTACATTTCTTTGTAACATGCATTTTACCAATTGATTCATTAATTACTGTCAAGTGAAAGCTGACTCCTGGCGATCATATAAATTGACTTTCTTGTCTTCTATTTGTGTGTGAGGGTTTTTAATGGAGAATTTATTGTTGTGTAATTGTGTCACTCCATTTACATGTGTCAAAATGTTGCTTCCACTACCGTCACTGTGATGAATGTTCTTCAGGCTTTCAGCAAAGCCAAAAGGAAATACCTGAAGCTGATAATATGAGCCTAGGAAGGCAAACCTGAAAAATACTTGAAAATTATGAGCCATCAGGACCCATGGTAGCACTGTCATAAAGAAGCATATTGTTTTTTTGGGGGGAAAGAGAGAACACTCATTCTAAAGAGTAGGCAGCCTGTGGAAAATATTCACTCTTCCTCAATAGTGCATGCACACACATATAATTCCTATATGCATGATTGTTTATGCATTTATGCACTATTGAGAAAGAGTGTTAAGTTTATCAGGTTTTCTAATCCGCCTTTACCTATTCAGTTCAAGGTCAAATTACATTACAAGAGGCTGGGTCAGTTACCCAGGAAGTTACAATGGACAGTTTAATATTGGCATTCAATAGAGTTGCTAGTACTGGTAGATCAGTACAACTATTAATACAGTTAGGTCATAGTTTCAAATGCATCGTTACAAGTATAAGGGAAAAAGTTAAGTTTACAGTAAAATGTGGAGGGTTACAACCCCAAAACCCCCCATAACGCCGGCGCGATGTCTATTAAGTAAAGTGGGGAGGTTCCCCAACAAAATCCCCCGTCGGAGCCCTTAAACAGTAATTTTGAGCGGCGCACGCCTCCACGCTGCGCTCAATTGTCCGGGTGTGCCTTTGTCTTTCGCGCCGTTGTCTATGAACCGAAAGTATGTGTAGTCTTGAGAGACACAAAAGGAACCACGACATGTATTGATTTAAAAAAAAAAAATCATTGAGGATTTTCAGTTGGCATTATCCAGATAATGCCACTGAAAATTTTATTCTGGCTCTTGTGAGCAGCACTTATTTGGGTAGTTGCTGCTCCTACCTGAATAAATGCCTTTAAATATTGGGTCTATATATTTTAATAAACTTTGGGACCCTTTCACAAAGCTGTAGTAAACGTTGCTACCCTACCAGACACTGGCTGTGTCAAATTGTGAGCTGAACACCAAAACAAAATATAGGAACTTTGACTATTTCAGCCTTTGTAACCAAAGCGGTGCTCAGATCCATGTAACGGTGAGAAAATCACGAATTGGGGAATGCTCCCCTGTGAGTGTTTTCAATCGCCTATCATTGCACCATCTTCATTTGGTAGAAAGGGGATGAAATAGGCTTCAACAAAATCTCAAGTGTGCTTAGTAGTGTAGAACAAACTCCAAAAAAGTTCTAAATAAAGCTCATAAATTAACAAAAAAAAGTTTTTTTTAAACTTAACTTGACTGAAATAAAGGAGAAAGGAAGTTGTTTCACTCCAGCGGGTCCTGACGCGTTTCGCCAGTGGCTTCCTCAGAGAACCCCCATTTGCTGGCTGTAATCAAGAGTGATACTTCACCTCTGCTCCCAAAATTACATTACTCTAAGTTCCTATTTTTTTGTTTTGGTGTTGAGTTTTACACTTTAGGAACTTCAGTGTTAGACTTTTACCCAGTAGTTTAGTTGGAAATTGTGAGCCGAGGCAGAAACAGTGAAACTTATCTGAGATCCAGTCATTGAATTGCTTTTAGCTCCATTCTACCAAGTCAGCATCAAAGCTATTTTTGTAATTTACCAGTGGCATACCAAGCATATGTGACACCCAGGGCCATCATTTTTTGGCACCCCCCCATCTGTACGAAAAACATGATTTTTAGTAACAAGCCACACGTCACATATGAGTACCTAGGAAAAGACAGCATCTTACATATGCAGTGAGCAGTACAACATAAATACACCCATTGTAAAACTAAACAAGCCAGACTAGTACAAATCAATCCTACACCGTCAATCCTAACAAAAAACCAAGTCTTTTGAACACACAGAACACAGAAAACACCTTCGCCTAGTATGGAATATGTCATCATAAACTAACCCCTCCCCCTTTTACAAAACTGTGGTGTGGATTTTAGCCAGGTTGATAACAGCTCTGACGCTCATAGAATTCTGAGAATCAGGGCTGCTACCACCACGGCTGGCGCTAAAAAACGCTCCACAGTTTTGTAAAGGGAGGGATAAAATAGAAATACATAGACAAAGGTTAAATTGAACCAGCAAGAAGCTGGACTCTGCATACAATGCAACACCACAGAAACAGTGACACATGTCTCCTAAAGCAATAAATAAATAGAAAATTTTTTTCTACCTTTGTCTCCTCTGGTTTCTGCTTTCCTCATCTTCTTGTTACTCTCTTCCTTCTATCCACTGTCTGCTATGTCTCTGCCCCTATATGGCATCTTCTCTCCTTCTATGCCCCTTCCAGAAACTGTATGCCTCCCCCTTCCATCTCTCCTTTCACCCCCATTGGTCTGGCATCTCTCTCCTCTCCTTCCCTCTCCCACACCTCTCTTCTGCAATCCCTTTCTTCCCTCATTTTCCTTTTCAATTTATTTTCTGCATCCATCTAGATTACGTTCTTACTATCCTCTCATCAATTTCCTTTTTTACTGTCTACCTACAGCTCGCCACCTCTTTCCCTCACCCCCTCCAGTATTTCCCTAACTCAATCCTTTTTCCCCATTATGTGCCCTCCTTTTATTTATCCCCTCCTTCCATCATGTGCCCTCTTTCTCTACCCCTTCCATCTAGTACCTTCTCCTCTCTCTGTCCACTTCCATCATCTGCTCCCCTCTTTCTCTCCTCCCATTTCCTTCCTGCATTTGCTCCCTTATCTCTCCCATCTGCATTTCCATCCAGCATAGGCTCCCCTCTACCCGCCACACTACCATCCAATGTCTGCCCTTTCTCTCTCCATCGACCCCTCTTCAATCAGCAACTGCCCCCTTTCTTTCCCTCCAATCCAATTCCATCCAGTATCCTTTCCCCTTATGTCTGTCTCCCCTTTCCCTGTACATCAATTCCATCAGCACCACCCTTCCATTCCACCCTGCCCCCTTTCTCTCCCTGCACCACTCTTTCATTCCTGCAGTCCTGCTCCTTTCTCGTGATGTCTGTACTGCCAGCTGCCGGTCCACCCCACTCTGACGTACTAGCTGTGGAGCAGAGTCGGCAGCCGTGTGCTGGAAGGTTCCGCGATGACTCCAGACTTTGCTCTGGAAGAAGTAAGTTACGTCTGAGGTGGTTGACCCAGCAGACGCAGGGAGTTGCGGCAAGGAACCGCGATGACTGCGTCTGCCGGGTCCACCCCCTCCGACATAACTTACTTCTTCCGGAGCAAAGCTGGCAGACGAGTCATCGGGGGACCTTCCTGCACCTCAGCGTAGCTGCTGACTCTGCTCTAGAGCAGTGTTTTTCAACCTTTTTACACCCGTGGAACGGCAGAAATAAAAGAATTATTTTGTGGACCGGCAAACTACTAAGACTGAAATTTAAAAAACAGATTTCCACCCCGTCTCCGCAAGCTCAATCCCCGTAAACCATCTGATCCCATCCGCATAAGTCTCAGTTCTGATTTTATATTGAACATATTTTATTAAAGTATATAAAGAAACAATATTCTGTATAATTGTCATTTTATAAATATAAATATACCGAGCAAGGACCAACAAAACCCCTGTCTCCCCTCCCCTTCACATATATCCCCTCTACTATCAAGAAAACTGAACAAGCCAAATTATTATAGAATGCTACACAGAAATATCATGCTAACAGAATACTGCAGTCACACATGACAGGATACATATTTCAAATCTGATATAGTCTAATGACAAAATAGAAATAAAATGATTTTTTTCTACCTTTTGTTGTCTCTGGTTTCTGCTTTTATATTCTTTTCACACTTTTCCTTTCAGCGTCTGCCATGTCTCTTCAGCAACTGCCCGTTCCATCCACTGTCTGCCCCTTCCAGAAACTGTCTGTCTCCCCCTGCCATCTCTCCTCTAGACCCCCCCCCCTTTGGTCTGGCATCTATCATCTTCCCTCTGTTCCCTCATGGTCTGGCATCTTTCTCCTTTCATCTCTCTTTCTCTCTCCCCTGTGGTTTTTAGCATCTCTCTCTTCTCATTTCCTCCACTCAGATCTGATATCTGTCTCCTTCTCCTTTCTCTGGCATCTCTCTCTCCTCTCTCTCTTCCCTTTCCTTCTCTGGTCTTCCTTCTTTATTTTCTGCGTCTGTCTAAATTAAATTTGTTCTTACTATGCAGTCCACAAATTCCCTCTTTTCACTATGTCTACCCACAGCATGCCACCCCTTTCCTTCATCCCTCCACTATCTCACTAATTCTATCTTCTTCCCCATCCAGCATATGTCCTTTTTCTTTATCCCTCCTTCCATCCAATATGTGTTCTCTTTCTCCACTTCCATTCAGCATTTGCTCTCCCTTCTCCCCACTTCCATCATCTGCCCACTTCTCTATCCCCACTTCCATCATCTGCCCCCTCTTCCCGCTTTCATCATCTGCCCTCTTCTCTATCCCCCTTCTCTCTACTTCCATCATCTGCCCCTTCTCTCTCTTTCCCCACACTTTCATCATCTGCCCTCTTCTCTCTCCCCACTTCCATCATCTGCCCCTTCTCTCTCTTTCCCCCACTTCCATCATCTGCCCTCTTCTCTCTCCCCCTTCTCTTCACTTCCATCATCTGCTCCTTCTCTCTCTTTCCCCTATTTCCATCATCTGCCCTCTTCTCTCTCCCCATTTCCATCATCTGCCCCTTCTGTCCACTTCCATCATCTGCCTCTTCTCTCTCTTTCCCCCCACTTCCATCATCTGCCCTCTTCTCTCTCCCCCTTCTCTCCACTTCCATCATCTGCCCCTTCTCTCTTTCCCCCTACTTCTATTATCTTCCCTCTTCTCTATCCCTACTTCCATTATCTGTCCCCTTCTCTCAATCTCTCCATCCACCACTGGCCCATCTTTCTCCCTTCCTCACCTTTATGATTTTGGCAACAAGATCAGCAAGACCCCCCCCCCCGCGATGGCACTCAGCGGCATCAGCGCCCCCCCCCCCCCCCGCAACAGCACTCAAGTTCATCTTCCTTCTCCTGGCATCAACAGAACTTCAGATCGGCAGCAGGTGCTCAGTCAAAAGCTTCCCTCTGACTGAACTACCTGGGCGGAAACAGGAAGCTGAGTCAGGGGAAGCTTTTGACTGAGCACCTGTTGCTGATTTGAAGTTCTGTTGATGTCGGGAGAAGGAGGCCGAACTGAGTGCTGTCGCGGGGTGGGCGCCGATGCTGCTGAGTGCCGTCGCGAAGGGGGGGCACTGATGCCGTTGAGTGCCGTTGCCGGGGGGAAGGGCGCCAATGCCGCTGAGTGCCATCGCCATTGCCGCTGAGTACCATCGCCATTGCAGCCCAGGAATTTTCCGGACCTGGCCAGCTGTGCACCCCCCTAAGGCTGCACCCGGGGGGACCGCCTCCCCCTACTCCCCCCTTGGTACACCACTGTAATTTACAAAGATGCAGTTACCCTCAGCTAGCTTATTTTGCTCTCAGGCTTTCATTATCCTCCCATCCAGAAATCCCTTGGAAGAATCCTGCTCTACATAATGAATGGGTGCATGCATAGCCTTCTACTGCCCCATGCCACTTGATTACCAAGGAAAACTTGGGTGAGTTATTGGGGGGTTTCTGGGGGTAGGAGGAATAGGCTATGCCATTGGCAGGGTCTAATTGGGGGGGGGAGTCTGCTTGCGCTATACATTGGGAAGGTATGCATGTGGTAGGGGGTCTGTTTGTGCTACACGTTGGGAGGGTATGCTTGGGGGTAAGTCCTATCTATGGGGCTATTGATCAGGGGGGAGGGGAACTGTCCAGGGAAAATAATACTGATTGGAAGGAGATCAGGATAGAGTATAGGGGTTGAACAGAAGGAAGAAATACTGGGGTGGGGGGGGAGTGCTGTACAACTGCCATGACCCTATTTTATGTTTTAACTTTGGGCATGAGTGAACTCACTGTCTGCCGAGACATGGGACACAGACCCATTCAGTTGGTGTCCCCCTTGTGCATTAAATATAGGACAAATTCTGGGCAAACCCCTTGCATTTACAACATAGGGTTTACACTTACCTCACCTTAAGTTTTACCCATAAGATATGGTAAATGTGAAAACACTGCACCCTTAGGAAAAGTGTGCCTACAGGGTTTGAATTTCACCTAATGTTGTCCTTATTTTCAGATTCTTATCTAATTAAAGCTATACTTTCCATGATAATTTTATATTTTTTTTTTAATTGTCCTCATTAACATTCTTTTCTGGTCGTTATATACTATTAGAAAATTTGGTATCAGTTCTGATTATGTTGCAATATCTTCTGACTGTTTGATAACACTGTCTCAAACAGAAGTTTAATGTTGAGGGACTGCATGCTTCCCCTTTGAACACGCATCTGAGTATATTGTTCATTTAGTTTCAAAAAAATGTAATAAGAAAAACTGCTAGAGTCTTCAAATATTCACAGTAAAGTAGATCATATACAATAAAAAATGCATTAACTATAGAACAATACACCAATTGGTATAGCTACAGATAAATCACTTTATAAAAGCATGTATGGAAAGTCATAAATCAGCAATCCATGAATGAGGCATTAGCTAAGTCATAGCTAACTCTTAAAAAAAATCCCCTGCTAGGCTTCTGTTCAATTCTATGCTCTGATATATAGGAACTAACATATTTCAATAGCAAAGAAATGAATAGATTGTTTTTATTTACTGCCCAAATAAGAATCCTTCTGGGTCTACAAACTTTGATCAACCAGAAGGTTGCAAGTTTAATACAAATACCACCCTAGCTGGCAATCTCAATAGACAGACCACAGATTAAAATCAGGTGGAAAACAAATGCTTTCCAAGGTTAACCTTCCAGTAAATGACTACATTACAATGGAAGAAACCTGTAAAGAATCTTACACTGCTACTGTATATGCTGCATTTTTTTTCAGTGGAATAGCAACTCTGAGGTCATTATTCAAAGGGACTAAGTAATGACTAAAGGGGATGCCCACTAATACAAGTCAGGATAAATATCTCCGAATATGACCTTTTTATGACAAGTGTCATTTGAAAAATAAAAGATAATATCTCCTTCATTCTATAACAGGTCACCTAAATCTATATATAATAAGACATACTAGAAAATGCAAAATAACAGTTACAATATAAAGAAATATAAATTTTTCAACAAGTCCACATCTAGGAGAAAGTGGCTTGCAGATTAATCTTCAGGCTTATAACGCTGGATGAGCCAGCGAAGATTGGTTGGGGGGAGGGGGAAAGGGTTAATTAAATATTAGCAGGCAGGTAGGAGAATGGGTAATGGGTTGTTAGGCAAGTTAAGTAAGGGGAGGGGGAGTGGAAGCAAGAGATGTAAGGACAGGTGTAGGTGAGAGTGAGTTAGGATTGGCTGGTGAACAGGCTCTGGGATTGGAGGAAGTTTTATGAGGAGAATTGGCGTGCAGTGGAGCATTAGGGGTTCGGAGGGAGTGTGGGAAGGTTAAGGTTGGTGGGGAAAATTGTCCCACCGTTCCCTTCCCTATTTTGGGGGTCAGCTCCTTGGAGGGTTTTTGGAGGGTGGGGGGTAGGGTTGGTTGCATTTTTGTTGGCAGAGAAATTATATGTTGGGGAAACAATTTTGGATCAGTGTGGGTATGCAACAGATTTGGTGACTAATTTTGTTTAACTGCTCATGTGCAGAAATGGCCCTGCACATCTCTTAATGTTTAAAAGATGTAAATCTATTCTGCTATACTCTGTACTAGGGATGTGCATTTGTTTGGAGTGACATAGAAATGGCAATAGTATATCCTCTGTTGTTTTATATTGTTGTCAAATGAAAATGGGCAGAAAAAAATCATGAAATTTCATGTTTTTTTCATTTGTTGTCAATAGTCAACACACTTTTTTGAAAGAGTGCATACATTTCCGAGCCATAGGAGGGGCCAGCATTTTTATTAGACTGACCACACAGACATGCCAGGAGAGCAGTGAGACAGTCTAGGGGGCACTGCAGTGAACTTCACACAAAGGATCCCAGGTATACATCTCATCATAAACCCTTTACATTGTATGGGGAGCCCTTCAAAACCCATTCAAGACCTACTGAACCCACCTGTCTATTACCCCAATAGCTGTTATGATTGCAGGTGTAACCTATATGTTAGTAATAATAATAATAATTTATTTTATATACCGCCATACCACATAGTTCTAGGTGGTTCACATAAAGTGAAAAATTATACAATCAGGCCCTGATTCTGTATAGGATGCCCGGGAGAGGTGTCCTATACAGAATCGGGCCTACACTAACCCCGATTCTGTAACCGGCGTCCATGTTATAGACGCCGGCTAGAGAATCGGGTTAGAGTAGATGTGGCCGCTACACTTATCGCGGCAAGGGATAAGTATAGTGGCTGCCTCTCTGATCACCGGCAGGAGGGTGCCCAATCCTTCCTGCCAGAAAGCCGCCCCCAAACTCCCAATTGCCGGCAGGAGGATGCCAAACCCCTCCTGCTGGAAAGCCGCCCCCGCCCCCGAAACTCTAGATTGCCAGCAAGAGGGTGCCCAACCCCCTACTGCCGGAAAGCTGGACCCCCTCTGGATCTCCCATGCTAATGACCTCCCCCCCCATGACTCCCATAACCTCCCCCCAAGTAACCAACCCCCCAACTAACCTTTAAATGATGGCCTGCCCCTTCCCGGCCCATCCCCCTAAGTCTAAGGCCTGATTGGTCCAAGCTCTAGAAGCCTGGACCAATCAGGCCTTAGGCAAAGCAGGTCCGCCCATCCCCACTAACCCTAAGGTGTGATTGGCCCAAGCTCGTAGGCACCTAGGCCAATCAGGCCTTAGGATTAGTGGGGATGGGCGGACCCGCTATGCCTAAGGCCTGATTGGTCCAGGCTTCTAGAGGCAGGCCCGTCTCATTTTGACGAGGCGGGCCTGTCGGCTGGACAGCAGCAAGACCCGTCCAGCCGGCCAACATTTAAAGGTTAGTTGGGGGAGAGGTTAGTTGGGGGGGGGGAGGTTAGGGGAGTCATCGGGGGGAGGTCGTTATCATGGGGGGTCCGGAGGGGGTCTGGTTTTGTAGTCTGGTGTCATTGTCAGTAGATTGGATAGTTGGTGGTCTAGTTTCGCTGCCTGCGTGGCCAGTAGGCCATCGTACATTTTTTTGCGTTTGACGCCTCTGATTGGGGGGGTGCATGAATTGTATCTGGATTCTCCTTTGCCTGGTTGTGGTAGTTCGGATAAGGCGGTTGTTCATATAAACTGGGCCGTCTCCATTCATGGCTTTAAATAGTAGACAGTAAAATTTGAATAGTATTCTTGCTTGTATTGGGAGCCAGTGTGAGTTGAGGTATAAGGCAGTGATATGGTCGTATTTCTTCAGTAAATAGATCAGTCTCAGGACTGTGTTTTGTACTGTTTGTAGTTGTTTTATCATGACTGTGGGGCAGGGGATATAGAGGATGTTGCAGTAGTCTAGAAGTCCTAGGACTAGGGACTGGACCATGAGCTGGAATTGTTTTCTATCGAAGAATTTTCAGATCTGCCTTAAGTTTCGCATGACCACGAATGATTTCTGTATTGTTTTGTTGATTTGTGGATGCATGGTACAGCCTCTGTCTATCATCACTCCCAGAAGTCTTAGGGTAGGTTGAATGGGGTATGTGATTGAGTTTATTACTAAGTTTGTTATGGTTGGGGGTTTGTTTTTTTTGAGAAGTATAAATTTTGTTTTGTCTGGGTTCAGTTTTAGTTTGTGTTCTTTCATCCATGTAGCCACTGTTTCTAGTGTTCTATGTAATGTGTCTGTCATGGAGGGTATTGGTTGATCAAAAGGAAGGAGGATAGTGATGTCGTCTGCATAGCTATCCAATCTACTGACAACGACATCAGACTACAAAACTTTCAGAAAAGAAATAAAAACCCTGCTATTCATCAAAACAAACTAACACCGCATGAAGCACTTTAGTCCCACCAAGTAACCTATTCAACTCTGTAACTTCTGGAAATGTACAGATAACCTCTTATGTAATCCATCTTGAACCACAAGAGAATGGCGGAATAAAAGTTACTAATGTAATGTAATGTAAAGATTGCAATGACACATGAGAAGAAGAAGAATACCTTTCTGATATACATATGTTTTAGTTCAAATAAATTAATGACACAAATAGGAGATGCAAATGAACACGAATATTTTTCCAAAGGAAATTTTTAAAAAGTACGTTTGTGCATTCACTATAAAAACCACATCAACGTTTTTTGGAAGAATGAAACAAGAACATTTTCTTCTAAAGAGAAGTGATACCAAACAGAGATTAAAAAAAAGATTGTGAGGACTCTAGTTTGCTAGAGCTTTGCTTTTTTGACAGAAGTAAGCAATTTCATTTACTTTATTCAGATCTAATTGTGTATTTTCTGCACCTGTGGCATCCAAATGTAGACATTTAAAATAATCTGTGTTTCTATAAAAAGGTAACATTATCAGCATCAAAAATGAAAGATGAACAAGTTTTGGATGATTTGCTGCAATGTAACGGAAATTTCACATACATTACAATGCATGACTTTGTCATTGATGCCATTGTGCTTGACGATTATGAGTTATATTTAATTGGCTTAATTATAACAGCATATTTAATTATAGTTTAGTTTAGGAGGAACTGCAGACCTAATATTCAATCTGCATAAAACAAAATATAAGACATAAAGACTTAATTGCAGCAGTAGGATTTTTATTTTTTTTAAAAACCAACTATTGTAGTTACAGTGGCAGCTTTCAAACAGCTGTACTTTTTTTCTGCTTATTTGTTCAGTTTTCTATTTTTATGTGGTTCCATACATAAATTACAAAGTGATAACCCTAACCTTTGAATAAATACAGAATTATTGCAAGGAAAAGTAATGTATGACTATAATAAATTTTACTTTATGCTCTAAAGAATAGTGGTTATCATTTTGGGCCAGATGTTTTGTGTAGGATTTTCTTCAGGAATCAGAGGGAATGATTAATTGATAAGTAATTTTCAAAACGGCCAATGTTTTAAAGATCAGGAAACTCTTGACACTTATTAATTTTATTTTAATTCATATAAAACAGTCTCCCTGAAACACAAAGTTACACAGAATAAACCAGAAAAAATATACATAAGACATTAAAAATACCTAAATCTAATTAAAACAACAACATGAGGGCCCCAATTCTATATATGTTGCCTAAAATATCAGTGCTAACTAGTACAGCACTAAGGGCTAGATTCACTAACCTGCCTGAATCGGAACAATCTGTTTCTGATTCGGGCAGGTCCGATGAATTCACTAACCTAAAATATGCAGATAGGGGCAATCGGAAGAACGCCCTTATCTGCCTGCGCGCATGCACAGACCCATCTGAGCCGCAACTTTTTTTTTTTTAACTTTAAACTTTTGCGAGCACGTGGGTTTAACCTGCTTCGGGTTAAAACCACAGGCTTGTACAGGCAGTCGGGGCAGGCATGTTCAGGGCCCAACTTTCCTGCTCCTATGCAGCGGCGGCGGCGGCCTCTTCCCTCCTTCCCTTCAGTGTGAGCCCACGGGTTTAAAGCTGGCGCTGCACTGCGGCATGCAGCCCCGCTTTAAAAACCATGGGCTTGCACTGCGGGGAAGGGCGGCAGAGAGCAGGCATGTACGTTTGGGGCTGCAGAAGATTGGGATGACAGGTTAGAAAGCAGAGCGGCAGAAGTCAAAGCAGTCGCAAAGGGCTTCAGCGACTGGTCCTCAGCAGTCGCTTTTTGCAAGCCCCGTCGGATCGAAAAAAAGTTTAGTGAATCACGTCCCTGCCTACTTTGCATGCAGGTCCCCTCATTTGCATGCACGCACCGGAATCGGATCGCTACACAGGTTAGTGAATACTGCAGGAGGGAAATCTGGTCGCAAAGGGCTTGTAAACCGATCGGTACACAATCGGTTTGCTTAGTGAATCTTACCCTAAGTATGATTTTGTAAAAGATAGGAATGCTATATAAAATCGTGTTTTGCACCTCCTAGGCCAGTGTTCTTCAACCACTGGTCCATGGACCAGTGCCGGTCCACAGAAATTTCCTGCCGGTCCACAGGGCCAGCACCTGCATCAGGCCCAAAACAGTGTTCTTCAACCGCCGGTCCATGGTGCGATCAATGCGGCGTTATCTTCGAGCCAGCTCCCTCTTCCTTACTGATTCAGTGCACAAATCCACAGGCAGTGGCTCCTACGGGCATTCTGCACCTGAACCGGAAGCCTTCTCTCTGACGTTGCAATGTCAGAGGGAAGGCTTCCAGATGAGGCACGGGACATGCAAGGTGCAATTAGTACTGCTATGGGGCGGGGTCTGGGGTGGAGATTGGGTAGAGATGGGCGGGGTCTGGCCCACGACTTAGCCCAGTGTTCAACTGCCGGTCCACAGAATAATTATTTTATTTCTGCCGGTCCATAGGTGTAAAAAGGTTGAAAAACACTGTCCTAGGCTACGTTAAAATTTAACACCTAATGTTTAGGTGTATTTTATTTATACCAAGGTGCCTAAGTTAAAAACAGGCCCTAACTCCAAAACACATCCACATTCCACCCTCTAACCATTAGGCACCTAGCTTTTAGAGAGTCACACCTACCAAGTTAGGCACCTGTCAACTAATTCCAATTAACACCAATGAGGTGTTAAGTGCCAATTATTGACACTGATTAGGTTAGGCAAACTTTATAGAATTTGGTCTAGATGCACAAAACTCAATGATCGTCAGCTTTAGAGATGATCACTTTTGCCGACAATGCACATAATGGCTCACTGTGTGTTTTTCTCCTTGATTTCCGATCTGGCCATGCAAATTAGCTAAAACTCAATGCAAAGTAGTCAAGTGATTGATGCACTAACATAGCTTGGCTATACAAAAAAAACCCCAGCATTTAAAAAAATGATGGGTCTCCCACCGTCGATGACGGCCCTCCCCAATGACCTCCGATGAATACGGCACTGGGAATCCTCCCCGCCCCCCCGAGAGAAAATTGGCAGGAAAGATGCCCACTTCCTCCTGCCACCGGAGACCTCCCCATTCCTCCATAAAAAAAGACAGAAGGGATGCCCACTCCATCCTGCCACCGGGATGCATCTGAGCCAATCAGGGTCTTAGGCTCCTCCCTGTGCATCACATGGTACACTGGGAAGGGGAAGGCCTGTCATTTTCCACGGGCAGGGCTTGGAGCTGGAAGGACGCGCTTCCCTCCAGCTCCCAACATCTAGCAAAGGTACAGAGGGTTCGGGGAGTGGGGGTGGGGTTTGGGGGGAGCATCCGGTGGCAGGAGGGAATGGGCATCCATCTTGCCTTTTTTTTTGAGAGGAAGGGGGGAGTGTAGGGGATGGTTGGGGGGAGGTCAGTGGTGTGGGGGTCCAGGACTTGGTGGGGGCATGGCACAATGGTATTCAGTGAGGCAGGAGGGAGTAGGCATCCCTCCTGCATTTTTGCTGCCATGGGGGGGGGGGGTCACGGTGCCGGTTCATGGGGGGTCATTGGGAAGGGCCAACAGCATGGGGGAGCTTTTTTTTTAATGGGGCAGATTGTGCATGTGTAACACACACACATTTGTGCCATTAAAAAATAAGCCTTAACAGCAGTGACAGGAGGTTGTCCCTTCTGTTAGAGCTCAGCTCATGTGTCAATCACAATGCAAACTTGGTAGCGCATCGATTGCTATTCCACAATCGTCCAGAGAATTGGCCAACAGCAATCCAGTTGCGATCCAGTTGTATCTAGCCCTTTGCCTGGAAATACATAATGTGGGTATTCACATTTTCCCCTTCCCCCATAAAACACACAGTAATGGTTGTTTTAGAATCCCTGTTCATAGGGTTGCCATATGGCTCAGAAAAAAAGAGGACGGAATAAATATCTGGTTTTTACTTCCATTGAAAGTGATGAAAGTAAAACCCAGATGTCTCCTTTTTCTAGAGCCTACCTGTTCATGATATGAATGTGTACATTCTAGCATTTAAACTTATATATCACATAAATGCAGACATCCTGATTTTAGAAAGTCAGGATTTACAGGTGCAAATCATGAATACATGGCTGTTGCTGTTGTCCAGGTCTCACCGTGCCTTGGTAGGTAGAAACAATGTTTCAGCCATCATGCGGTGACTTTCTTCAGGGTATGCTATGAGGTTTGCCTGCAGTTTCTTTATATATAGTGGTTTCTCTGACCTGATTAAGAACAGGGAGGACCGTTCTGCTCTGTGCAAAATCGATATGCAGGGTATAACCTTTACAGGACGGTTCAAGTTGGTCAGTGATAGCCTTCTTAAGAATTAAAATATATCTGTTTTCCTATCAACTAATATAGTTCTTTCTATGTCCCCATTTTATGCTGTTTTTAAATTCTTATGTATTTATTTGGAGACAGGCAGTAGGTACAATTCCAGCTCCAGTTCCAGCTCAAGCTCAGAGCTCCTACACAAGACAGCTGTGGTGGGCCTGAAGAAAAAGGTTTTATTTTATTTTCCTTTTTATAATGTGCACACTATCTTTTTTAGGACATTATTAGTCATTCTTGAACCCCCCCCCCCCCCCCCCCCCCCGCTGAAAAGCGTCTTTTGCACAGCTAAGTACTTATAGTACATATTGATTTAAGCTAAATATTTAAGTTTATTAAATGATAATTATCAAAAACAATTAAAGTATTTATTGAACTGGATTCAATGACGAGTGGGAGCATAAAGCCCAGCACAATGAGAGTAGTTTGAGTGCTTGGTGGCCCGCTGAGGACCAGTAAGACTAGTTATAACCTTGAAGAATGAAGCACGGCATGAATGTGAGATAATTTCTTACATTTGACTATATTGGATATTGGAGTGTTCATTCAAATTCATTTAAATGGTGCTTATGGTCACACTATCTTTTTTTTGGACATTATTAGTCATTCTTGAAACACATATTACATTATTTTGAGAGAAGAACATTGAATTGAAAGGACATTTATCCCCTTAAAGTAAACTTACCTGTAAAGGGTCCATCATGTTTGGGAAGATCAAAGAAACTACGCAAAGAAGGTGACCGCAACCAGATGGCTGGACACGTTGAAAACAACCATGGGGATGCTGGAGTACCTTACTGGACTAGCAGAAAACCAGTTTCTTTTCAGATCTGTAATTCATCAAGTTGCTAGGACTTGAACATGAGTCGATGGCACCTAACAATTCCCAATATTTGCTAGCTGTTAGGGACTTGCTCTAAATTACTGGTTCTCTAGGCTTAAGATTTCTTTCTTTCAAAAACTGAGTTCTTCCTGTTGACTATGGCCAAACTGGAGTTTTGAACTACAGTATAAAAGGGGAGCTCCTCATTTCTCTCTGCCAGGGTTCTAGGCACTGCAGGGGATTCAAGGTCCTCTCTCTTCCTACCCAGTCCCTGTGTACATGCGATTCAAATCTGTATTATTTTTTGCTCCAAAATATCTAAGGTTACAGAAAGAATAAATTCATATTTAGAGGTAATTGTGAGCTCAATGGAGAGCAGTGACTTGAAAATAAATCCCATAAAGATGGAGGTATTATGGAGCGACAAATATAAGCCTCTGACTTTTTATCTAGACAAAACTTTATAGAATATTTCTTCTGGTAAAAACACAAGTCTCTATTTATTGGTAATTTTAGATGCTTAGGCATAATTACTGATAAGGTGCAATTAAGTTAAATTATGGTGGCTTGCTTGCTTGCTAGCTGTCACAAATTTCCAAAGATTTACATTAACTTCCAGTTATGTTACATATTAAGTCCAGTTTAAAATAAAATGTTGAGACAGCTTTTTTTTTTTTAAGGACGAGCTTTATTGAAATCAACAAATACAATATATTAACAATAAGCAAATATTCCAGTTACAAGCAAAATTACTGTAATAATACCATATAGCCCAAGGTCCTTCAATTTATAAAAGAGTTTTATATCCAATAATCGCAACCCCCCATCCACAGCACCCCTCCCCAGACCCCTAAGAGACCCATTTCCCTACTACAGATTCCTGTTTATTACAGTACTGTGGGCAACCACAGTTGAATTAGGGGTTGCCATATTTTTGTCTACTTTTGAATGAAGCATCTTTACTCCGCTAATAGCTTTTCCATATCATAAATATACCACATTTGTGAGAGCTACATTTGATGCAAAGGTACCCCCTTGTATTTCTAGGCTGCTATCAGCTATTTTTAAAGGAAATCTTTATGCCATCTTCCATGAAGGGCTTAGCCATGGGAGGCCTTGGGAACCTGGACCCTTCTACTTTTACTTAGGATCCCCAAATGGCCTGCATCATTCCAAACTTTACCATACTATAATTGATCAGGATCCCCAGCAGTGGCGCCCCAAGGGAGGGCGGGGGGGGAGGTCCACCCCGGGTGCATGGCTTGGGGGGGTGAACAGCCGGCCAGGTCCGGGTCCTCCTGCCCTTCTACCCGGGTCCTCCTGCCCTCCTGCCAGGTCCGGGTCCTCCTGCCCTTCCTTTTCCATGGTCTGCGCTACTGCAATCTTACCTCCCCACTGCTGCTGCTAATTGCCAACAAAAAGTCTTCTTTCCAACATCAATTCTGACGTCAGCGAGGACATTTCGGGCCAGCCAAGCAGTGATTGGCTGGCCCGGAATATCCTCTCCGACGTCAGAATTGACGTCGGAAAGAAGACTTCTTGTCGGCGATTAGCAGCAGCAGGGAGGAAAGATTGCAGTGGTGCAGACCGGGGGGAAAGGAAGGAGAAAGGCTCTTTTTTTTCTGTGGCAGGGAGGAAAGGATGTAGGCATGCAAGCTGGCTGGCTTTAGTGTGGCAGGGAGGGAGGGAGATAGGTAGGCAGGCAGGCAGACTGGCTTTGGGGGTGGACAAAATCTGGAAGGCAGTGGGGGGACATAAGGAGGCACTGGGGGCACTAAGGATACGGGAAGGGGGCACTATAGACACAGGATGGAGGCACTGGGGGCACTATGGACACAGGAAGGAGGCATTGGGGGCACCATGGACATAGGAAGGAGGCACTAGGGGCACTAAGGACACAGGAAGGAGGCACTGGGGGCACCATGGACACAGGAAGGAGGCACTGGGGGCACCATGGACACAGGATGGGAGCACTGGGGGCACTAAGGACACAGGACAGAGGCACTCGGGGCACTAAGGACAAGGGAAGGAGGCACTGGGGGCACTAAGGACATGGGAAGGAAGGAAGGACGGAGGGAATAGAAAGGGACTATTGTTGGGCCTGAGTGCAGAAAGAAAGAAATGACAGAAAGGCTACACAGTCAATTAATAGATGCCCCCTTTTGATGAAAAAGATAAATGGTCACGTTACCTCTGACTTACTTTCTCTGCACAGAGGCAGTATAGTCAGAAGTTCAGAGAGTGGTCGCTCCAGACAAGATACCTGAAAGACACAACGCAAATGAGTGCATAAAAATCAAATAATAAGGAAGTATTAAGGTACCCTAAGTGTGAAAGGACAGCAAAAGGAGACAATGCTGCAACGCTTCTCAATATCAAGAAGAGGTAATATACCTCCACCAGCACACCATCATCGGGCGCCTAATGTGTGCAATAAATTAACAGTGAAAAAAAATCACAAACCAAAACAGTGAAAAACAGGTAAGTCAGTCAACGACCACTCTGTGAACCCCCCCAGCCAACTCACAAAAGCAAAAAAATCAAAAGGCAAAAACAGCTGAAAGTTGTAAATAGTTCATCCAAGGAATGAAAGTGGAACAGATGAAACACCACCAGATACCAGATCCAACCAGCCTGGTTTCGGGAACACAATCCCTTCCTCAGGAACCCATGATCACAAATCATTGAACAGCTCAAGCCAGCTGGAGGGAGGGCGGAGCTAATGGATGAGAGCGCAAGCGCGCTAAAAAGGAGACCACAAGCAACGTCACTCATAGATACGCCAATCAGCACAAGAGGGAGGGGCAAAAGACACTAAACAATAGTATGCCATTCAATGCTGTCATTGAGTCCATTTGGATGCACTACTTGAAGATGGAAAATCCAAAACTGTTCTCTGAGATTGAGGTGGGCCATCTTGTCACCCCTGAAGTCCATAGGCAATTGTTCCAAAACGAACCATGATAGATCCATAAACTGATGCTCCAGTTCTAAGCAGTGGGGGACCAGGGGAGCAGATCTCGTGGCAGTCCGCAGCCTACTCCTGTGTTCATGCAATCTTACCCTGATTCTCCTACTGGTGCGACACATGTAAATTAGGCTATACAAGGATGCTCTTTAAACACCATGTGATGATCCAGCACATGCCAGTGTTTCCTGATAATATCCACGACCTGCGAAGCCTGGTTAGAATATGTGATAACACTTACTTGTTGGTCAGAAGGAGCTCTCAACATAGAAGACAATAAAAAGTCGGGATTAGCATAACGCGCTCTACGATAGGCCCGCTTAATTGTCCATTTGGGATAGCCCCGGGCCTTAAAGCACTGGGCCAACAGTTTAGTTTGAGTTTTGAAATCAGTCAAAGTGGAACATATGCGGCGTATCCTGAGGAACTGGCTGACAGGAAGGGACTGTCTCAATTGAGCTGGATGGCAACTGGAGTAATGCAGGTAGGTATTGCGGTCGGTAGGCTTCCTATATACAGTGGTGACCAGCTTGCCCTCAGCTTTCAAGACCACAGTGTCTAGATAAGTTACCCTGGTAGAATTAACAGTGGCAGTGAATTTCAAATGACTGTCAAGAGCATTGAGCCATGCCAAAAACTCCACCAAGAGGTGGAAGATGCTGCTTGCACCAGTGAACATGTCAAGGTACATGGAGGAGTGCTCAAGCACTGAGGAAGAGTTGGGGGGTACACAGCGCAGCAATACTGGGTGTCACAGCACTGGGTGCCTCCCTCCCTTGGTACATCACTGGTTTTCACAGTACATTATATAATGTTTCCAGTTAATGAGACATGCCATCTTGTTTGTGTCTTTATGTGGAAAAATTTCCATCTTCAGCATTTCAAAGCCAACTATGAGATAAGTAACCATTTCCAGCTCTTTCTTACAGAATCTACAAATGTCTGTTGTACCAGTTTTTTCTCTGTTTGATGTGAGCCATCTCATCAGTAATCTACTGTCCTGGGTGGCAGCTGTTAATGTTTCATTCTTTGCTTTCATTTTTCCTCTCTCTAACCATTCATGTGTCTGGGTTTTGATCTACGTCCAGCTCCTGGAGTAACATTTACGGTATATCTTCCATGGCATTTGTGCATTTGCCATTAGTTTTCCTTGTTTGATGATCTACTTCTACATCAAGGCAGCTTTAAATGTTAAAGAACAACGATGGATCCACCGGCTTAAAACGGTGGAACCGATGGGCTTAAACATGGAAATTGAGTGGTCCACTCTATATTGATCGCTCCAGGTTTGGTTGTGACCGGGTTCCCCTTTAAATTTAGACCTTGATTTTCATTGGATACGTAGTAGAGCACGCAGGGGGGTTGGTCCCATGACACAAGCTCTTTAAAAGGTGATGATAAAACGTTGCCGCCATCTTGCAGATTAACTTTAGAGCGGGGTGGATTTGAAGCGGCTCATGGTGAGTGAATGGGAAAAACTTGAATGAAAGGTGATTTCTCAGTAGGATAGCATATTATTGTACTGACATGAGATATTTATTTGATTATAGCATGGATCCCTGACGAGCGGAAGCGAAACATGTCGGGTCCTACCGCTGCAATTCTTAAGAGATAAGTACATAGTCAACAAGTAAAGATAGAAAAGACTAAGAAAAGACTAATAATTTGAGATAAAAGGTATAGAAAATTGGACCAGTGAGGAGATATACACTCAATTCTCCCCGTTTTAAGAAAGTACATTTAACGGTTGGAGGTGGGTGGTTCTGAGGTCCATTAAAAATGATCACTCCTATCTGAAATGAAAGGGGGATAAGTAATATACACGAAGGATTCTTGGGATATTGATGGAAGAGAGACAGTTGATGTTTTATCCCCAAGTTTAAACACTTAGCCTATTACTGGTGCTACTTCTATAAAAAGCATTTTCTCATGCTTTACACATTCTATTGGTTCCATTCCTGTATATACAGGTGGATTCTCACAGTCCTTCTGTTTGCAAGTTTTTTCAAGTTTCAAGTTTTATTAAAATGTTGATTCAATTGCAATATCTTAATTCAAAGCAAATCCAACATATACATGGGAACTGTGGGACAGACTAGCAACAAAGAATGGTTATGGTTTATTGACTTTTATACCAACTTCAGTATATCTAAGCAGTTTAAAAATTTACATACATAGGGGACCGAATTTTGTAAACTGTGTCCCGATTGTAGGCAGCTGTAGGCATCCTATAGCTGTCTAATCAGCCAACTGGGACACACGTTAAAAAAAAAGAAATGCTCCCCAGGCAGGCCGCCTAAATTGAAGGCACCTCTGGGAGCCTAGGGAGGCCCGCAAGCCTGCCTAAGCTCACATAAGGCTAGGCAGTAGCATTAGGCGAACCTAGACGGCCCTATGCGTCTCCCTAGTAGAACAAAATGCTAGCCTACATTGTAAGTAGACGCGACCGCTATATTTAATGTTGCAAGGGATCTCCCTGCCACGATTAATATAGCAGCTGCAAGTCTCACTCCCTGAACAAACGAGCCAGGAGGGTGCCCAACCTCTCCTGCTGGGAGAGTCCCCCTATGTGCGGACCCCCCTGGAATTCCCCCTGCACTAAGCCCCCCGACCCCCCACTAACTGTGAAATGTTGGCCGGATGGACGGGTCTTCTCACCGATCGGCTGGCAGGCCTGTCTCCATCGAAATGAGGTGGGCCCACCCCTCTCTGGCCCATCCCACAAGATCCTAATGCTTGATTGGCCCAGGTGCCTAAGGCCTGCCCAGGTTAGTGCAGGAAGGGTCCGGGGAGGGGGGGTTCTCACGTGGTGGCTCTCCCGAAAGGAGGGGTTGGGGACCCTCCTGCCATCGTGATCTTCGGGGGAGACTGACAGCTGTGGTTACTATACTTATCATGGCAGGGAGATCTCTTACTGAGATAAGTTTAGCAGCCGCGTCCACAGTAAACCGGTTCTATAACTGGCAGCTATAACATTGATGTCGGTTACAGAATTGGGTTTATTTTAGACGGGTTTAGGCCTGATTCAGTATAGGATGCCCGTATAAAAATGTATACAATGACAAGTTTAAAATTACAAAATAAACAATCCAATAATAACATATAATATACGTATAAGTATTCTTAATAACAAAGACATAAATGAACTTACACATGAGGAAAGTGGGAGGAACTACAATGTATATAGAAAAGAAACACAAAAAAGGTCAAAACAGAAGGAAAGGTAAAAAGATTCATCATTTATTTCCTTTGGTGTGGGAGGAGAGCCTTGTAAAATTCAAATTCAAAAGCCTATTTGTATAGTCAACATTTTAGCATTCCTTTAAATCTATTAAGAGTTTTTTCTTCCTTGATGTGAGCTGGCAGCGCCTTCCAAGTTTGTGGTGCTGTAACTGAAAATATTGTGCCTCATCGTGTATTTATAGTTATTAAAGACGGGACAAAAAGGAGATTTTTGTCTTCAGATCTTAGAGTTCTTATTGGCTTGTATGAAATAAGTTGTCTTTCGAGAAATGTTGGAACTTTAGCTGTTAATATTTTGAAGGTTAATAAAGCGATTTTGTATGAAATTCTGTATGTTATGAGTAACCAGTGTGCATTTTTGAGGAGTGGTGTTACGTGATCACATTTTTTTCTTATTAGTAATGATTTTTATGGCAGTGTTCTATATTATTTGTAATCGGCGTAGTTCTTTCAGTGTGATTCTCTTGTACAGTGAGTTACAGTACATAAAGATAGTTAAGAACATAAGAAGAAGTTGCCTCCACTGGGTCAGACCAGAGGTCCATCATGCCCAGAGGTCCGCTCCCGCGGCGGCCCATCAGGTCTATGACCTGTGAAGTGGTTCCTGACCATTTCTCTAACCTACCTCTGTTTCTATCTGTACCCCTCAAGCCCCTTATCCTTTAGGAACCTATCTAAACTTTCCTTGAACCCCTGTACTGTGCTCTGGCCTATCACAGCCTCTGGAAGCGCATTCCATGTGTCCACCACCCTCTGGGTAAAAAAGAACTTCCTAGCATTTGTTCTAAACCTCGATGCGGCCCGTGAGATACTTGAATGTCTCAATCATGTCACCCCTCTCTCTGCATTCCTCGAGTGAGTACAGCTGCAACTTATCCAGCCGTTCCTCATACGGGAGATCCTTAATAAAAGGACCCCTTTATTTTATTTTTTTTTAAATGAAACCTCTAAAGTATTTGTCTGTAGTGAAAAAGGTTGTGAAGGATGTTTTCAAACCATCTTCCGCAGACACTTATAAATAGTGATACAGTATATTCTGAAGCAAAAGTCTAGCCAACATTGGGATTTGCAAGGTCCTGGGTGTGTGGGTCAGGATTTTCATATTCAGTTTGCTTATTATTTTTGTGGGGAAAATTATTATTGTGCTGGGTTAGATCAAAGGTTCATCAAGCCCTGCTTCCTGTTTCCAACAATGGCTAATCCAGATCACATTTTCCATGAATATATTGTTAAATTTGTCCAAGACTGTAATTTAGTTTCTCTCTCTGGGAATGGAAACTTTATTGGTATTCTTATTAACTGTGCATTGAATTCTAGCCAATTTTAGAGACTGAAAAATAGATTTCTGCCATTGTATTTCCTGTGCTTTTCAGCTGTTACAATAATGGCTAAATATTAAAGATTTTTAAATTAACTGTTCCTGAATACTTGTCCCCCCTGCAGAGGAAGAGCACTGAGAAACATTTGTTGGTTGAGCTTCCTTAGCTACCAACGTCAAAATAAAGACCTTTTTTTTTACTTCTCTACTGCTGTTTCTGTCTCATATAATCCAGTTATGGTCTATCTTCCCATTTTTGTTTCATAAGTAGATAAATCAGTCAATACACTGCCAACAGCATTGCCACATGAATAAAAGCAATCAAAAATTATTAAACACTCAAAACCAAAATATATCAGACATATATTGCTGATGTGCTATTACGTTTCATATAAACTGAAAATTCCTAAATGAAAAATATATAACATATTTTGCAGTATATATACTGTAATATATATATATATATATATATATATATATACTGTGAATTTTAGAATATCATGATCCACATGTGCATGTGCTGGTTACATAGAGGAAGAGGTGTGTGTGTGGCATTTCCATGGCATGGAGGGCAGAATATCTAAATGTTTGCATTTATACCTGCTATGCATTACATACAAATGCTTATCTCTTTGGAATTAGCACTTGAGTTGGTGGTTGCTGGAGGACATCTGAGACCTGGGAGTGTGATTGAATTTTCCAGTTTGATAACTTTGGAAAGGACTACATCATGTATGGGGCAGTTCTCATTTAGACTTTGGTCTGGTGCTGGTCACCTATGAGGTACTGCCCGAGCCATACCATAATTTCCTTTGTTCACCAAGAATTTGTTATATTTTGGATCTTTCCTGGTTTAGACATTCTTCCCGAGGGATTAAGTGTGTTAGCCAATTACTTGATTGTCATCTGTGTCTACATTGCGGAGCCTCTGATTACTTACATGTCTCTGTTATACTTTACCCCTGTAGCCTCCTCATTTAAACTCCTTGTGTCTCCCCTCATTCTTCTGTTAGGATCACCTCAACTCCCATGTGCCATGTTGCAATTTGGTCTTACTGTCTGTGGCTATCTCAGGTAAATTTTATTTATTTATTCAATTTTCTATACCGTTCTCCCAGGGGAGTTCAGAACGGTTTACATGCATTTATTCAGGCACTCAAGCAGTTCCCCCTCTCTGTCCCAGCGGGCTCACAATCTTTCTTAAGATACCTGGGGCAATGGAGGGATTAAGTGACTTGCCCAGGGTCAAAAGGAGCAGCGTGGGTTTGAACCCACAACCTCAGGGTGCTGAGGTTGTAGCTTTAACCACTACACAACACTCTCCCCATTGCGTGTGTGTGTTTGTTTATTCCTGACAATTTGTCTCACAGTGACACTGATTATATCAGTCTGTATAGACTGCTGTTGTTGAACAGAGGAGTCAATGTGACAGTCATCAATCGCTGGGCTGTATAGGCCATGCTGCTATAGGTACATGTGGCTGCTCTTAGCTGTACCCAGTGGCGTAGTAAGAGGGGTATGGGTCTGCCCCAGGCGTGGTCTTCCTAAGAGTGTGGCACCCCTCCTCCTTTCCGGCCCCCCCCCCCCATTCTTCTCCTTGCCGCATGTGTGTGCGGGGTTATTGTCCACGTCGGCATCGGCACTCTCTCTGACACGCCTTCCGGGACTCGTGCCTAGGAAGTGACATCAAAGTGTGAGCAGACAGCAACGTGGGCATGCCAGAGAAGTTAAAAAGGTACGGGGAATGGGAAGGAGGTGCGTATGTGGTGGTGGTGGTGGTGAGGGGAAGTGGAGAAGAGAGAGGTGGAGGGGTGCCAACACCCTGTGAACCACTCACCCTTACTATGCCACTGGCTGTACCCTTCTTCTCCACTGCCAATTCCAGACTTTGTTCCTTTCATCTAGTTGCCCTCTATGCCTAGAATAAATTATCTGAGTTTCTCTGCCAAGCCCCTTCCCTTAGACATAGAAACATGATGACAGATAAAGGCCAAAGGGCCCATCTAGTCAGCCCATCCACAGTAACCATTATTTCTTTCTCTCTCCGATAGATCCTACATGCATATTCCAGGCCCTCTTGAATTCAGACAGTCTCCGTCTCCAACACCTCTTCCAGGAGATTGTTCCACGCATCTACCACACTTTCTGACAAAAAAGTATTTCCTTTGATTACTCCAGAGCCTATCACCTTTTAACTTCATCCTATGCCCTCTCATTGCAGTTTCCTTTCAAATGAAGGAGACTCGACTCATGCGCATTTACATTACGTAGGTATTTAAACGTTTCTATCATATCTCCCCTCTCCCGCCTTTCCTCCAAAATATACAGATTGAGATCTTTAAGTCTGTCCCCATACGCCTTATGAAGAATACCACACACCATTTTAGTAGCCTTCCTGTGGACTTTTACTAAGGTGCAATAAACAATTTAGCGCATGCTAAACACTAACGCGTGCATATTAGTCTATGGACGTGTTAGCGTTTAGCATGCGCTAATTTGATTAGCGCACCTTAGTAAAAGAGGGAGGTAAGTGACATTTATAAAAACTATCCAAAAGATGTTATCATTTTTCATCTTCAAGAAATAAACCTTTAGTTGTTTGAGACTTATAGAAAACCGCCTTTTCCACAGCAAAATGCCTGAAGTTAAACACCGGCCTTGACACCAGATTTTATCTGGCATAAGTTCTAGCGCTCAAGCTTTTGCATGGAAATGACCTCTAAGTGTTATTGTTTAAACAGCACCCAACTCGTACCTTTTCATGCTTATTTTCTTTGGCGCTGATACTTTGGTGCTGCTTATAGAATCCTCTCCTCACTGCTTTTTTAAATTATAAACTGCATCATTTTGAGTTCAGAACATGGAACAAAAATGAAAACCAAAGCTTCCTCCCAAGACCAAACTATCTCCCATATAATCCTCATAATACAATACAAATCAACAAGTAACCCCAAAATACAAATTAAAACTCTCAAGGAGCTCACCAGAATCTCCTTTCCACCCACAGCTACATACACTCAAGCCATCAACAATCATCTTTTCAACAGAAAAACAAGAAGGACTTTTAATCATTGGGGCGGGGTGGGGGGGGGGGTTAGGGTGAAAGAGGAGAGGAGAATACAACTTTCAAGGAGTGTTTGAAAATGAAAGCAAACTTACCCCCTCTTTTATCAAGTTGTGCTTGAGGTTTTTAATGCAGGTCGGCAAGGTAAGTTTTCCAACGCTCATATGAATTCTATGAGTGTTGAAACATTTACCGCACTGGCCCATGCTAAAAGCCACTAGCACAGCTTGATAGAAGCCAGCCTTAATGTAACATAGTAGATGACAGCAGATAAAGACCATCCAGTCTGCCCAACCTGTTTCAATTTCAATTTTTTAATTTTTTCTTAGCTATTTCTGGGCAAGAAACCAAAGCTGTACCCGGTACTGTGCTTGGGTTCTAATTGCCAAAATCTCTGTTAAAACCTACTCCAGTCCATCTACACCCTCCCAGCCACTGAAGCCCTCCCCAGCCCATCCCCCACCAAACGGCCATACACAGACACAGACCATGCAAGTCTGACCAGTACTGGCCTTAGTTCAATATTTAATATTATTTTCTGATTCTAAATCTTCTGTGTTCATCCCACGCTTCTTTGAACTCAGTCACAGTTTTACTCTCCACCACCTCTCTCGGGAGCGCATTCCAGGCATCCACCACCCTCTCCGTAAAGTAGAATTTCCTAACATTGCCTTTGAATCTACCACCCCTCAACCTCAAATTATGTCCTCTGGTTTTACCATTTTCCTTTCTCTGGAAAAGATTTTGTTCTACGTTAATTCCCTTCAAGTATTTGAACATCTGAATCATATCTCCCCTGTCCCTCCTTTCCTCTAGGGTATACATATTCAGGGCTTCCAGTCTCTCCTCATACGTCTTCTGGCACAAGCCTCCTATCATTTTCGTCACCCTCCTCTGGACCGCTTCAAGTCTTCTTATGTCCTTCACCAGATACGGTCTCCAAAACTGAACACAAAGTGGGGCCTTATCAATGACCTGTACAGGGGCATCAACACCTTCTTCCTTCTACTGGCTACGCCTCTTTTTATATAGCCCAGCATCCTTCTGGCAGCAGCCACTGCCTTGTCATACTGTTTTTTCGCCTTTAGATCTTCGGACACTATCACCCCAAGGTCCCTCTCCCCATCCGTGCATATCAGCTTCTCACCTTCCAATTATTAATCCCCAAATGCATTATTCTGCATTTCTTTGCATTGAATTTTAGTTGTCAGGCATTAGACCATTCCTCTAATTTTTGCAGATCCTTTTTCATATTTTCCACTCCCTCTTCGGTGTCTACTCTGTTACAAATCTTGGTATCATCTGCAAAAAGGCACACTTTTCCTTCTAACCCTTCAGTAATGTCACTCACAAACATATTGAACAGGATTGGCCCCAGCACCGAACCCTGAGGGACTCCACTACTCACCTTTCCTACCTCCGAGCAACTTCCATTAACCACCACCCTCTGGTGTCTGTCCGACAGCCAGTTTCTAACCCAGTTCACCACTTTGGGTCCTAACTTCAGCCCTTCAAGTTTATTCAACAGTCTCCTATGAGGAACTGTATCAAAGGCTTTGCTGAAATCTAAGTAAATTATATCTAGCATATGTCCTTGATCCAGATCTCTGGTCACCCAATCAAAAAATTCAATCAGGTTCGTTTGGCACAATTTACCTTTTGTAAAGCCATGTTGCCTCACATCCTGTAACCCATTAGATTCAAGGAAGTACACTATCCTTTCTTTCAGCAACACTTCCATTATTTTTCCAACAACTGAAGTGAGGCTCACCGGCCTGTAGTTTCCTGCTTCATCCCTGTGACCACTTTTGTGAATAGGGACCACATCCGCTCTCCTCCAATCCCCAGGAACCACTCCCGTCTCCAGAGATTTGTTGAACAAGTCTTTAATAGGACTCACCAGAACCTCTCTGAGCTCCCATAGTATCCTGGGATGGATCCCGTTTGGTCCCATTGCCTTGTCTACCTTCAGTTTTTCAAGTTGCTCATAAACACTCTCCTCTGTGAATGGCGCAGAATCCACTCCATTTTCTCGTGTTACTTTGCCAGATAATCTCGGTCCTTCTCCAGGATTTTCTTCTGTGAACACAGAACAGAAGTATTTGTTTAGCACATTTGCTTTTTCCTCATCACTCTCCACATATCGGTTCCCAGCATCTTTTAGTTTAGCAATTCCATTTTTCATCTTCCTCCTTTCACTAATATATCTGAAAAAAATTTTGTCTCCCTTTTTTACATTTTTAGCCATTTGTTTTTCCGCCTGTGCTTTTGCCAGACGTATCTCTCTCTTGGCTTCTTTCAGTTTCACCCTGTAGTCCTTTTTGCACTCCTCTTCTTGGGGTTTTTTATATTTCACGAACGCCAACTTTTTCGCCTTTATTTTCTCCGCCACTAGTTTGGAGAACAATATCGGCTTCCTTTTTCTCTTGTTTTTATTGACTTTCTTCACATAAAGGACCGTAGCCATTTTTATCCCTCCTTTCAGCTTAAGCCACTGTCTTTCCACTTCTCTTATGTCCTCCTATCCTAACAGCTCTTTCTTCAGGTACTCTCCCATTTCATTAAAGTCTGTATGTTTGAAATCTAGTACTTTAAGTAACGTGCGGCTGTTCTCCACTTTAGCCGTTTGATGATCGCTACTTCCCAGGTGAGCACCCATTCGAACATTAGAGCTACTTTCTCCATTTGTGAGGACCAGATCCAATATCGCTTTTTCCGTTGTAGGTTCCATCACCATTTGTCTGAGCAGGTCCTCTTGAAAGGCATCCACAATCTCCCTACTTCTTTCCGATTCCACAGACGGAACATTCCACTCCGCATCTGGATGGTTGAAATCTCCCAACAGTAGAACCTCCTCTTTCCTTCCAAACTTTTGGATATCCACAATCAGATCCTTATCAATTTGCTGTGATTGAGTCAGAGGTCTTTAGACTACACCCACGTAGATAGAAGTTCTATCTTCTCTTTTCAGAGCAATCCATATCGCTTCTTCCTCTCCCCAGGTCCCTTGCATTTCAGTCGCTTGGATATTGATCTTTACATAGAGAGCTACTCCTTCACCTTTTTGACCATCTCTGCCCTTCCTAAAAAGATTATATCCCGGTATGTTTGTATCCCATCCATGTGATTCACTGAACCATGCCTCTGTGATAGCGACAATATCTAGATCTGCCTCTAACATCAGGGCTTGCAGATCATGAACTTTGTTACTTAGACTGCGAGCATTTGTGGTCATCGCTTTCCAGCTATTTTTCAGTGGTAATCTCCTTTTTCTTATAGATTTTTGTTTTGTTTCACTTTCCGTTGCAATACTAAGAAATGAGTTGCTGATATTTTTTATGTTGCAATTTTTACTACTATCACATCTTTTCTTTTGCTGAGGGTGGTCTCTATAATTGTCCTTCATACATACACCACCCCCACCTTCTAGTTTAAATGCCTTGAAACATATTGTCTAAATTTCTGTGCAAGGTTTCTTTTTCCTATTGTAGTATGTAGCCCATCAGTGCAATATAGCTTCTTGTCCTTCCATGTAGTTCCCCATCCTAAGGTTATTACTGTTTTTTGGGGAGGAGGGAAGATATGATAAGGAAAGTATTAGCTTATGAATCTACTTAACTTTGATGTGGATATCAAAATTAATGATAGGGCTGGAAGACATTTACACTGCAGCACAGTATTTTAAATAGAGCAAGATCCTCATATGCTTCTTCAGCAGTTTAAAATTAATCTGTTTAGCAGAGTAATCAGTTCTGGTGAAGAATTATTAAAATTATTATAATCAGGGCTGAAGGTCTCACTCACACATCATTCACTCATAAGTCCTCTTATAAAAGCTTTACTTCTGATACTAATTTTGAATTCCAGCCTCACTCAAGCACTGTCAATATTACATGGAAGCTGACTAGATTAAAAAAAAATTAAATTGGCCTTCCTTTCCTTAGTCATACACCATCCACACTCAAAATCTCTTTTATGAGAATGCTTCTCTTAAAATTACTTTTTAATTTCAATCTACCTCAGTGCAACTGCCACCGACTGAATAAAATAAATAAAATCATGTTTCCCACTTGAAAAATGCTGATTCCTTTTTAATGATTAACATCTGTTTAATTTGGGGAAATTGCTATTTTTTTCTCAGCCACTAGCTATTTCTCCCTTCTGAAGCTACAAACCAATTTCAGAACTTTTAGAATTTTATTTTCGTAATTAACTTTCAAATTCTGTCATCAGTTTTTGTTTTGTTCTCCTTTCCAAATAGAATTTCCCTATATTTCAGTCCAATATTCAGTCTACTCTTAAATCTCCCTTTTTTTCTAATAAAAAAACAGCTTTTCTCATATGAAATACAGCGTTTCTCACTCATACTTTAATGTTCTTCCCTAGCTGAAACTATAAAATTACCAAAATACCCCCTTACCCCCCTTTTACAAAACCCTGCAATATGTTTTTAGTACAAGTCGGCGTGCTGAATGCTCTATGCTGCGCCGATGCTCATAGAACTCTATGACCATCAGAGCAGTGCAGAGCATTCAGCACGCTGGCCAGTGTTAAAAACCTCTTGTGCAGTTTTGTAAAAGGAGGGTGTAAATTATTTTCTGGTGTTTTCTACCTCTTGCACTCAGCAAACTTCTTTTTTTCTGCTTTTTCTTCTCAGCCATTTTCCCAACTATCAACCTCAAAAGAATTTCAGAATAGCCTTACTGGGTCAGGCCAATGGTCAATCTAGCCAAGTATCACATCTACACGATGGCCAATCCAGGTCACAAGTAACTGGAAAAACCCCAAATAGTAGCAACATTCCATGCAACATACCAATTCAGGGCAAGCAGTGGCTCCCCCCCCCCCCCCCATGTTGGTCTCAATAGCAGACTATGGACTTCTCCCAAGGAACTTGTCCAAACCTTTTCTAAAACCAGTTATGTGAACTGCTCTTACTACATCCTTTGGGAATGCATTCCAGAGCTCCTCAGTGAAAACAAAAAAATATTTCCTCCTATTGATTTTAAAAGTATCTCCTTACAACTTTGTGTCCCCTAATCTTTGTAATTTTAGAAGGAGTAAAAAAATCGATCCACTTGCACCAATTCTACACTACTCAGGATTTTGTAACTTCAATCATATCTCCCCTTGGCCATCTCTTTTCCAAGCCCTAACCTTTTTAATCTTTCCTCATATGAAATGAGTTCCTTCCCCTTTATCATCTTGTTTGCTCTTTCAACCTTTCTAGTTCCACTATATCTTTATTTGAGATAAGGAGGCCAGAATGGTGAGGTCGCACCATGGAGTGATACAGAGGCATTATCTACTAGTAATATCTAAAGATCTCTCCATAAAGGTGGAACATACCTTGAGGGTATTAGGCATTATTTGGAATACCACACTTTCATTCAAACCTCAATTTAACACATAGTTCAGACAGTGTTCTTCAAAGTGTGTCAATGTCTGCTACTATTTTGATGAGAAGTACTTGGCTATTGTGATTCAGGCTTTTATTCTCTCCCACTTTGATTACTATGATGGTATTCTCTTTCAGAAATTGCATTCTAAACTTCAGCTCCTTCAGATCACTGCTTCTAAACTTATATTTCATTTGTAGAAATTTGACAGTTTCACCTATTTTGATTTCCCTCCATTGGCTTCCAGTATAAACTTGTATTCTTTGTAAACTATCTTGTATTTTATTCAAGATGTTTAATGGCTCTACTCCAGAATATCTGCTGAGTTTGCTTACCTTTCCTTTAAATCGTGGCATCTACCCCTTTCTTTGAATTTTTCCATCGTTCTTAGGAGTTAGGTACTAAAAGTATTGAAAAATTATTTTTATTATCAAGTAGTACAGTTCTAGCTGTCCTCTGAGCTCCAATCTTTTTATAATCTTTCCTTTTGTGAGAACTTAAAAACATATTTATTTAGAAGATTTTTTGATTAATTTGCATGTTGTGTTCTGATACTTCTTTTTCTATTCTGATTGGCTTAGGTTCCTCCCCCTTGTATCCCAGGATACAAAGGGAGACACCTAAGGCCCTGATTGGCTCAGATGCTTAAGGATCCTCCCATGGAGCAGGGCCTTAGGTATCTGAGCTAATCAGGGTCTTAGGCCCCTCTCTGTGCATCACATGATGCACCAGGGATGGAAAGCCACATTCAGAAGCACCAAGTCTACAAGCAGAACGGACTGAGCTTCTGTCCTGCTCCAACATGACTGAGAAGGTACCGGGGATATGTGTGTGTTTGAGGGTTGGTTGGGGACAATGGAGGACCTCCGATGGCAGGAGAGTGTGGGCATCCCTCCTGCCTTTTTTTCAGGTGGAGAAAGGAAGAGGGTAGAGGATATTTATGGGGGCACCTGATGTGAGAGTGGGCCTTCGGTGGCAGGATGGAGAAGGCATCCCTCCTGCCAATTTTCTTTTGTGTGTGTGTGTGGGTGGAGGGGGGGGGTTTCCATCATGGCAGGAGGATATGGACATTCCTCCTGCCATTTTTGCTAGGGGGAGGGCATTTTGTGGTGCCAGTTCATCCGGAAGGGACTGCCTTCATTGGGAGGCAGGAAGGTTGCTTTTTTCTTTTCTTTTTTTTTTAATGGGACAGCTATTTTGTCTGTGTAACACATGCAAAATATCTGTGCCACTGAAAAAAAAAATAAAGGCTGACCTGTTGGTAACACAGCTAAAACCCCTGTGGTTTTTTTGGTTTGCTTTTTTGGCATAGCCAAGCAATGTTAGTGCATCAATCGCTTGCCTACTTTGCATGGGGTTTTAGCTAATTTGCATGGCCAGATCAGAAAATGGGCAATCGAGGGGAAAAACATGCAGTGAGCCATATTGTGAATTGGGTCGGTAATAGCGACCATCACTAAAGCTGTGAAAACAGGTTTAGCAATGATCGCTGACTTTAGTTTATCTAGCCCTATAAGTGGCCTCAGCATGTGGAATTCTCATGTGCTAATAAAAGCACAGGCCACTTGTACAGCAGCTTAGTGAAAGGAACCCTGAAATGATTTATTAATCATTGTAATCAATACTGGACTCAACTTCTCATTTAATCCCTGCATCACTACTGGAAAGACTGATACTCTTGTAGGAGTTAACCTCTAAACAACATTTACTGTATTTACTGTATTAATTCTCCCAGGATACACTGATGAGCAAAAGTATTACCAAACCTATTCTCCTGGATTGTTACTAACCCCTGCGGGTTTTAGCGCCAGCAACGGTGGCAACTGCTCCAATGTTCATAAAAATTCTATGAGTGTCGGATCAGTTACCACCACTGCCGGTGCTAAAATCTGCACTACATGTTAGTAAAGAAGGAGGTAAATTTTGAACCACTGACTTTCCCTTATTATAATAATAATAAAAAAATATCTGCAAACGTGCTAGCAGTTATTGTATCCCCCAAATTACAATAATTATTTTCCTTTGCCAATAAACGAACTGTATTAAACAATTTTTTAGGTCTATTAAGAGATTCAGCAATTTTCAATTTAAAAAATATTCATTACAAACAAGATCACATGCCCCCAAATATTCTTGCAAATGTAATTTATAGGAATTATAATCATTCCCATCTCTAGATTTCCTCCAGATTATCTCTGCTTTATGCATAGCCAACCACAAATCCTTTACAATCTGATTTTTCTGTGGAGTAAGTGAAACATCAGTACTCACTTTATTTAATTTTTCTGGAGCAATATCATCTAGAGATCCAGGTAATGATGAATTTCAAATGTTGACCAAAGCAATTACCAAAAAATGAGGTGCCAATTTCCATTTTTGTAGAAAGCATGAAAGTTAGTGCTAATTCAACTCACCAAACCAATCACATACCCAGTGAATGCTAGAGCTTTAACAGGTGGGTTGATACAAATGCATGCTTTTGAATTCACTGATTTCTTGCTTAACATGTAATCTTTAGGATTTTCAGTCTGAGGGTATAAAGCACCACATGTAAATGTAGTCCTAGGGGCTGTGGAGCAACTGATTGCTGAGCTTTCAAGGTTTATACATAGAACAATTCATAGGACCTTTCTGGATGTGGAGCAGCTATTGTATTTCAGTCTGAGGCTCTGGCAAGGTGGAACAGGAATATGATCCTTGTCTGGAAGGATGGGGATAAAAAATGTAAAATGTGTGATGAATCTGTTTAGGAGGTATGAAGGATGGGTGAGCCTAGCCTGTAGGGGTGGGGCACTGACCAAGGTAGAGTAAGAGGGAACCCAATGGGGAGAAGAATTAGTAGGGGGCAATGCAGGTCAGAAGGAAGTAGAGAGCACAGAAGAATAGAATGGGGAGTGGAGTAGGTAGGGAATTAAGTTTTCTACCTCCCAAAAAAAGTCTGGGAGAAAGAACTGAGGAGAAAGAAGTGGGAGAAAGAAGTGAGGGAAAAGAGAATAAGTTGAGAGGAGGAAGAAGACATTAAGGCAGGGAGGTACTGATAAAGAAACAGGAATGTTCTGAGAGAAAAGAAAGTATATGGTGTGTACAGGTTAGGTAGGGAGGGAAGGAAGGAAGAGTATGGGTTGTATATGGGCCAGGGAGGACTAGAAGGCATAGCATGAGTGTGGTAGAGATGTGCTGGGAGGAGGATGGTAAACTGTGGAGATGAGTTGGGGGAGGAAGAGAGACTGGTAAGACTTGTAATGCTACCCCTGGTATTTATTTTGGCTTTCCTGTGTGTATACCACTTACTGTGCTCATCATTTAAAATCAGCTGACCAGTTGTGTTTAGGATCCATCATGCTTTAATTTGCCTTTATATGGAGAAGATATAATTAGAAAATTAGAAAGAAGTAATTATAAGGAGCAGCTACAAACACTCACAAATAAATTGTTTAAGAAAATAATTTTGGAAGCCCAAATTAAGGGCGCCTTTAACAAAGGTGCACTAAGGGGTTCATAATCGAAAGAGAAAAACGTCCAAAATACAGCCTAAGTCGGCACTTGGACGGACATTGTCCAAATACGTCCAAGTGCCGATAATAAAAACGGGTTTTGGACGTATTTCTAAACAACCTAGGCCTTTATAATGCCGCTGAACGACCAAAGCTAAACGGGGCGTTTCAGGAGGAGTGTCGAGGGCGGGAGTTGGGCAGGACGTGGGCCGGCTTAGACTTAGTCGTACAGCATGTATAACAGAAATTTATACAGTCCAGGATCGATGGAACTTGGACGTTGTAACTTAAACCATGTAAAACATGGTCTAAGTCACAAAAACCCACCTAAAGTCACCAGATAAGCACTGCAAACACATAAAACAGACCCCCAGTGATCACTGACCCCCCCAACCACATAAAAATCATAATCTCACCTTTAAAATTCAGCCTCCAGACCATCATACCTGGCAGCCTGGCATAGGAAAGCCTAGTCATCCAGCACAGAGGTGGATTAAGCCGTCTTGAGCGTGGGTTAGGGACTCATGGAAAGGAGGACACATGCCCATAAGCCCCTGTAATCACTGCATTGATACTTAAACATGTGCACTCCCCTATATACCCGCCAAAACCCTTTTTTACTGGCATATAAGTGGCTCCTGCAGCCATAAGGGCTATTAGGGTGATAGATAAGTAGATCTAGGGGATTGTGGAGATGGTTTGGGGGGGGGGGGCTCACCATGACCTATAAGGGAGCTGTAGTAAGGAGAAGACATGTTTTTGTTTTTTTTAAGTCAATCATGTTTATTGAATAAATCAAGAGAACAGAAGAAAATACAAAAATGAACATAAAATAAGTACATAGCATAATACTGACAAAAGAATCAGACAATCAACAATATAGTGAGTGAACAGTATAGAGCACATAATGTGGTCATCAATATAGCGAACAAAGTTGTACAAAAATCTATACAAGCAGTAATCTTCTATATATACCGTATATAAAATCGGAAGTATGTATGTGTGTATGTATGTGCCGCGATCACGCAAAAACGGCTTAACTGATTTGAACGAAACTTGGTATGCAGATCCCTCACTACCTGGGGTGATATGTTCTGGGGGTCTCGCGGCCCACCTGCACACGTGAGCGGAGCTACAAACAGAAAATCAGATTTCACCCATTCATGTCAATGGAAAAAATGTAAAAAGCTGCCTTTCTCACAGTAATTCCAACTACCTGGGGTGATATGTTCTGGGGGTCTCACGGCCCACCAGCACACGTGGGCGGAGCTACAAACATAACATCATATTTCACCCATTCATGTCAATGGAAAAAATGTAAAAAGCTGCAATTCTCACAGTAATTCAAAAACGGCTTGACCGCTTTTTACCAAACTTGGTATGCAGATCCCTCACTACCTGGGGTGATATGTTCTGGGGGTCTCGCAGCCCACCTGCACACATGGGCGGAGCTACAAACATAAAATCAGATTTCTCCCATTCATGTCAATGGAAAAAATGTAAAAAGCTGCCATTCTCACAGTAATTCAAAAACGGCTTGACCGCTTTTTACCAAACTTGGTATGCAGATCCCTCACTACCTGGGGTGATATGTTCTGGGGGTCTCGCAGCCCACCTGCACACATGGGCGGAGCTACAAACATAAAATCAGATTTCTCCCATTCATGTCAATGGAAAAAATGTAAAAAGCTGCCATTCTCACAGTAATTCCAACTACCTGGGTTGATATGTTCTGGGGGTCTCGCGGCCCACCTGCACACGTGGGCGGATCTACAAACAGAACATTAGATTTCACCCATTCATATCAATGGAAAAAATGTAAAAAGCTGCCATTCTCTCAGTAATTAAAAAACGGCTTGACCGATTTGAACGCAACTTGGTATGCAGATCCCTCACTACCTGGGGTGATATGTTCTGGGGGTCTCGTGGCCCACCTGCACACGTGGGCGGAGCTACAAACATAAAATCAGATTTTAACCATTCATGTCATTGGAAAGGATGTAAAAAGCTGCCATTCTCACCGTAATTCCAACTATAAAACACTTTCTATGACACTATAACCACTAGGGACATCGTTTCTATTCTACCACGGATACCATACATATAGAGTTTGTATGTTCTAACTGTGTTTGTAACTGTTTCCTTCATGCACCCCAGTTCATAATGTTATTACATTACATGAGTACTCACATATGCTGAACTAGGAACACAGGTTCCATTCTGAACCGGGAAACAACTGCATGGAGTTTCTTTTCAACCTGAGTTTCCACATATTGAGTTGTTTTAATCAATACTGGAACTTTTGGATGCCACTTATTCCAACAGATCTTCCTTTTCAGTTTAAGAGATTGCAAATTCCAGTGAGACTTGCATTCTCTATCACAATCAACAAATCACAGGGACAGACTATTACATACTGTGGAGTGGATTTAAGATCCCCCTGTTTTTCCCATGGACAACTCTATGTTGCTTGCTCAAGGGTGGGTTCACCCAAGAATTTATATGTTCTTGCTCCTGGAGGTGAAATTATAATGTTGTTTATAATCAAGTTTTGTGTTAGTTGTATTGTATTCATTTTGTCAAATATTTCACATTATAATTTGAATATTGTACTTTTTATAAAGCTGTTAAAAAATAATTTCATTCACCACTATAAAGTATCTTTATTTGATTCCATTTACAGTGTTATTGCTATAATTAAATACCCGTGCAACGCCGGGGCATCAGCTAGTCACTTATATAAAGAAAAGAAAAGGTATCAGGAGAGCAAACAGTTATTCAGAGCTGATACTACAGAATTGTTGTATGGGAGACCAAATACGCTTAAAGACTGATACTGAACCCCTGCATTCAGCCAACCTAGACTCGTGTTGATAAGCCGAAAGAACCATGTTCCACCATCGGGAAGGTGATAACTGAGTCCGAAGTTTCCACTGTAGTAACACAGATTTGATGGCCAGACCAATAAGAATGTCAAAAAGAGCAGCATGATGTCGTAAAAGTGATGGAAAGAGAATAGCTGATCTCAATATAACCATCTGGTAAGTCAGAGAAGCAGGAGAAGGAACTATCCGGCTGACTAGTTCTCCAACCTCCAACCAGAAGCCAGATACATGAAAACAGTCAAATAACATATGCTGAAAAGTTCCCACAGAATGCTGACATCTCCAGCATTTATCAGAGGAGGTCAGGGAAGATCTCTGCTGTTTGACAGGTGTCCACAGTGCTTTATGAAGAACAAAATATAAGGATTGTCTAATAGAGGCTGAATGCAGGGGTCTATTACATAATTTCCACACCTGATCCCATTGGCAGTCAGAGATCAGACATTGAAGGTCAAGCGACCACATACTCTGAATAGGAAGGGGGTGTGATATGCCCGCATCCTGTAGAATGTCATATATTACAGACATAACATGGGGCTTGATGCTCCATGTGGTCAGCAAAGACCTCGTGAGATTAGTACCTCGATGCAGTTTATCCAAGGTCTGACCGAAACTAGTAGTAATACTATGACATAACTGCAAATATCGGTATCTCTGAGTAGAGGGTACCTCATAAGCATTTTGTAATTGAGAGAAAGACATCAATTTATCATGAAACAATATATCTTGAATATACCAAATACCATACTGAACCCAGGTAGGCCAATATACCATTCAGGAGCCTATTATAATGTGGGGGTTACCCCAAATAGGCGAATGAATACTCGTGTACATGTGGTGTTGTAAAGTCTTATCTAGGCTTATCAATACCTCTCTAGAAGCGGTAAGTACCGCCCAATCCCGGAAGTATGGCGTCTTAGAAGAGAAGCACGCCTGTTCAATAGGATTAGAAGGCATAAGGTCTTGTTCCAGTGATTCCCAATAAGGTCTATTTACAACACTGGTAGGAGGTAAAAACCATTTACTAACTCCCCGAAGCAAAGCAGCCTTGGCATACAAAGAAAACTGTGGAAAATTTACCCCTCCTAGCCCCCAAGGCCTCTTAAGGGTAGATAGCGCTATTCGTGATGGTTTCCCACACCAAAGAAATGTAGTTAGGATTTTATCCAATTGCTTAAATAAGCTAGGTGGAAGAGGTAGCGGCAGCATCTGTAAGACATATAAAACTTGAGGTGTCAACATCATGCAAATTGTTTCTAGTCGGCCCCACCATGTTAAATGCAATGGAGACCATTGTGAACATAAAGTCTGAATCTTATTTAGCAGCAATTTAACATTCAAGGCAACCGTATCTTGCCATGTATTACAGAAACGTATGCCCAAGTACTTAAGATCATTGGAAGTAAGACCATAAGGAGCAACCATAGCCTGTGTGCATGAAGGATTCAAGGGTAGTACCTCAGTTTTATCCCAGTTTATGGTGTAGCCAGAAAGTTTACCAAATTTGGAAAGAAGATTAAAGATAGACGGAAGACTATCCTCCGGCTTGGAGATGTATAGGAGTACATCATCCGCGAAGGCAGACAAACGTACCTCATTGGGACCAACCTGAACGCCCTGAATATCTGGTGAAGAGTCTAACTGACGCAGTAGAGGTTCTAGGGCCAGATTAAATAGGAGGGGTGATAAAGGACAGCCCTGTCTTGTTCCACGAGATAAGGAAAAGTAGGAAGAGAAATACCCATCCACATTCAATCTGGCCCTAGGATTAGCATATAAAAGATCTACCATATCTACATATGCATCCCCTAATTGGAACCAACGAAGGGTATAGAACAAGTATTTCCATTCCACATAATCAAAAGCCTTTTCGGCATCTAATGACATAACGCAAGTAGGTATGGAAGTCTGACGGGCAGCCTGTAACACATGACAAAAAACTCTGGAGTTGTCAGCAGTAAGGCGTCCCTTCACAAAGCCACACTGTGTGGGGTGAATAAGCAAAGGGAGTACGTTAGCAAGTCTTTCTGCAAGGATTTTCGCATAAATTTTACAATCATAATTGAGTAAAGAGATGGGTCTATAATTTTTAGGCAACAAGGGATCCCTACCAGGTTTGGGAAAAACCACAATGTCCGCTTCAACAAATGTACCTCCACTACTCCCTCTATCCAGAAATTCAGAATATAGCTGAAGAAGTAAGGGAATTACAATTTTTTGAAAGGATTTATAAAAGCCCATTGAGAAACCATCCCCTCCCGGAGCTTTTCCTGAGCGCAGTCCAGCTATGGCTGTACCAATCTCCATCTCAGTTAAAGGTCTGTTGAGATCATCAAATAGTTGTGGTGGAATCGGGGGAGGGTTCAAGTTTTGAAAGAATGTCGAAAAGTCCTCGTCAGAGGGATTAGTTCCTGAAGTATAGAGGCGCTCATAAAAAGAACGGAAGTGCTCTGATATTTCATTAGGATCAGTGATAAGGGATCCAGAGGATTTTAAGGCTTTAATACGACTGGTTCTTTTCTTTTGTTTAAGATAATTGGCCAATAATTTTCCTGCTGTGTTACGATGTTCATAATATACCGCTCCCTCCCGTAATAGCAGAATTCCAGCCCGTTCAGACAGGATAGTATTATATTGAAATTTGAGTTTACGAATCTGCAACAGGTCAGAGGCTATGGGTAAGGAATGATATCGGACTTCCAGTGCCTTGATCTGTATATCCAGATTCTCAAGAGTTTTCTTTCGTTCTTTGTTAATATGAGCTGTATAGGCTATGATTTTACCTCTTAGGTATGCCTTATAAGCGTCCCAGAGGGTTTGGGATGTTATCCCAGGGGTGTCATTATCAAGAAGGTAATCTTTGGACCACGCCTCAAGTTGTTCCACGAAGTGAGGATCATCTAGGAGAGCCGTATTAAATCGCCAGGAGGAGGCAGGAGGAGAAGAAACAGCTAACTGCAAGGATATTGATATAGCAGAATGGTCAGAAAGAGGGCAGGCCAGAATGGAGAAGGAACGAACAGAGTGTAAAAGCAAATGGGAGAGTAAAAAATAATCTAAACGCATTGCTGATGCATGTGGCACGGACCAAAATGTAAATTCCTGTGCTTTAGGATGAAATAGATGCCACACATCTGCAAGACCATATGTCTGAATAATGTTCAAAAACATGGGAAGTGTAGGTGGAGGGCGATATGTGGATTGAGACCGCCTATCAAGATATGCATCAAGAACCAGGTTCCAATCCCCACCCACTATTAAATAGTCGGTGGAAACAGAAGCCAGCTCCCTAGCCAAGGTTTTAAAAAATTCCCGATCCACAATGTTAGGAGCATATAGTGCAAAGAAGGTATATCGGTGGGAATGTCCAAAGTTACAGATACCCAGCGTCCCTGAGAGTCATGAGAGGAACAAACTATGGTATATTGGAGTTGTTTGGCAAGTAGAATGGCCACCCCACCTCTAGAAGAAGCAGCCGGGGAAAAGAAACAGTGAGAGACCCAATCACGTTTAAGTTTGGTTGATTCAATCACATTCAATTTTGTTTCCTGCAGAAAAACCACATGTGCAGATTTGTGTTTACAGTACAGTAGCATTTTTTTCTCTTAATAGGGTGATTTAACCCTCTAATGTTTAATGATAACACATTACAGAGTGCCATAGTAAGGAGCTAAATACACAATAACACAAGCAATGGATATATAATTAACCCACATAACAATCACAACTGTTTGCTTCCTGGATAGTGAGATTAAAACTGCCTGATTCTGATGAAAGAGAAAGAAAAAAGAAAAAAATAAAGGAAAAAACCCCCACACACTCAGATACATACAGCCCACCACCCTCCCCACAATCAATCAAACTCCCACCCACCCACAAGGCAAAAGCCTCGTAACCATCCCGCCCAAAAGGCGCCCCGGAGGCCTATGGAGGGGAAGAGAGACACTCAACATGAAGGCTACGAGTCAACAGCCTCCCCCCCCATCAGCCCCGCAAAACCAGTGGATGGCAAAATACAGAAAAAATACTGAAATGAACTAATCACTCGCAACTATATAGAAAACAGTGCATAAACACTTATCCAAACTGCAAGCATACCCCGTTCTAAACAGGGTGAAAGGTGAACACTAAAATTCACACAAAAGAAAAGTCAGGTATCCATACGGATCAGGTCTTCTTGCTCTTTCAAAAATCTGTCCACCTCATCAGGGTCGGTGTATGTTTTTGTTCTATTTTGATACGTTATCTTGAAGCGCGCTGGAGAGAGAAGGCCGAAGCGCGCCTCAATAGCTCTCAGGCGAGGGTGCTTGGCAAGAAACTTGCGTCTTTTTTCTGCTGTAGCTTTCGTATAATCCGTTGAGATGTAGATGGTTTGACCCTGCCAGTCTATTTTGTGGATGGATTTCATTTTGTCCAGGATCATAGCAACGTGTGGAAACCTCAAAATCTTCATTACCACCGGTCTGGCACGCTGAGAGCCGGTCGGGGCCCTGGTCGGCACACAGTGGGCTCTCTCAACCTCCAGAGCCCGATCAAATGTAAGGGACAACACTTTAGGTAGCCAATCTTCGAAGAATTTACAAGCGTTAGATCTCTCGGCCCCCTCATGAAGGCCGTTCAGACGCAGGTTGTGGCGCCGACCGTGGTTACCCAGATCTTCCAGTTGAATCTCCAGAGCATGCAGAGCCCTACGATCCATTTTCTGGTTTGTGGAGATCTCATCAACAAGTAAGCACTTCTTCTCAAGTACCTGCATTTTTGTTTCCATGGTTGAAAATTTTTCAGTAAGATTCATGATTTCGTGCTTGATATCTTTAATATCGTCCTTGCTTTCAGACATCATATTAGATATTAGCTGTAACTGCTCCGATATGGTAAGCTCCGGGTCGACACGTGGCCTGTGCGACTCTCCCTTAGTAGGTGTCGGAGGATCTTGTTTCGGGCGTTTAACACCGGAGGAGCCGGCAAAGGCGGCCTCGATCTTACCCTGCTTGGGCTGAGGCATTGTTACAGCGTTGTATAGCACGATTGCGATCTCGAAAGTGAGTGATAATTCAAAAATAGCGGAGCTGTGGACGGGAGCTCGCGACTCAAGCCTCCATATTGATCGGGCTCTCTAGCGCCCCCCCCATGGCACCCTTTTTGTGAAGTTCACAGCAGTGCCCTGTAAGGTACCCCACTATTTAGGTGCCATGTCTGGATGTTCAGTCCATTACTTTGCAGACCCCTCACACATCCAACAGGGCTGGTTCTAGGCGTTTTTGACTTGGATGAAAAATTACAAAAATGTGGTATAAAGATGGACGATTTAGCAACTTGGATGATCAGATCGGCAGGACATATACTTAGACGGTTTTCAAAACAAAAAATATTTTGGATGTATTTTTCGAAAATGTGTCCTAGGCTGGTTTTTACTTTGGATGACTTGCGACTTAGATGAAAATGGACTTAGACATCCATTTCGATTATGCCCCTCCACGCATTTTAGCATGCCCTAAACGCTAACGCGTGCATGTTAGTCTATGGACACGTTAGCGGTTAGCATGCGCTAAAACACATAGTGCACCTAAGTAAAACAGGGGGTTAGTATATTCAACAATTTTTTAAAAAATAGATTAATAGAAGAATAAATGTCTGCCAGGGTGGCTAAACGGTAGTAAAACAAATCTCATTGCAAGTCTGGAGACATGGTAACCCACAACCAGGTTACAGAGCAGAGGAATTATGGTTTATTAGATTTAATATACTGCCTTACTTGAAGACTTTGCAAGATGTTGCCCATATTAAATAAAGAGTATAAAGGAACACCTATTCAAATAGAAAAAGACAGCCAATCAAGACAAAGTTTTATTTTATTTTTCTTTCCAGCTTATGATTTATCTTTAATCTTATCTATTGTTTTGCCTTTTGTCTTTGTTTTGTTCTATTTCTATCATTTAAATTTCTCCAGAATTCTACTGTTCAACGGCTCCCCCTTCTGCTTCTATTCCTTTCTCTCCTCTCTTCTACCTTCCAAAGTATTTAGATCAATGCTGTCTTGTTAAAATGTTTATTTTATTTTTATTTTTCCTCTAACTCTACTTTTCACTTCTCTATTACCCTCCAGGTACTTTAGTTAGATTGTGAGCCTTCGGGACAGTAAGGGAATTTTTAAAGTATCTTTCTTATTTCTAATCTTAATGTATATTTTCTGTAAACCGCTTAGAACCTAACGGATGTAGCGGTATATAAGAAATAAATTACATTACATTACAATTACATTACATTACATTACATTACATTACAATACACATCAAAAGGCAACCAGAGCATATAGAACTATGGGACCCTTTTATCAAACAGCAGTAAAAAGTGGCTTTAGTGAACAAGAGGGCATTTAGAAAAGTTGAAAGGGGACAGATTCAAAATGAATGCTAGGAAGTTCTTCTTTACCCAACGTGTGGTAGACACCTGGAATGCACTTCCAGAGAGCGTAATAGGGCAGAGTACGGTACTGGGGGGTTCAAGAAAGGATTGGACAATTTCCTGCTGGAAAAGGGGATAGAGGGGTATAGAAAGAGGATTACTGCACAGGTCCTGGACCTGTTGGGCGCCGCATGAGCGGACTTCTGGGCACGATGGACCTCAGGTCTGACCCAGCAGAGGCATTGCTTATGTTCTTATTCCTATGCGCTATGGTCAATTTTACTGCTGGAGTGAAATCGCTGATTTTCTGTTTTCCTTATTAATGGCCACTTGCTAATTTTCCTATTTGAACTTGGCCATTAGCATCTGAGCCCCTATCACCACCCATTATGTTGGCAGTAAGGACTCACACACTAAACCAGTGCTAATTGGTTAGTATGCTGCAATACCCACAAGCTAACCTATTAGCGCAAAACGTGCCTATTCTCTACTCCCAGACCCACTCCTGTATAAATGTTTTTTGTTGTTTTTTTTAAGGCAGGAGTAGTGCATGCACATCCTGAAATTACCACAGATACTGCAGCATGCCCCACAGTAAGTCATTTTTTTTTTTCCTGTGGTACGCATGCATTAGTATTTACCACAGCTTGGAAAAGGGACCCCTAGTTCGTATATCTTATTCATTCAGCTCAAGCAAACAAAATCATATAATTCAAATTAAACAACTGGAATTGAGCAATTATTCAGTGATGCCAGCTTCAATTAGGATTGAGAAGGCGTTCTGAAATAGGTAGTTCTTTACGAAGGGTGCTGAAAATGCTCAGCCCAACCAAGAAGAGAATGATGTGGGTGTGGCTCAATCAATGATCTGAAACAATGTTGAAACAAAGAATTTCATTTCTGCAAATTGGCACTTAACTAAATAAGAACACTCTTTTTCAGCCACAGTGGCAAAATAATGCTCAGAATTTAGGAAGTTGGTTGGTTGAGCTGAGAACTTTTCAGCACCCCTTCATACTACTGAATGAAATGAAAGATAGGACAGTTCTATAAGAATGTTGACTGTATTGCACCATCTAGAGGGATGGTACAGTAAAACACACCATACCTAGCTGTTACATCTCTCACACTTTGTACTGAAGGGATTGCAGATGATAGTGATTGAGGGAACATAAAAGTCTTGATGGTACATGGGGAACAACAGATAAGGAAAGATAAGATGAAATCCTGGATTGCAAGGCCTTATGGTAAGTATAAGAATTATACTGTATATTGGACATGGAAAGAGATGGGTAACCAGTTTTGTTGAAAGAGGAGGGGGTGTCTTGCTGCCATCTAAAATTAACATTGCCAAGACTGAGCTCCTTATCTTTCTACCAAAACCCATCTCTCATCTTTCCCCGTTCTCTATTTCTGTGAACAACACCTTCATCCTCTCTATCTCATCGGCTCACAACCTTGGGGTAATCTTTGACTCAACTCTCTTTTTCTCTTCACATATCCAACAGATTACCAAAACCTGCCATTTCTTTCTCTACAATAATGCTAAAATCAGACCCTTCTTTTCTAAGCGCACTGCCAAGACCGTCATCCATACCTTCATCACCTCTCGCCTAAGCTACTGCAACCTGCTTCTCACTGGCCTTCTGCTAAATCATCTCTCTTCCCTTCAATCTGTTGAAAACTCTGCTGGATGCCTCATATTCTGTCAATGTCGCTATGCCCACATTACCCCTCTCCTCAAGTCACTTCATTGGCTCCCTATCCGTTTCTGCATGCAGTTCACACTCCTCTTACTGACCTACAAGTGTATTCACTCCACAGCTCCTCAGTATATCTCCACTCTCTCCAACCCCTGCTCCCCTCCCCTCCGGGCACTCCGCTCATCAGATAAATCTTTCTTATCTGTTCCCTTCTCCTCTACAGTACAACCAACTCTTGACTCCGTCCCTTCTACTTTGCTGCACCATATGCCTGGAACAACCTGCCTGACTCGGTACACCAAGCTCCATCTCTGGCAGTATTCAAATTCAGACTCAAAGCCCACTTCTTTAAAGATGCTTTAAATTCCAAACTCCAGCCCACTTTCTAGCACCAATATCTGTCTTATCATTCTCTCTGAAATTCCTCTACCTGCTAATCACCAATATCTGTCTTATCATTTCCTCTGTAATTCCCTCTCCTGAGCACTGTGTATTGATGCACCTTCTTGTCCAGTTTGTCTGTCTTGACTAGATTGTACTCACTAGAACTATGGCACTAAACTAAACTAAACTAAACTAAACCTTAGGTTTGTATACCGCATCATCTCCGCAAGCGCAGAGCTCGGCACGGTTTACAGAGGTTGAGAGGAAAGGAACTACAAAGATGGATATAGGAGAGGGAATAAGAAGATAGGGAGGGAACAGGGTACTAGAGAACGGGGGGTGATTAGATTTTTGAAAAGAGCCAAGTTTTCAGGTGTTTACGGAAGGATTGGAAGGAGCTAACATTTCTGAGCGGGGATGAGAGGTTGTTCCAGAGTTCTGTGGTTCTGAAAGGGAGGGATGTTCCAAGTTTTCCTGCGCGGGATATACCTTTTGTAGATGGGAAAGATAGTTTCAGTTTTTGGGAGGATCTAGAGGAGAGTGGGTTAGAGAGTGGCACTAGTTTCAGTAGTCCTTATTCCAGTATATGTCCAGAACTATTATAAAAAGTGTATACTGGATAAGAATCTTAACCTTGCAGACTCAAGAGTGGATCAATGAAAAAGCCTCAGCCCCACCACTCCACCGCTGTAATATCTTGTTACTGCGGGAAGAAATTACGTGGTGCAATCATCACTGGCTATTTCATTCATTTATAAGTGCTTTTTGTTTAAATAGTATGTTTAAATAAATAATTTATTAGGTAATAGTAAGAAATACTGAGGTTCAGTGTACTTATCTTATGCCAGCTAAACCCTGGGAACATGACCCGACATGTTTCGCACCGTCTGTGCTGTATCAAGGGTCCCCCGGGTTGCCTATGTCATCCGACTCTGACTATAGTCGGATACAGCACAGACGGTGCGAAACATGTCGGGTCATGTTCCCAGGGTTTAGCTGGCATAAGATAAGTACACTGAACCTCAGTATTTCTTACTATTACCTAATAAATTATTTATTTAAACATACTATTTAAACAAAAAGCACTTATAAATGAATGAAATAGCCAGTGATGATTGCACCACGTAATTTCTTCCCGCAGTAACAAGATATTACAGCGGTGGAGTGGTGGGGCTGAGGCTTTTTCATTGATCCACTCATGAGTCTGCAAGGTTAAGATTCTTATGCAGTATACACTTTTTAGAATTGACTAGATTGTAAGCACTTTTGAGCAGGGACTGTCTCTTCTATGTTTTGATATACAGTGCTGTGTATGTCTAGTAACATTATAGAAATGATTAGTAGTAGTAGTAGTAGTAGTAGGCTGAAATGACTGATTCGTTTAGCATGCGAGAATACTCTTATGGCTGTGGTTTGAACTGATTGGAGACAATGGATGGGGCACCAATGGAGACCAGGGTTATGGCTTTCCTTCAGACTTTTGGCCATGGCGGAAATAACATTTTCAGTCTTAGTACAGTAATTTACTAAAATAAATGCTTATGTACTCAAATTCAGGATTGTCCTCAATGGATACTGTGTTTTTAAATTAGTATGATACCCTCTTAAATATCTTATCTCTTAGATCTACATGATTTACAAACAAAATTTTATGCTGTGAAGATCCAGATACAATTCTCCATAGCCGTATTACTCTTTTTAAAATGTCATCTTACGCTACTTTGATTTATGTGTGAAATTCCACTGCATGCAGCAGAGCAAATTTCTGTAAAGCGTTGCAATTTTATTGTTCAGTTTTAATAGACATAACTAGGCCAATGTTCAGTCTTCAAAAACTCTGCATATTACCACAAGGCAGCGGAATAGAAAATATTGAATTATAGAATAAAAATGTAAACAGCAATGTAATGATCAAGGAGAGAAAGAACAGACCTCATGGTGATGTAGAATCTAATTAAGGGGAAGGCAAAGTCCAAATTGGATTAACGTTAAAAACAACACAAAACTTTTTTAGTACTGAGCAGCTTGGTATGAACTTCATTTCTATATAGCTCAGACTTCCAGAAAGGAAAATGTGGAGTACAAGGAATTAAAAGCATGCTTTGAAACTATGAAGAAAGCAACATTTTAATCAAATATATCAGGACCTTGTGTCCAGCACAGGGTCCGTCCTGTGCAAGAATAAAGTCTGTCAGATTGACAATCATGCATCTGTTGGCCCCTCTGGGGATTCAGACTAAGTTCTTTCATCTCTCCAAATGCCAGGAATATATATCTCGCCGCTGTCCAGTGTATCAAGAGGTCAAAGCAATATTCTGTCCTGCCCCTTTATGAACTGCGCAGTAACTCTTAAAGAGTTTGCGTCTCACTCACATTGGGACAGGGTTTGAAGAGCAATTATTTGTGACATTTTCTTTGAAATACTGCAGAAGGACATCAGCTGAAAGATTTAAAATGGGGAAAAGCAGAGGTGCAGTGTCTGAAGACTCAGGTTCACAAATTGGCTCACAAAAGGCAATTAGATTTTTCCACCCGAATTTCATGAGTGCCTTTTCAAAAAAGTTATACTGTGGGCACAAAGTGGAAGACATCACACTAAAAATATTGTTTTACTGGAGAAAGGCAGCATACAGAAAACAAAGCACTTTGATAGATTGTCACGTAAGATAGCATTGATGCACCTGCTCTCTATGTTTCTAGAAAAGAGACTGATATCACTTTTCAAATCATCTGCATTTTATGCTTTAAATGCTTGATCATCCATCAGAAAGTATTTAGCTTTGGAATGCTACTTACTTGAAGCACCATTATTTTTAATCAGATGGGTAATAGATTTCACCATCTTTAAAGAAATAAAATGTTTATTCAAAGTTTGGTAACATTATGCCAGCAGTAGTAACATAAAGGGCTCCTTTTACGGTTCATAGACAGTAACACGGAAGACAAAGGCGCACGCTGACAACTGAGCGCAAGACGGAGGTGCGCGCCGAAGTAAAAAACTGTTTTTAGGGGCTGCGACGGGGGATTTTGTTGGTGAGCCACCCCACTTTACTTAATATAGATCGCGGCGGCATTGTGGGGAGTTTGGGGGGTTGCAACCCCCCACATTTTAGTGAAAATGTAACTTTTTCCCTAAAAACAGGGAAAAAGTTAAGTTTTCAGTAAAATGTGGGGGTTAAAACCCCCCAAACCCCCCCCCAACGCCCCCACAACGTGGCGTGATCTGTATAAAGTAAAGTGGGGGGTTCCCCCCACCCCCCCCATCGTAGCCCCTAAAAACAGTCTTTTTCTTCGGCGCACACCTCTGCGCTGCGCTCAGTTGCCTGCTCACGCCTTTGTCCCGGCGCGCTTTTGACCTGACACCCCTTTTACTAAGCTGCGCTAGCGGTTTTAGTGCACACTGCATTGCCGTGCGCACTAGATGTTAATGCCAGTATTGAGCTGGTGTTAGTTCTTGGCGCGTACCGCGGGGTTAGCGTACAAGGTAATGCAGCGCATGTTAAAAACGCTAGCACACCTTAATAAATGGAGCCCATAGTAACATAGTAAATGATGGCAGATAAAGACCAGAATGGTCCAGCCAGACAGAGCAACAAACTTAGGAAGAAATATTTAAAGTGCTTGTAGAGTTGCAAATACATTTTAATTGGAATTTAAGGGAACAGGGATTCAGTGTGAGCATTTATATTTGTGGAGGCTTGAAGAATTTCCATGGAAAATTACCAATATACTGTATGTGATAGGTAGAAAATTACTACAAATAATACACAGATAGTAAGGATGCATCACAATGCATACTAAATTCAAGGAAAATTCATCATAAATAGCTCATATTAGGTATTAATAAACTTTAGTAGATATACACCTATATTTAGGTGTTTAGCAATTGTGAAAATAGCATGTGCAAATGTTCATACATGCAAAATAAGCATGATTTCTGCTCCTTGCGTTAATATTTCGACTCACATAAAACTTTTTGAAAATTGTGCTCAATTTCAAAAATCTCATGGGACATAAGATCCTTAATCAGTGTTTAATTAATGCATTCTGTGTGGGTGGACTGTGGGTTTCAGCTCCAGGGCTGCAAAATGAAGGTGGAAGAGGAAACATCAATTTCCATATCCTAAACTGCTTTTAGATCAGGTTACTGCTCCTTTCTCACTCCATATTTTACTAATTTACTGACCTCCGTCCCCCCCTCCCTACATCCACCCACACACTGGTGATCCTCATATTTGGGATTCATTGCTACAAATATTGGTGAAATCTACACATCGTTTCCCTGATCTTCTGGTGATAGGTGACTTTTTTTTTTTTTAAATTCTTTATTGATTTTCCAAACTTAAATGGTGCAATACACAAATATATCACATATAATTAGCAATATAAGCACATTTAACTTACAAATATACATAACCAACCATTTTCTCCCATCCACCCACCATGATTATTTAATAAAACACAGAAGCATTCCCCGGTAACCTTACCCTATTCAAATTAATCATATCCTTCCATCCTCCCCCCATCCCAAGTATAAATATTCAAAGATCAAATTATGACAGAAATAACCCCCCCCTTCCCTACAAAAATAAACAAACTGACTCAAAGACCTTCTATACTATAGTGAGGCAATATAAGATGTCAACGGGCCCCAAACCAATTTAAATATATTACCATGCCCCAAACTATTAGTGTTCATCCTTTCATATCTATAACTGGAGCAAAGATTTGCCCACCAGAAAGGGAAATTTAAACGATCATAGTTCTTCCAATTACGGGTAATCATCATGATAAAGAACAGATGGCATTTATATTGATCCTTGGGGGCTTAACATGTGATAGGTGATTTTAATATTCAGTACCTGGAAAACCAAGCTTTGTTTGGAAAAGTGGGGTGAGTATGATGGGGTTGTTGTTCGTGTTGTTTTGTGCCTTGCGGTGCTGTAGTTTGTAATGCTGTTGGGGGTAACTATGAAAGAACAGTGTTATAAATATTACACTGTGCCCTAGAGCATCAATACACCTGCTATTAGGAAACTAGAACAAGATTCCTGCCAAAAAACTACATGCTAGCAGAATTCTTCATTTCAGTCATACATGTAGAACATGGACAAATGCTCACCTGATATAAAAAAGGGTATCACAGAAAGCATGCAACTGAAATGGAGACCCCCCAAGAAAGTCAGACTTTATAAGCAGTGACAATTCTGGTAAAGAAACAGAAATGCATTTTCTCCTGCACTCTGTTAAATAGGAAAATAGAAAGATGTACAAAAGTGGACACATTCCAATCATTAAAACATATTAAATAAAAATATTTGTTTTTCATTTCTACCTTTGTAATCTGGGTACTTTTGTAACTGGGTTGGACCCAATCCTATCCACTTTTTGTGTCGGTCATCTCCCAAATTCTCTCCCCAGTTTGCTCTCTCCCTCTATCTTTCACCCACTTCCTAGTCTTCCATTTCTATCCTCTGTACCCAGTGTCTTGATCTTCATCTATCCTCCATTGTATCTTATCCTTTCACCAGCCCCAACTCAATTCCTATCTCTTCTCCTTTCACTTGGATCCAGGCCATTCTGTCTCTTACCTTCTTATTTGACCATATTAGCTTTATTCCTACCTTCATTTAACCCCTTCAGAGAACTATCTCCTTCCTCTCTAATACCCTTCCTTAACACTCTGTCCTGTCCTTGATCACACATGCAGAACACAAAATAAAAGTACTATTATAGACAAAAAATAAACTCACCCCCAGGATGCTAGACTCTGTATGTACAAGGAACAAGACGGGGGAAAACAAAACCACAAACACAAATATGCAAAAAAACAGAATGGAATTGTCCAAATCAGAATGATGTGCACAAATAAAAGTGCCCTCCAACTCATCTGATAAAAATCTTTATTCATCCAATGACACAATGACTTGACATGAGCATGTTTCGGCCCAACAGGCCTGCCTCAAGAATCTTAAGAGCCTCCAAAAAGAAATATCAATGAATGTTTGAATAGTGCTTCCACTCAAAAGGTGTTACCAAACTCCAAACGAAAATCAATGAGAGATGTCGTGCAAAAATGCTTGAAACAAAATGCTTGACATCAGGCAAAGTGACGAGCATGTGGAGTGGGCACCGGTGGGGGGGTGAGGGGATGATTTTTAAAAAGTTCAGCTACTCCAGTAATGTCACGTCTTATATAATGGGGCGGCTTATCTAACATTTTTTAAATGTACATCGCCATTTTCTGCGGCCTATAGAATGGGGCAGCCTATCATGTGGGATGGCCTATAGTTGGGGGAAATACGGTATTATTCTCTTCCTCTCTCTAATAGAAATACTCGTGGGCTGCACATATTCAGGGTCTCCCCTAACCATAACATTTGTGGATTGCACAGACTCAGGATCTCCCCTTAACCCTAACACTCGGGGGCTGCACATACTCAGGGACAGATATTTAAGGGCTGCAGAATAAATACACTTGTAGGTTAGTACTAGGAGTTTAAACTGTATGTGAGGGTGAATAGGGAGCCAGTGAAGTGGCTTGAAGAGTGGGTTAACGTGAATATAGTGAGGTTGGCAGAAGAGAAATTGTGCAGTGGAGTTTTGCACAGATTGCAGAGGGAAGAAGTAGTAATCTACAGATTACAGTAAGGGAATTGAACTTGATATACCATCTCTCTGTGGTTATAATCAAAGCAGTTTACATATTATATACAGGTACTTGTTTTGTACCTGGGGCGATGGAGAGTTAAGTGACTTGCCCAGAGTCACAAGGAGCTGTAGTGGGAATAAAACCCAGTTCCCCACACTCTCAGGCTGCTCAGTGACCAGCAAAGAAAAAAAAAAATCAATATACAATAAAATCTAACTAAAGTACTGCTGATAAAAAAAAATTCACGGTGTATTCTTCCTCATTGATTTCTGACAAATATAAATAAGTTGTTTTGGTGTGTTTGGGGGTTCAAAATAGCTTTAGTAGACAGCTCAAATAAATAATTTTAGTTTCATGTCCCTGAGACTTCCATTCTTTTTCAGTAGAGTTTCTAGATATGTGTGTTTTCCCCCCCCCCCCTTCTTTAATCTTCTTGCTAAATGTAAACAAGGGAACTTCAAACGATTCTGCCAGTATAAATTGCTCAGAAGGTTTTGAAAGAGTCCAAGAACCCCATAGCAATATCCTTTGGTACAAAAACATGTAACTGTTGGAAAACACAACAACTGCCAAGATTCTGCACTTTGCACAGATGCATAAATGTCTTTGCGTCTTATCAAAGACTTGCAGCTGTCCAATTACTTGGGATCATAAGAGAGAATTTCACCACAGTCCTATAATTTATTATACTTTTCCATCCAAATGCTACCGTGGAACATGGTCCATATTTGTAAAGAGCTCTTCAGAAGCAGCAGGCAAAACATCATCCCAGATTAAATGCTTAGGAAAATAATATTAAAGGTATATTTCAGGCTATGCTTTACAAAAGAACTAACAGCAACTGAATCTTTATTTGTTCCAGTAATGTACTAACAATTATCTGGGCAATTGGAAGCACTCAGAAATAAGCACAATAGCCCCAGAACAAAGAAAACAAATTCAGCCAATAATTTGTGTGATGTCCTTTAACAAGAACAAAGCCTCAGTACCATATTGTAAAATGATTGCTCAAAATGTGATATGCAGAAATCTTCAGTATATTTTACGGTTTTAAAATGACAATCACAAATATGCTTTCTAAATTTGGCATGCATTCCGTGCTAGCAAAAAATCTGGAAAAGGAATTTAAATATGTCACCTAAGTTATTCTATAAATTTCAATGCACAGTTGCATGCACAAGTTAGAGAATAGTGCCAATTACTCAAATAACTTAATTGTTAATCCCCATTTTTACTAAGCCATGGTAGAGGTTTCTACCATGGCTTGGAATGCTAAATATTCCAACGCTACTCTTCCGCCCATAGAATTCCTATGAGCGTCAGAACATTTAGCGCTCTGGTCAAGGAGGAAACCTTTACTGCAGCTTAGAAAAAGAGGGCCTAAATTAGCTGCTAATGGCATTAACTAATGATTGGCTATAATTGGAGCCAATTGGTACTAATTAGCAGTTACACAATTAACCATTCTTAGTTTATTTTTCTACAAATAAAGTGGCCGATGCTCAAAGGTTCACAGTAGGGTCTTGACTCTACCGCAAACTTAGAGCAAAAAAAAAAAAGATTTAGATACATTAACACCACACACTCACAGTCGCATATTATTTAATATGTAATTACAGTTCTAAAATGGTGAAAAAGGGGTAGGGAATTGGGTATATTTGCTTTTAGTGATAATGTTTATTATATATTAACTCTGTAATTTTGGGTTTTCTTCTTGTATTTGAAATGATTTTTTTTTTACTATTTTGTTTGTATTTGAAATTTAATAAATATGATTTACATTCTATATATACATATATATATATAAAACTAGTCTTTAAGCCCATTACATTAACGGGTGCTAGAACATATGTGTGTGTGTCTGTCTTTATTTCTTTCTCTCTCTCTCCTTAGCTGCTTTCTTTCTTTCTGCCTTTCTTTTTCCTTGGCTGTCCATCACCACCCCTTGCCTGCTCTCCCTGTCCATTTTCCCTTCCTTTTACCTCCACTGTTTCCACCACCATCCCTTCACTGCTCTCCTTATGCAGCAGCAGCCCTTCTCTCTTTGTTTTACCTCCCCCCTGTCCAGCAGTACCTCTTTCCTTCTCCCCCTGTCCAACATTAGTCCTCTGTTCCTTTTTCTTCACCTCCCCTGTCCATCAGCATCTCTTTCCTTCTCCCCCTGTCCAGCAGTAGGCATCCCTTCCTTTTTTATCCCCCCTCCTCCTTCTTATCCCTATGATACTCTTACCTTGCTCTGCCCCTGATCAGAGGTTCCCGACAGCCGCCCAGTTGCACCCATTGGAAAAGTTCCCACTGCCACATCCCGCACCCCTCCTGACGCGGCTCCCGCTGTCCTTTCTGTCTGTCTCTGTCCCTGGCCCCCTTTGCCTGTCTGTCTTTCTGTGTATCTCCCTGACCCTGTGTCTTTCTTCTTTTCTTTCTGTCTCCCTTCCTCCCTCTGTCTGTCTGTCCAAAGCAGCATTCCATCCTCCTCCATTTCCCTCCCCCCACACCAGTTCCCTATGCACCTGCCCCTGTGTCTTTCTTATTTCTTTGTGTTTCCCTTCCTCTCTCTGTCTGTCTGTCCAAAGCAGCATTCCCTCCCCCTCCATTTCCCCCCCCAACAGTTCCCTGTGCAGCAGCATTAGCGTTTCCTCTACCCCCCCCTCTTTCTCTTCCCGCGGTCCGGATTACAAAGGTGGTGATTCCAGCAGCGCTTGCATCAGTCTCCACACGCTGCTTCGGGCCCTTCTACTGCCCTGATTTACTCTGGCACGTCCCTGATGACATCATCAGAGATGCGGCAGAGCAAATCAGGGCAGTAGAAGGGCCCGAAGCAGCGTATGAAGACTGATGCACACGCTGCTGGAATCACCATTCGGGCCCGTGGGAAGAGAAGGGGGTGGGCGGCAAAGAAGGAATGGAGATTGGCGGCGGCAGGAGGAACGGAGATCGTCATCTGGCTGCGGTCCGGCTTGTGGAGGCGATAGGCTGGTGACGTAATAGCGCGCATGCGCACTCCTTCGGCCACAGACCTACACGCACGGAACACGCAAATAGGAGTGCGCATGCGCGGCTATCTCTTTATTATATTAGATAGTTCCAGCTTGCTCAAAGTAATGAACATGCAGATTGCAGCCATGTTAAAATTTCAGCAGTATTCTGTGGCTTAACACAAAATGTCAAGTTTCCTGTCAGTGCTTGATCAGTAACATAACTTAGTAACATACGGTGTCTTTTACAAAGCTGTGCTAGCGGCTGCGCTGCGCTAACGGCCCCGAAGCCCACAGACATTTAAAGGGCTTTGGGGCTGTTGCTGTGCGGCTTTGTAAAAGAGGCCGATAGTAAATGACGGCAGATAGCAACCCGAGTGGTCCATCCAGTCTACCCAACCATACATGCTCCATAAATTAATTATTTAATTTAAATGGTCCTTTTTCTTAGATATTTCTGGGCCAGAAACTCAGAGCCCTGCCCAGTAGTGTGCTTAGGTGCCATCTACTGGAGTCTCCATCAAAGCTCACTCCAGCCCATCTTAACCATCCTATATCCCTCAAACCCCCCCCCCCCCCGCCATTCCTCCTGAACATGTTTCCATTTAACCCCTCCCCCCCGATGCCAGTCTGCCTGCTTGCCTCCCATCCCCCTGAGCAGCATGTTTCCATTAAAAAACCCCACCCCCCGATGCCAGCCTGCCTCCCACCCCCCTGAGCAGCAAGTTTCAATTGAAACCGCCCCACCCCCGATGCCTGCCTGCCTGCCTCCCATCCCCCTGAGCAGCATGTTTCCATTGAAACCCCCCTCCGATGCCTGTCTGCCTGCCTGCCTCCCAACCCCCTTCCATTGACCCCCCCATGCCAGCCTGCCTGCCTCCCATCCCCCTGAGCAACATGTTTCCATGGAAACCACCACCCCCCAATGCCAGCCTGCCTGCCTGCCTTCCATTGAAACCCCCCCACCCCCCTCCGATACCAGCCTGCCTGCCTGCCTCCCATCCCCCTTACATTGAAACCCCCCCCGATGCCAGTCTGTCTGCCTGCCTGCCTCCCATCCTCCTGAGCAGCATGTTTTTAACCCCCCCTCGCGCGCCGACCCTACCCGGCACACCAGAAAGCCCCATTGACCCTCCCAGCCAACCCTCTCACCGCTACAAGGCCGACAAACCTCGCAGCCCCAGCAGCGTCCCAGGCACAGTAAACACGCTGCTTCGGGTCTTCTACTGGCCTAATTTCCTCTGCCACATCCCTGATGATGTCATATCATCCCTAGGGCACTTACTTCAAAGACTAAACTTGAACTACTACATATATGCAGATGACATTTCCATTTTAATCCAGTGAACAGCATCACAAACGAAACCTCAAAATATATTTCTCACATTATGTCCGAAATAGAACATTGGACAATCAACTTCAAACTGAAACTTAACACAGAAAAAACAAAAATCTTCTTTGCAAGCCCAACAGATAAAATTACCAACACAATGTTACATATAAAAGACCACGATTACCCGATTACTAATACAATAAAAATATTGGGAGTCACATTGGACATACACCTGACAATGGTCGAACACACGAATATAGTGGTAAAAAAATGTTTCCTGATATTATGGAAATTAAAGACCATCAAAAAATACTTTGACCCATTATCGTTCAAATTAATAGTGCAATCACTAGTGCTTTCTACTCTGGACTATTGCAATATCGTTTATATGGGTATACCCAAAAAAACAGTGAGGAAACTTAGAATTATTCAGAACACAGTGGTCCACTTGATATTTGGATTAAAAAAGAGCAACCCCTACTACAAATTACTGCACTGGCTGTCATTCGAGGCATGAATAATTTTCAAGTTCTCTTGCATATGTTTCAAACTAGTTTGGGGACTAACTCCTATGTACTTGCTATCTCATTTCATATTCTACAGCCCTATAAGACAAACCAGAAACCGCTATCTTTTTGCATACCCAAGCATTACCAATTGTAAATACAAAATCTTTCTGGATAGAACTTTCGCGTACCAAGCAAACAAACAACAACATTGGCTAAACAACTACATTAATAAAGCTCGACTGACTTACAACGCTTTTAGAAAACTCATAAAAACTGCCTTATTCGACAAATATATCACCTAAACAGAATCTTCACCGAACACTTCTTTCTTTTCTCGTTCCCAAATATACCCCCTCTGAAATCCTAATCAAACTGTATTTTGCAATTCGGGACATTTCTTCTGTATTTTTTGTAATTCGCGACCTTTTCCTAACAGGTCCTCTTGGAAATTTCTTAGCGAACTGTACATTTTATATTTTCGCATTCTTAAAGTTGATGTACTCTGTATTTCCTCTGACTATCTGCATATTGTAACTCGCTAAATGTCCAGCTCTCTTGAATGTAAACCACCTAGAAGTCGCAAAATTGTGGCGGTATAGAAGAATAAAGTTATTATTATTATTATTATCATATAGCTGCATCAACATGAGTTTCAAAGCCTCAGTATCAACTTCCCATACTGGGGCCAATAGACAAATACTCCCTCTTTCATTCTTTGGTTTATATGGAAGTGTGGGAGTAACATGGTAAATAGTAGAGGAATTTTCTCCTTATAACTCCTCCAATTTTACTATATTTCATGAACTAAAATGCATGGGGATAGAATCACCACCAGCATAAAAGTGATGGCACCAGTAACAACCAGTGAAGCCTGGGAACAAGAAGTGCATCAGTAATACATTTTAACAACCAAAAAGGTCCCACAAATTCCAAAAGCAATTAATTGTAGATAGCCTTATCATCAGTGCTCCAAGCAGCAGATGCCAGAAGACAAAAAAGCTGTTGCTGATCTGGTGCGGGGCCTTGAGCATCTGTGCAGACACAAGGCCTGCTGACTCACGACTTCTGTATGGGCCAGTGCTGGTAAGAAGAATGAAATGTCATCGGGGATGAGGAGCAATCCTATTGAATGCAGCATTGGCATCATCAGAAGACAGAGAGCCAGATGACGAATAAAGCCGCCACTGCCAGTGTATGCTGGGCCCCAAACATTGGATTCCTTGGAGAGAGCACCAAAGACCCAGGACATCGGCTGGAGCCAGTAAAAAAATAATGTGTTATCATGTGGAGGGGTGGGGGGTGACGGTCCTTCAGAAAAGAGTATCAACGGGGAGGGGGGCTTTTAGAAAGCATCATTGATGGGGGAGGGGGCTTCAGAAAGCTGCATTGGCAGTCATACACTTAGGGCTCTTTTTATAAAGATGCGCTAGGGCCTTAACGCGGGGAATAGCGCATGCTAAATTGCCGTGCACGCTAGCCGCTACCGCCTCCTTTTGAGCAGGCGGTAGATTTTCGGCTAGCCACGCTAATCTGGTGCGTGCGTAAAAAATGCTGGTGCACCTTCATAAAAGGAGCCCTTAGAAAGTAGCATCAGTAGTGGCAGGTTAGAGTGCAGGAGAGCAGCAGCATTCATTGGGTGTTGGTGGAAGTGTAGGAAATCATTACCCATCGTTGAAAAGGGAGTACAGAAGTGGTGGCTACCTGTTTAACTCGAATATAAACCGAGATCCCCCATTTTTGGGCCTTTTCTTGGACCAAAATCTTGGCTTATATTTGAGTATATTCATATATGGCACATTGCACAACTTTATTCCTTCCACTGGTTATGCTTGATTTGGTCCATTCTCTAGTAATTACAAAAATCGACTATTGCAACAACTTATTTCCAGGGATCATTCAGAAAGAAATGAGACAAATTCAGATCATCAAAAACATGGCTATAAAACTCACTTCTAAGGCCAAGAAATTTGATCATGTGACCCCCCCCCCCCTACTATATAAACCTCATTGATTACCCATCAAACAAAGGATATAGGGTATACATATTCAGGGCTTCCAGTCTCTCCTCATACGTCTTCTGGTGCAAGCCTCCTATCATTTTTGTCACCCTCCTCTGGACCGCTTCTAGTCTTCTTACGTCCTTCGCCAGATACAGTCTCCAAAACTGAACACAATACTCCAAGTGGGGCCTCACCAATGACCTGTACAGGTGCATCAACACCTTCTTCCTTCTACTGGCTAAGCCTCTCTTTATACAGCCCAGCATCCTTCCGGCAGCAGCCACCGCCTTGTCACACTGTTTTTTCACTTTTAGATCTTCAGACACTATCACCTAAAGGTCTCTCTCCTTGTCCGTGCATATCAGCTTCTCACCTCCCCGCATATTCGGTTCCTTCCGATTATTAATCCCCAAATGCATTACTTTGCATTTCTTTACATTGAATTTTAGTTGCCAGGCATTAGATCATTCTTCTAACTTTTGCAGATCCTTTTTCATATTTTCCACTCCCTCTTCGGTGTCTACTCTGTTACAAATCTTGGTATCATCCGCAAACAGGCAAAAATTTCCTTCTAACCCTTCAGCAATGTCACCACAAACATAAACATATTCTTTTGAATTGTACTGTCACATGTGTTTTTTATTTTTTAGATTTGTTCCCACATTTTTATCTGTAAATCGCTTAGAAATATGTATAAGCGATAGCATCAAATTTTAATAAAAACTTGAAACTTGATCTTTATGGTTATAGTTATCTTTATTTGATGTACCGCCTTTCTCTGAAAAGTATCAAAGTAGTTTACATGACTGGAAAATGGCTGATTACACTACGCAAAAATTTTAGCTTTTTTTCTGGAGCAAGAAGAAAATGAGGTTTACTTTATAGAATTTGACCTCCTGTGTATGAAAATAGCCTCAATTTTCTCCTATCACGTACAGTTTTTGAGCAAATTGCAAATATTTATAGCATGAGAATTCTTAATGTAACGCATTGCGCCGATTTAAGAGTTCCTATAAATATTATTTTCTAGAATTGTTTTTCTGTTGAAATGCATTTATAAATGAGATTAGGAGCATCTCTAATTAATGACCAACAATAGTCAGCCATCATTGATGAATTCCATCTGACTTGATATCGTTTCTCCATTGCAGCAATGTCCTGGTGAAACCTTTCCCTGTGCTCATCGGGGAAAAAAAATCCAGATGTGAGTGGAGAAAATGAATTTTTAGTTTTAATATTTCAGAGATTGTTACAACATTTACTCCAAGCATTAGAAAATATAGTGAAAATGTTAATTTTTGTATTATAATGCTCTTTTGCCAAAAATGCAAGGATTATACCCAAAAATTAAAGTCAGTTTTAAATTCAGCATCCCCAAATCACAATTCATGCCCCAAAACCTCTGTTTTCACAGTGTTATCTCATTTTCAGAATGAATTTGGCATTAGCACACAGCCATTTTTTAAAAAACCTTACTGCGTGAATCCCTACTGCCACCTATTTTGATCAATGATAATCTCTGTTCTCAGAGGCTATTTTATTTTTTGTACAGTTATAAGGATATTTTTTTGCGTTATGAAGTTTTATTAAAGTAAACACGGTCAATGCTGTAATAAAACTGTATCATGCCTCAGATAAAAAGAACACAGTGCTGTTGAACATCTATAAAAATGCCCTTAGAAAATATTAGAAGTGGTGAGCTCCAGATTTCCTGCAGCAGGCAGTAGGGAGGACACCATCTGTGTTGGGACTTTGGCTGAAGGCCCTCCTTCTTCATCTTGAAAATAGAATCCCTGGTTGTTGCTCCATAGGGGCCTGTCCCTATGGAGCACCCATGGAGTGAAGAGCGAGAAAATGTTCTTTGATAAAATGGGTAACAATAGGGAAGAATTTTAACATCTTCTTGGATCCTACTTATCTAGAAAGTTTTCTTCACAGAAAAGTACCTTAAATTATTTTTCGATTGGGTTCTTGGGGTTAAAAAGGAAAATGTTTTTGCTTGTAATTCAGGAAATATAATTTAATCATCTTTTTTTTCTTTTGGTATATGTTTTTCACTGAACTGATCCTCCATAATATGGGCTAGAATGCTAAATGTGTTAGTTGAACATTTCTGATTTTGTATAAGATTTTCTTGTAATTATTTTGAATGTTATTTAGAAGTGATCCATAAGGAACTGTGCAAAATCTGTTACAATTTCTATACACTTTTTATAAATCCAGTGTCTCTTAGATTTAATTTAGCTTGCTTTTATGGAACAGTAACAGTGTACTGTCATGCTATTCTATCTTCTGTGTGCCTATCACAGCCTAACTTAATTGCTTTAATTGGTACATTAATTGACTTCACCATTAAAAAAAAAACAATTAAAAATTCATTTCAAAAAAGTAGGTGCCAGCAAGCAGCAAGGGAATTTTTCAAGTACCTTTCTTATTTCTAATCTTAATGTATATTTTCTGTAAACCGCTTAGAACCTAACGGATGTAGCGGTATATAAGAAATAAATTACATTACATTACATTACAAATTACATTACATTACATTACTCTGATAGGAATAAAAATTGTAGCTGCATCATGGCACCTAAGATCAAAGTAGGCATGGTTATGGCCGGAATGACTTTAGGCGCTATTAGGCATGATTCTCAGTCAAACACAGGCACCGGTAATGTAGACCTTTAAAACGCTTGCCTACATTAATTACACCCAAGTCTGACATAAGCCACAATTCTGGTAATGGTACCTACATGTCATTGACATGCGGCCAGCACCATTTTTGGAGGAGCCGGCTGATATATGTGCCGTTTTCAGAATTGGGGCCAAAAAGTCTCTGAGATGGGCTTTACACTTTCCTGGATTTTGGCACAAATGATGCATCAAGGACTTGTTTCTGTATAATGCCACCAAAGTTGTGCATACATATCTGTATGCTTTGCTGATTTGTACACACAACTTAATTGTTTAACAAGCCAATCAGCACAATAATTGCCAATTAACAACTAATAATTGGCACTAATTACAATTTATGTATACATTTTCTAAGTGTATTCTATAAAGTAGTGCACATAAATTCTAGTGTGTGGATCTCAATAGGGGGCATAGACAGGGGAAAAGAAAAGGCAGTTCATTGGCATTCAAGTTTATTCATATTATTTGATTGAACGCTTTTCCAAATTACAAAGCGTTGTACAAAAGGTAAAAATATGATTTTAGAGAAATCACATATGCATAATACATTAACCAGACCTACATGGGTAATTGCTTTTTAAAACCACGGGAAACAATAGGAAAGAGGGGAGGAAATACAATTTTAAAGAAAAAGTACATAAAAGAGAAGTACATAAGGAGGGTAGGAAGAAGAGGATTGCTGGCGGAAGTGGGGTTGAATAAGAGAGCTATTAGAAATCTTGATTTGGAGATGGCTGAAATCGTAAGGTATTACCTCTTGAATGGACATTGCATTCTTAAAAGTTAGGCATAGAATACACCCATCTGCACACAATTTACTGTAACCTGAGTGGAAAATAATTAAGTATTACCTGGGGGGCGGGGGAGCTTGGACTTAGCCTGGTACAATCCTGGACCCATTTGCAGGCCTGGTAAGAGATCTGGTGTTTGCACCAGACTAACACAGCCGTTCTGGGCAGTGGAAGTACAGAGAAGGGCCAGGAAGAGCATTAAGAAGAGAGCCCTTGTTCCGAGCCACAGGAGGTTCATTTTTAGTATGGACTTACTTTTTAAAATACTCTTAACCTTAGGAACATTTTCAAAAGGAACATATTTGCATGTTTAACCCATAGCCTCCTATGGTACCCTATGGCCGGTTATGTGCACATGAGGCAGGCTAGAACAAAACTATCAGGTAAAGGGGGTAAATAAGACATATAGAATTCCCCTCCCCCCTTAATGAGTCTATTCAGGGTTCTGGGATACTGATCCCCAGACAGAGCTATATGGATAGTGATAGCCAGCTGCTTAGATAAATTCTCTGCCATCTCCTACAAAACTATTAACCAGAGAGCGACAAGCTGCTTCTCCCTACTCCAAACTGTTCCCTTCCCCTTCTCACTCCTACTACATTTCTGTCTCTCTCTACACTGTTCTCAGACTGAAACAAAAAAAAATCTGATTTTTTTTCCAAAGAACCAATAGTACTATAGCTCTCTGCCCTTGGGAGTGGGAGGAGCTAACCACAATGCAGCAATCCTCACTCACAGGATCAAAATATAGGATGGCAATAAGGTTCCCAAAGTCATTGACATCAATACAAAAATCCAGTGCAGATGTTTTGACTTGGATCATATCATTGCCTCCTTTGTCAAATGCAGCTTAATTGTTTACTTCTGTATTATTTCTTCAGAAATAAAAACTAATAGACAGCATAGTTTCTTTTTTACTTATTGTTTTTAATGCAGTGTCTCTAGCATGCCCCGACGGGACCCGTTTCGCCCATAAGGGCTTTCTCAAGGGTTCATAGAGGAGTTCTGTATGGTACAAAACATTATTTGCACAACTGATTCTAGCATACTTTATTATCTAATATAATAAAATGCTAGGCTGTGCATGCACACTCCCATCTGCGTGCGTCCGTTTTCCGTGAGATGTAGGGCACCTTAGGTAGAAGTGCGCATGCGCGCTTACATCACCAGCCGCCGATGCCTCCACAAGCCGGGACTGCAGCCAGCCGCCGATCTCTGTTCCTCCTGCGGGCGAGCGGGCGGACGGGCAGGGGAGTGTCTCGGAGGAGAGGGATCGCAGCCGCTCAGCGCCCCCACCGAGGAGCCCAGCAACTTTCCGCCCCGGCTCTTAAACTGACCCGAGTCCTTTGCCGCCCCCTCCCTTCCCTTCCCGCGGGCCCGACTACCTACCTGGCAATTCAAGCAGCGTGTGCAGCAGTCTTCACACGCTGCTTCGGGGCCTTCTACTGCCCTGATTTGCTCTGCCGGGTCTCTGATGATGTCATCAGGGACGTGCCAGAGTAAATACGATAATGCCACAGTATTATTTGGCATGTCTATGAGGGCTAAGAGCCAAATATCTTCCAAAAATAATAAACTCTTACTTACTTTTACAGGAGTCGCCATACAACAAATAACATGCAATTGGAAAAATTGGAGTAGATTAAACTATAGTTTTTGGTGGAATTCAGTGTGTCATATTTATAAAATGGAAAGAACATTAGCTCTTCAGAAAGAAAATTTTAATAAATTGCAAGATGTGTAGGGGCCATTAACAAATTAGTACAATGAATAAATATCATTTCCCTGGTTAGTACAAATGAAATAATGGGAGGGGGTAATTTTTTGAATTTTCACTAGGTGCTTTGAATGAAAGGAATGACTTTATTATATGATATATGTGCTATGATATATTGAAGAGTTGGGAGGGAATGGGATAAAATATAAGCACATAAGCATTGCCTCTGCCGAGTCAGACCATAGGTCCATCATGCCCAGCAGTCCACTCCCGCGGCGGCCCTCCAGGTCAATGACCTGCAGTGATCCATTACTCTACTACTCTTTTACTCTACAGCCTTTTGTACTGTATAGTAACCCTCTAATTGTGCCCCTGGATCCCCTTTTTCTTCAGGAACTCGTCCAATCCATTTTTGAACCCCAAAGTCGTACTCATATTGAGTATGATTAATTATAGAATTTCAAGTGATATATTTAAGTTAAAATGATGTTACTTTTTGTTACACTTGATGTAAGTTATAAAAATGAATAAAGAATTAAAAAAAAACTGTTGTGCATGGCGCAGTATATAGAACCTACGCCTCAACTTAAACTTTAAAAGACGCTACGAAACAAGCTGTTCATTTTAAATGCTGGCTAGCTTTTTACAGAATTAAAAGAATGGCTAGATCAGAAATTTTTGTTGGGCTCACTTTTACTAGCATCATAAGAACATAAGAACATAAGAAGTTGCCTCCGCTGGGGCAGACCAGAGGTCCATCCTGCCCAGCGGTCCGCTCCCGTGGCGGCCCATCAGGCCCACTGCCTGAACAGTGGTCTCTGACTAATTTTGTAATTTATCTCTAATCCTGTCCCTATAACCTTACCTCTACTCCTATCTGTACCCCTCAATCCCTTTGTCCTCCAGGTACCTATCCAAACCTTCTTTGAAGCCCTGTAGCGTGCTCCTGTTTATCACATCCTCCGGCAGCGCGTTCCATGTATCCACCACCCTCTGGGTGAAAAAGAACTTCCTGGCGTTTGTTCTAAACCTTTCCCCTTTCAATTTCTCCGAGTGCCCCCTTGTACTTGTGGTTCCCCTTAGTTTGAAAAATCTGTCCCTGTCCACTTTTTCTATGCCCTTCATGATTTTGAAGGTTTCTATCATCCTTCCTCTTTTGGGGCTAGAGAAAAAAACTGCAAGCCTGCTGAGCTACCATGCGTCCCTTCTACAGCTGTTGCACATGCGCGAGTTGGAGTTCCTAAAAATTCCTATGTATTGCATTGAAACTCAATGTACATTAGCACAACCTTTCCTATTGCATGACAGCCTCCCCGTTTTCCATGAGGCAATTGCAGCTCCCTGCACCTTAAAACCTCTTAAATATTCAGTGAACAGAGTAACCCCCACTCTTCACATATGGTTTCCTTTTAAAACCCATGCAGTCTTTTAACATTACCCTCATCATGCTTTACAGCTACTTGATACTTCTTCAGAAGATATGACAGGATGACAGTTATTATTGCAGTGATTGATAGACAGCCTGGAGACAAAAGGGATCATTAACTAAAATTAAGTTTCTTCCAGCCATCTACAGTTGTCCACTGTTCCCACAAAGGATACTGAAGCCAAGGATTTGACATGTTAAAACGGGGGTTCTAGTATAACCCCACTACCTACCCTCAAGTGATAAACTTTCAAACTGTATTTGCAAAACTGAAGCATCACCTGCACTTTTAGAATAGCGGTGTCTTGCTAAGGTAGGCAAAATTCACTACTGTACCTTAATGCATAGCTGATAATATGAAATTGACTTCCTTATGCCTCTTAAAGTGGTAATAACTGTTTTTTTTTTTTATCTGCCACATTAACAGTTAGTGAATAATGAATCCTAAACTTCAAGGTACAGTCCTCATCTGCTCCAAAACCAATTTCATGCCCTGTAATACCATTTCTGCATTAGTTGTTTTATTATTATTTTTTTTAAACATGCCAACATTTAGCCCCCTCCCCCTTTGCAAAAGCATAGCATGGTTTTTAGCGCCGGCCATGGAGTTTACAACTCCTACATTCATAGGAATTCGATGAGCGTCTGAGCTGCTACTGCTGCAGCCAGCACTAAAAACCACACTATGCTTTTATAAAAGGGAAGGCTAATGTGATGCACTCTGATAGCATGTATTTAAAGCTATACTAAATACCAAATGCAGCTTAGAAAACAGGCATCTTAATCCCACACTATTTCATTGCTGTTTTGCATCCAGAGTGATATGGATAGCTGAATCTGCCTTGTAGTTTTAAAACCTTGGGATATCTAAAACTGAGCATTTGAATAACTGATAAAGAATGCTGTGTCCCCACTTGAAATTCCTGCTTTTTTACTGTGTCTAAAACAGGGTTGTCAAAGTCCCTCCTTGAGGGCCGCAATCCTGTCGGGTTTTCAGGATTTCCCCAATGAATATGCATGAGATCTATTAGCATACAATGAAAGCAGTGCATGCAAACAGATCTCATGCATATTCATTGGGGAAATCCTGAAAACCCAACTGGATTGCGGCCCTCGAGGAGGGACTTTGACACGCCTGGCCTAAAACGTAATTGAAACACGCTAAATTTCAAAGCATGAAAGCAAATCTTTTGCCTTTGCAAAACAGTACTTTTGACCTGGATGGCATTTTCTTATTGTGTTTTCTGCACAGTTAAGTCTGAGGGTCATATTAATTACTTAACCGAATCAAAACTCAATTCCACAAATGATCCTCTGGAGCTGAATTAGAAAATGAAATGGTCAGCACAAAATAAGTAAATTGGCCATGATTAATATCTGGCATGTACTCTTATTTGTGTTCACTGTAAAAGATCAGAAATGATTGGATGTATATTGTTTGCCTGGAGTAATTGTGACCTCAACAAAATAGAGGGTATTTACTCATCAGCATAATAAGTTAACATTTACAATGTTAGAAAAAAAAGAAAAGAAAAGGTTTTGCTCCATGCAACACAGAAATGTACAGAGTGCATACTGGTGACATGGCAAGATAATACAATATAGTTGAATGAGAACACATAGGGCTCCTTTTACGAAGCTGCGTTAGTGGTTTAACACACGTAATAACGCATGCTAAACTGCTGGACGCACTAGCCGCTATCGCCTCCTCTTGAGCAGGCGGTAGTTTTTTGGCTAGCGCGGGGATTAGCGTGTGATTAAAAGTTACGCGCGCTAAAGCCGCTAACGCTAACCCTAAAAGGAGCCCATAATCTTAAGCATCTCTCCAGACTGACACAGTTCACTGATGAGTAATAGCTTATCATGGCCAGTAGGTGGAGATTTAGACATAAACTTTTGGCTGTAGTACACTTTCCATTGCAACTGTTACTGATGCCTTCAAACATGCCATAGTGATGCTACTCCTTAAAAAGCTTCACTGGTTCCAACCTGCCCTTCCAACTATCACCCCATCTCCTTCCTCCCTTTCTTATCCAAGCTACTTGAATGTGCTGTTCACTGCCATTTTCTTGACAATTTTTTTATATCAAGCTATTCTTGACCCACATCAATTGGGCTTTTTCCCTCTTCACTCTATGGAAACCTCCCTCGCTAAAGTTTCCAATGACCTGCTCATGTCCATAAAAAGGCGATGTAAAGTCCATGAACTATAACCTTTACCTTCTTTAACAGACCTGGTGTGAAATATGCTATTACAGAATATTAGCATAGCATTCAAGTTTTTGATGCCTAAATTTTAGCACCCTTTATTGAATTGAGCCCTTATTTAACAGTCTGGGTGGAGACTACCAAATAAATGAAAAATGTTTTTATATGACAGACTAACCTCTACTACTACTACTACTACTTATCACTTATATAGTGCTAAAAGGCGTACACAGTGCTGTACATTTTGACATTTATAGATGGTCCCTGCTTGAAAGAGCTTAAAATCTTACTTGGACAGATAGACATGACAGAGGATAGGGGATTCAGAACCCAAGGTGAGAGGAGTTAGGAGTCGAAAGCACTCTCAAAGAGGTGGGCTTTTAAATGAGCCTTGAACACTGCCAGAGACAGAGCCCATCTAAGTGAAGAGAGATAGTGAGGGGCAGTTAAGTGAGTGCATTTGTAGGTCAGTAAGAGGAGTTTGAATTGTATTCTGAAATGGATGGGAAGCCAATGAAGTCACTTTGGGAGAGGGGTAACATGAGTAAAGCGTCTCTCCCGGGTATATGAATCATACAGCCAAATTCTAGATGGATTGGAGGGGATCAAGATGGCTAAGTGGAAGGTCTGAGAGTAGCGAGTTGCAGTAGTCTAAGTATAAGGTGCTGAAGGTGTGGATAAGTGTTTTGGCAGTGTGCTCAGAGAGGAGGGATCAGATTTTGATAATATTATAGAGGAAGAAATGGCAGGTTTTAATGATATGTTGTAACCTCTACCCAATTGTCATCATGTGACTGGGCCGAATAGTATTACCTGTCACATAGCCACCCCAGGTGCTTTGTTCACTGTAAAACATAACACAACAGGGTTAAACACACAATTCTTAAAATATATGACCAGGTCTTCCCGACCCCTGGTTATCCCAAGGTACTCCTTGATCTCCTGGGTCCTCCCTGGAATCCATCTCTCCAGGTCTTTGAGTCCTTCCTCTGACCCTGTATTGGCCCTCTAGGTCTTTGGCAGCTTCCAGTGCTATTCACCAATCACTCCACCGGTTGCTTCCAGGGTCTCTTCAGCTGCTTCACCTGGGGTCTTTTCTGATGGCTCTCGGTGCCATCACTGATCTCTCTACCAGTCACCATCAGCTCTGCCGGTCCCACCACCAATCAACAGCCTTGGACTTCACCAGCTTTTCCAGCTGCCTCTTGTAGAGCCACCACCTGGATATTTCTTTACTGGTCCCTCTGCCTGAGTTCCTTCCTCGACTCCAGGCTCTACCAGGCCCTCTGGCTACTTTTAACTCTTTCCTGATGGTGTATATGTCCCTGTGGACTCTCCCACCACCAGGCTTCACTCCAGCACCAAATCTCTCCACCAGTATATAGGTCCCTGCAAACCCTTCCTCCACCAGGCTTTCTACCGCTGCACCAATCCCCCAAGTCAGGACTGGTCAGCCTGGCCACCCTACACTGCTATACTGAATCCCTTGTCAGCACTGATCAGCAGTGGCCTTTCAGGCTTACCAGGCAATAGGCCAGCACTCCTCCTCTCCAGAGTCACCCAGCTCTTGAAGGAGCTCCTTGCTTCTGAGCTCTCTGTGCTGGGAGCTGTTCTTTTCAGCATCACAATCCACTCAGGGTGAGTGGCCAGCTCCCAGAAGCATTTGCAGCTCTCCTCTCAGGCTCAATGAACTCCACTGGCAGGTTCCTTCCACTGGCTAGTGACAGGCATTCCACCCTGTCATACCGATGCATTGCAAGATGCACCAAGTGGTATCAGATGCTTCCATTTTCCATGATGGAAGCACCAGAGGCAAGAGCAAATGGCTTTTGCTCTTACTGTTTCAATGCATGACTTGAGTGTGGTTTGGAAATGCTACTAGACACCAAGGACATTTTATTATAAAATCAGGGGAGGGTCATTTAAGGGGTGTGAGTGCTGCTAAACACCAGGGTATTTTTATTTTTTAAATTGGAGGAGGAGCAGAGGAAAAAGGGCTGCTAGACTACCATGAATACAGGGCTAGTTCAGAAAACCATATGTCAGAGGCAGGAGGTTGAGGCAGAGGGTCCCCTTACCTTCATCTTGAAACTCATATAGTAGATATCAGTGCACAGCTTATAAAGGTCTCTACATTTATGGAGATTAGCTAATAGACTCATTACTATACATTTTAATATGCTGTTTGATCATATCTGCCACATGAATTAACTACAGCACTGAAACTACTGTATTTCTGCATCATGCAGCCAGTAATGAGTGCATAGAGTGCATATAAATGGCATGCTTCTGAATTAAGTCTCCATGACTTTTTAACTGCAGTAGAGATGTTTTCTTTATCTGAAGTATCAGCACTATTGTTAACATTCTCATCACCCCTAGTGTAAAAAGTATGGATGTGCATTTCTTTGGGTGACATACAGTCGCTTGTATTTTTTTAGGAAGCAAACAGGCAATACACAAGATCCAAGATAGGAAACAAAACAGCAGATCAATGATTATAAAAGTCCAAATTTATTCACCATATAAAAGTGTAAAACACATAGGGGTTCTTTTTTAATGTGGGTTTTTTTTTTTGTAATAGATGTTTGTTTGTTGCTACTGTCTGTTTACTTTATTCAGTATTTCTTCTTTTTATGATTACAATTATATTAAAGATACAGTAGTAAGTACATTTTAGGTTATAAATAAAATAGCATACAACTCTACATGAAACTTTATTGACTTTCCTGACATACCCAAACATTAATTTATATATATATATATGAATTTTTTTTTCATTACATTGTCTAAATATCCATTTGCCAAAAAATGTTTCAGAGTTATGAATCTTAATGACTCTGGATAAAGTTTGTATAGTAAAGCACTGATGATTAATTTGAGATACATTACCAATGAAACTGTGATATATGATTGCAGAATTTATCTATATAATTAGAGATGACAATCCAACATTATCAGCACTATGTAATATTTTCTCATTTCTACAGGTCTGCATGCAAGTTTTGAAGTGAGATAAGTACTGTTATCTATTGGTACAGAATGTGAGACAGCTGTTAGAAAACTGTTGAGTTAATTAGGCAAAATAATCAATGACAATTTACTTTGTCTGGTCAGCAGAAGGAATCTCATATGTGCCTCACAAGAATTCTGGAACATTTAACAAAGAAAATTAAGCTGCACTATTCCCTTGAATACACTCAGGAGAATGTGCTCTGAACGTGTACAGCACATTATTTAATAGGGAATGCATATTTTGAAATCCAGCACAAACCAGAAGAAAAGAGAAAAGGAATATGACTTTTTGACAATCTGTTCTTGTTTTGCTTGTTGCTGGCATTGTTTAAAAAATAATTATAGCCCTCAGGTTTTTGAGAAACTCAACATATACAAATTAAGGTTTCAGGCCATATGCAAATATGCATTATCCAGTTATTGTGATGGATCTGAAATTCTGACCCATTTGGATAATTAGATTTCTGCAACTATTGTCCACATCAGAACAGCATTCCTTCAAACTTTATAAATATTTTACCAGTGTAAAGTCCAGGTATAAAGGAAGACAAATTATCCCAGCGGACAGTCCAGAGAAAAGTGACAAAAATGATATGGGGCATACACCAAAAGTAATACAAGAAGAAATTGGAAGACCTGAATATGTACTCTAGAGCAGTGGTTCCCAACCCTGTCCTGGAGGACCACCAGGCCAGTCGGGTTTTCAGGATAGCCCTAATGAATATGCATGAGAGAGATCTGCCAAGCATGCAAATCTGTTCCATGCATATTCATTAGGGCTATCCTGAAAACCCGACTGGCCTGGTGGTCCTCCAGGACAGGGTTGGGAACCACTGCTCTAGAGGAGAGGAGGGACAAGGATGATATGTGCTTATTTGTCCATTGTTTTAATTGATGATGTATTTGTTACAATTTGTCCCCTCCCTAATTTTATTGTATAACCACCTTGAAACTGTTGATAAGGTGGTATAACAAATTTTAAATAAACTTGGAAACTTGGATATGATAGATGTTTAAATATTTGAAAGGTATTAATATAGAAACAAATCTTTTCCAGAGAAAGGAAAGTGGTAAAACTAGAGGGCATAAACTGAGGTTGTGGGGCGGCAGACTTTGGAATAATGTTAGGAAATTCTTTTTCACGGAGAGGGTAGTGGATGCCTGGAATGCCCACCCGAGGGATGTGGTGGAGATGAAATCAGTGACGGAATTCAAAAAAGTGTTGGATGACCATAGAGGATGTCTAATTAGGAAACGAATGGTATAAAACAAACTAAGGCCGGTGCTGGGCATTCCTGCATGGTCTGTGTCCCATATAGGGGGAGAGTGTGTTACAGTGATTAAAGCTACAGCCTCAGCACTCTGAGGTTGTGGGTTCAAACTCACACTGCACCTTGTGACCCTGGTCAAGTCACCTACTACTCCCATTGTCCTAGGTACATAGTAAGATAGTAAATGATGGCATGGTAAATGAACAGTCTATCCAATCTGTCCACGCTATACCCATTAAAAATACATGATTAAATTAACTTGTCTCTTCTTTGATATTTCTGGGTCATAGACTGCAAAGTCAACCTAGTATTGTCCTAGGTTCCAAATGCTGAACTTGCCATCCAAGCTCACTCCAGCCTATCCAGCCATCCTGTGTGCAGGATATCTACCATAAAGTCTGGCCAGTAACATCCTCATGTTCTACTTTAGTGGAGTTCCTATTGATGCCCTCCCCAGCCCATCCTACATCAAATCATCACATTTGGGAAACAGACTGTGCAAGTCTGTCCACTACCGGCCTTAGCTCTTTAATTTACATTCTTCATTTTCTAATTAGAGATCCTCTATGTTTATCTCACACTTTTTTTAATTCCATCACCATTTTTCCTAACATTGCTGCTGAATCTTTCTCCCTGCAACCTCAAGTTATGCCCTCTAGTTTTACCATTTTCTCTTCTCTGGAAAAGGTTTGGTTCTATATTAATACATTTCAAGTATTTAAACATTTGTATTATATCTCCCCTGTCCCTTTTGTCCTCCAGAGTCTTCCGGTCTCTTCTCATAATTCTTTTGGTTCAACCCTTACCATTTTCATCACCTTCCTCTGGACCACTTCAAGTCTTTTTATATCCTTCACCAGATACGGACTCCAAAACTTAACACAGTACTCCTACTGTGGCCTCACCTATGACCTATATATGTAGGGACATCACCACCTCCCTTTTTTTGCTGGTTATTTCTCTGGTTAAAGCCTAGTACTTTTCTGGCTGCAGCCACTGCCTTATCACATTGTTTAGATGCCTTTAGATCCTCTGACACAATCACCTCTCCATCAGTGCTTATCTGCCTCATACTTCCCAGCACATATTGTTCCCTCAGATTTCTACCCCCTAAATGCATCACTCTGCACCTCTTCGCATTGAATTTTAGTTGCCAGACAGACCAATCTAACTTTTGCAGATCCTTTTTCATGTTTTCCACTCCTTCCAAGGTGTCTACTCTATTACAAATCTTGTTATCATCTGCAAAAAGGCTAACCTTACCTTACATTAGATAGATTGTGAGCCTACCGGAACAGACATGGAAAAATGTTTGAGTACCTAAATAAATTCATGTAAGCTATTCTGAGCTCCCTTAGGAGAATGGTATAAAAAACTGAAAGGATGAATGAATTAATAAATAAACAAATAAATATGGCGATTTGGTTTAGAATGAGCTGGGAGGGCTTTGATAGAAGCTCCAGTGATAGGATGGTTAAGATAGGCTGGAATGGGTTCAGTGGCAACTGTGGCATTGGAAACCTAAAGACAGTACCAGGCAGACTTCTGTGGTCAATATTTTTTTTAAAAGACAATTTAATCATGAATGTATAATAAGTGTGAGTATAGGGCAGACTGGATGGACCATTCAGGTCTTTATCTGCTGTCATGTACTATGTTACTCATACTATATTACAAGAAGTTGAAGGAGGAAAGAGCAGAAGGAAGATGGTGCCATATGCGTAGTACCCCTGAGAAACTCCTTACAACACTTCAACAACTTCCTCATCTTTTCCTATTTTAAAATATTTATCATGGAGAAATATAAGAGTAAGCAATGCCCCTGAATGAGCCTATTATAGCATTGCTTGGGGTGGGGTGGGGAAAGGTTATAGAAAGTGTTGCATCAGAAGGTTTTTCACAGGAGGAAGCTCTGTATCAAAAATTATTGCTCCTTTTTTTTATCTTTATTGAATGTTCAAATTATACAATTTGAATTTTATTGAATTTTATTGAATTTTCAAATTCTTGCTTAAGAAAAACAGCAGTAAAAAATACAAAATTAATTCAAATCTCAAGGAAAACAATTAAACTTTCTTAGACCACAATCAATCTGTGGAGAGATCTTGAAGATTGCAAAGAGAAACAATAATAATAACATAAAAGGTAATAAGGTATAAGCTTAGCAGAAGGTTCCCTTTAACTAACATTAAATACTAAAAGCTCCTTTTACTAAGCTGCGTTATCGGTTTTAGCTCATGCTTAGCGCACGCTGCATTGAGCTGGTGTTAGTTCTTGGTGCATAGCGTGGGGTTAGTGTGCACGGCAATGCAGCGCGTGCTAAAAACGCTAGCGCACCTTAGTAAAAGGAGCCCTAAGAGTAGACAACTTCTTCATATCAAGAAATGCCCGCAAGTGTTCAGGTAAAAGAAAAACATATTTAACTCCAAGGTATTTAACTAAATATTTACGGGGATAGGCTAACAAAAAAGTTGCACCCAGCTTCACTGTCTCATTGCCAAGAAAAGTTTATGCCGCTCTTGTGTTTATCTTGCGACATCTGGGTATATCCAAACCCTTTTCCCCAGAAATGGTAATTGGGAATTTTGAAAATATAATCTCAAAAGTGAATTAGCGTCTTGCTCAAACACAAAGGAAATTAATAGAGTAGCTCGCTCTGTGGAATCTGTAACCGATGATTCAAGCATTTCTGTAAGATTTAGTGGTTCCACAGCTGCTCCTTCATCAGGAGTGGCACCTATCTGCTTTTTTGAAGGTATATAGTATAATCGGTTAAATGGATAAATTAAGGCAGGTGAGTATTTCAAAATTTCAGTAAGGTATTTTTTAAAATATTTCTATAGGTGGCACTCCAATTGAGGAAAATTGAGATTACGCACATTTAATCGTCTATTATAATTTTCCAGTTGTCCTATTTTCCTGTTCAGGTTAACTTTGTCTTTAACCAACTCTGAAGATAGGGTCTGTAAGTCAGAAACTTTAGACTTAACTTGAGTTATTTCCATATTAAGATGCTCTGTAGTACCTTGTAGTTTTTCCCCCATAGTGTTAACAGTACACACAAGTGCCACAATTTCTTTAGAAGAGTTGGAGACTGTAGTGTTGATCTTCATGAGAGCCTCCCAAATGCTCTCCAACGACAACACTGCTGGTTTTCCTAATTGAGGGGAAATCTCCATGATTTCTCCTACCTCCAGCTACAGCCCCTGCTGCCGGGGTCTCCCTAGAAGGTAACATACCGCGAGACTCAACTGGCTCAGCCACATTGGACGCCGGTGATGCTGACATCGGGGTGGGGGTGGGGGAAAGAAAGAAACCTCTCAGTCCAAAGTCCCTGCCTCTCTTCCAGCCGGAGAACCGCCGGACACTCCACTGATGGTAGGCAACCTACTCCAACGAACTTGAGCATAGAGCGTTGTAAAGGAGTAGAAGTTCGTGCCGCAGGGGGGTCGGCTCGAACTGTTCCCTTATGCTTAGAATGTGGCATAATCGCCATGAGCAAAGTAAAATTCACTAGCAAAACAAATTGCTCCTGCTGTAGATCGGCCTCAGAGATGCTGAAGATAAGCTGCTGCCATCTTGGATCTCTATTGCGCCTTTCTTAAGTTAAAATATTTTGGCTCTTATTTTAGAAGCTCTAGAAGTTCTGGATGTCTGAAAACTGGCATTTAGACATCCATGTTGCAAAATCCAATTTTATAAAGTTGGGATTTGGGCATCTAGAACTGCAGTATGTTCTTATGGCAAGGGGGCATGGTTTTGTTGTGCATGGGGTGGAACTAGGAAGGGGCCAAAATATGTATCCTTCAGAAAGGGAAGGGATGTCTATGTCTAAAAAAATTGACATTCTATTTTAACCTGATAAATAGCACAGTCCAGGTTAAACAAAAGTGTTCCTGTAGAGAAGTGTTTCTCAACTCGGTCCTGGAATACCCCCTTCCCAGTCAGGTTTTCAGGATATTTACAATGAATATGCATGAAAGAAATTTGCATATAATGGAGGCAGTGCATGCAAATCTGGTTTATGCATATTCATTGTGGATATCCTGAAAAACTGACTGGCAAGGGGGTACTCCAGGACTGAGTTGAGAAACACTGCTGTAGAATGCCAAATTTTAGGCGCCGTTAGGTACCTTAGGTACTCAGTTAAAAATGTCATTTAAATGGTGCTTTTTATTGGGCTTGGACACCTACTGATGCCTAAAAAATGGTGCCATTTAGAGAATCTGGGCCTGATTTGCATAGTCATGTCCACTCTCTATCCCCTCAACCATGCCACCTTCCCAGAAAAAAATTATTATTTTAGCACATGCCCCATCTTTTACGAAACTGCAACAGCAGTTTCTAGTGTGGAGAGCCGCACTGAATGTCCCGCATTGCTCCCAACGCTCATAGGAACTAAGTGAGTGCTGGGAGCAGCGCGGGCCATTCAGCGCGGCTTTCCAAACTAGAAACTGGTATCGCAGTTTCTTAAAAGGAGGCCATGGTGTACGCATGCATATTGGCAATTTTGCCACAGGATACCTCAGCATACATTCCGAGGATTTCCAAAGATCGGAGAACAAAGAGCAAAAGAGAACCGGCATGGCTTACCATACAGGTGAAGGAAGCCATAAAAGAAAAGAAGGACTCTTTCAAAAAATGGAAATGCATAAAGACAACCGAAGCCTGGAACAAACATAAAGATGATCAGAAGAAATGTCACAAGGCGGTGAGGGATGCCAAACAGGAGTATGAGGAAAAAATAGCCCAGGAGGCCAAAAACTTCAAGCCCTTCTTTAGATACGTGAAAGGGAAAAAACCTGCAAAAGAGGCAGTGGGACCCCTGGACGACCAGGGAAGAAAAGGGTACATCAAGGAAGATAAACAAATCGCAGACAAACTAAATTCCTTCTTTGCGTCCGTCTTTACGAAGGAGGACACCTCAACAATACCTGAAGCGGAGAAAGTGTTTGCAGGAGAAATAGAAGACAGCCTCACCACAGTTGAAGTGGACTTAGACCAGATATACTATCAGATCGACAAACTTAAAAGTGACAAATCCCCTGGACCGGATGGAATTCACCCGAGAGTCTTAAAGGAATTGAAGGTTGAAATCGGAGAGTTATTGCAAAAACTTGCAAACCTGACAATCAGAACTGGACAGATACCGGACGACTGGAGGATAGCGAACGTCACGCCAATTTTTAAAAAAGGATCGAGAGGGGAACCGGGCAACTATAGGCCTGTGAGTCTTACGTCTGTCCCCGGCAAGATGGTTGAAGCACTGATCAAGGATAGCATAGTCTGGCACTTGGACGCACACGACTTGATGAAACCCAGTCAACATGGATTCAGGAAAGGGAAATCATGTTTGACGAATTTACTCCAATTTTTTGAGACTGTGAACGAGCAAATTGATAGTGGGAAGCCGGTGGACATAATATACTTGGACTTCCAGAAAGCGTTCGACAAAGTTCCACATGAAAGACTTCTCGGGAAACTACAAAGCCATGGCATAGAGGGGGATATACAAAGGTGGATAGGCAAATGGCTGGAAAACCGAAAGCAGAGAGTGGGCATAAATGGGAAGTTCTCCGACTGGGAGAAAGTGACTAGTGGTGTACCACAGGGCTCGGTACTTGGGCCGATCCTTTTTAATATTTATATCAATGACCTGGAGGAAGGAACAACCAGTGAGATCATCAAGTTTGCAGATGATACAAAACTATGCCGGGAAATCAGATCGCAGGAGGATAGAGAGGAACTCCAGAGCGACTTGTGTCGGTTAGAAACATGGGCGGAGAAATGGCAGATGAAGTTCAATGTGGAGAAATGCAAGGTAATGCATTTAGGCAATAAGAATGCGGAATACGAGTATACAATGTCAGGTGCAACTCTGGGGAAGAGTGAACAAGAAAAGGACCTGGGTGTACTGATAGATAGGACCCTGAAGCCGTCGGCACAATGCGCGGCAGCGGCGAAGAAGGCAAATAGAATGTTGGGCATGATAAAGAAAGGAATCTCGAGTAGATCGGAGAAAGTTATAATGCCGCTTTATAGGGCAATGGTCAGACCACACTTGGAATACTGCGTCCAACATTGGTCTCCCTACCTAAAGAAGGATATAAAACTGCTGGAGAGGGTGCAGAGACGAGCGACAAAACTGGTGAAGGGTATGGAGAAACTGGAATACAAGGATAGACTTATAACACTAGGATTGTTCTCCCTAGAGAAAAGGAGACTGCGTGGGGATATGATCGAGACCTTCAAAATACTGAAAGGAATCGACAAAATAGAGCAGAGAAGATTATTTACATTGTCCAATTTGACACAGACTAGAGGACATGAAATGAAGCTAAGGGGGGACAGGTTCAGGACTAATGTCAGGAAGTTCTGCTTCACTCAGAGAGTGGTTGACGCCTGGAATGCCCTCCCAGAGGAGATTATTGCGGAATCGACCGTCCTAGGCTTCAAGAGCAAACTAGATGCATATCTCCTTAAGAGAGGCATATAAAGATATGATGGACTATAAATTACGCCAGGGTACACCTGGCAGGGCCTCCGCGTGCGCGGATCGCCGGACTTGATGGACCAAAGGTCTGATCCGGAGATGGCAGTTCTTATGTTCTTATGTTTTGTGGTACCCCTTTTTAAGCTAGGGTAAGCACACTTTAATGTTTATTCCAGCTTAAAGAGACCCCTCTGTCAGTTTTTTTGCTGCAACTATGTAAAGTTCCAAAGAAACCGGTCTCAAAATTTGAAATGTAGGAGAAGGATATTAAATACTACTATAGAATAAGTAAATTATGAAAAATTGAGAGCATTAGGGTCTGCAAATGCTATCTTTAATAAGAACATAAGAACATAAGCAATACCTCCGTGGGTCAGACCTGAGGTCCATCGTGCCCAGCAGTCCACTCACGCGGCGGCCCAACAGATCGAGGACCTGTGCAGTAATCCTCTATCTATACCCCTCTATCCCCTTTTCCAGCAGGAAATTGTCCAGTCCTTTCTTGAACCCCAGTACCGTACTCTGCCCTATTACTCCCTCTGGAACCGCATTCCAGGTGTCCACCACACGTTGGGTAAAGAAGAACTTCCTAGAATTCATTTTGAATCTGACCCCTTTCAACTTTTCCGAATGCCCTCTTGTTCTTTTACTTTTTGAAAGTTTGAAGAATCTGTCCCTCTCCACTCTCTCTATCCCCTTCATGATCTTGTAAGTCTCTATCATATCCCCTCTAAGTCTCCTCTTCTCCAGGGAAAAGAGTCCCAATTTCTCCAATCTCTCAGCGTATGAAAGGTTTTCCATCCCTTTTATCAGACGTGTCGCTCTCCTCTGAACCCTCTCGAGTAACGCCTTATCCTTCTTAAGATACGGCAACCAGTGGCGTACCTAGGATATGTGGCACCCGGGGCCCATAATTTTTTGACACCCCCCTCCCATGTAAAAAAAATATTTTTTGTAATAACCATGAAACTGAATAAATGGTCATAATAGAAACAGGCAGTGAAAATTTTCTTTTATTGAACCTCATATATGTAACCATTATTCCAAACATACCATAACATAACATAAATTATGTCTGAATTGTCATGACATCAGAAGTACATATGGAGTAGTTGCAGGTGATGCTTGGGACAGTTCTGATTGTGTTAGTTCGGTTTTATGTGTTTTTTGATAGAAGGATTTTTATTTCTTTTTTGAAGGTTTTGTAGTTTGTGGTTGAGGTCAATAGGTTGTAGAGTTGGGGGTCGAGTGTTGCAGCTCGAATGGCTAGGAGGTTGTCGAACTGTTTTTTTCTTTTGACGTTTTTGGTTGGAGGGTGTGTGAATGGTGCGTGAGTTCTCCTATGTCTGTTTGAAGTGGATTGAATTATTTAGCTGAAGAAATTAGTTACTCCCCCCCATTCCACACACATTAATTCTCTTCCATTTTTGTTCCCATTATAAAAAACAGTGATAAGTTCTCAGAAAAAAAATACATTAAAATAAGAAGTGAAAACAAAGGCCCCTACAGATAAGAACATAACATAAGAATAGCCTAACTGGGTCAGACCAATGGTCCATCATGCCCAGTAACCCATTCTCATGGAAGCCAATCCAGGACACTAGTACCTGGTCAAAACCCAAAGAGTAGCAACATTCCATGCTACCGATCCAGGGCAAGCAGATGTTTCCCCCATGTCTTAATAACAGACTATGGACTTTTCCTCCAGGAATTTGTCCAAACCTTTCTTAAAACCAGCTATGCTATCTGCTTTTACCATAACTTCTGGCCACTTCATTTTTAAACTGATATCTTTCCTTCCAAACAGAGACTTTGCTAGATGTCAAATACAGCACAAGGTAACTTCACACGGACTTAGCTGTGCAGGAAATGTGAATCTCCACATACACCCACCATATAGTGCAAAAATGTGCAAAGGTCTGGTTTTTTCTTTCGATCATTACATAGACTAATGCCACACAAGCAGCGCTGTTACAAAAATATTCTGTAGGTCAGTGCTAAGGTTAATAAAGTTTCCTTCCTTGGACCAGAAGGAAATGCTGACAAACCACTGAAAGAGATCCCAAAACAACTACCCAGGAACAACACCCAAAGACCCACTCAGTGTGTGAACCAGTTGAGTGGAGTGGACTAACTGGGGGATGGAAATGGGCCCGGAGTTTACTCAGCAGAATTTCCCAGATATACCTCTTCCTCTCAACACATTGACACGCTGCCACCACCACCACTAGGAACACCTCACCGGGTAGGCCAGCAATGCTATAAACTTTATAAAACACATTATTATATTTTCTTATAAAGCACATATTTTAACTGAACTCTCTGACATTTTCAGCCTTTCCATTCACAAAAATAGAAGGAAGAAAAGTTCCCATTTCCTGCTGTCTCATGTCCCCGGCCTATACAATATTTTTCTTCTGCAGAGTGCAGACCCTTCAAAAATCTGACCAAATCCTCATTTCACTTGCATTATAAAGTACTGAGGATGCTATCTCTCCCCAGTCCCAGGTCCTAAAGTCTAAGACAGTAGCACAAACTAGTGCTGCCAGATTCAGGAAAAAAAATTTTGATTCGATTCAGCCTGTTGAATTGGTTTATCGATTTGATTTTCCTGCCCAATTGGGTGTTTTTTTCAAACATCCTGGTGGGTTTATTTTATAGCTTTTTCACCCCCCTTTGGCTTCTCCTAACCACACTGGTGCTGTGGTGTAAATAAAATAAAGAAACAAAAAGGACTTTTCCTCTCTCTGTTAAATCCTAGCTTACGTTTGCGGTCTAACACCAGCTCTGGCAGGATACACATTTCAAATCTGACATATTGTAATCACAAAACAGAAAATAAAATTAGTTTTTCTACCTATTTGTTGTCTGGTTATTTTTCAAATCTTGTTGGTCCAAAGCTCTGGTTGTCTTCTGATAACTTACTTGCCAGGGTCTCCTTCTTTCTTCTTTCTCTGTGCTAACCATCCATCTGCCATCTCTGTCCTCCCCTTCCATTTCCCTTCTCTCCCCCGGATGTCTGGCATCTTTCCTTTTTTTGTCTCCCTCCACAGATCCACCTTTTCTTAACTACCCTTTCATCCAGCAGCTCTCCCTCCTTCCCCACCACCCCAGGGTCCACCATCTCTCCCTTTCTTTTCCCAACTACCCTCCTAACCAGTATCTCTATCCCCCCTTCCACACCATCCCTTGTGTCCAACTTCTCTCCCTTTCTGTTCCTTCCCTCCCTAAAACCCATGTCCATCATCTCTCTCTCTCTCCTCTATTTTCAGACCCATTATTTCTTCCCACCCAAAGTCCGGCATATGCACATCTCTTTGAACCCCTCCCCTCCGTGTACTTCTACACCAGGGCCCCCATTCCCTGAAGGCCTGTTCCCCCCTTGAAGGCCTGCCTGCCTGCTCCCCTTGAAGGCCTGCCCCCCTGAAGGCCTGTCCCCCCCTTGAAGGCCTGCACCCCCCCGAAGGCCTGCCTGCCTGTTCCCCTTGAAGGCCTGACCCCCCTGAAGGCCTGTCCCCCCCTTGAAGGCCTGCACCCTCCCGCAGGCCTGCACCCCCCGAAGGTCTGCATCCCCCCGAAGGCCTGCATCCCCCCCTCGAAGGCCTGTCCCCCCCTTGAAGGCCTGCCTGCCCCCCTTGAAGGCCTGTCCCCCCCCTCAAAGGCCTGTCCCCCCCATTGAAGGCCTACACCCCCCCGAAGGCCTACACCCCGCCGAAGGCCTACACCCCCCTTGAAGGCCTGCACCCCCCTTGAAGGCCTGCACCCCCCCAAAGGCCTACACCCCCCTCAAAGGCCTGTCCCCCCCTTGAAGGTCTGTGCCCTCCCTTGAAGGCCTGTCCCCCGCGAAGGCCTGCACCCCCCCAACGGCCTGTCACCCCCCCCCAAAGGCCTGCACCTCCCTGACGGCCTGTCACACCCCCCCCCCCCGAAGGCCTGCCTGTCCCCCTTGAAGGCCTGTCTCCCCCACCTCAACAAGGTCTGCCTGCCCGCCTCTCCCTGAAGGCCTGCTGCCCCCCCCACTACCTCGAAGGACCACTCGGCACCACCACGAAGCACTGCTCATTCCCCTGGCCTCCACGCTTCATTTCCCTGGGGAAACAGCCTGCAGCAAGATCGCGCGATCTTGCTGCAGGCTGTTTCCAAACGCGACACCCGGTGCAGGGGAGGAGGGGGAACCGTACCGTACCGGGAGCACCCCCTCAGGGCTTGGCACCCGGGGTGGACCGCCTCCCACGCCCCCCCCCCCTCTTGGTAAGCCACTGACGGCAACCAATATTGGACGCAGTACTCCAGATCCAGACGCACCATCGCCCAATACAACGGCAGGATAACATTTCGTTCTGGTAGTAATACTCTTCTTGATTATACCTAGCATTCTATTTGCTCTCTTAGCGGCTGCTGCGCACTGTGCCATCGGCTTCATTGTCATGTCCACCATTACCCCTAAGATAGTACTTTACTACAGATAAAGCTGGAGAACTTGGCAAACACTACAGGGCATTAGTATTTGCATTTTCTCAATTTTTCATATAGAACTTGATCTTGTCTTTGGTAATGCTTTAAAGTTGTCCTTTGGAGATTTGGAAACCATGCCATTACCCATCCTCCATTTTTACAATCTATTATACAGTATATTTGAATTTATTCATAAACTGGACACAACATAAGGATTCTAATTATTGTGATCTCCCCTGCTAGCCTGAATCTAACAAAAATATTGATTCACTTTGAGAGGAAACTATAAATAGAGCAATATTTTGGAATATGTTTGTGTTTAAAAAAATGAAAATTAATTTGTTTTTCATTATTTTTATTTCTTCCATCTTATCCCGAATGAAATGTGTACTTTAAAAGGATAATTTTATAAATGCTGATCTTCAATTTGGGTTTAAATTTTTTGTGTGTTGGGGGGGGAGGGGGGTCTGAGCTGTCAAACCTTACATTTCAGAAAGTAAGGCTGTGACAACTCAGACCTGTCGGCTAATTTTGGTTAGGGAATCACTCGGCTATTAAAGAGAATTGCTCGGAGGGCTCATTTTAATATTAATGACTTTGTTGTACTACATTTGAATGGCAGTATCAGAGACTGCTGGAAAAGACTACGGTAAGCCATTTTGATAATTCACCGCTAAAATACATGCACACTAAACTGGCGTTAAAGGCAACCTCGTTAAAGGCAACCTTAAGTTTTGAGAATCTGCTCCTCAGTCTGTCCCAGTATGGAAAATCTTATGTTCTTTTTATGTACAGTCTTTATCCAGGCCTGTTAGTGACAGGCCCAAAGTCAAAGTGTATACTGACTAACTACAGAGTATTCTTCTCTCTTCCTTAGTCTTCTCTGGCTTGATTGTGCGTAGGAATTTTATTTGGCTGCCTGAACCATGCCGTCCCTCCTCTGAGCTGGCTAAATCACATCCTCTCTGCTCTGTTCTGCAGGACCTGGCTTCTTAATGTGGCTCTCTGAGGGAGTGTTGTTAAGGGGAACCTGCAACTTCTTGTATGCTCCATCACAGTCATGTTGAAGACATGGCATTTTAGATGTAATGTTTCGTACAGTTTCTGTAAGAAAGTCAGCATTTTTTCAGACTGCCCCTTGAATTTAAAAGGAAACTTAATTAGAACTGAATAGATTATGCATTTATCCTTGTTAGGATACTGGCAAGTAAAGCCTATACTATTTTAATGCAAATGTATGAAAACAATTTGCTAGTTACCTTATCTATTGACAAAGAGAAAAAATATATATATTTATTTTATTAACTGGGCTACTATTTTGACCATGCATGCCAAAGCTCTTAATTATGCCAGCAATATTCTTTGTACATATAATAAAACAAAGAGCAATACAATTTCATATTGATTTTTATGCCCTTGGTAATAACCTTATCCTGTTCTGATGTTCATTAATGTTTCAAAGGTTTGCCATGCAAGTTGTTAAACTTATGAAAGTTTAAATCTGGTAAAGCTAAAAAAGGAAGAAGTTTGTGAAATAAGTATTTGGACGTACACAGAAGGGTGGAGGGCAGCACAAGCACTGGAACAGCTAACTGATTATTATAAGCTTTGATTTTCACTAAATACAGTAGTTCATGAGTTCACCAAAATAATCTTGAGTTCTTCTATCGGTAGGGTTACCATTCACCCAGGAAAATCTGGGCATGTCATCTTTTTAGAGGACTGTACAGGTGCCCAGAGGGATTTCCAAAACCCTGCAGTGTGGCCAGGTTTTGGAAGTCCCTGAGCTCGGGGCCATGTCTGGAAGAACTCTGTGCATGAGTGGACATAAGCATGTTGTTTATGATGTAACTTCATTGTCCACGCTGTTTTAATTTAATTTTTTTTTTTTATTGTAAATTGCATAGATGCATTTGCCAATGCAGTATATCAAATATGAAACAAACTTAGAAACCTGGATGACATCATACAGGTTCGCGCATGATGTCATTGTGTTGATGTCTGTGCATGCCCAAAGACCTTGGACCTTGGAGCAGGAGACAGGAGATTTGGTTGGGGATGTAGATAGAGGCAGAACAGGGTAGGGCAGTGTTTCTCAATTCGTTCCTGGAGTACCCCCTTGCCAGTCAGGTTTCCAGGATATCCACAATGATTTTGTATAAACTTGATTTGCATACACTGCCTCCATTATATATAGAGAATGACACGGTGGTTATTACCCGCGGCTAGCCGCAAGAAGCCGTGGGTAACTCGCCGAAACGGGGAAAGAAAAAATAGTGGTCGCTGCGGGGACGGTGACAAGGCCATTCACCGCCCCGTGGAGCGGTGAATGGTCTTGTCTCCATAGTGAGGCAATCAAGGATCGCGCGGTGCAGCAGCCCCCACCGACCTGATCGCAGCGTTCCGCCCTCTCCCTCCCTCCACCTCACCTTAGATGCAGAGTTTGCCGGCTTTCTTTTTCGCCCAGCCGCACGCTTTCAAAAAGCCGCGCACATGCAGCAGCTCGAGTTGTTCAATCTTCTCCTCTGCTGCAACTTCCTGTTTCCGGTTGCGTCAGAGCAGAAGATTGAACTACTGAGCAGCCGCGCGCGTGTGGCTTTTTGAACGCGTGCGGCTGGGTGAAAAAGAAAGCCGGAAAACTTGGCAACTACGGTGAGGTGGAGGGAGGGAGCTGATGGAACACTGCAATCAGGCAGGAGGGGGCTGCTGGACCGCGTGATCGCGCATGTTCCCGACTCACACTAGGAAGGAGGGAGTGAAAGGGAAAGAGATTCTGGACCAAGGGGATGAAGATGGAGAGAAAGAAACCCACAGCAGGAAAGAAAGGGGAGGACAGGCAGGTGAGCCAGATGCTGGAAGCAGGGGGGGGGAAGAAAGAGGGAAAGAAGCTAGAGGGGGTTGAAGAGAAGAGGCACATTGGTGTGGAAGAGGAAGAGAGGGGAAATCTGGACACAGGAAGGTAACAGAAACAGAGGGGAATTTATGTGCATGGGAGCATAGGGACAGAGACATAAAGGGGACATACATGCCATGGGGATGGTATATTGACACAGGGGGGGGGCAATGACAGATACATAGGGGAGATATTAGAAATGGGGAAAATAGGAACACAGGGACTGAACTCGCAGGCTTCAGTGGCTTGCACAAATTACATTGGAACGTGCCACAAAAGTAAGAGGGAGGTAGATAGATAGTTAGATAGGCCGCGCGAGAGGAGCTGAAGGGTGGTAGAAAGGAACAGATGGTGAAGGAGGGAGGGAAGGGTGGTGGTGGAAAGGAATAGAATAGACATTGAAGGAGGGTGGAGAGGAACAGACCCTGAAGGGAAATGTGGAAGACAGAGTGGGGAGAAGACTCTGGAAGGGAAGAAGACAGATGCCAGACTATGGGGGAGCGGAGGGAAGAATATGGGTGCCAGACCAATTGGGGGGGGGGGTGAAAGGAGAGGCACAGTAACAGAGCAAATGGAAGACGCAGAAAGAAGACACACAGTGGATGGAAGGAATTGAATGAGAAGATGAGGAAAGCAGAAACCAGACAACAAAGGTAGAAAAAAAATATATATTTATTTTCTTTTTTTCTTTTTATTTTTTTATTTTTATTTTTTTGCTTCAGGATAAAGTAGTATATTAGTTGTGTTGATAAAAATTTATAACATAGCCCTGCCATCTGAACATCTTTCTCTAGTTCAACAGCCAGAACTTTGATTTATAAGGAAGGAATAAGCTAAATATTACAGTACTGAGGCTTATATGGATGCTGCGGTGACGGTGACGGGGCGGTGAATGGGATGGCAGTGACAGTAACGGGGTGGTGAAGGGGATGGCGGTGACGGGGCGGTGAAGGGGACGGTGGGACGGGGATAGGGCAGTGATGGGGACAGATTTTTCCCCCCATGTCATTCTCTAATTATATGCACATTTCTTTCATGCATATTCATTGTGGATATCTTGAAAACCTGACTGGCAAGGAGATACTCCAGGACCCAGTTGAGAAACTCTGGGGTAGGGCTGGGCAAAATGCAGTGGGGCCAGGTGTCCTCTTTTTTATAGAGGAAATCTGGCAACCCTAGCTATTGGAAGCATCCGGGCTGGGGATAATATGGAAGCAAAGTTCATATGGGAGAAAGGAAATTCCAGTCACTATGTAACAGGGACACATAGGCCCTGATATTCAAATCGTGGGAGTTAGCCAGGCTGACTCCCAAGTTCAACGCTGAGCCAAGATATTCAATGCAGGGCCATTTCTAGTGACCAGCAGAATATTCAACCTACTTTGGCTGCTATAAACTTATGGCCAGATTCGGTAAAAGGCACAATTATCGGCAGCTGTCTAAAAAACTGCTGCCAATCATGTGTCAGTCATGCAACAGCGCCATTTACAGACTCACAGCTTTCATCAAAGGTAGGTGCCAGAAATGTAGAAACATGATGGCAGATAAAGGCTAAATAGCCCATCCAGTCTGCCCGTCTGCAGTAACTATTATCTCTTCCTCTCTCTAAGAGGTCCCATGTGCATATCCCAGGCTTTCTTGAAATCAGACACAGTCTCTGTCTCCACCAATGCTACCGGGAGACTGTTCCATGCATCTACCACCCTTTCTGTAAAAAAGTACCGTATTTTCACGCATACAACGCACGCGTTATACACGATTTTTACAAACCGTGCATAACCTTGCGCATTATACATGTGAGCGCGTTTTACAACTTTTTTTTTACATAGTTCTCCCCCCCGACGTCCGATTCACCCCCCGCAGGACCGCTCGCACCCCCACCCCGAAGGACCGCTCGCACGCACCCGCACCCCCAACCCCCACCCCAAAGGGCCGCTCGCACGCACCCGCACCCCTACCCCGAAGGACCGCTCGCACCCCCACAGCCTCCCGACCTACCCCCATCATGTAGAAGCTCCTACCGTTGTCCTGCTGCTTCCTCTTGGCGGTCCCGGCCCTTCTGTGAGCCCTGCGTCTGCGCTGCTTCCTCTTCCGGCGGTCCCGCCCTTTCTCTGACATCAGAGACATCAGGGGGGCATCAGGCTTTCAGGGTGGGGACAGGACTTCAAGGGGGAGAGGAGAGTTGGGGCGGGCAAAAGGAGAGCCGGGGTGGCCAGAGGAGAGTCGGGGCGGGCGAAAGGAGAGTCGGGCGGTGACGGGAGAGTCGGGGCGGCATGCGCGGTATACGGGTGTGCGCGGTATATAAAAATTTATTTACATAAATTACAGTTTCCCGCGCGCTATACCCGTGTGCGCGTTTTACACGGGTGCGCGGTATATGAGTGAAAATACGGTATTTCCTTAGATTACTCCTGAGCCTGTTACCTAACTTTATCCTATGCCCTCTCATTCCAGAGCTTCCTTTCAAATGAAAGAAACTCGACTCATGCGCATTTATATCTTTCAGTGGTAAACTTGATTTTCATATAGGTTTATGTTAGTTACACTTCATGTTACATTGCCAAGTGAGTTGTTAATCTTCTATATATATAAAATCGGAGGTATGTATGTGTGTATGTGTGTATGTATGTATGTATGTATGTATGTATGTATGTATATGTGCCGCGATCACGCAAAAACAGCTTGACCGATTTGAACAAAACTTGGTATGCAGATCCCTCACTACCTGGGATGATATGTTCTGGGGGTCTCGCGGCCCACCTGCACACGTGGGCGGAGCTACAAACATAAAATCAGATTTCACCCATTCATGTCAATGGAAAAAATGTAAAAAGCTGCCATTCTCACAGTAATTCCAACTACCTGGGGTGATATGTTCTGGGGGTCTCGCGGCCCACCTGCACACGTGGGCGGAGCTACAAACATAAAATCAGATTTCACCCATTCATGTCAATGGAAAAATGTAAAAAGCTGCCATTCTCACAGTAATTCAAAAACGGCTTGACAGATTTGAACGAAACTTGGTATGCAGATCCCTCACTACCTGGGGTGATATGTTCTGGGGGTCTCGTGGCCCACCTGCACACGTGGGCGGAGCTACAAACATAAAATCAGATTTTAACCATTCATGTCATTGGAAAGGATGTAAAAAGCTGCCATTCTCACAGTAATTCCAACTATAAAACACTTTCTATGACACTATAACCACTAGGGACATCGTTTCTATTCTACCACGGACACCATACATATAGAGTTTGTATGTTCTAACTGTGTTTTGTAGCGTGGCCGGTCCTCAAGGCTCGCAGTAACCGGCCCACGCTTACAATATTCTCCCCAGCGTGCTTCCTCAAGATGGAGGAAGTCCCTGTTGTGCATAAACTTATCCTATGTGTATAAGCAGAATGGCCTCACACAGGTAAGTAAGGAATAACAAAAATCAAATTTATTGTTCAACTCACAAGTCCAAGAAAAATGCATCAAAAGAAAAATGTATTCCAAAAGGTCTTTGGCAAAATTAGGAAGAACAACATAATATGCTAGTAACCAGCCTGGTCTGGATATCTGTCTCAAAGTTCTTTATCAATGTCCCAGGTGTAACAGAGTTTCTTGATAGTCCTTGACTCTCAAACAAAGAAAACTCTGAACAGTCAAAATGTAGCCGTGCTTCTCCCTTCTCCTCAGGCATACAAGAGCAAAAGGATATGAGCTTTACCAATATAGCTCCTTGGTACAGCAAAGCACAAATGAAAACAATATAATCCCCAAACATCCTATGCTGCAGTCATGCAAACTGACTCCCACCTTCTGGGTTTTCACAATTCTCCTCAGTAATGCTTCGCTCATGTGGCTTAATTGTCCTTAAGCCCAATTCCTGCAGCAAGCCACCCAGCATACAAAAAGTCCATAACAAAACCCAATTTTGAAAAACACACACCCAGCCAGTTCAGCTTACTTCCATGCCTTCCGGACATTCCAGCTCTGGAAGAGAACTGCAATCCATGTCCTCTGGTACCTAGGTCTCCGGTGCTTGCTGGTCTGCCTCTGGGTCAAACATTTCCACGTCTGTGGGCTCGGGAGAAGGTGGAGGTTCCTTCCACCTGGGAACTTCTCCTATCTCTCCTTTCCTCTTGGTCAGCCAGCTCTCTAAATGCTGCCAAGCTGCTGTACCACGCCCAGCCCTACTCCGGGGCTGAACTTCCTTCAGCTGTGGTTGCCTTTTCCCCTGCTTAGCCAGCTTTCCACAAAATGGAGGATTTAAACGGGCCTTACCAGATTTCACCAGGCTGTGTTCTGCATTAGGTCTGAACACAGCCTGTGCTTTCTGTTCTTGTTCCTGCCTCACAGGGACAACGTGGTTAGCCCGGACTAGTTTCAGGGGATGTTTTTTATGACTCTTCCCTGGCACAAGGCCAGCATTGGACTCGGGCTTGTGACAGTTTGTAACTGTTTCCTTCATGCACCCCAGTTCATAATGTTATTACATTACATGAGTACTCACATATGCTGAACTAGGAACACAGGTTCCATTCTGAACCGGGATAAAACTGCATGGAGTTTCTTTTCAACCTGAGTTTCCACATATTGAGTTGTTTAAATCAATACTGAAACTTTTGGATGCCATTTATTCCAACAGATCTTCCTTTTCAGTTTACGAGATTGCAAATTCCAGTGAGACTTGCATTCTCTATCACAATCAACAAATCACAGGGACAGACTATTACATACTGTGGAGTGGATTTAAGATCCCCCTGTTTTTCCCATGGACAACTCTATGTTGCTTGCTCAAGGGTGGGTTCACCCAAGAATTTATATGTTCTTGCTCCTGGAGGTGAAACTAAAAATGTTGTTTATAAACAAGTTTTGTGTTAGTTGTATTGTATTCATTTTGTCAAATATTTCACATTATAATTTGAATATTGTACTTTTTATAAAGCTGTTAAAAAATAATTTCATTCACCACTATAAAGTATCTTTATTTGAATCCATTTACAGTGTTATTGCTATAATTAAATACCCGTGCAACGCTGGGCCATCAGCTAGTATTATTTATATTGCTTTCTGTACTACCATCACATCTTGTCTTTTGCTGGGGGTGGCCCCCATAGTTTTATTTCATACATACACCACCCCCACCTTCTAGTTTAAATGCCTAGAAACATATTGTCTAAATTTCTTAGCAAGGATTCTTTTTCCTGCTATAGTAAGATGCAATCCATCATTACAAAATAGTCTCTTGTCCTTCTATGTATTTCACCATCCACCTATGAACTTAAAGCCTTCTTTATGACACCAGGCTTTTAGCCATCTATTAAAGTCCTCTGTGTTTTTTACTCTTTGCTCTCCTTTTCCATATGCAGGCAGTACCTCTGAAAAAGCTATTTTTTACAAAAGGTTTCAAGCCCTAACCAAGCTCCTGAAAAGCTTTCTGCGCTGCAAGTGTGGAGTTGTTGGTCAGGTCATTTGTTCCCAGTTAGAATCCTTAGTTTCTTCCTTAATTATAGTCAATATTTGCCTGGAACTCCTGGTAGCTGAGGATCCTGGAAGACATTTCACTAGATCACTACCCTCTGTTACCTTCCACTCAATCAGTTCTTGACAACCCATCACTTTGGGACCTATCCCAAGGGCACTCAGTTTATTTATTAGATGCCTGTGTGGAACACCGTCAAAGGCTTTGCTAAATCTAAATAAACCACATCTAGTGCACTCTCTCTATCCAATTCTCTTGTCATCCAGTCAAAGAAATTGTTCAGATTTGTCTGACAAGACCTACCTCTAGTGAATCCATGTTGCCTCTGGTCCTGTAATCCACAGGATTCCAGAAACTTCACCATTCTCTATTTTAAAAGCATGTCAATTAATTTGCTTACCACAGAAGTCAGACTTATTGACCTGTAATTCCCTACTTCTCCCATACTTCCACTTTTGTGGAGAGGGACCACATCTGCCCTTCTCCAGTCCTCCGGTACCATTCCCAACTCTAGAAACTCATTGAAAAGGTCAGTCAGCGGAGCCACCAAAACTTACCTAAGTTTCTTCAGCACCTTCGGATGTACACCATCTGGCCCCTTGGGTTTTAAAGACTTACATTTCTGGCACCTACCTTTGATGAGAGTCACGTCTACAGAGGTGCATTAGAACGTCTAAGGTCATTTCTGGCATTAAGTATGCCTACTTCAACATTAGATGTTCTAAGGAGCCTCCGTAGACATGATGAAGGCACTTTTTTTCTAGGCATTGGTAGGTACCTACATTTTTGTTTTAAAAGGATTTTTAATTTGCTTTTAAATGGCTTTACCAATTAATTTAGGCACTGGTAGGGTGTCTACTGGCACCTAACTTAAGGCACTGTTTATAGAATATGGGCCTTAGAGGCTAAATTGATATTCATTTCTGGTCAGCTAAGTTTTATAGTGTCCAAAACTAGACCAGCCATTTAAGTGGCCTGATTTGGTCACTGAACTTAACTGGTCAGTGCATTAAATTTCACAGATAGCTGGCTAAGTCATGCAACACAGCCAGCTATCTGCTAGCAGCTAAGCATTAATATTCAGCAGTCCTCTCATGTTCTCATATTAGCGCTTGGCTGGCTTAGTGCTATTTAACTGGTCAGGAGCCATTCCTGGCTGGTTAAATAGTGCTGAATATCAAGTGTATAGAATATAATGACCAAAAAAGACCAAATAGCCTATCGAGTCCACCTATCCAGACCACAACTGCCTAGCTTTACATCCCTTACCTCTGCCTCAAAGATCCTTTATGCTTATCCCATGTTTCCACCTCCACTGGAAGAGTTTTCCATGCGTGCACTGCGTATATAAATGATTCCTTAATTTTCTATCCCCTTTTATCCATTTTATGAATTCCCCACTGAAAGTACATTTCCACATCCGGCAGATTGAAGTCAACTTTGTGTATGTATCTTTGTAACCCGTTCTGGGCTACTGGGGAGGATGGGCTATAAAAATGAATGAATAAATAAATAAATAAATAAATATCTTCATCAGCCATGACGAAACATGTGACGTACATACTTCCTCTCACTGTGACACAGGCGGTAGTTTTCCGGCTAGCGTGGGGGTTAGCATGTAATGAAAAGTTGCATGCGTTAAAGCCGCTACCGCGGCTTTATAAAAGGAGGCCTAAGGCAATCCGTCTGCAGGTTCAGAAACATCCATGTATGACCTTCGCAAGAACCAGCACAGCATTGTCACATCTATTTCTTGGAAAGAAAAACAGAGGTGGTCATATTACTTTTCAATCAGCCCTCGTATTTCTGGTTGAGGTAGTTCTCTTACATCCTTTTCATAAAGACCAAAGTAAAAAATTGATTCATTCTCTTCACTATGGCCTTATCCTCCTTGATTGCCCTTTTTATTCCTCGATGATCCAATTGTTCCACGGATTCCCTCACAGGTTTTCTGCTCTTGATGTACCTGAAAAAGTTGTTACTATGTGTTTTGCCTCTGGCAAGTTTCCCTTCAAATTCTTTTTTTAAGCCTCCCTTATCAATGCTTTGCATCTAACTTGCCAATGCTTATGTCTTTCTTATTTTCTTCATGTGGATCCTTGAGGCCTGAGGACTGTGGTTGCCCACCCCTGAGTTAGGGAAAATTGCAAAGCATACCTTTGAATTTTGGTCATTGGAGTTGGACTTCTGATGGGATGATGGCTCCTTAGTCTAGTTTCAGAGGTAGTTTTGTTAGTAAAACAAAGAGCGAGCTATTTTATTTTGATTCACTTATTCCTTATTACCCTGTGCATTAGCCATGACCCCATTTTGATGAGATCAACATTTGTCCTGAAATGCAGTTTTGTCTTGCCTTTCTTGAAATGTGTACCTGGATTCATGTCAATAGTTTAAATTCACCATCATCTGTCTCCAGTCAAGGAAGGTCTTAGTTGGAGAACTCCATTATCCTGTATAAATCAGCTAGTGGCTGTTCACATTTCCAGCTAGAAATGGTAGTCAGAAAATGTGCCAGTCTCAATTTGACTTGAAGGTCTAAGGTTAATACTGTGGAAATGGGGAGGGAAACATGTTTTAACAATGTGAGTAAAACAGCATTTTACTCACAGAAATTGGTTCTATAAAAAGTGTCCACCCTCAATGAAGGTAAAATGAAGCAAGTTCTTTAAAGTGTTTTATCTTAGCTACATTGTTCAGAGGCATTCCCATGGATAGCATTAGGTCAGGGGAGGTAATAACAGATTTTGGCTTTCAAAATGAAATGCACTCTTTAAGCTGGGAAAAATACCTTCAGTAAAAAGCAAGCATAACTATTCTCTAGCTACTTTTTTTCCAAGGTGTTTTTCAAATTGGAAGCTTGCTATTTTATTTCTTAATCCAGCCTCCCAATTCTCTACCCATTACTGTCCCATTTTGTGCTATATATGAAGCCCTATTTTAGATAGCATATATTTATAAGGAAGGAAATTCCAAGTGGGCACATGGAAGCTAAAGGCAGTAGTTAACAAAAATTGTGATGTCATGTAAGATGATCTAAAATAGGGAATACTTCTACTTCCTGTAATGGATGCTATACTGAGTTAGGATATATGTATTATAGCAAAAGCCTGGGAATCTTGGAAAGACATCTATGATGCATCCTTTGGCATTGCAGACTGCTTGAATGAGGGGGTGAAATACCTTTCTTTTGTGGTAGGTACACTTCTTCCCTTGGGGTAGATGCATGGCCATGTGTGTACAATTCATAATACCCAGCAGAAATGAGAAAAAGGCTCTCACATATACTGGGTCATAATTTTCTGAGTTGCAAAAAGTGTCAAACTTTGGGTGCTGAGATGATGCGCCTAACCCCTTAGAATTCTATAACCTTTCTGCCTAACTCTTAAGACATGCCTTGACCCACCCATGCTCAACCCTCATCCACAGCCCCCTAGACTTTTCCACAATGGAAACTGAATACACAACTTATAAATGATCTGGAAATTGGAACAACGAGTGAGGTGAATAAATTTGCAGATGACACTAAACTGTTCAGAATTGTTAAAACACACCATTGGAAATTGGAAGTCTAGGCATCCAAATGACAGATGGAATTTAATGTGGAAAATGCAAAGTGATGCACATTGGGAAGAATAACCTGAATCATAGTTACCAAATGCTACGGTCCACCTTAGTGGTCGGTGCTCAAGTAAAAGATCTGGGTGTCATTATAGACAATACGTTGAAACTTTCCATCTAATGGGCAAAAAAACAAACAAGATGCTAGGAATTATTAGAAAAAGGATGGTAAATAAGACTAAGAATGTTATAATGCCTCTGTATTGCTCCATGGTGCAACCTCGTCTGGAGTATTGCATTCAATTCTGGTTGCCGTATCTCAAAAAACATATAGCAGAATTAGAAAAGGTTCAAAGAACAACCAAGATGATAAAGGGGATGGAATTCCTCTCATGAGGAAAAACTAAAGAGATTAGGGCTCTTCAGCTTTGAAACTAGATAGTTGAAGGGAGATATGAGTGAAGTCTACAAAATCCAGAGTAGTACATAATGGGTAGAAGTGGATCAATTTTTTACTCCATCAAAAATTATAAAGATTAGGGGACACTCAATGAAGTTACAGGAAAATGCTTTTAAAACCAATAGGGAAAAATATTTTTTCACTCAGAGAATAGTTAAGCTCTGGAACACATTGCCAGAGGATATGGCAAGAGCGGTTAATGTAGCTAGTTTTTTAAAAGGTTTGGACAAACACAGTTAGAACATACAAACTCTAAATGTATGGTGTCCGTGGTAGAATAGAAACGATGTCCCTAGTGGTTATAGTGTCATAGAAAGTGTTTTATAGTTGGAATTACTGTGAGAATGGCAGCTTTTTACATTTTTTCCATTGACATGAATGGGTGAAATCTGATTTTCTGTTTGTAGCTCTGCCCACATGTGCAGGTGGGCCGCGAGACCCCCAGAACATATCACCCCAGGTAGTGAGGGATCTGCATACCAAATTGCGTTCAAATCGGTCAAGCCGTTTTTGATTTACTGTGAGAATGGCAGGTTTTTACATTTTTTCCATTGACATGAATGGGTGAAAACTGATTTTCTGTTTGTAGCTCCGCCCACGTGTGCAGGTGGGCCGCGAGACCCCCAGAACATATCACCCTAGGTAGTGAGGGATCAGCATACCAAGTTTCGTTCTAATCGGTCAAGCCGTTTTTGAATTACTGTGAGAATGGCAGCTTTTTACATTTTTTCCATTGACATGAATGGGTGAAATCTGATTTTCTGTTTGTAGCTCTGCCCACGTGTGCAGGTGGGCCGCGAGACCCCCAGAACATATCACCCCAGGTAGTGAGGGATCGGCATACCAAGTTTCGTTCAAAGCGGTCAAGCTGTTTTTGAATTACTCTGAGAATGGCAGCTTTTTACATTTTTTCCATTGACATGAATGGGTGAAATCTGATTTTCTGTTTGTAGCTCCGCCCACGTGTGCAGGTGGGCCGCGAGACCCCCAGAACATATCACCCCATGTAGTTGGAATTACTGTGAGAATGGCAGCTTTTTACATTTTTTCCATTGATATGAATGGGTGAAATCTGATTTTCTGTTTGTAGCTCTGCCCACGTGTGCAGGTGGGCCGCGAGACCCCCAGAACATATCACCCCAGGTAGTGAGGGATCGGCATACCAAGTTTCGTTCAAAGCGGTCAAGCTGTTTTTGAATTACTCTGAGAATGGCAGCTTTTTACATTTTTTCCATTGACATGAATGGGTGAAATCTGATGTTCTGTTTGTAGCTCCGCCCACGTGTGCAGGTGGGCCGCGAGACCCCCAGAACATATCACCCCAGGTAGTGAGGGATCTGCATACCAAGTTTCGTTCAAATCGGTCAAGCCGTTTTTGCGTGATCGCGGCACATACACACACACACACATACATACATACACACATACATACCTCCGATTTTATATATATAGATTAGAATTGCAACTAAGGGCAATTGTATGCTAATTGGTTCTAAATACTGCCAAGTAACATCAATTTAACTCAATAATTGCTGTTAACTCAAATCAACAGTCAATTATTAAATTAAGTTGGGCATGCAATTGATTTTATTCTATTACGTGACACTTTACATGCTAAGCTTAAAGTTGGATGCCCAATTTTATAGAATTATGGGTTGTGTGGAGAGGCTATATAGTCAGAGGTGCTAATGTGAAAAACCCTCATGATTCAGAGGGAGGTTGATACCTACAGCGATTGTCAATAGAAGCTAAAAGCTGCCTGTGAATAAAAGTAGGGGCTGTGGTACATTTAGGTAGACTAGAATGGGGTGGCCCCATAGTGTGGTGGGGTGGATAAGAGTATCAATCTATTGGTAAATGTGGTAGGTAATGCCTTATCAAAGCAGAACCTATTAAGACACTGCTCATCTACTACTATTTAACATTTCTATAGGGCTGATAAGCATATACAGCGCTGCCTGGCTGGCCCGGAACGTCCTCTACGATGTTAGAATTGACTTCGGGCAGCGAGAGTTGGTCGGCCCGTGGTGAAGAGAAGTAATAATAATAACTTATATACCATAGTACCGTGAAGTTCTGTGTGGTTTACAAAAGATTAAAAATACAATTGAATAAGTTATACTGTAGAATAGTGCTAGTTGCATCCATAGCATAATAAGTAGGTTTTGTACAAAGTCCTACACATAAAGGGTCACAAATAGGACATATAAACTTATAGATACAATAGGAAAGAAAAAGGGAAGAACTACAATTTCAAAATAGGAAAGAAAACATAAAAGGTAAAATCAATAGGAAGCGTAGAGTTCAATTACAGTGGTGCCTCACACAACGAACTTAATTGGTTCCAGGAGCAAGTTTGTTATGTGAAACGTTCGTTATGTGAAACGCGTTTTCCCATAGGAATACATGTAAAAAAAAATAATTCGTTCTGCAGCATAAAATATGCTAAGATGACATAAAAAAGATAAATTTTTTGTTATTATTTTTATTTAGATACATCTAAAAACATACATCTCCCTGTCCTTTTACTTCCACTATCTTCCTATCCCATCTCTATTCCCTTTTGTCCCTCTCCCCATGATCAATCATCTCACCACCTCTCTCTGCCCTCACCCTCAGGGTTCAAGATTGCTTCCACTCTTTTTCCTGTTGTTCTCTCTGCCTGTCACCCTATGATTTAGCATCCCTTCTGCCCTTGTCCAATATTTCCCCTTCTCTCCCTCCCTCTCATCCCCTGCTCCAACATGTGCTTTCAGCGGCCTTCTCCCCCCTTAAGCGTCTTTTCTTCTCCACTCCACCTTTCCTCCCTCCCTGCCTCCACCTTTGTGGCGCTTTTGCACCCGACCGACAACAGAACAGGCCCGGTCGGACAAATCTCCCTGTCCTGTAGCCGCGAATCTAAATTACCTTCTTACAGCAGCTGGATTATTGAAGCTGCTGTAAGAGGTAATTTAGATTCGCGGCTACAGGGCAGGGAGGTTTGTCGGCCGGGCCTGTTGTCGGTCGATCGGGGGACCTGACCAGCTGTGCACATTCTTCGGGGCGGACCGCCCCCTCCCCCCTCTTTCGTTCGCCATTGCCTTCTTCCTACCTGCCCTGCCGCAGCCGCACACAGCCGACCGGAAGTCTTCCTGATGTCAGCGCTGACGTCGGAGGAAGGGAGGGCTTTGCTTAAGCCCTCCCTCCGACGTCAGCGCTGACATCGGGAAGATTTCCGTTCGGCTGTGTGCTGCGACAGGGCAGGTAAGGAGAAGGAGACTACCCTCGACCAACCCCGCTGCGATCCAACCCCGCAGGAACCCCGGAAGGATGCAGCTCGGGCGACTTCGTTGTGTGAAACGAAGTACGTTATACGGATCACGACATAAAGTTCGTTGTGCGCAGCGTCCACTGTGCGAGGCGGCCGTTATGCGAGGCACCACTGTACTTAGTACCATTAAAAACCTATCAAAATAGCAAGTTGCAAATCGTCCTAAAAAGACAAATGAGGTCAGTTGTTGTGTGTGATTTATAGAAGGTGCAAATGACAACATTTATATTTTCTGCCCATGTTGTCCATAGGCTTTGAGGAATGTGTCATAGATGTATATAGCTCAATGCTCCCTTTGCCATGTCCCCAACACATCTCTTTTCAAAATGTGGAAATCTAGGCATCAACAATGCATCTCTGTGTAAACCACCATCTCAAAATAGCTATTTTCATGTAGATGCCATTTTCGTGTGGGAATGCCATCATTTCCATGTGGAAATTGCACATAAGACTTCAAAAATTAGGGTTATATGGTACCTTTTACTAATATTCATTAAGCCACAGGTGTCAAAGTCGGTCCTCGAGGGCCAGAATCCAGTCGGGTTTTCAGGATTTCCCCAATGAATCTGCATGAGATCTATTTGCATGCACTGCTTTCAATGCATATTCATTGGGGAAATCCAGAAAACCCGACTGGATTCCGGCCCTCGAGGAGGGACTTTGACACCCCTGCATTAAGCAATTAGTTCGGGGTTTTACTGCCTGGTAGTCATTAGCTGAACCTGCAGCCTCATATGGAGGCCATTGTATTAAACCCCAAATTCTATATATGATGTCCAAAACTAGTCACGCAACTGAGTGCAAAGCTATACTGTGGAATAGTGCTAGTTTTATTCATAACATAATAATCTAAGGAGAGAAATCATCAAGAGGCGCTAACTCAGTGCACGCTAATAGATTTAGACCAAGATTCTCTAAAGGGCTTCCAGTTGCAGAAGCCGCCTAAGCAACTTTTGAGAATCGCACGAGTGGCCTATACAGAATTGCCTTAAACCCAGGGCAGGATTAACCAATAGGCCAAGTAGGCACGTGCCTAGGGCCCGAAATGGTCAAGTGGGCCCAAAGAAGGAAGGCATCGACATTGTTTTTTCCAAACGGCGATGGGCCCCTCAAGCATTGATTGGTAACGCGTCCCCCCATCCCCTATCGACAGAAAGTAAGACAAGCAAGCAACACGGGTAAGAAAGGCAATGGGAACTGTAATTGTGCAAGTGGTGCTGCTTGCCCAAAGCTTCCTTTTGATGCAGCTTCCTGTTTCCGCCTGGGTGCATGGTGGGGTGGGACGGGGCAGGGGGCCCAGTGTACTTGTGTGCCTAGTGGCACTCGACAAATTAATCCTGCCCTGCTTAAACCGCCTAACCCCCATGACACTCTAACTGGCACCCATGTTACAGGTGCTGGTTAAAGAATTGCATTGCCGCTGAGCTGATCGCGGCAAGGGAATCTACCTGCTGCGATCAGTTTAGTGGCCATGTCAACCTGCCCTCCCCCACAAAGACTACCGGCAGAAGGGATGCCCAATCTCTCATGCTAGAACCCCCCCCATCTCCGCAAAGATCACTGGCAGGAGGGATACCCAGTCCCTTTTGCAAGAACCTTCCACCCTGAAAAGTAGCCCACCCAGACCCCCCCCAAGCCCACATGTAACCCCCCCTACCTTATCTACCTTATTGAGATGGCTGGCCAGAGGCATTCTCCCTCTCCCCCGCCAGCTGGCCCACCTTCACTAGAATGGTGGGCCTTCCCCCTCTTGTATGGTTTTGTAAAAGGGGGTAGGGGGTAATTTTTTAATTGGTTCAATTGGTACTGTTAATTTAAAGGCACCATTAAAAATTTTTTTTAAAAAATTTAATTTTTGAGCAGTATCCTTGTAGGCATCTACACTGAGGCACTTACTGGTGCCTATGGAAATGGCACAACCATGCGTCGTTCAAAGTTTAAATGACACACAGTTGTGCCATTTCCATAGGCACCTACCAATTTAGGTGCCATTTATAGAATCAGGCCCTATATGTGTTTTTTGGAAGGGAGGTATCATTTTGCTTTTTGATGTGTTGATTTGTGATATCTTTTCAATCTTGTATAATAAAAAAGGACAGCTCTTGAACAAATTTTGAACATAGGTAAAGTTTAAAGAATAAAATATAAGAACAAAGGAAATAAACTGATGAATAAGAGCTATAATGCAGAACTTGATACGTCTGCATGAATCTAGCTCATGCTGCTGTTTTAAAATATGAGAAAAGCATTCCCTTCTGGATTTGTTCAGCTCTACAGCTGATTACAAATGGAGCCATAAATACATTAGATTTGATTTTAGATTATAAGGTTAAACATTTAATATAAAACACAAGCAATACATCCAGGCTGCAAAATGATTTAGTAAAGGTCTATGTTTTGTTCCTCAGTAATATGTCCAACCTGGAAATGACTTCAGAGATTTGAAGATAGAATTCAACACAGGGGACATGGTCTTTACCTTTCGCATGCAATTAAACCAGCATGAATGAACATTGTATACTAGGAGTAAAAAAGGGATTTTGGAAATCAGATTAAATTCTTTGATACTACAGAGAACCATTTAAGCACTTAAAGATCTGTCTTCTTTCCAAAGCTTCTTTCTTAGCATTCTCATTGCCTCTTCTACTACATTCTAATTAAAGATACCCCATACAGCATCTGAAGGACAGAATGTGGCTATACTGACAGTTAATTATAGACTGTTTCAGGGACATTTGAAAACACCCAAAACATGAGAACAAGCACAGATAAAAGATTCACATTGTTCACAGCCTATAATTTACACATTTTATAAAAGCAATTTGAAATATAAGTCCAAAATGTACAGCATAATTTTGCAATAACACTGCTTTCTGTTGTTTGAAATGGCAGAAAATCCTTTGCCAATGTAAAACCAATTTTGCAGAAACTACGCCGACTCCCAGGTGATAACAGAATCAAATTCAAGATGCTTTGCCTTGTCTTCAAATGCCTGAGTCAATCGTCTCAGTATCGCTTACAAATGCTGCTCACTTACATCCCCACATGAGAACTTTGATCTCTCCAGTAGGTGCCTTTGTCATCCCCATCACTGACATCAGCAAAACTAAAATGAATGAGAGTTCAATGGAACAACATGATTCTTGAACTAAACACAATAGTCTGACACGCCATCTTCCACACAAAAATCAATATTGATGTCTGGGCTAGATCTGCATGGAAGGATGAAATGGAAGATATCCTGGGGAGATATAAGGGTTAAAATCTGCTTGGAAAGGTAGGGGAGAGAATGGGAGAGAGCCTGGCAAGGTATCTGGGTTATTTAGACAGGGAAGAAAATTGATATAAGATACTTTCAGCCAAAGAACATGAAAGCTAAGTAATTTCTATTAAAACGGAAGAGCAATATATTAGTATTCTAGCTGTGCTAAATATGGAAAATAGCACAAACAAAGCATAAAAAAATAATATATAAAAATATAAAAACAACTATAAACTATTGGTATAGAGAGCATAAACGGGACCGATGATAGCTCACCGAACAAGCCACTAGCTTTGTAATACACATCGGGCTTCTGGCTGGGAGCACTTGAGATCCCTGGTTTCTCTCTGAAATACCTGTTCATGTGATCATATACTTGTGTGATAGCCTGTTCTTATAAGATTTTAGTGTGATTCACAAACTTTGGAAAGTGGGTTTATTTAGACAGGGACCATGCTATCAGTAGTTTCACTACAGCTCTATACCCTAGAGGAGCGCAGGGAAAGGGGTGACATGATTGAGACATTAAAGTACGTCACGGGTCGTGTCGAGGTGGAAAACGATATATTCTTTCCCAAGGGACGGTTTTAGATACGTTTAAAACCAGCTTTGGTTATGGGTACTTGGACGATCAGGCTTTTTGATCGTCCAAGTACCCATTTAGGCCACTTTTTAGATTTTATTATTATTATTATTATTATGAGCACCGTACTGAATATAAAGAGCTGAAATAAATGTGTAATCGTTAACACAAAAAAAATAAAACATTTCAATAAAAATCAATATATTTTCTTAAATATTAACTTACCAGACACAGAATAATTGCACAAATTAATAAGTGTAGCATATACTGATATTTTTACTGTACTCCGAAGGCAAAATATTTCCTGTTAGGTGCACTAAGTAAGTCAAAACAAGATTAATGGCTTCGTAGGTATTATTATTATCTGATTCACTGCTAGTATTAGTGAGGGGGAAATGGTGCATTATGACTTGAGGTGCAAACTTGTCTCAGGTACCAAAGGCATCTGCATCATAGTACTTAATAAGAATAAGCAACTGGTTATACTTGGTATGTGGTATCATTGTTTTCGACTGGCTTGGATAGGCATCTGCTCGGTGCCAATAAATTGTGGGATAAATTTTGCAGCTCTAGTTATGACTTATTGGATTACATTAGCTGGGCCGCAAAGATGTTTGTTGTGGGCTGCATGCAGCCAGTGGGTTGTGAGTTTGACATGTTTGACCTAGAGTATCTTTAATTGCAGATTTTGGTATATCTAAAAGCAAACCCTAACCAAACTGTCCTACAATAATAGTTAGAAAAATGTTAAAAAGAAAAGGGCCTAGTAGCCTTTCTAGGAAAGGGTAAATATGGCAGGCAGGATTATTATGAGACCCTCTTTCTTGTGCTTGCTCTGACTTAGCTTGGACCATGTTACAAGATCTGGGTTTGGGTACTGACTTACTGCATCTAGGGTTTTGCACTGTGGAAGGGCCTAATTTCTCTGTCAGGGGCTCTTCCCTAGGCAATTCAAAATCTCCCTGCCAAAAATATATTGAAAAGACAAGCCAGAAAACAGTGGTCCATGCCACGATAACATCACGTCTAGACTACTGTAATACCCTGTACCCGGTCTAACCTAAAATAGTTGGCATCAACTCCAACTAATTCAGAATGCTGCAGAAAGCCTAATAGAAGGCTGCAAGTGGCGTGACCACATCACAACCATCCTGCAAAAACTAGACTGGCTACCAGTACTTTACAGGGCTACATTTAAAACTATGATTTTCAAGGCCCTCAGACAAAATAGGCCAGAATACTTAAATAATAGGTTATTATTTTACACACTTTTGAGATACCTGAGAACAGTGCATTGATGCACCATCTTGTCCAGTTTATCTGTCTTGACTAGATTGTAAGCAGGGGCACTCTTCTGTGTTTTGATATACAGCACTGTGTAGCGTTATAGAAATGATTATTATTAGTAGTAGCATAAATCAATACCCTCATCAAAAGAAATTGTACAATGTGAGCAGCCCGGTAGCCCTGCCATAGTATTTGTGTGTGTATTGGCTTTCCTGATTAGCTGTTCTTTTATAGGATTTTTCTAAGTTAAACAGATCAGCTACATTTAGCATGTGCTGCCAAAATAGCATGCACTAACACCATTAACACACATTATTTTACCACAGACCTTGTGTTATGCAATGGAATCTAATTACTAATAATGCACATTAACAGCATTAGCATTTTAACACAGTAGATAGGTGAGTGACTTTTAGTGACTCTGACTGTCAATGTTCTGTTCTGTGTTCACAGCTGAAGCACCGGGCACCTCAGCTGTGAACACAGAACAGAAATATTTGATAAGCAATTCAGCCTTACCTTTATCAGCTTCTACATTTCTCTCCTTCACCCTTCAGTCTCACAATGCCACTTTTGCAGTTCTTCCTATCACTAATATATTTAAAAAATGTCTTGTCCCCCATTTTACTGTGTTGGCTATTTTTCCTTCCATTTACATCTTTGTATTCTGACAACTCAACCAGCCTCTCTTAGTTCTTCCAGATATTTTTGCCTGTCTTCCTCTTTCTGCAATCTTCTGTAATTTATGAAAACTAAACTCTTTTTCTTTACCTTCTCAGTTACCACTTTTGAGAACCAAAGCAGCTTCCTATTCCTTTTACTTACTTTCCTTACAAAATGGTTTGTTGCCCTTACAATAGCTCCTTTCAGTTTTGCCTACTGCTTTCCTACTTCTTCCAGATGTTCCCATCCAGAGAACATTCCTTGATATAATCCCCCATCTGAACAGTTAGTTTTCTTTGAAGTCTAGAACCTTCACTTTTAAATGAACCCTCTATACTGTATACCTGTCTTAATATTAAACTAAGACCAGTATGGCCCCATCCCATGTGAGTTCTATTACCAACTGCTAGAACAGTTCTCCTTGTAGAGAATCCAAGGATCTCCCTACTTCTAGAAGACTCCATAATAGGGATACCCCAATCAACATCCGACATGTTAAAATCACCTATTAGTAATACTTCCCATTTAACAGCTACTGTATATTCTGAATGTCTACTATTTAATTTCTTTCCACTTCTGTCTCTGAAGGAGATCTGTATATCACACCAACGTAAATACATTTTCAATTCCTGCTTTCAATATTGACTCACATAATTTCTTACTTACCCTGCAGATCCTTCAATTGTGTGGCTTTAATATGATATTTAACATGTAATGCCATGTTCCCTCCTTTTCTTCTTACCCTGATTTTCCTAAACAGACTATAGCCCAGTCCAACTATATCCCAGTCATGGTTCTCTGTGAGCCACATCTCAGTTATAGCCACTAAATCCAACTCAGCCTCTTCCAGTAGATTAGCCAATCTGCTGTTGCAGACACTTATTCCCTTCTTTGATGCTAGACATTATTATTATTTTTTTAAATTCTTTATTAAACTTTCAATAAGTGCAACAAAAATACAATCATGTACACTTTAATATCACTTACTAATCCATCAAAGACTAATTCACAACAAATACCCTCCCTCCCTCCTTTATAAACATCAGTAAAACACTAGCCCAATATATCATTAAAATAACCCCCCTCCCCTCCCACCCTGTACGTTAATAAACAAAAGGGGAAAAATAAATTATTAGTTATAATCAATCCATACAATATTTTGTTAATGGCTCCCAAACATCATTAAACTTTTTAAAATGCCCTTGCTGAATGGCTATTACTCTTTCCATTTTGAAAATATGGCATAATGAATTCCACCAAAAACTATACTTAGGGCTTCTTTTATCAAGCCACGCTAGCGGGGTTAATGCGCGTGACGTTTCATCATGCGCTAACCCCCGTGCTGACCAAAATACTACCGCCTGCTCAAGGGAGGCGGTAGTGGCTAGCGTGGCCATTGGTTTAACGTACGCTATTACACGCGTTAAAACGCTAGCGCGGCATGATAAAAGGAGACCTTAGTCTATCATAGTTTTTCCAATTTTTCGTAATATGTTGAATGGCAACTCCTGTCATTATGAGTAAAAGTTTATTGTTTTTAGAAGATATTTGGCTAGACATTATAAAATCCTGCTAAATATCCAACTATCTTTTCTATTAAGAAAAAAAAAAAATACCCTCCTCTTGTGGAGAACCTTTCTTATGTTGAGAGGTTAGAGAGGCTGGGGCTTTTCACCCTGGAGAAGCGAAGACTCAGAGGTGACATGATATCAATTTACAAGATTATGAAAGGTATAGAGAGGGTAGAGAGGGACAGATTCTTTAGCTTACTAGGAACTACAAAAACAAGAGGGCACTCAGAGAAATTGAAAGGGGACAGATTTAGAACCAATGCCTGAAAATTCTTCTTCACTCAGAGGGTGATGGATACCTGGAATGCGCTCCCAGAAGATGTAATAGGACAGACTACATTAAGGGGTTTCAAAGAGGGACTAGATAAATTCCTGAAAGATAAGGGGATTGAGGGCTACAAATAAAGGAGGACACAGGAGCAAAAAGGGCAAAGATAAGCGGGAAAAAGAGGGTTTTCAGGATATAAGGAAGTAGGAATCCAAGGGTTAGACAAAAGATCACTTACAGGTACTGGTCCTTTCTGTCCTGTAAGTCAGTATTTGCTGTATGATTTGTTTTGTTGTTTATTTCCCTGTATACTGTTATAAATTGTTTTTAGAACTGTGCATTGCCTTGAATTTATGATTAGGCAATTAATCAAATGTCATATAAACTTGAAACTTGGAAAATCATCCCATGGTTCAGGAACATAAGAACATAAGAATTACCGCTGCTGGGTCAGACCAGTGGTCCATCTGCAGTCCCTAGGTCAAAAACCAGTGCCCTAACTGAGACCAGCCCTACCTGCGTACATTCCGGTTCAGCAGGAACTTGTCTAACTTTGTCTTGAATCCCTGGAGGGTGTTTTCCCCTATAACAGCCTCCGGAAGAGCGTTCCAGTTTTCCACCACTCTCCGGGTGAAGAAAAACTTCCTTACATTTGTACAGAATCAATCCCCTTTTAACTTTAGAGAGTGTCCTCTCATTCTCTCTACTTTGGAGAGAGTGAACAACTTGTCTTTATCTACTAAGTCTATTCCCTTCAGTATCTTGAATGTTTCGATCATGTCCCCTCTCAGTCTCCTCTTTTCAAGGGAGAAGAGGCCCAGTTTCTCTAATCTCTCACTGTACGGCAACTCTTCCAGCCCCTTAACCATTTTAGTCGCTCTTCTCTGGACCCTTTCGAGTAGTACTATTTCCTTCTTCATGTACGGTGACCAGTGCTGGATGCAGTATTCCAGGTGAGGGCGTACCTTGGCCCGGTACAGCAGCATGATAACCTTCTCCGATCTGTTTGTGATCTCATTCTTAATCATTCCTCGCATTCTGTTCACCCTTTTTGCCACCGCCGCGCATTGCATGGACGGCTTCATTGACTTGTCGACCAGTACTCCCAAGTCTCTTCCCGGTGGGTCTCTCTAATTACCACCCCAGACATCCAGTATTTGTGTATTTGTGACATGCATCACCTTACACTTATCTACCAAAAAAACGGTGGAAGTGGATAATAAATAACAACGAATGAGAAAAATATTCCACTTGTTGAATATGGAAGCACTATCCACAATGGAAGAAAAATCCTCAGGTATATCACGGTAGCGCAAGAAATGCTCAAACCTCCTCCACCCACATCATCGGCAAAAAACTTCCAAAGGGAATGTGCAAAAACCACTACTCTATTTTTGCAGGACAAAATTAATAGCTGCCTTAAAACTAATTGTGAAGATATAAGTGATGCAACATGTCAGCCAACGTTTCACGGTATGTAACCGTTTCTTCAGGGCTTTGTTAAATGTCACTTCCCCACATTTATTGCGTTGCTTGCTATTCAGCTCTTACCAGCGTCCTACCAGCATTCTTCAGTTAAAGGGCAGGTGGAGTTACAGTATCAATCCTGCAGGGTCCTGTAATCTGAGTCCATCTGTCCTCCATCCACACCTATTCTCTGCCCATAATCATGTCTACTTTTCAGGTAGGCATCATTAGGCATCTGAGGGCACCTTCATTTAGGCATTGCAAGGTGTCTAAGAGTTTGGGACCAAACTCTTAATTGCTTTTTCTTTATTGGCTAAAAACTGGTGTGGTCAATTACTATGTCAATTAAGCCAATTTAAAAAAGTTGAGCATGGATTCTGAAGTTAGGCATCACTGGACGTCCTTGATTAAAGCACCTAGCATTGCTTAATGTAGGCGTCCCATACAGAATCTGGTCCTAACTGTTGACAGCTGAACTTGACCTAGATATTCTATGCTAGGCCTAATCTGTGAACTGAATGTCTGGGTTATAGTGTGGATAAAAAAATAATTTTTTATAAACTGGTGGTATTAAGGACTTGAGTAAGTACCCAGATTATGTTAATACAGCTTATTTGTCATCCTATTTATCCAGGTACCAATTGATTAGTAGACTAACATCTTGTTTAACTAGGTAAATCCTAGTGTAAACTCTGACTGCCTTGCCACTAACCAGATTTGCCTTTTTGCCCGGTACCCAGGCAATATCATTCTTAGTGTCTACCCCTTTTTATATCTGAAGCAATGGTCACAGGAAGGATATACACTTCTCCCTCCGTATCCGCGGTTTCCATATCTGCGGATTCGCTTATTTGTGATTTTTTCGATGCTGACTTTGCCCCCCCCCCCCCCAAATTACATCATGATTAGTGTGACAAATCTAGCTCTCTTCCTAGCTTTGACACAGGATTAGAGAAGAAGATTAGTAAACTCCATTGCAGGAAAGCTGACCAGGTTGGCTCTGCCAAGGATTTTGAAAGTGCTGACTTCCCTTGGTCTAACCCTGATGAGCCAGACAGTAACTGCCAAGGAGCTATTAGGGCTCAAAGGAACCCAAGGGTTAAGAAACTACAGCTCCCAGAGGGCCAGACTCAGAACAGGAAGTGGTCACAAAGGCAGGCTCAGCTGCAGAGAGATTTGCCTCCCTTCCCCCTCTTGAGAGACAGGGAGGAGCGAATTGAAGAAGGTTAAAGCAGAGCAGCTGAGACACAGGGAGGAGGAGGAGCCGAGGAGGCTTCAGTGGGAGCTCAAGAGGGAGCACCCTCCTCCTCAACTAGAACCTGGGGAACTGAGCCCCGATTGTGACATGGTGGATATGTCTGATGTGCTGGAGACTGAAGCTGAGAGACAGCTACAAAGTTTTGAACCCATGGTCATTGGAGTGTCAAGTCTGCACAGCGAGGGTTTGGAGGCAATGGACCTCAACTGAGCAAAGGTGGGGAATATTTGGCTATGTTTTGTTTCTTACCTGTGTTTTTTTCTGCTTAATAGTTTTGAGTGGAACGGTGCTTGTATGCCAAACTCTGTGAGCTTAGCAAAGCTAATCTCTAAAGCACTGCAATACTTGAACCGGGATATTAGACTGCCTAACATTGCAAACAACTGAGCGTTTGTCTCTTCTCTCTCTCTCAACCCAGCTGGAGACTAATTAGGGGCAGATAAAATTCTGACAGAACGGCAAGCACAGTGGAGCTCCTTTTTGAAAGAAGTTCCTTATCTACAGGCACTTCCTAGCAGAGCTACAACATTAGCAGTTTTTAGCTTGTTTTTGTAAAACTGTATTTTGCTTTGACTACAGGAGTGTTATTTTTGTTTCTACCTTCTACCTTTTTCCTGTTGAGGGAATTCTGCTGGGGTTATCCAACACCCAGAAGGCTGGTGAAGAGGACTGTGATATAAAAGACTAGAGTCCAGCCTAAAGTGTTTGTTTGATTTGGTATTTTGGAAATTAGAGCCAAGCTGGTATGTGTAAAGCCAGAGTGGCCAGGTTGGCCTGAAGTTTTATGTTTTTCTACAACTTGTATTGAAAATACTGCTATTCGCTATAAATACCTTGACAAAGTAATCAGAAGTATAAAAATAAAATACATCTTTATTGTTTTCTGGACATGCTTGAAGTGGCGTGGCTTTCTGTTTCCCTTGCCTGATTTTTCCAAGGACATTGACCCTATTGTTTTTACCTTAGGCATCTGCCTAAGAAGGCCTGAAGGATTCCCTGGTTGGAGGGAACACGCTGAGAGCAGGTACAGTCACGGTGAACCCGGCTCACTGCAGTGGTCAGGAGCCCGCGGGTTGTGACATTAGTTCCTTTTCTTAATCAGAGAGCAATTAAAGGAAAAACAGTGCCATTTGGAGGGCTCACCTGACAGCAATAGGCACATCATCTCCTCCACCAGCCTCTCTCGCCTCTCACAGCATAGAACTGAAGAAGACAGTGCAGGAAACGCAAGTGCCAAGCGCTTAGAAAACTGACGCATCATTCACATAGGCCCCCGCCCCACCCCCTCTCATTGCAACAGGGAGAGGAAGCAGAGCCTGCATGAAGCCCAACCAGCAAGATCGAGAGAGATCGAGAGAGAGCTGCTCACGTACCAGGTACCTTCAGCTGTAGAGTCTCTAGTTATTCGCAGTTTCAATAGCAAAAATGCTGGCTGTTACAAAAAAACACAAATAACATATAAAAAGTTATTTGTGTTTTTTTCCATAATCGTGCCTATGGTCTGCTCGCATCCCCCGTGAATACAGAGGGAGAAGTGTATGGGCTTTGTACCCTGGCTTCCCTAGTTCTCAGTCCATGTGATTTAAGCAGTCTTCTACTGATTGTTCCATACCTCTAATTAATTTTATCATTCCCACCTTCCATACCAAATTGCAACTGCTTTTGGGAAAATACAATTGAAACCTGTCTGCATGTACAAATATTTACACTGTCACAGTAAAGTGAACTGTGAAAAACTTAATTTGCAAATTAAAGAGACCTGAAAAAATTAATTTTACCGCTCCCTGGATTTTCATGTGTGTTTTCTAATTTGTATTTCAATTGATCTGCCTTGCTTTTCCAGGAAAGTAAGATTAGTCTTTTATTAATCCATTTACTTTAAGCTATACAAGCCTTTGGTTAATGCATTCAAAAATTAACCTGAGAGCCTTTCATACACCTGAACTACAGCTCCAGTTTTATGTGCAATTTGCACCATACAGGTCTCTGCTGTTTCTGAAACTGTCTTTGTGAGCAGCTCAGTTTATAGAGCAATTACATTTTGCTGCTGTGAACAAAAATGGAAGAATTTTTACATTTAACAGTTCTTAACATGCTATACATATTGTACAGCTTTTTATCTCTAATATTAATGCTTTGTATTTTTTGCCTAGATCAGTATTTATCAGCTATACCATACGGGGAGAAGTATCAATATTTATAGACAAGTACACCCCTTAATACTTAAATATTGTAATTCATTCGATCCTCAGCTGGATCCTCCTTCATGCATTATGAATGTTATATGCATGAGCCAATACTGTCATTGGACCTTTTTCTTTCTATATATATAAAGCTAATGAATGTATTAAGATACGTGATTAGAAATAAAGCTTCTATTTATTCACATATTTATATATATTAAAAAAAAATAAAATATATATATATATATATATTGTGACCCAGCAGAGGTAAGCCCGACCAAAGCTCTAGAGAAAGTAAAAACCTCCAGGGTTAAACTAGAAACCCGGCAGGGAAAGTCCAGGATCTTGAAAGATGAAGGTGAGGAAGATAATATGAATCACCACCAGGGGAGCTCTAGAGGTCCCTGGTCGTCAGCTGACCCTGCTAGGTCAGGCCACGCCCCGAGAGTAGAAAAGCCAACAGTGGCTTTCAAACAAAGCAACAGGTTGGGGAGGAAGTTTGAGCCTTGCCTCCCTAGGGTTCTTCCCAAGCCAAACAGGGTCAATTGTCCTGTCCCTATGGAATGGAGTGAGACTGACACAGCCGAGGACTTATCCAGGCTCAGTGAAGAGCCTATGGAGTTTGAAGAAGTCTGTGCTGATTTGGGAATTGATTACCCTGAAAGAATGCAGGTGGACTTAGCCGGTTGCCACAAACTGTGAGTGAGATTTCCAGTGAAATGTTTGGGTAGTGTTTTGGTTTTGTTCTCTAAATCACTAGTTGGAATTATTGTGGAAAAGCTTGGAGAAGCAGGGAGAGGTTTTGCTTCCAGCTGGGAGGGAAATTTGTAAAGCTGTTTTTTTTTGGCTTTAAATTGCAAAACCTAGGGCTTTCTCCCTATTTCCTGGCAGTTGTCACAAACCTGCCAGAGGCTTGATTTTTGTTTGAAGCACTGTAGTATTGTTAAACAGTGCATTGGACTGTGTTTTGGTCTACTACCCAAATGACTTGAGTGAATTTTGAGACTGACCAAGAGAAGCTGAATTTTCAGCCTGAGTTTATGTTGAACTTTATTTTGTCTTATTTGTTTGGACCTTTTTCCTGGACTGTTCTTTTGGCTGCTGACATTGATATCACGGCTGATGAACTGCTTACCTGTATATTGAACCATAGTAAAGCTGAATGTTGTTTCACCCGTTTGGTTAAGGTTTTTTTTTTTTTATTTTGAATATTAACTCCAGTCCAGCCTGCAGGATGACTCCATGTCGGGTCACACGAAAAGTGAACTGTGTTTGTAGTCACCTGTATCTTTGCCTAGCCTATGCTAGGTTAAAGTGGTGACCACAATATATATATGTATATATATATATATATATATATATATAAAAATAAAGAAAAAGGTCCAATGACGATTACAGTATTGAAGTATTAAGGAGTATACTTGTCTATAAATATTATATTTCTGGCATGACAGATCTATTTACATTATACTAATAGAAATGTTCCTTGGTAAAATAGTGTGCCTACTATATGAAACATTGATGGTCCAGGAGTATTCCAGCAGAAGTGAAGCTCAATCACTCCTGCCCAATACAGTGTCATCCTCAAAATGGTGCCTCTAGTGTAATGACCACTAGCATTCGTGTTTCCATTTTTGAGTCTGTTCTGTGGCTAGACCTTCTGATACCGATAGAGAAGGGGCTGGGTGGGGAACAAGTTCACTCTGCTGATAATGGGTAAATACTTAAAAGTAAAAATCATCATTAGGTTCTGAGGCTTGGGCAATCAAACAGTTTGATTACTGCTTCAGATAGAGAGGTTCAGGACTCTCAACATGCTGGCACTCTAACAACCTGCCCTTTTTTTTTTTTTTTTTTTTGGGGGGGGATGAAGTTTTGGAATGCTCATCCTACACTATGAGAGAGTTATAGTGAAATGTGTACCTGACTTCCTTTCTATGATGTTCATAGCAGTGCCCCCTATAGTGCCCCACTGATCTGCTGGCATGTCTGTGTGGCCAATCCATTAAAATGCTGGCCCCTACCAAGTTCTTCTTCACCCAGAGAGTGGTAGAAAACTGGAACACTCTTCTGGAGTCTGTTTCTGTTATAGGGGAAAGCACCCTTCAGGGATTCAAGACAAAGTTGGACAAGTTCCTACTAAACTGGAACGTATGCAGGTGAGGCTGGACTCATTTAGAGCACTGGCCTTTGACCTGGGGGCCGCCACGTGAGCAGACTGATGGGTATGATGGACCACTGGTCTGACCCAGCAGCGGCAATTCTTATGTTCTTATGTCCAAATGGGCTTTTTTAAATGTTTTACATTTGGATGTTTTGATTTTCAAAAATGGCCAACATTCTAAGGACCAGAACATCTAGACAAGTTATTTTTTTTAAAAAAAGATAATCTTGCTGTTTTAAAAATGGTAATTTTCCCGACCCAACTTTTGAACATCTTTACAGAAACATCCAAAGTCAGCTGTCTTGTCGAAAATGTCTCTCCAAGTCAGCATTTACAGTATATACCTACATTTAGCAACTCAATAGCAGGCATAAATGTGCGTATCTAAATGAGACACTTTAGAATGTAACTCACAATATTCTGTAAGTGATATGCATAAATGTTGGGACATAGCCTAGTTCACCCATGAACTTCCTATGCAAATGCCCCTTTGCATTTGCTCTCTAATCCAATTGCAAAATAAATTATAGAATACAGCAAAATATTCAACTAACTTACATGCATAACTGTACCGGTCATGGGGATAAGCGCTAGTATTCTATAATTTATTAATGTTATCGGCACCCACTTTTATGGAACAAAGTTACAGAATGAGGTAGATAATAATATTTTATGACATACCCAGCATCAGCAGGAGTGATTTTTATGAAATAGAAGAGAGTAAAATAGAAGAGAGAAAATAAAGATGCCTTTCTTCAGCATTCTTTCCTTCTTATATTGTTTTTATAGTATATGGGAGAATTGAATGAAAGTTTCACTTCTCTGCATCTATGGACCAATTTTGTTTTTTTAAAAATTGAATCAAGTCTTTAATTAACAAATCTCTTATTATGCTTTGTTCCTAGAACCAGAACAAATAGTACTCCTACTGGAGGCATGGCTTCATTAATTTTAATTAGCAAAACAATTTGCTAAACATTTTTCAACACATGCTAATATATTTCAGTTCAAAATAGATTAAAATGCCACATAAATTGCTACTAAAATGGGGAAAATACCAATCAATTTTAAAACTTTAATCAACCCTAGTGAAGCATAAAGGAATAAACTCTTTAATACCAAAATTACACTAATAAGGCATACTGTGTATGAGTTTAATAAAAGCTTTCAATAGGAAATAAGGAGGATGTTATAGCAAAGAGAGACAAATTTTACACTCTGTTTATAAAACAGAACATGCTATTTTTCTTTTACTCAAGTAGATAGAGCTTGATTCATCCAATATGTTCTTTCCTTCAGAGGAACAAAAAGTGGCAAAACCTCAATCTCAGCCATCTTAATAACAGCTATTTAAGAAATATTCAACAAAATATAAGTTACAGATTGACCGATATATTTTATTGGACAGACTAGATGGACCCTGTAGGTCTTTGCCTGCTGTTATTTACTATGTTGGTTATTTAAGGAGCTCTATTCATGTTTTGGACACTTAAAAACTGCTTGCCCTGGATTATTAGCATGGAATGTTGCTACTCTTGGATGGATTGGCCACTGTGAGGACAGGCTACTGGGCTTGATGGACAATTGTTCTGTCCCAGTAAGGCTAATTTTAAACTTGTGTTTACACATCCATATTATGTTGTTGTTGTTGTTGTTGTTAGATGCCTTCTACTCATGCTCGAGTCCAAGCAACTTGATGAATAATGGATTTAAAAAGAAATCAGTTTTGTGCTAGTCCGGAAAGGTCTTCCAACATCATCCTCATGGTTGTTTTCAATGTGTCCAGCCATCTGATTGCAGGTCGCACCTTTTTGCCTGGTTCCTTCGATCTTCCCAAACATGATGTCCTTCTCCAGTGATCTCTCTCTTTTGATGGTGTGACCAAAATATGAAGAATTAACTTAATTATTTTGGCTTCAAGTGACATAGCTGGTTTGATCTCTTCCAGAATCGATTTGTTAGTTCTTGTGGTCCATGGCATGCCTAAAATCCTTCTCCAGCACCAAAGCTCAAGTGAGTCAATATTATTTCTGTCTTGCTTCTGTAGTGTCCAGCTTTCACATCCATATTATATGGTGTGATGGGGCCAGGGGTAAGCCTAGCACTGGCTCCCGCCCCAAGCGCAAGTATTAGCGCTCTTTGGAGGACCACTCTGGAATAAGAACAGCAGAGAAAAAGAAAAGAAAAAAAAAACCTTCCAACAATAATTGCCAGTTCCAAGTTTTATTATCCAGTTCAGTTTGCACTGGTTCTAACACAGGAAAGAGAAAAACAAACAAAAACAATTCCCTTTTAAACAGGGTTTCTTTATCACAGTTCTGCTGCCATGCTTTGCACAGTTCTGGGCAGCATTTTGGTTTCAAGAACTTATATACAAGATTTTAGCTCCACTTTTTTTAGGCTTGGCACAATTATTGTATTGAGCCCACTGTGTTTCTTCAGGAAGTTCTCCCCACCTCACTTCCTGAAGTATGAATATCCCACTAACCCTTCTTATTTTTGGGCAGTGGGCTGGGAATCATCCACCCTTGTTTTAATAGTCTAAGATTCCCCTCCCAAAAGTTCCCACTATCAGGGATGTGAAATGTCAGGTCACTGAATCCACTCGGGCTTTATTTCTTCTTCTAAGGTTAGTTAGCCTTACCCATCCCTCCTCACAATGCTTTGCTTGCATTCAGGGATTCTGGTTTAATTTCTGTTGCTAACCAGTTCTCACATTCACACATCAAACTCTCATTCATTAAATAGTCCCTCAAATGTTTCTTTAAGTATTTTAGACCAGTGGTTTCCAACCCTGTCCTGGAGGACCACCAGGCCAGGCGGGTTTTCAGGATAGTCCTAATGAATATACATGAGAGAGATCTGCATATAATGGAGGTGCCAGGCATGCAAATCTGCTCCATGCATATTCATTAGGGCTATCCTGAAAACCCGACGGGCCTAGTGGTCCTCCAGGACAGGGTTGAGAACCACTGCTTAAGACCATTGCTATGGAACAAACTTTCATTCCCTTCCCCCACACAGTACCTTACTGACTCATGCTGCATTCAGACATATAGTCTAGGGCAATGGTCTCAAACACGCGGTCCGGGGACCACATGCTGCCCGCCAAGTACTATTTTGAGGCCCTCAGTATGTCTATCATAATCACAAAAGTAAAATAAAACAGTTTCTTGATCATATGTCTCTTTAGCTATAAATGACAATATTATTATTAAGACTTAGCCAAAAGGAAAGATTTATAAACTATAAAGAGTTTTACCTCATGCAAAATTTTCATTTCTTTAATAAGACATTAACCATTTTTTCTTAGGCTCTCCATGTACCTACAAATCCAAAATGTGGCCCTGCAAAGGGTTTGAGTTTGAGACCACTGGTCTAGGACTTCTGGGCTGCAATCCATTTTATCCCCCTCAAAGACATATCCCTCTACTTCCATAAGAGATTCCTCACTCTGAGACGCTGGATAGGAGCTATATTCAGGAGCAGTGTTTGGCCAGCCCTGCTCATGGAGCTTTTCCCTTCCCATTAGCAACTGCTTGGAAAGCAAAGTTTTTTCAGCATGGCAATGCTGTGGGACTGGAGATTTCTTAGCAGAAGGCAGTAAGACAGAACTTCTAGCCTTTAGTTCCCTGTTCTGTGAGGAACGTCCTTCCCTCCAGGTTCCTGATTGCCTCCCTCTGTTTTCAGCTGGCCTTGATTTATTCTGCTGTGAAACTTTCACTTGGGCTCTAAGCATGTTCTGCCTATCAGCTCCACCCCTTTCCTTAACCCTCGCTGTGTCAGATTGCCTGACCAGAAGTTTAACCGGAGAATTAACAGATGGTTTATAAAAGGAATTATAGGGGCTTGGAACAGGTATTCTGTTCTTCTCTGCCATCCCTTCTCTGTTCTTCCCCGCTGCCTGATCTTAGCACTGGGAACAGAATTAATGGGCAGCTTCCTTGGCTTATGAATAGGCACATTTTCTTTAGTGGCAGGGTTTAAAGCAAGTTTTAAGCCAGTGACAAGAGCTTCCCTGTCACAATGGATACCCAAATCCCAATTTAGAAAGGATATCGTATACTGCAACATGTTCATATGACAATGGCTGGACGTACAAGTAGACAACTCAAAAAAATATATATATTTTGGATGTATTTTTTGAGAATGGACTTTGGACGTTTCCAACTTTGGGCGACTAGCACCTTGGCCCAAAACGGACTTAGACGTGTTTTTTTATATATATGTCACTCCATATGGCTTAATCACCTTCCCCCCCAAATAACTGTGGAGAAAAAGGAGACCTCAGAAATAAAGATGCCCATGTAATGCAACACAACAATGTCATTTGATAAGGGCTAGTCATAGTCATTGGTCTCTAAAAAAAAAAAAACTCCACATAGTTCAATATCCATCTTAGAACTATCCTCTTGAACATAGGTATACTAAGGACAAGAACCCAATATGCAAAAATAGTCCAGAACATTTCTACAAAGGCAAAAAAAAAAGAAAAAAGGATAAACAAAACAAGACTAAATGCTGAGGCTCAAGGTAAATTCAATTCTTATACATCCAGAAACAATTTCAGCCAAACCTGACAGCAGCCCTGTTTCACAACATAGCTATTTCAAGGGAACTGGCATTTGTATCTTCACCCCAACAATAACCATCCAGCACATCAAAAGCAAAAGACCAAAATTGTCCAAGGGTAGGCTCAAACCTTCTACCACACCTTCTAAAACCAGCAACTTAAAAAGCATGTACACTGTATGTATAAAACGCTTGGAACAGACTTTAGTTATACACTAGTAAAATGCATGTCAAAATGTACAGGCTTTGGGGAAAAAATGATATTTTCTATATTTTATAATGGGAAGCATAGAGTCTCCTTATTAAATGAAGAATGAAGAGTTAAAACCCTGATTTTTCCCTAAATTGAAGAGGCTTTCTGCAGGAGAGCACCGCCAGAGCTACAGACATTAGAGCTTTAATTAGTAAGCCCAGGTGAACCATCTTAAGGAACTATTTAAGTAGCAGGCTGCATCCCCTTATTGATTCTGACTTGGAGGAAAGGGTTGCTGATTAGCCATGGGAATGTGCAACTCTGCTACCAACTCTGCAGGCAAAGCAGTTACTCCTGATGAAAAGACTTTTAAATGTTTAATTTTCGCTTGGAAGCTGTGCTGTTTACTTTGATGTATGCAGGCTGAGAACTTCCACCTGCTGAAACAATTTAGACTTCTTGCTGCTGCCTCTAAAAAAAGGTTGATAGTGACTGCGCCCCTGAATAAAATCAGGTAAGATATATATAAAATCATATTACTCGTACTGGCTGTGCATCATTCTGCTTCCTAACAATCATGCCAGTACTCGGGACTAATATAATGTCCTTTTTCTGAATCATTCTAGTACCTTCTACAAAATGGTTTCATATTTCTTTTATTCCTTTTATCTTGTTCAGAGCACAATACATCACCTACATAGTCTTTTAATAGATTTGTTTTTCAGGAATAGGATTATAGTGTGATGATTAATGGATATCAAAATTAATGTACAAATACCCAACATCATTCACAAATCATATGCTTAATACAGTGAAAAGCACCCAAGCTTTCCTTCTAAACTTTATATGAGGGTCATTTCATAAATAATGCACATTATTTTTTTTTACTTTACATGTTTTATTTATTTTTTTCAAGTATTTATTTACAATCCTTCAATATAGTCTCCCTGCTTTGCAATGACCAAGTCCCAATGTCTGGAAAGCTTCATTATTCCATCCAAGACACCGTTTTGTTCAGTTGCCGAATGGCTCGGGTACCAGCGGAAGAAAGCTCTTCCAGAGAAGCAAAACGATGTCCATGCATAGGTTGTTTCAACTTTTGAAAAAGATTGAAGTCTGGTGGACTCATATCTGGACTGTAGGGAGCATGAGGTAACACCTTCCAGCCATATTCGCATAGCTTTTCAATGACGAGTAGAGAGCTCCATCTTGCCCATGACCAAAAAAATTTTGATGAACTCAATCAAAAGTCAAACAAATGATGATTTTTGCTTATGATCATGAAGGCATCATCATCACAAAGTTCCATGTGGAAGAAGTGTCACATCAATGTATTATTGTGATTTTTGCAAAAATGCGCAGAAAAATGCACAAAACTCTACCTTGGTTGCTCTTGGCTGGGCCACTCATTCTTCACAACGTTCACCTGCACATAGCGAATGTCATTGAAAAACTACACAAATACGACTGGGAGGTAAAATAAATAAAATGTAAATACAGCTGGGAAAAATAAATAAAACGTAAATTTGTTAAAAAACTGTGTGCATTATTTATTAAATAAATGACCCTTGTATGTTGCAGAATAATGCATATCAAACTTCTAATGAATTATTAATTTTCAGTTTTTTTCCAACCATCTTCTTAGGTCTTGAGTAGTGGCTCATGGCCAGCGCTGGTTATGGGACGGAAATGGGAATGGATGTTAGGACATCATAAGTGCAGTATTTTTTGTGGAGTTTTTTTTCTACAAAAGGCCAGTTTTTCGTATGATTCTGGGTAATTCTAGTTAGATACAAACATCTGTGTTAGTTAAGGACCACGCCCAAATAGAAGCGTACGGAAAAACAGGTGAATAAAAATTTAAATATAATGTAGCTAAGGCCAGAGAAAAACACACTAAGGATTAATATAAGGGAAAGCATAATAATATCTGTGTATGTACTTTGCTGTTGAGCCAATTCATGGTGGAAATCATGATTACATGGAATCCAGTTTGGGTTCTTTGTGTGTACTATATCTGTCCTGTCTTCGGCCACCATCTTGGGCCAGTGAATAATATTCTGTCTTTGTCCTCTCTGAGTTATCACGCTCCCAGCAGCGTGGTGTTAAGTAATACCACATGTACTGTAGACTGGCTAGGAAGATCAAGTGTCCTAAACTAAGAGATAAAATGCATTAAGTATGAATGTGTGCAAGGGGCCCCGAATGAACGAAGGAATGATTGATATGAGAGATATATGAAAGAATGGTGTGTACTTAAATTCTAATATTTTATATATTTTAAACCTGAAGAAACATTAAGGAAAATCCTGAGGCAACATCTGGGAGTAATTAGAGTCAGAGACTGTTGCTTCAGTCTCCAGCATAGGAAGGGGGGCATTGGAAGCCCATGCTTATCACTGTGTGTAACATGAAGCTGTCAGCTTTCCTCTTCCAGACTAAAGTTACTGTCAATTTAGGGAGAGGTTGAGAATTTCTCAGCACCCTGTTAATAATTATAGAATTCTTTTGAATATGTTATAATGTTAATTCAGAAATCAAATGCACTGTTCTAAACTTTAAACATGGAAACATGGAGGGATTTATTTTCCTTTGTCTAAACTTTTAAGACCACCTCTTTGGGGAAATGTTATTGGTCGTCAAACTTGATGATGTCACTAAACCAAAAGTTATATAATAGAATGAAATGAGATATGAAAACGAGACCGTTAGGAGAAGGCCAGCATTTTGGCCACTATTAACGATCTCCCATTAGCGCAACGTTAAGCAATGATGCTGTTCTTTTGATCTAATAATGGAAAAATAGAAACAATAATTCAATAAATCTTGGTTATAATTTTAAAAACCTTGCGCTGGTGTCATTTTGCATGTATTATTGTTTTCAAACCTGAAGCTTTCACAAAGGCGTTGATGTCCCTTGCTCAGTCTTTACATACAATGCCTATGGCTGCCAGATGAAATAGAACACCGGTATAGGCCCTTTAGCTTATTCCTCCATTAAATGATTTCTCCTTTTAAGAGGCATCACTTAAGAGGTATACACACGTGTTGAACACTCTGCTTATCTACTCAATATAGGCCTACTATTTATACAACCTAATACAGTATAAACATATGGCATCACTGTGGAAGGTACATTAATAATAGATTGTACATTAATAAGAATTTATTGTAAGTCTATTTTATAAAAAGGTGCATATGGCCCTTATTTGAAGGCTCTGTGTTTTGGATGTCTGGAAACTAGCATTTAGACATCTATATTATATGGACATCCAAATTCCAATTGCACAAAACTGGAATATGAATATCTAAAACTGCAGTATGTCCTTTTGGTAAAAGGATGTGGACTGGGTGTGTTTTGAATAGGACTAGGAATGGCCAAATACAGACATCTAACTCTAAGGGAAATAGCATCTTTGTCCAAAAAGATGGACAATGGTGTTTAAATTTGATGTTTAGCAAATCCAGGTTACAGAATGGTGCTCCGATTGAGCAGCTCCTGAAACCAGGTGAGCACCAATTTCTTTACTTCATCATGCTTTGTCTTTTGCTCTCTGGGTTGCAGTGATGCACCCATGGTGACAGTTCTCTGCAGAATACTCAGATCTTCTTCATACCATCCCAGGAACTCTATCACAACCTCCACAAGCTGTTGCTTGTACAGATCAATAAGATGTTTGGGAACTCATTGTGCGCAAACTTTCCTGTATCCCAAGTCATCATGCATTAAGGCAAATGCAGATCCATAGCTGATATCTAAATTTGCAGCCAATTGAGACACTGTTATTGGTATTGTGTCAATATGACAATGTGTTATGTTGATGGTTAACCAGAATGACCTTCGTCGGTTACATCTGTTCTTCCCGCTTTAAATCTTTTAACTACTCATGAACCTTTCATTGATTCATGGTGCTATTTCCATACTGAGTCAATATCTAAAGGTGAATTTCCACAGATTTCACGCCCTTTGCTTAAAGAAAGTGCATTGTTCCACGTTGTTCTTCGATGGTGCAATCTTGTTATGAAATTTTAATGTTTCTGACCTCATGGCTGCCACACAACTAAAGGCTGAGTGCTGCACTGTGCATGGACCAACTATCCAACACACAAAATACAAGTACATTTGTTGCATTTCCCTAGCTCTGTTCCAGTTATCACATAATTTAACAATTGCCTTTAATTTTTGATTCACCCTCAAATAAAGATAATGTCTCTGACCCTACTGGGCTCATAATCAAAGTATTGTGCTTTGGGCAATGGAGTGTTAAAGTGACTTGTCCAGGGTCACAAAAAGCTGAGCGGGAATTCAACCCAATTCTCCAGGTTCTTATTCCACTTCACAAACCATTAGGCTGCTCTAATCTAAAAGTCATTATAGTACAGTACACGTGTGTATGTTGGCATCACCCAACAAAATGATTGTAAAATTACCCCATGTACCTTATGAAGGGAATCCTTATATTAAAACTACAGATTCCAATAACATAAATGGAACTTCACTGAATGCATATTTGCAGATTGGAATGAAGGTGGTTCCAATATATCATCTACTAGTAGCAACCTATTTCTGCACAGAGAAACAGATATCAATTGTTTCAGCAGAATGTATAACATCTGCATAATCTAGTCAACTGGAAAATTTAGATTCAGCAGTTGTTAATGGACCTGGGTTATACCTAAATAGATTCTGGAAGACCACCAAGGTTCCATTGCACCAGATGCTGTAATCCTGTGGAGTAATCCTACAATCAGTTAAAAATATCTATCAGAGCACCATTTTGATTATCAAATGCTCATTGTGCATCACTAAAGCATCAATGACACTAAAGCATCAATGTGCATCAATAACCTTAGTTATCCCATTCAACCCACTATGAAGATATTGGGAGTAACACTGGACCAGAGTCTGACCATGAAATACCAGGTAGACTCCTTGATTAGAAAGATCTTTCTCACCCTCTGGAAGCTTCGGTCTATCAAAGCTTATTTTGATGTCCCATCATTTAGAATTCTGGTACAATCCCTTATACTGAGTCAACTTGACTATTGTAACATCGCCTACTTAGCACTCTCCTAGAAGAATATGCAGCGATTGCAACTGGTACAAAATGCAACGGTTGGCTACTTTGTGGACTGCAAAAGTTTGATCATGTAACACCTTCCTATCAACTTCTACACTGGCTGCCAATGGAGGCACGTCTGAAATTCAAGTTTGGATATTTTTGCTTCAAGGTTCTTTATGGCTTAGTCCCTAAATATATAACAGACCTTTTCTCTTTCACAACCAACAGACTTAGGAGAAGCTCACATCCAAACTTTGTTTCTCTACCGGCTAGAGGCTGGAAATTTAAAAGTCATCACCAACATCTCTTCTCACATCAAGCAGCATTATGGGGTAAAGATCTGGAACAACTGCTCGTGCCTACTACTTATAGGGAATTCAGGAAACGCCAAAAAATACATCTTTTCCTGACGTACTTAGGTAACGGACCTATACAATCTTAGTCCTCAAAAAATGATCTTTAGAACTGCTATTCACTAACTCTGAACTATGTTTATTCCACTCAATCTGTAATGCCTTTTGATCATTGTAAACCGCATAGAACTTTGCGGTCCTGCAGTATATAAACTATTATTATTATTATTATTTATTATCTTTAATAGACATTTTTGACTGATCATGGGATTCCACCTCTGATGTATGCATTTGCCAAAATACTGCCCATGATGCCATCCTATCCTGGAGGCTTATCATGCTTTTCTTTGCGTGAATCTATGTTTCTTGTACTTTAGATTCCCTCACCCCTGATTACTTATATCAACTGAGAAAGCTTATCACATGACTAAAACATATAAGGGTGACATCATATCCTGAGAGATTCACAAGAATGAGGAGAAGCAATGGTCTAGTAAACCAAGGAGGATCTGCAAACAATGGAGATCAGAGTTCAAATCTTGCTTCCCTTACTGTTTGACTTTTTAAAATCACATTGGCCCTCTTTTACTAAGCCACTGTAGAGGTTGCTACCGTGGCCCAGGGTGTTAAATGCTCCGATGCTCAAAGGAATTCTATGAGCATCAAAACATTTAACACTCCGGGCCGTGGTAGAAACTCCTACAGCAGCTAGTAAAAGGGGAATTGCCATTTGTTGCCGCATGTTCTCATAGGGACTATGAGGTCTTTGGGATAGGGAATTGTTACAGGCAATTTTTTTTCTTTTTTTCTTTCTTTCTTTCTTTCCTTTTTTTTTTTTTTAACAGATGCTATAAACCAAGTTCAAATTACCCTTTCCTTTCACATTAATATATTTATCATATTGCCTTAGAAATAGTATGAGAGTAGATGCTTTTGCAAAATCTTTTCTATAAGGATGGCATTATAAGCTGCTAAATAAAACAAATTGTCTTCTAACACTTAAGCCGTTGAGGAAGAGTATCGTGATCTATAATAACAATGAGTTAAAGTCTACTCAATTTAATTCAGTGTAATCTATTGTAAGACCACCACATGGCACTGTTCTGTTATAAAGTTTCAGTAGCTGGCTTTATTGATCTTTATCAGAGGAGATTACCGTATATTTATTCCCCTTTTCAAATGGTAACAAAATGAGAATACCTCTATGCATATATTAAAGTCCTGCTTCAGTTTTGTGCTATACTTTATATTTTAATTATGTGAGAAGAAGCTAACTCGTAGCAACAATTCATACTTTGCATTGATATCACACCTTGAGCATGATGTGATTCATTATGCCCAATTTGATTTATTGATATCAAAGGAGTAGATATCTTGTCCAGCAAAAATAATGACATTTATGCATATTTTAATGAGAAAGAGAATGCATTTCAGAGACAGAATTTCTCATTATGTATCATTAATAGCTTTGTTTCTCCACTACTTGACTTCCCACTTAGTATTTGTTTTTCACAGGACATCGCATATAGCATTGACTTAATGCCCCATTCTCCTTTATGACACTTAATGGGAGAATCACCCTTACATGTCTCCTTTTTCGCAACAAGTTAAACATAAAATCCAAATTTACTTCTTTTTAAATCTATGTTGACTTTTAGATTACTCTCAGAGGAGCAAGATTATTTTTCAATGTGCAATATGCAAAGAAGAGATTAATCTGTTTTTTGTTTTATGGAGAAGAATAAACATGTTGAAAATAAGAAAAACATTCACTTATGTATTAGTACAGCCACTATTTCATATTTGATCTACAAATAGTTCCTTATAAAGGATTTTACTTCTCAGCTCCATTTAAATATTTCTCAAAAAAATGTTTTGCATAATAAAAACAAGCATTAAGCAGTCTATGGGCTAGATGTACCATCGCACACTACTGCATTAGAGCATGTTAACAACATAAATGTTTGTTTAAAAAAAATTAATAATAGGTCCCATTGTACAAAATGAGTCCTGAAGTAAATAATACACATTACTGTGTGCTAGTGTGCTTTAACACACTAGTACAGTTTAATTTGCCTAGCCATATATTTGTTTTACATATTTAGAATTATTAGCAGTAATTAAACACTTGCCTTTAGTAAGATTTATTCTTTAGAAACGAGGTTTGGAAATAATATATTACTAGCTGCAAAAACAAATCCAGACTAAAGCAATAAGATGTTTCCATTTTTTCAGACCCATTAAAAACTTGATCAACCTTCCTGAAAAAATTGTCTATTCATCGAGTTTCCACATTGCCCCAGGTACATTAGATAGAGTGTGAGCCCACTGGGACAGATAGCGAAAATGCATGAGTACCTGAATGTAAACCACTTAGGCTATAAGTGGTATATAAGCAGGAGATCAATGATTATATGAATAAGATTAATGAGTGGATGCAGAGCAAAAGGTTTACATTGAATCTAGGAAAAACAGAAATTATGATTATTGGAGAAAGAGATGAAAACCTCTGGCCTAAAGAGATCCATCTGTGTGATCAAGTGATACAGATCAGCAAAGAGATTAGGTACTTGGTGTGCTCCTAGATGCAAAATTGTCATTTAAATCACAGATAGTAAAAGTAGTGCAACATGCTTATTTTGCCATGCGGAAATTACCCCAGCTGAAGAATGTGTTAACAGGGATTTTAGACAGGTGTTACAAACGATCGTATTATCTCAGTTAGACTATTGTAATGGTATATATTTAGGCATACCCTCTATCCACATTAAGGCATTACAAATGGTCCAGAACTCAGCAGCTTGGATGTTGATGGGAGTGTCTCGCTACAAACACATATCTCCAATCTTAAAAAGAAACTGCATTGGTTACTGATTTCATTTTCAAACTCAGTTTAAAATTTTGAAAATTGTCTCTAGCAGGGCATCTATGGTGCCTTGCCTGGCTATCCCTCCCCTTTAGAATCACTGAGATCTGGAATAACCTCACCTCCCCTCTCCGAACCTCAAGCTCCCTCCAACTCTTCCGCAAACACCTAAAAACCTGGCTATTCTCAAAACTGTAACACTTCCCCCCTCTTAGGCCTCTCACCCTCCCCCTTTACACCTAACTCTTTAATCTCTCCACTGTAGTTCCTCTCTCATCTTTCTTCCTGTAAACCGTGCCGAGCTCCGCATTCATGGAGATGGTGCGGTATATAAACCCAAGGTTTAGTTTAGTTTAGTTTATTGACAAAATGATTGCTATTGTACAAACAGTCTGGAGCACGGAGGTCGGGGAACCGTTTTGTTACTTGATACAGGCATAATAAACAGAGTACGTTCTGTGTGAACACAGAAATCTTGTCTTTCAACGGCCGGGACTGTTCTTTGGAACGCTTTAACAGGCACACTGAGATTTTGTGGAAACCTGTTACATTTTAGAAAACTTTTGTAAACCTATCTTTTTGCACAAGCATTTGTCCTCTAGTGGTACCTTATTTAACATTGAATATGTTACCCTTTTCTAAAATAAGTATGATATAATGTTTACATTGAGACTTCTGCCTTCGTTTGCTCTTGTCTGCTATGTAGATTTAAAGACTGTGTGTGTGTGTTTAAAGATCACGTATGTTAATTTGTGAACCACTTTGGTTAAAAATGGAATGTAAATGTTTTAATAAATAAATGTAGGTAACTGTATCAGATACTTATTGCACAAAACCTAGGTAGATTTTCCCTATTTCGTTGTTGGTGCATTACAACTCAGGACAAAACACATTAAGTAAATGGGGATACATTTCACTTGTCTTTTAGGTTTCAAATTATAAATTCTTCAGGATAATGTGTTCTTTGGTCGGCAGGCATGTGCAAAACATTACAAATACACCTTTATTACTTTCTGTTTTGATATGCCATTTCTTACATCTTAGCTAATGTTGTCATCATACCTTGTTTATTTTGCCCATGCTTCTTAATAATGTAGAGATATGAAGGATCATTTCGCTTTCATCTTTGCTCTGTATGAGGAATGGAACACCATCATGCATCATTTGAATGCAAATGATCCATTTCTGATATCAGGATGCTGTAACCAATCTCTCTCTGAGAAACAAGGATATTTGGAAGTAGAATCTTACAAAAATGCACAATAATGAGTTGCTACAGTTTGTCCTAAGGCGGTCTGTAATAACTTTCAACAGCATTATCAAAATAATGCAGCTGTAAATTGCTGACTGGTCCCAGTCAATGACACTTATCTATGTATCAAAGTCTGTTAACATTAATACATGCTTTTGAATATTGAACTATATATTGATGTTTAGATCAGTGGTTCTTAAACCTGTCCTGGGAGACCCCCAGTCAGTTGGGTTTTCAAAATATCCCTAATAAATATGCATAACTTAAAGCCTAAGCTTGGGTTTTGTTTTTTTTCCAGTTAATTAAATAGCTGCCTATTGCATAACTCAAATTCTTAAAACCAGCTATTAAATATTTACTACAAACAAGCATTATGTTAATCAATTCAATTTTAATATTATCTCCCACAGTTCATTTCATTACAATACTTTTATAACTTACCAATACTAAATTTATTAATAAATATCAGAATAATTTAGTCAGTGAAGCTAATCCCCCATCAATTCACACTCACTTCCCAACTTTCATATACATACTACAGTCATTGTGATTGCTTCTATCCAAAACTGGTTCTTAATTAGTTCATTAGTCCATGATCATCTAGTCAGAGAGGCTTCAAACTGAGAGTTGTATAACAGTCAGGGGAGAAGCCAGAGGAGAAGCTTCCGCCCACACACACGTGAATGCAGGCAGGCAGGCAAGCTTCGCCGGCTTCAGTAAGTTTTTTTAGTAAAGTGCCTCGGCATCTCTTTCTTTTGCTCCCCCCCCCCTTAAACTTGTCTGGGCCATAGCAGCAACATTAAAGACACGGTTGCAACATCTTACCTCCTCAAATGCAACGTCTTGTTTCTGTTGGGTCAGGATATGGCAGAGGGAACGCCCCAGGCCTGCCAGAGGAGATGTCTTTAGCGCTGTGAAGGTAAGGGGGAAGGAGGGAGGGAGATAGATTTGGCTGTAGATAGGAAGGGAGGGAGGGGGCCGCGAGCTATCAGTGACCGCGCGCCTTCCCTCCCTTAACTGCGGGGACAAGGCCATTCACCGCTCCATGGGGCAGTAGATGGCCTTGTCCCCGTGCCCACAGTTACCCCCGGCTACCCATGGGTAACTGCCACTGTGTCATTCTCTAATGTACAGCAAGACACAATTAGTATAGGCAGAAAACTTGACTCAAAAAGGCCCATTGTGAACCCCAGCAATATCCTCACGCTTTCATATGGCAAGTAGACGTGGCTAAAGTGCAATATTAAAACAAGTAATGAAGACAGAGGGCAACCCTGGTGGGTCTCTCAGCAAGTCTGAAAATAGGTTGAAAAATTATTATTGATCTGAACTCTAATAACAGGCACTATGTATAAGCACTTCAATCAAACAGATGAATTCTGGAGCAAAACTAAACCAATGTATAGCAGAGAGTAGATAGGACCACTCAGCTATATCAAAAGCCTTTTCAATTTCCAGAGCAATGGCAACTTATGGCATGGTGACTTGTTGAACTTGTAACAAGTCTGGTATTTTTAGCAGGAGTACCAGTCACTAGTGAAACCAGTCTGATCCCTCTGTATTATCATAAGGAATATGGATTGAAACTGTACAGCCAATTTTCGCATCCACATTTATAAGGGATAACAGTCTATAGTTCTGGATATAGAAATGATCCTTTCCAGGATTATGGAAGGCAGTTATCATGACCTTAGTAAATGTTCCTGTGACATTCCCAGAGTTCATTAAGAAATTTTTTTTAAAAATTCTTTGAGACCTGGAACCAGAACAGACTGAAATACTAGTTATAATTCAATAGTTTGCCCATCAGGGCCAAGCAATTTCCATCACCACAAATCTTTCAGCACCAAGCAGACTTTGTTCCTTGTGGTGTCTGCTACCAATTTAGCGTTAGTGGTATCAGACAGAGTGGGATGTGACAATGCATCCAAGGTTCCCAAGGAAAATTAAGTAGCTGCCAACTCAGAAGAGTACCATCATTAATAAACATCTTTAAAATTTTTGCAATGTGTCTGCTGGATGATTCAAGAAGTTATTGCCTTCGTCCTTAATATCATAAATACTGGAACACTCTTTCCTCCCCTCGAGGTACTGATCTAAAAAGTAACATCTGTTATTGTTCTCAGCATAATACTGTGCATAACCTATGAAGACAGACGAGCCAGCCTGTCAGCAAAAACATCTATATTTTATATTTAGATTGCTAATGATACAAGAAGACATCTACATTAGTGGGATCAAACTGGAGAAGCTGCTCAGGTTTCTTAAACTTTGATTCAGTTTACATAGTGAATATACACAGGAGTTAGTGGAAGTTGCCTCAGGGTGTGAACATGCTGCATTTTGAAGCATTGAGCAGAAGCATTGAGCATTGAGCAGCTCTGGACATTGCTCGATGCTTCAAAATGCAGCATATTTGCCCTCTGAGGCAGTTTTGATAGGGGAATGCTGACCATCATCAGTATGTCTGATGTCTTGTACAGTTAAGTGGTTTTGCATCTCACTTTAAATTATCATATTCAGTACTAGTTGAGGTTTTTTTTAAATGCCAATGAAGTGCTTGTACCTATAACATCACACTATTTATCTCTGGAGGAAATGGGTGGGTTCTGAACCTTTTTTCCCCTCATTTAATGCTGTGTATGTCTGTCGTAATCCACCTAGAACTTTGGATAGTGTAGAAACATAGAAACATGATGGCAGATAAAGGCCAAATAGCCCATCTAGTCTGCCTATCCCACATGACTATCTCAGGCCATTTTGAATTCAGACACAGTCTCTGTCTCCATTACCTCTTCTGGGAGCCTGTTCCATGCATCTACCACCCTTTCTGAAAAATAGTATTTCCTTAGATTACTCCGGAGCCTATCACCTCTTAACTTCATCCTGGAATAGGTAGACAGATAGATAGACAGACAGACAGATAAATAGACAGACAGACAGACAGACAGATAGATAGATTTAAAAGTGTTATGAATTTGCATATCCTTTATCTTAATATACCTGGTGATAGTATGCCTAGTGGATAAGTATTTTGTTTTGATTCAATTTACATGGCATCTAGTCTTTGCTGCTAGTGGCAATCAACAGTGAAGCTCAAAATTATGCCATATGTATAGTCCTTAAATGCAGCCCGTACAACTGGCCAAGACATATGCACAGATTTATTATGATCAATGAACTCAGTATTTCTCTATTCCTCCAAGAGGCCAACATTTAACTGTCAATATGGCTAGTAGACTGCTGTCAAGACTAGTCCATCTATACGTAGATAGGTGTGTGATCTGATATTATGATGCTGCCAATGATCACCACTGATTACAATAAAAGGAGCAAAGAGTAGAAGGTGTCCTCTCTCTGGAAAGACTGAACAATCTCCAGGGATCAATTAACTGACAATGCCTCATGAGATTATACAGTTTCACCCCAGCTTTAGTTTTCCTACAGACACCGTGAATCTGTCTGTCAATAATAATAATAATAATAATAACAGTTTATATACCGCAGGTCTGTGAAGTTCTATGCAGTTTACAATGGTTAAAAATGCTACAAATTAAGTAAAACTAACAAAGTAAAAGCTAGTGATTAACATCTCTAGAGATTTGTTATTGTGGAATAAGATTGTACAAATCAGCTACCTAGGTACTTCAGGAACAGATATGTCAAGGAGGGGATTTTGCACTACACTGAATTCACTCCTTACTATGCAGAGCACATTGCCTTCCTCGGCCAGCATATCTACTAGATGATGGAAAAACAATGGCTGATTGCTGTTGAACAAAGGACAAGCTATCAGCTTTCAATAGCAACGGTCTTTGTGACTCATCCATCTGTGGGGTCAGCAGAAAGGGACAGTAGTTTTAGCAAAAGAGGTTTGTGGAACAAAATCAAGACCCTGTTAAGTTTCCCAATTGCAGGAGCAAGAGATCATTAATGACAATTTTCTTGGACTCTGCTGCAGACAGGTGAGTTTCTTGGGGAAAAAAAAAACATTGGTAGAAGATTTATTAACAAAGGTTAGAATCTTTTTGTGATTAATTGGACTATGAAAACCCTTTATTTATTTTAAATATTTATTATCTGCCTAAAACCTAGGTGACTTCCAATAAAAACATCCACAATCATGTAAAACAGACATTAAAAAATAAATCTCATTTACATCAATAAAATAAACAAAATACTCATAAACTAATTATAATACTGAAATCTCTCTAAGTACAGAACATTAACCCCCTCTTTTATTAAGGTGCGCTATGCTTTTTAGCGTGCAGTAAATATTAGCGCACGCTAAACACGTTGTAAACTCTAATGCATGCATGTTATCCTATGGATGCATTAGCGGTTAGTGCACATGTAAAACTCTTAGCGCATCTTAGTAAAAGAGGACCTAAGTAGCATATGAAAGACATGACCATAAAATAAAGGAGTTTTAACACCAATGTTATAGAGTATAGACAGACATACTCATTTTAAATCAGCATGAAATTGTGACAAATGGAAATATAACAATACATGCATTACAGAATGAGTGAAATAATTGCATCTAAATGACGACCACCCCAACACTGTATAACAGCCCTTGTAATACCCATGAGAAGGAGAACCCAGAAAGGCATAGCAGCAGGAAGCATATCTATGAATTTAGTTGTCTCATTCACTAACTCAAAGTACACACACAACATCTACATACATTCCAGAATTGGCAAGTACTCATCAAAGTAGAACACTGCAATCCAGCATGTATGCACCTTCCAAACTGTAACCAGAGATCATTCACTCACACCCCTCTCCCATCCCACATAATATTTTAAACCAACTGACAATGGCAACTCACAGTCCCTATATAAGTATAATCAACAATTGAGACACCATTGTCCATTTCCCCACACTCTCAATCAGGAATTGTCAGATAAACAGAAATAGTGAGAACACAATATAACACATTACAGCATCTGCCCAAGTCAGAATCCCACGAACCAAACCTTTGGGAACCATCTAGCAGAAGCAAGCAATTCAAGTGGCCTCCATGGAAGCAGGGAAGTCACTGCCATTATGCGAAATGACTCACAAATGAGCCAGGAAATACATGACATATTAGACGTTGATAGCCTTGAGATGAGGATGAAGTGCAAGAGTTGCTTCCATAAGCATATTGTATTTTTATTAATAGCAATAAAAAGAGGATAGTATGCCCCTCAAATTTAATTGGTGCTTGAAGCTTCACTCACTGCATGATTTCCATCAGTTGATTATAGAGCAACTGCAACACAAAGGAGTGAGGATACTGATCTCTGTGAACTCAGTGCAAAGGAGCCCAATGAGCCTTTTCAATTTCAAAATCTAACAGATCTGGAAATGAGTGACTCCAAGAACTTTACCTTGCTCGAGCCTTCTCTGCCCTCAAGGATTCCTAGAACATGCAGATTGTTCCTTTACGGTCTGTTATTGAGGGCCTGTCTCAATATTTTTCAGTCTGGAATGAAAACTTGAGAGGTCACTCTTTGTAGAACTTAGCTCTGCTTTAATCTCTCCAGTGTCTATCTTAGCATCAGAGAAGAGGCCTTTTATAGGCCACAGTTCTTCTATGATGGACATCAGGGAGATGTCATCATGCTTACTTGGTGCCATCCTGTGAGGGGAAAGAGATCTGCTTTGTACTTTTTACTACCCACAGTGAACCCTGCCACAGATTCAACTTTACCAGACTTCAGATGCCATCAGTGACCATAGGCATACACAAGTTTTAAACAACAATAGCAGGTGGGAAAAAGAGTTGTCTCTTAAACACTTTTAAAACTACATTAAAGATTTAATATGAATAAATGGAGGGTGAACACACTTCTTATGCTACAGTTAAGATTTAATGTAAATAAATGGAGGGTGATGGATATGGAGTGCAGAAATTCAAAGATGATGTATGTGATAGGACTATGAAAAATTGATGTGCAAGAATCAGGAAAGAGAACTTAGGGTTTCTGAGGATCTCAAGGAAGTAAAATAATGGGACAGGGCAATGGCCAAAGATAGTAAGATGTTTGGCTGTATAATGAGGGGGATAACCAGTGGAAAAAATAGAGGTGATTAATGCCCCTACACAAGGCCATATTTGGAATAATGCCTTGGACATAAAAAGAATCATAGGCATTCAGAAGAAAGTTTCAAAAATGGTTTGTGATCTGCACTAGAGGATGTATGAGAAAAGACAAACTTAAATTATGTGACCGTTACCACCCTAGAACTGGTGATCTGGTTTTGACATCCTTATGTCACTAATATGTTCTCAATAGTGAAGTTTTTAGAATCCAATTAATTGAAGGACCTGAGACAATATTATTTGTATAGAGGTAGGTATTAATTTGGATTAATTTATTTGACTGAGGGTTGTATTGAGTGAGAGAGCTAGATGTGGTGTACTTAGATTTTAGCAAAGCTTTTGACACAGTTTTGCATAGATGATAGAAATAAACAGACTGCCCTCAGTATGGGAACCAAAATGACAGACAGGGTCAGGAACTGGTTGAGTGGAAGATGACAGAGGGTAATGGTCAATAGAAATCGCCCAGAGGAAAGGGATGCTACAAGCAGTTTCTTACTTGATTCACACGTAGACTCTTCTGACATCCTGTATCTTGGAATGTTAGACTTGCACTGAGCCACAACTATGCATGAGTAACATTGAGACATGTCACAACATGCACAGACTTGTTTCAACATGCTTACTACTTTCTTTCACACTCAGTAGATAAATTATTGAGCACCCCTCATAAGACAGAATGCTAGCATTGTTTCCTAATTCCTATATGAAGTGTGAAGGATGAAGGATTATCATCCCATCGTCTTACCTTAATATTCTCATACATTTTGGATAGTCCAACACTGAGACATCAGTATTAATTTAACTTTCATTCTGGAGGGTTGGAATGCTGGCTCCAAAATGCAATTAAAATCCTAATCAAAAGAGAAAAACATCCAAAAAGTATCATAAAGGGGCAGGGACATTTTTTTCACCAAACCCTTCCAAGTCGCTAATTTCAAAACCTGTTTTATAGATGCTGTCCCTCTGCAGATCAAGGGGGCATGTTAGAGGTTGTGGTATGGGCAATGCTTGCATAGACTTATTACTTGGATGTTTTTCTTCCATAATCAAATGTCCAGGGCACCATTTGGACATTTGGGGCTAGACTTTTTTTAACAACAAATAGTGCCAAAAAGGTGCCCAAACTGACCAGATGGCCACTGGATGGATGATGGCATGACCTCCCCCATTCTTCCCTAGTAGCCACTGAGCCCCTCCCACCCCCCAAAGTTGTACATGAAACAGTACATACCTGCCTGTATACCAGCAGCAAGCAGGTGTCTGGAGCAAAAGGAGCACAGAGACAGACACAGAAAAAATTAGTGGAGAAAAAAACCTCAGATGGGCTTCATTGTTTAAAAAAAGTGTTTCAGTGCTCCTACAAAATTCACAATGCAGGTGCTATATATCCAACGGAAGGTTCCACACACCCCAAAAAGGGGAACTTGAGACACAAATCCACCATCAGCAACTCAAGCAGGTAATGAAAACAGTACTTAGCTGCTGTAATCACTAATCTGGCACCCAGACCCGCGCTGCATAAACAGGGCCCTCCCTCAATGACAGCAGGAACAGTCACAGGACCCGACAGGAACAGTCCTTTGTTTCACCAAAGCTGTGTCAGGGATCAATCTTCCCCATGCCGGCCCGCCACTCAAATTGTAACATCAGGTGACAGCCGGACAAAGCACAAAAGCTGGGGATCATAGTGGTGTAACCATGTTTCATCAATAGTAACTAGTCATTCCAAAAAGTTGGCACTAGCTTACTGAAAATGTTGCAAAATCAACTTGGAAGTGTCCACTCAATATTTTTTCTTATCAGCATTCAAACCTTTGGGCATCCTCTTGGCTGACAGCTCCTGCATACTGTGACACCACCGGTGCCGGCTTGCACGATGGCCCCGGTCAGCGCCCAGAATAGCCTGCGCCCAAACGTGCCTCCAGGAGACGCTGGAGGTCCTGCTGGTTTTTAATCAACAAAATAAAACAAATCAGGAACAATAAAGTTCTTATATAAACGAGTCTCAATTTATTGAGTGCCTTGTCCCCTAAGTCCAGGGTTTAGATCATTTACTTCATGAATAAACCAAAACATGAAAAAACAAAAATATCCGGGCTGTAAAACCATAAAGCCCTCAACCTTCCTTGCAGGTATCAACAGAAAAGCACTGCAACAGTCTCTGATAGTCCAGTTCCAATAATCCTGAGATTCTAAGCAGGGCAAGAATCAGACTATTATACTTTCCAGATTGTATGCAAGTGTTCAATTAGGCCTGGCTTGCAACAGGCCTGCTCCAACCAACTCAATAAGCAGTTGGTGGGGGAGGGGAGTAGCCGAATCTACTTCTTTAGTATACTTGCCACAAATGGCCCCACAATCCCACCCAAGGATCTTGTGTGGATTCTCCCCGAACTACTATCCCTTCACACAGTTCATAACATTGTCCACAATAAGCCAAAAAAAAGGCAACAAAGTAAAAATGTTACAAACAAAAATGAACCTGGTTTTAATGTTACCAGATTCTGGCACCTTTATAGCCTTGAGCCTAGCACTGCTCAGCAGGCCTCCCTCAGGTGCATACAGGTTTTAAAAGAAAACAAAACTAGCAAACAAAGTTCATCAAGTTAAGCACAGCAAAAAAGATAAAGTTACTGCACTTAACTCATATCCATTGCTGTGGCATCTGGTTCCATGGAAGCGTCCAAAAACTCCATGGGCTCCAGGCTGGCTAGCTGGCTGGCTTCAGGAACAGGGGCTGCATCTACCATTTCGATGTCCTGGTTCCTCTGAGGTTCAGGAGACTGGTCCTGGGAACCTCCTTCCTGGGCTGACCCAGGGTAAACTGCCTTGTTCCTTCTCAGTGCTGCCTCTAAAGCACTGAGGCGACCATGCCCTGTTCTGTGAGGGGGAAGGGCAGCCTCTACCTGTTGCTGGGATTTCCCTGGGCTTCTAATTAGGCCCAGTTGCTGTGCATTACCTAAGTTTGTGTTCTGACTCTTAGGCAGTTGCTTTGAGTGAGGCACTTCCCTCTGCTGCAGGCTGTTCTCCCCATATTCCTCACCTCCCCGGGGTTTTGCAACCTGAGTTTTAAATGGAAAATCAGGACTTTCTTTTTTCTTTCTATCTAACCCATCACATTGGTTAGCCCGGGTCAAAGCCATGCCAGGGCTGGGAGGTGCCTTCCCTGGCACAAGCCGAACCTTAGTGCTAGGATTGTGACAATACCCAGCTGCTCCTGGATTATACAACCAACATGCTCGTTAGATATCTGTAGTGTCTCATCAATTGATTTAGCTGATATTCACTGATCTGCCAAAATCAGGTCATGGACATGGTTAACAATTTCAGGAGTTGACACAATTTGAAGCCTCCCAGACCTTGCTGCATCTTTGGTCTGGAAATCTCCATGTTGAAAATTTGCACATCACCACTTCTCTGTGGAATATGATGGGCATTTATCACTCAATATTTTCATCATACATTCATAGATTTCCTTTGGAGTTTTATGCTGCAGGAATAGTAACTTCATGATGGCTTGGAGTTCTACACTTGAAAATTCCACATTTTTTATTGACATGGTTCAACCAATGATCTGAAACAATGTTAAAAACATAGCATTATGATTTGGCGAAATAAGCACAGGATTTAGGAAGTTGGTTGAGCTGAGAACTTTTCAGCCCCCCCCCTTGTAGACATTTTGCAGTTTTGAAAATGGTCATGTTTGGTACTAGGGTTTTGTGCATCTTCTGCAAAACATCCCACCTCAGATTTGGACATCATATCGAAAATGTTCCTTCACGTATTTCAAACTTATGAGAGGGGTGCTGAAAAGTTCTCAGCCCAACCAACCAACCAACATCCTAAATTCTGAGCATTATTTTGCCAGTGTAGCTGAAAAGAGTGTTGTCTTATTTCATTAAGTGCCAGTTTGCAGAAGCAAAATTCTATGTTTTGACATTTGTTTCAGATCATTGATTGAACCATATCCATGTCATTCTCTTCTTGGCTGGGCTGAGAACTTTTCAGTATTGTAGCTTTGCAGAATGTTGTTTAGCTTTCCTTATCTTTATGGTCAAATATATTTTTAAATTTGTATTGTAGCAGAAATTGTTTCCACAGCTTGCCTCCTGAAATCAATATTAAGAAGGTTTTAAGTTGATTACTTTTAAAATAGTTATTGATGTTTAGAAAAAATGAAATGTGTGAAATACAAAAAGTAATTTCCTACTTTATGATTTTGTAAGTGAAACAGAGAAACTAACATATCCCAGGATCACAGACAAGTAAATATTTTGAGTGTTGAAGTACAGACTAAATAATAGTGGTCTATTACTTTCAATTATGTTTTATAACGTTTCTTTTTGACAGTGAAGTCTATTTTCACAGTGAACTTTTGTATTGACGCATTTGTAATTATGTTCACTTCCAAAAGAGAGACTATAGAAATAAACTGGGTATGCGATCAGAGTTATCAGTGTTAACAGAAAAAAAAAGAGTGACTTATGTTGAATGATTCTGCTAGAATTTGCCATGCTATAATTTGGAGAATTCTGTATATATGGATTCCTGGATTAGTGTTCAGTCTTTTATGTTGCTAGACTCTTTCACTGTCATAACTGAAAGGCAGTTGTGTTAATAAAATGAACTACATTGTTAAGAAAATCAAAAGTCCTGTTTTTTGACGGTCATTCTGTTTCATGGTGGAGAAGCCTGTTACTATAGATATACAATATTGTATTATTTTGAAACAGGTTTGGGGTTTTGAGAGACCGTGGTGCTCATTTTCAAAGCCAAATCTACCCAAATCACCATAATCAAAAACAGGTTGAAGAAATGTCCAAGCAGGCAAGCTGTGCAGAAAAATATGTTTTGAGAAGGAGTATTTTGGGAACGTGTAATGGGTTGTGTTACGGGATGGATGTTTTCTAGAGATAATGGATAGCGGGAGAACATTCTGGGATTTAAACAAAAAAAATGTTCTAATTTAGACTTGCTATAAATGTGAATAAGTGAAGCCACAACTTGTCTTTGGACCCATTTGTGCTTTTGCTGAGTTAGAGATTGGAAAGGTGGATTTGGTCATGGTCTATAAGAGAAGAGAGTTAGAGAATGGTTTGTTTGCTGTCTTTGCAACAGTCTGAAACCTTTGTCCACTACTTTTCTTGCTCACTCATACCTCTGCTCTATCTCATTTCCTGAACCCTTTCACTACACCTGTTAGCCCCTACCAATCCCCATCCCTTGCTGTATCTCGGGCTCCTTTCCCCCTTTTTCCTGTTCCTTGCTCAAAACCCCACACCTCCATTTGTACCTCTTTACCTGTTTCCACTGTTTCTCTACTTATTAGGGTTACCATATTTGTGAAGACAAAAAAAGAGAACACATGGCCCTGCCCTAGCCCCACCCCCAGTCCCACCCCTCTCCTAGGCGACTGACAGCTGCGTGCAGTCAGGGCAGTAGCAAGTTATAATTGCAACTTCTGCAACTTACCCAATTCTTTATTACACTGCCCCTACCCTTTCCCCCATGATATATCAGACTTTCAGTTGGTTGGGTGGCAAATAAAATTGATCAAGAGCCAGTCAGAAAGAGTCCGGGAGGGTGAAGAGCTGAGGTAGGGAGATATAGGATTGGAGCAGGGATAGGAAGGGGAGGAGATTGGAGGAACTGAGTTACATAATTGGGAGAATGGGAAACTGAGAAGGAGTCAGGGAGAATAGGAAAGGGAGGGGGTTGGAGGGACAAGCCCGAGGAGAATTTTGGTGGGCACAGAAATGGGAGTTACAGGAAAGCAGAGAAAGAGGGAGGTTGTGGGAGCAGGGAGTGGAGTTTCCCTCCCACCTGCCCTAATACTATAGTATTGGGCTCTGGATGGGAGACAGTGAAGGGGGCAGGAGCTCTAGGGGGTTGGTCTTGGCTTTAGGTATAGTGGGGCCTAGACAAGGACATTTATATCAGAGGGAGTGAAGTTGAGACTCCAGTGAGTATCCACAAATTGCAAATTTGTGTTTGATGTATATTTGAAAAGTGTTCCCATTTATTGGAATTGGGTATAGAATTTAATGTGGTTATAAATAAAGCTGTATCCAATATTATGCCAATAATCTTAAGATCTTGGGATTTGATTTGGTTTGAATTAGAAGTGAAAGGTTATGACTGAAGTATGAATCCCAAAGTTAGGTGTTCCAGTGCTGCATGGTGAGATTTTATTTTCTAACAATCCAATTCTATAACATTGGGACTCATACATCAGCCCTTCCGAAATACCACACATATTTATAATAATAATCCAGGACAATCATATTTATTGGGCAAATAATTGGCCACAGCTTTATTTCATATTATATCAAACATTAATTTAACAAATTTGTAAACATCAGCAAACTTTACACTTAACCATTTATGATTTCTTCAAAGAGCTAATCGGTATTGACAGTAGCTCACTTATCCCCAACTTTCCCTTAACTCCCAGTGACTTACGGTGTCGTAAAGCCACCTCACCTCGTGGCGGTGTCGCACACGAGGACATATTACTATTCCAAATTGCTAGTACTTCAAATTCATCTGCCTCTAATAATGGCTCTGCCCTTAGGCACCACACAACCAGCTGCGACCGACCCCTCCACCCCCTCCACCCAAATTCCCCACCTCCTCCCTCCTGCTCCGTCCCAACCCCAAATCCCAAATAGCGGTGGGAGGGAGGGAAACTCAAACTGTACTATCCTCCCTTGCTCTTTTACCCTTACTCTCTTCTCTAGCCCGCCAATTTCTTACCTATCTCACCTCATCCCATGCCCAGCCCCTTTTTCCTTTCCTCAAATCAACTACTCCCAATACCCTCCAATCAAATTTATCCTCCTGTTGCTACCCCTTCACTCTTCATCCCCACCCCCTATTTCAACCCTTTAACTTATCTTCGGGCCTTGATGTCGCCCAATGTTACTGGCCACTCAGATTAACTGTGTGACCTTTTTTATAGAATGCTAGCATAACCTAACATCAACACACCTTATATTTAAGTGCCTGTAGTTACACTAGCCATAGACTGGTATAAATGTGGGCACCTAAATGCAGTAGGCTTTAATTTATGTGTCCTACTCATACTCTGCCCACATGTATACTCCCCATTGCTCTGGCACACTATAGCATCTGTGTGCATTCTTATTGAATAGCACTTGGCATGGTTATGCTTATAAGTGCTATTTTTTTCTGCACTTACATGAACAAAGGGGTGCATACCCATGAGCGCATAGTGACTGAATTGCCTTCAGATTTGCATAGACGCTATTATTTTAAACATATATGTATGTAAAATGCTTAGCTATATTTCTACTACTACTACTACTGATCATTTCTATAGCGCTACTAGACATAGCAGCGCTGTACATCAAAACATAGAAGAGACATTCCCACCTCAAAAGAGCTTACAATCTAGTCAAGACAGACTAACTGGACATTGTGCTCAGGTAGGGGAATTACAGAGGGAATGATAAGATAGCAATAGATGCTTAGAAGGTGGGTTGGAGTTTAGAATGGAAAGCATCTTAAAAGAGATAGGCTTTGAGTCTGGATTTGAATACTGCCAGAGACGGAGCTTGACATATTGAGTCAGACAGTTTATTCCAGGCATACGGTGCAGCAAAGTAGAAGGGATGGAATCTGGAGTTGGCCATAGAAGAGAAGGGTACAGATAAGAGAGACTTATCTGAAGAGCAGAGTGCTCGAGGGGAGTGTGTGGAGAGATGAGAGAGGAGAGATACTGAGGAGCTGCAAAGTGAAGTTTGAACTGTATATGGAAATGGATAGGGAGCCAATGAAGTGATGTGAGGAGAGGGGTAATATGGGCATAGTGACATTGGCAGAATATGAGGTGTGCAGAAGAGTTATGATCAGATTTAAGGGGTGAGAGATGGTTTAGCTGAAGGCCAGTGAAAAGTAGGTTGCAGTAGTCTAGGCTAGAGGTGATGAGAATATGAACAAGGGTCTTAGCAGTGTGCTCAGAAAGGAAGGATCTGATTTTAGCGATATTGTACAGAAAAAAATTGACAGGCTTTGGCAGTCTGTTGGATATGTGAAGGATAAAAATGAGTCAACGATTACCCCAAGGTTGCAAGCCAATGAGACAGGAAGGATGAGGGTGTTGTTCACAGAAACAGAGAATAAGGTAGAAGAGAGGCGGGTTTAGGTGGAAAGATAAGGAGCTCAGTGTTGGCCATGCTTAATTTTAGATGGTGGTGAGACATCCAGATTGTGATGTCAGATAAGCAAGTTGAGACCTGGGAATGAATGTTGAGATTTCAGGTGTAGAGAGAGATCTTCTAGTTGTCAACACAAAGGTGATACTGAAAGCCATTTGAGGAGATTAGAGCACCAAAGAAAGAAATGTAGATGGAAAAAAGAAGTTGTCCCAGGACAGAGTCCTGAGCTACACCGACCGACAATGGGATGGTGGTGGAGGAGGATCCACCACAGCATATGCTAAAAGTGTGATGGAAAAAATAGGAAGAAAACCATGTGATAACAGAGCCCTGAAATCCAAGCGAAGACAGCAATGAGTAGGTGGTGATTTACTATGTCAAAAGCTGCTGATAGATCAAGAAGGATGAGGATGGAGTAGAGGCATTTGGATTTGGCCAGGAGCAGGTCACTGGAAACTTTCATAAAGGCTGTTTCTATAGAATGAAGAGGGCGAAAGCCCGATTGAAGTGAGTCAAGGCTATCTTGAGATGAAAAAAAGTCAAGACAAGCAGTGAAAACACATTCAAGAAGCTTGGATCAGAAGGGGAGGAGGGAGACAGGACGATAGTTGGAAAGGTAGGTAGGGTCTACATGAAGGTTTTTTGAGGAATGGTGTAAGAACAGCATGTTTGAAGGTGTCGGGCCCAGTTGTGGTTGAGAGTAAAAGGCCGAGGATATGGCAGATAGAGGGGATGACAATAGGAGAGATGGTGGTAAATAGATAGTGGAGATGGGATCAGAGAAACAGGTGGTGAGTTTGGAGGAAGAAAGAAAATGAGCAGTTTCCTCCTCAGTAATTTCAGGAAAGGAAGATAAGGTGGCAAGCAATGAGAGGGGATAGTAGAATAGCTGGGGTAGATGGTTTTTATATGGTATAAAATTGTCCCCGAGTGCAAGAATATATTACTAAATTAGAAGAGTCGAGTTATTGTTTGAGCTGAATTGATGGATTGTTTCAACTTTTACTGTGTACCCAGAACACTTAGAATTTTAGAGTCATCAGTATATTCACAAGAAGAAGACTCCATTATTTGTTTCCTTTGTGCTTCAGTTCAAGTGGGAATTGTATTTGTTTGTAATTTTTCATATTTACACCATAGTGGCATGTGTAGTTTAGAGTTCTGATTGATAACTTGTTCTGTTTTATTAGAAGTAATCATGCAAATAAACAGTTGGAAAGTGTTTTTATACTACTTTATTTGTAGATTAAGTATTCCATAAAATTAGATCAAATCAGTCTGCTGTTTATCTCATTGAAGCAGAATAAAAAAAAACCAAAACAACCTGGAAAATTAATTAACTTGATATATCTTGGCATAGGTGGATCATTAAACAGACAATTTTTATAAAGCAGATTTAATTTTGTTATGAGATATGGCTAATTTATAATCAGTTTGCAGAGTGTTAGCATAAGTAGTGTTTTATTAAACAGTATAGACAAACATCTTGAGAAACATCTGACTACTAGGGGAAATTTTGAATGTCAAAATACATTGGGCATGAGACAATTCTCAGCACAGCTTGGTAAGATTTGGCAATGCTTGTTTTGATAATTTTAATGAATAACTGAATAAAAGTTGCAGCTGCCTAGTAGAGCACCAATCAAAAATATAATTTATAGCAAAATGTATTACGGACAATGTCTAGATATTAAGCTTTATCCCAATATACATTTTGTAGCATGCATTCACTGATAGCCCCTGGTTTCTCCTTCCAATAATTGAATCAGCTCATTGCCTCTCAGTTTACTCATCAAAAAAGGCAACTAGCATTCCAGGGTCCTATCACTGTATAAGCAAAATAGGTGGTTGTGACTAATCCAACTTTGCCATAAACCTCAACAAAAAACAATACAATAATAAGGACTCCACCTAGATTTTTTTTTTAGATAGAGTATGTTATACATTTTTTAAAAGTAGACTTAACTGCTCACAGCTCTTAATAAATTGCAAACATATCAAATTATAAATGTAAAGTGCTCAGACCCATAACCAAATACGTCTGTGATAACTATGTTGTGGGACCATCATAGCTTTTTACTCGACTACTGTAACATCATCTACCTGGGGTCTTTCAAAAAAACCACTCAAAGACTCCGAATCATCCAAAACTCGGCAATCCGACTGATCTTTGGGCTAAAAAAATGGGAACACTTAACTCCCTACTAACATAAACTCCACTGGCTGCCCTTGGAAACTAGAGTGCAGTTCAAGTTTGCCTGCCTCTGTTTCAAATCCATTGGCTTGGCCCCCCATATACTTGGTTCCCCATTTTATCTTAGATTGTTCATCCAGACCCACACGCAGAGTTCATCTGTTTAACCATCCAACACTAAAGGCCTGCCGCTTCAAAAGATACCTGAACAGAACACTTGCCTTCCAAGCAGGTCAACTAAATGATTGGCTGGGCAATATTATCTTGCACTCCTCATCCTACCTAAATTTCAGAAAATTATTAAAAACAAATCTGTTTAACCGATTTATATCCTAAGACCTCTTATGCTCAACCTCTCATTTTCCAAGATCTCTTAGGCCTTCCTCGGTATCCTGCTTACCTATATACATTGTACCTATATATTGTACCTATATCCTGCTTACCTATTTAAATTGTATCTATTTCTCTGATTGTACCTTTTCGCTGATTATCCAGCCCTTCTTTGCTGTAAACCACCTCGAACTACTACGGCTTTGGCGGTACATAAGAATAAAATTATTATTATTATTATTACTGTCCCGAACCACTCACTATTATTTTTTTAAAGGAAAAATGTTTTAAAGTAAAAAATAATATAGTCACTTATCTGTTATGTCGAGTGGTTGTTAAAAGTGCTGGCAAACAACCATAGATTCCATAAAGTGCCGGTGCTAAGTGCTAAGAAAGACCATCAGCCAAATCCACACTAATGACCCCCCCCGACTCGAGTTTCAACAACTCTTCCTCAGGAGGGGACATCTGTAATGGCTGCGATCAACTCGAATAGCATCAAGATCAAGACTGAAAAACACCATTTTTAAAATAAATAAATACATAAAATATCATCAAGACTATAACAAAGAAATTAAAACATAGTCATCTTGATATTGATATAAAATTGTAGTCCACAAATGAGAAAGTCCAAGAATCCACTGAACAGGATGAAGCTAGTTTAACAGAAAAGAAAAGACCAAACAGGGTAAAATTGTTAGTCAGGTCCAATTAAATTATATGACACCTATGCTCAGGTGGACTCTAGATTCCAAGGGCTCCTTTTACTAAGCCGTGTTAGGGCCTTAACGCGCGGAATAGCGCACGCTAAATTGCTATGCGCGCTAGACCTTAATGCCAGCATTGAGCTGGCGTTATTCCAGAAGCGTAGCGGGCGGAAATTTTGTGCGTGCGCTAAAAACGCTAGCGCACCTTAATAAAAGGAGCCCCAAGTAAAACTGTAACTGAGAAACTTCATAAAAAACATAGGCCCTCTTTTACTAAGGTGTGCTAACCGATTAGCGCACGCTAATCGCTTTAGCATGCGCTAACTTGATTAGCACACACAGGTCGGTTAGCACACCTTAGGGCTCCTTTTACAAAGGTGCGCTAGCGTTTTTAGCGCGGGCACCGGATTAGCCCGCGCTACCCGAAAACTACCGCTCGCTCAAGAGAAGACGGTAGGGGGTAGCGCATGTGGCAATTTAGTGCGCGCTATTCCGCACGTTAAGGCCCTAACGCACCTTTGTAAAAGGAGCCCTTAGCAAAAGAGGGGGATAGTTTTGATCTTCAAAAATAATTCCACATTTACAAGGATATCTGCATTGAAATTTAGCCCTCATATTTACAATTTGTTTTCTGAAATGAAGAAACTTGCCCCTCTTTGATTGAGTCCATTTAGAAATATTAGGAAACACTGACATTTTCCCTTCAAGAAAAGTACAATTACAGGTTCAGTGGTGCCCAATTAGCTCCCCTCTTCTTATCTTGTTCTCCACCTCATTGAGTTTTATTCTTTCCTCATTCTTCCCAGCACTAGAGTTAATAAATGTCCCTCAGGGTGGCAGTAAATGCATTTCAATCAATGTTTGGAGATATTAGAATTATTAAGTTTCTAATACTTTGTTAAGAATAATCAGATCTTTTATATCTGGATCTTCCAGAAACTGAATTAAACTTGCACAATGACTTGCTCTCACTTCAGCTCTAAAGTTACCCTGGCATTATCTGACAAATCAGTGTTATGGACATGTAGTTTTGCTTACTACAGATATGGATTATGTAGTGAGAAGATAAAGATGTGGAGGGGCATATTTGATAGGACATCTATAGTATGTCCAGCTCTGGACATTTCTGCAAGAATGTCAAAAAATTGGGTTAGGAAAGCAACCATGTTTGAAATCATGGGGATTCCTAACTGGGACAAGCCTAGCTCTAGGGCTGGGGTTGTTACAATATATATATATATATATATTATATATAATATATATATATAATATATATATATATATATATTATATATATAATATATACATATACATTATATTATATATACATATATATTATATGTATAATATATACATATATATATTGTATAATATATACATATATATATATATATACATATATATATTGTATAATATATACATATATATATATATATATATATATATGTATAATATATACATATATATATATTGTAACAACCCCAGCCCTTTAATATATATATATATATTATATATATAATTTTTTTCCCCAAAAAATGACTCATCTAGATGATCTGGTCCTTAGTACAGATATATTTTTTGGCCTTTTTCAAAAATCAAAAAGTCCAAATATGAAATGCCTAAAACAAGTCAATTTTGAGGTGGGAGGGGCCAGCATTTTAATGGACTGGCTACACAGACAGAGCACAGAAATATCTTAGAGGGCACTGGTGTGAATTTCACATAAGAGATACAAGGTACACATTTCACTATAATACCCTTATAGTGTATGGTGAGCCTTCCAAACTCACCTAAAACCTACTATCTCCATTTGTCTACCACACCAATAGCCCTTGTTGCAGCAGGTGGCATCTGTAAGGCACTGGTCCAGTGTATAACCTCATACATTTCCCTAGCACAATTAAGCTCTTCAACGCAGGGTGACCTGATGATTCCATCAAGGGGAGAGATCAGATTGAAGGTAGTCAGGGCAGGGCAAAACTGTGCCGCTCTTGAAGAATGGAATAAACTTCCATCCAATATTAAGAAGCAAGGAAAGGTGGGGGAATTCAAAACATTGTTGAAAAGACACCTGTTTTGCCTCATGAAATATGTAGGTTGATTTTGAATTTTTTAATATATACCGTATTTTCGCGGATATAACGCGCGCGTTATACGCGTTTTTACCTACCGCGCATACCCCTCGCGCGTTATATGCCTGAGCGCGGTATACAAAAGTTTTTAAACATAGTTCCCACCCCGCCCGACGCCCGATTCACCCCCCCAGCAGGACCGCTCGCACCCCCACCCCGAACGACCGCTCGCACGCGCTCCCACCCGCACCCGCATCCAGGATCGGAGCAAGAGGGAGCCCAAGCCCTCTTGCCCGGCCGACTCCCCGACGTCCGATACACCCCCCCTCCCCGGCAGGACCACTCGCACCCCCACCCCGAAGGACCGCCGACTTCCCGACAATATCGGGCCAGAAGGGAGCCCAAACCCTCCTGGCCACGGCGACCCCCTAACCCCACCCCGCACTACATTACGGGCAGGAGGGATCCCAGGCCCTCCTGCCCTCGACGCAAACCCCCCTCCCCCCCCAACGACCGCCCCCCCCAAGAACCTCCGACCGCCCCCCCAGCCGACCCGCGACCCCCCTGGCCGACCCCCCCACCCCCCTTCCCCGTACCTTTGGTAGTTGGCCGGACAGACGGGAGCCAAACCCGCCTGTCCGGCAGGCAGCCAACGAAGGAATGAGGCCGGATTGGCCCATCCGTCCTAAAGCTCCGCCTACTGGTGGGGCCTAAGGCGCGTGGGCCAATCAGAATAGGCCCTGGAGCCTTAGGTCCCACCTGGGGGCGCGGCCTGAGACACATGGTCGGGTTGGGCCCATGTGCCTCAGGCCGCGTCCCCAGGTGGGACCTAAGGCTCCAGGGCCTATTCTGATTGGCCCACGCGCCTTAGGCCCCACCAGTAGGCGGAGCTTTAGGACGGATGGGCCAATCCGGCCTCATTCCTTCGTTGGCTGCCTGCCGGACAGGCGGGTTTGGCTCCCGTCTGTCCGGCCAACTACCAAAGGTACGGGGAAGGGGGGTGGGGGGGTCGTGGGGGTCGGCCAGGGGGGTCGCGGGTCGGCTGGGGGGGCGGTCGGAGGTTCTTGGGGGGGGCGGTCGTTGGGGGGGGAGGGGGGTTTGCATCGAGGGCAGGAGGGCCTGGGATCCCTCCTGCCCGTAATGTAGTGCGGGGTGGGGTTAGGGGGTCGCCGTGGCCAGGAGGGTTTGGGCTCCCTTCTGGCCCAACTACACAAAGGTACGGGGAAGGCGGGTGGGGGTGTCGTGGGGGTCGGCCAGTGGGGTCGCGGGTCGGCTGGGGGACGGGCGGAGGTTCTTGGGGGGGGCGGTCGTTGGGGGGAGGGGGTTTGCGTCGAGGGCAGGAGGGCCTGGGATCCCTCCTGCCCGTAATGTAGTGCGGGGTGGGGTTAGGGGGTCGCCTTGGCCAGGAGGGTTTGGGCTCCCTCCTGGCCCGATATTGTTGGGGAGTCGGCGGTCCTTCGGGGTGAGGGTGCGAGTGGTCCTGCCGGGGGGGGGGATGTATCGGACGTCGGGGGGGGGGGCATCAGGCTTTCAGGATGGGGACAGACCTTCAAGGGGGGACAGGACTTCAAGGGGGGACAGTGCACGGAATGTCAGGGGGGGTGAACGGAGAGTCGGGACAGTGCACGGAAAGTCAGGGCAGTGCACGGAAGTCAGGGGGGGTGAACGGAGAGTCGGGACAGCGCACGGAAAGTCAGGGCAGTGCACGGAAGTCAGGGGGGGTGAACGGAGAGTCGGGACAGCGCACGGAAAGTCAGGGCGGGCGAAAGGAGCGTCGGGCATCATGCGCGGTATACCCGTGAGCGCGGTATACAAAAGTTTTTGTACATGTCATTGTGATTTCTGCGCGCTATACCCGTGTGCGCGTTTTACATGGGTGCGCGTTATATCCACGAAAATACGGTAATCATGCTGTGGCTGGTGCACTGATGTATAGTATGGAGAAGAATATGTAATTATCCAGTTTCATGGATGTGAAGGATTTTGGTTTATGTATTATAATATTTTGTGTATTATTTTAGATGTTTTAATGTAATTTTATTGTGTATGTTATTTTGTGCTCCACCTTGATAAAGGTGGAATTTGAACAAACAAACAGTACAGTAAGTACTGGGTAAGTTAAGGTGACCTCATACTTTCCACCATAAATGTAGTGGGTAGGATGGGATATGGACTTAGATCACCCTCTCTGTGTTTCACTACATCACCCATTAGGCTACTCCAGATAACTGTGTGCTACTCTACTAGGTTTTCCCATCAGGCAGCATTATGGGGAAAAGATCTGGAACAACTGCTTATGCTTACTACTTATGGGGAATTTAGGAAACGCCTAAAAACATATCTGTTCCTGAAGTACTTAAGTGGCTGATTTGTACAATCTTATTCCACAATAACTGATCTCTAGAGCTGTTAGTCACTAGCTTTTAACTTTGATCTACTCAATTTGTAGCATTTTTAATCATTGTAAACCGCATAAAACTTCACGGTCCTGCAGTATATAAACTGCTATTATTATTTTTATACCAGGTGCTGCTATAATAGAGACAGGTATATACTATTTCATTTAGATATATGTGGGGTAGAAGGGTATCAGTGACCACTAGGTGAGTATGGGGAGGCAGTGGTGTATTAAGGGGGTTGGGGGGTGGACCCCCTTGGACATTATCATGGCGGCCAGTCAATCCAGTTAAACTGAGATGGGGACACTAGCACCTCTCTGCCCCATACCTTTTAAAATCTTTGCCAGCGCAAGCAAGTTCTCTGGCCTGCTGCTCATGCCAGCCTGCCTCTCCTTCCCCTGTCCCCTCCTGGTTGTGGGACAAGGAAGTGACATCAGAGGGAAAGCCAATGCCAGAGCAAGAAGCAGGCTGGAAAAGCTGCTTGCACTGGTTAAGATTTAAAGAGGTATGGGGGAAGAGAGGGCATGACTATAGTGGTGGGGAGGGGAAGAAGCGGGGGATAGCAAGGAGGGTGCCCCTATCCTGGCTGCATACTATTCTCACTATGCCACTGGGGTGAGGTCATCTGGTCAGTTTGGGTTCCTTTTTGGCACTTATGCTCTTTTAAAACAGGTCTAACTCAAAAAGTTTCAAAAGGTCACCCAAAATACATCTAACATGCCTCTTTAAGATTTAGATGGACTGGAGGAAAAATGATCAGCAAAACATCTAAAAAGTCTATTTTGAAAATTGGCATTTCAAATGTCCAAATGCCACTTGATGTAGTTTTTTGGGATACCTTTCTGTTTTGAAAATGAGCCCCATAATCCTTGTTTTAATAGATTTAAAATTCTCCAAAGGTCTGTGAAACTACTTTTCTCTTACTTCCTTTCCTGTCCTAAACATGCTTATGGGAATCTCTCCTTGCTGCTGGGTTAATAGTACATGGAGCTAAAGGCCAGATGCTAAAGTCAAGAACCAATTCACAGGGGCAGCACATTAAACACTACAAAACTACCTGAGACAAAGCAAGGTGAAACTTCTGTGGGAATACACATTGCAAAGACCAGCGCACTGCATCAATGAACTGACATTCAAAATACTAAGAGGACATTTTAAAACAGTCCAGGAATGTGAGACATTTGAAGGTAACGTGATAAAATATTTTGATACCTGCAATACAGGTCACCTTCCCCCACACCCTTCCCATTCCCTTTGAGACTGTCTTTAGAATGCTTTCAAGTTTTACTTATACTGTATATTTTGATTTTTATCATTTTTTTGCCCTGAAGTGAAGAATGAGGTCCCGGTCTTTGAAAGCTAATCTGAAAATGCATTAAATAAGTTGATCATCTTATTTTGTTTTGTTTATATTTATATTTGTGACATTTAGAATGCAACAACATGGCAACCATAGTACTTTACATAGCAAAAATAATCAAATACTTTTAGGGCTCCTTTTACTAAGGTGCGTTAGCCGTTATAGCGCGCGCTAAATATACACACGCGCTAAATGCTAACGCGCCCATTATAAGTCTATGAACACGTTAGCATTTAGTGAGCACTAATATCACGCATGCACTAAAACAGCTAACACCCTTAATTTTGGACTATAGGCTGCAGACCTAGTGTGACCGGTTGCATATGAAGACCATACCACTTGTGTTTTCCCCTCTCCCCTTTTCTATCGGATATTGTAGTTCTTTCCCCTTTTCCTTCACTTTCATGTATTGTTCAAACACATCAATCCCCCCCTTTTTTATTGTAAGTTGCTTAGACATTTTGGGGTCCTTTTATTAAGGTGCGCTAACCAATTATATTCTATGGGCGCCTTAGCATTTAACGTGTGCTAATCTTTAGCGCATGCTAAATTGATTAGTGCACCTTAATAAAAGGAGCCCTTTGTGATATCAAGATTGAAATCAACTTGGAAATACATTACTCACCCAATAGTGGGTAAACAACCCAGAGCATGTGGCTTTACATAAAAAGATGTAGAGAAAATAACCATTTCCAGCTCTGTCAATCTAAGCTGTGCCGGATCATTTGGAGGGTCACAGCACAGTCCAGCAGTTCCTGAAGAAGGGGGTGTGCACCCCCAAAACGGAGTCCCGTTGGACGAATTAAGAATCAAGATCTTCGCTGGCTGTTTGTTTCCACTGAGAAGCTAAGTACTTCCTGTTGGCTTTTTCACTTTGCTGGTTTTGGACGTTTGTATTTGACCCCCCGGACAAGGGGCAGAGACTATTGCTGTTTATGGTGGAACGAGTGTGTATGTTTTTTTGATTTATTTCGTTTTTCACACCGAGCACTGTTGGGTGCACTTTATTACAAATTATACACAGAGTAAAAGCCCGGGGATGTTTCACAGTTGACACCCTGTTGGGTGTAAGCCAGTGACAGCCTGTTCCGCTGGATTTTCCAGTGAGTGGCTGTGTGACTGAGGGCTTTCCTGTGTTTATCACTCATTCATTAGAGATAGTCATATATTAGTCATTCCACCAGCTCCGCTCTAGTCTCTCCCCCCTATCTGGTTCCAGTTCTTGGGGTCTGGGAGGTTTACTTTTTTGATGAGAAAATAACCTCAACATCAAACCACTTGAGCAGCGTTCACCTGGGCCCGGATTCTATACATGGCACTGTATATGGTGAATGTCTTAAAAACAGCTGCCAATCACGTCTCAAGATGAAGGCGCCATTTCTGAAGGTGCCAGTAGCCACCTACATTTTTCCTTTTAAAATTCTTTTTCAAATTTTTTAAAATGATGTTTTCAATTTAAGGGCTCCTTTTACTAAGGTGTGTTAGCCGTTTTAGCGTGCGCTAAACGCTAACGTGCCCATTATAAGTCTATGGACGTGTTAGCATTTAGTGCACGCTAATATTATGAATGTGCTAAAATGCACCTTAGTAAAAGCAGCCCTAAATTAGGTACCAGTAGAGTTAAGGCAGTGTTTATAGAATATGGGCCTTAAAGTTAAATAAGCAGCTTTATTAATATCATAGGCAAAAAAAAAAAAACCTTCACGTCAAGAAATGCCAACAATATCTCCAAGGTGAAGAAACTCACTATTGTGCACAAGACATAAACTTCAAAAAATCAAAAAAGATAAAGAAGAAAATCTTAGCTGAACGCTGGGAAAATCCGGTGGTATTCAAACTCCAATATTGATTTTTCATATCAATGATCAAACTCCCAAATACAGTTTCCAACTTCATTAGCCATTCTTCAAAGGAGCTTTCAATATTCCATATCTCATATGCATGGACAGATTGAGGGAAATGGAATACTGAAAGCTCTGTCGGAGAATGGCTAATGAAGCTGGAAACTACGGGAGAGTTTGATCACTGATATGAGAAGTCAGTGTTGGAGTTTGAATACCACTGTATTTTTCCAGTGTTCAGTTAAGTTTTTCTTCTTTTAGGGTTTTTTTTCTGAAATTTTAAAGTTTTTGTCTTGTGCACAATATGAGTAGTGGGTTTTTTCACCTTTGAGATATTTTTGACATTTCTGTTGACATTCCTTGACAGCAGAGGTTTTTTCTGCCTATGATATTAAATAAAGTAGCTTATTGAACTTTATGTGAATGCCGCTTGAGTGGTTTGATTTTGGGGCTTTTTTTCTCCATGTCCTTTTATGTAAAGCCATATACTCTGGATTGTTTACCCACTGTCGGGTGAGTAGTGTTTGATTATTTTTGCAATGTAGTTTTGAGTTACTACTGTGAAGTAAAATTTTTTTTTTTGTATGTGTGATACTTTATCCTATGAGCTAAGGCAGTGATTTCCACTATTTTTTTTCCAGTAGGAGCCATTTTAGCACAAAAGAAAACAAAAATACACAAAATAAAAAAAACCCTCAGTGTGAGAAAAAAGATCGTTGTCTGGCAATGTGACCACCACATGCTTATGAAGGGAGGTTCCCTCTCCTGCTGGCTTCCTCCTCTAATGTTATAGTCAATCTAGCTGCTTGCACATATTTAGGGTTCCTTTTACTAAGCTGCGATAGCGGTTTTAGCATGCGCTAAATTTCCAAGCGTGTCAGACGCTAATGTCAGCATTGAGCTAGCGTTAAGTTCTAGCTATGTAGCGTGGGTTTAGCGCGCTTGGCAATTCTACATGTGCTAAAAACGCTATCGCAGCTTAGTAAAAGGAGCCCATAGTGACTCATATAGTCTATTTTACTATATATTTTGGTTTTCTACCCCTTCAACCGTAATGCTAGTTGACTTACCCAAGATAAGAAGGAGCTGTGATGGGAACTGAATGTAGTCTACAAGCACTAACCCAGTATATTGCAAACTATGTGCCGCATAAGATTTCAGGTGTGCCGTAAGATGCCGGGGGAGGAGGAGAGACATCAGTACCGACTGACTGCATACAGAAAGTGTCTCTCAGGGTGAGAGGCACATCCTGTAGGCAGTCAGCTGCTGCCAGCGCCTCTCTTTCTCCCTGGCATCTCTCTTCCTCTCTTCCTCTGTACCTCTTCTTTGTTAGCAACCTCTCCCCCCCTCCCCCCGGCTCAAGGCCCCATCTGGAGGACCTCCACGTATGTGCAGACATTGATGTGATGATGTCATGCATGCATGTGATGTCATCAGGGCAATGCCCGCATACTTCTGGGTACCCTCGAGACACAGCTGCCAGATTAGTGTGCTACGGCTCATGAAGTTTGTGAAATACTGCAATACACTAACCATTGGGTTGTTTCTCTACTACTCCAGCACACTGAGTACAAAACGTTTTGTCCTGGTGTTCTCTGAAACATTACAAGGGTGTGATTCAAACTGAATTTAATAGTTTGCATAGGCAAATGAAGAATTCTGTCTGCCTCTTTTGGGGTTTCTAAGATCTCCTAAGGCTTTGTATCACTGCCAACTGTGAGAATACTTATCTATAGCACAATTGGACTGGGTATTTAAAGGAGGACCTTTCCGGACTAGCACAAAACCAATTTCTTTTTAAATCCATTCTTCATCAAGTCACTAGGACTAGAGCACGAGTCGATGGCACCAAACAAAAGCATTTAAAGGCTCTTAGTAATTTTCAGCAGTATTATTTGGGTAATGTCTTTGTAAATCATTGTTTTATTCCCCAGCACTTTACAGATAACAAAATATTAACAAAATATTTTTTTAAAAAATTCTTTATTCATTTTCAAATTTACAATAAGTGTAACAATATATCCAAACAAATTAACAATAAATATAACACTTAATATCATCAATGGTACAAAAAATATGCTCTTATCTCCCACCCTTCCCACCCTTTCTTATCATATAATCAATACCTTATACAACATGTAACAATAAATTTACCTTCCCCTCCCCCCCTCACAATCAAACTTGTAAATTTAAGGGAAAAAAATAAAAATAAAATGTCATCTAAACGGTACAATATTTTGTAAATGGCTCCCATCGCGCTGTATTGCAATAAATCTTTACATTTTATAAACATGACATAAGGAATTCCACCAGAAATTATAATTTAATCCACTCCAATTTTTCCAATTATACGCAATTTGTTGAATGGCAACCTCAGTCATAAGTAATAATTTGTTATTATTTGTAGAAATCTGACCTTTTGCTCTCATTGCCATACCAAATAGCACAGTATCATATGATAATGCCACTGGGTTATCTAATAAACAATTAATTTGGTCCCAAATTGATTTCCAGAAATTCATAATAAATGTACAATAGAATAATAAATGATCTAAAGTCCCTGCTTCGAGATGACAGTGCCAACATTTATTAGACTTAGAGCTATCCAATTTTTGTAATCGAACAGGGGTCCATAATGCTCTATGTAACAGAAAAAACTAAGTTTGTCTCATAGATGCCGACACTGTACATCTCATCCTCCAAGTCCAAATTTGTGGCCATTGAGACGCAGTAATTTAGTGCTTAATCTCAATACTCCAAATGTCTCTCAGACCAGTGTTTAGTTTCTTTTTAATAAATCCAGTCAGCAATTTATACCACTGGGCGGCCTGGTGACCCAAGAAGTCCGTCTGAAAGCATAAGAACTCCATACTAAAATGATTACTAAGGTTTTTCCATTCAGGGAACCTTGCCTGAATGGCTTGCTTCAGTTGCAACCATCTAAAACATTCTGATTTATTAAGACCATATTTATGTTGCAACTGTGAAAATTCAAGCATTTTACCATTAGAGATAACATCATCTAATAAACGTATTCCTGCTATCATCCAATGCTTCCAGGCGAGCCTTTCTCCGCCAATTTGAATCTTGGAGTTCAGCCATATAGATTGATTTGTAGATTTGTGAATTGGAATTGTTGTTAAATTACTTATATAGCTCAATGTTTTCCATGTATCAGCTAATATTCTGTTATCTTTACTGTAACTAGGCATTTTGATACTGAGCACATGACAGGCGCAAAGGAGACATGAGTTGCCATTCAAGCCACAACCAATCTGGGAGTTTTTCCTTGAGCTTTGGGAGGACCCAATACATACCCTGGCACAAAATATAGGCTTGATGATACCTATAAAAATTTGGAAAATTTACCCCTCCCTCTGAAATTGGCCTTTGTAAAGATACCAAGGCTACTCTGAGAGTTTTACCCAGCCAAATAAATTTTGTGAGAATATTATTAATTTTTTTATAAAAGGACCCTTGAAAATAAACCGGCAAAATACCCATCTGATAACAAACCACAGGCAAGATCATCATCTTAATAGTTTGGACTCTCCCCCACCATGAAAGATGTAAAGGATTCCATTGCTCACACATTTCTGTGACCTTCTGTAATAACGATTTCTCATTTATTTTTATTGTTTCTTCCATTGTATTTTTAATCCAAATGCCTAAATATTTTATTCCATCTTCCCTCCATAGAAAGAGAAATGAATCAAACAAACCTTTTGTACAATGGACATTGAGTGGAAGAATTTCTGTTTTACTCCAATTTATCTTGTAACCTGAAAATTTTCCAAATTTCTCAATCATTTTAACTAAGCAAGTAATGATTGTCTCAGGATTTCTCAAATAGAGCAATATATCATCTGCATAAGCGCTGAAGTTATTTGACACCAGGAAGTCTGCTGAACAATTTGCAGTCCAAAAATGTTTCATAATGCCACAGGAGCTACCGAAGCGCATAATCTTCCTGCACCCTAGTGCTCAAGGCAAAACTACCACACCAAAAACCATAGGGAGGAGGCGAGCCGCTATTTACCTCTATAAGGGGAATTCAATCCACAGAGCTGCAGCAGCTCACCTACAACTCAACCTTTGTCCATTCACAAAGTTCCACAGCATTCACCCTCCAAGGATTAGTCTCAGGAATCTCCCTGGCTGTTACCAAAGGAAATTCCCTCAAGGCCTCACTCGATGCTCCGCCTTCTCTCCTATGACGTCAGGTAAATATGAATTTATGAATATTCATCATCTCATTTGTTTTCAATTCTGTATTAGAATCCTTTTCAGTTTTAATTTGAAACTTTCTAATCGTTCTATTACAGTTAAAGAGTCATTTGTAGCAGTCATCTTAATGTCCATTAAAGTATATGAAAAAAAATATAATAATAATTTCCTTTTATTCCTCTTTTCCTCTAGCCAAACTTTTCATATTCAATTAACTAATAACTTTCTTTAATTATCCCTTAGTCAACATTTCATATCATGAAGTAAAAAATTTTTCCTAACCTGAACAGTTTCTTTTGCAAAGTCTGGGAGAAAGATCAATTTGGAATCTTTGTATGTTATATTTTTAATCTCTTTTGCAGCTTTTAAAATATCCAGTACTTGATAGAATCTAAAAAGTCTTAATATTACAGTTCTAGGTTTTTCTTGATGTTGAGGATTTTTCTTTCCAATTCTATGTGCTCTTTCTATTTCTAAATTACCTTTTATTTTTATTGGAATAATTTTTGGTACTAGATCCTCCAAAAAAGAGATCATATTCTTCCCCTCAGCTCTTTCCTTTATTCCAATAATTCTAATGTTCTGATTTCTAGATCTGTTTTCCATATCTATTATTTTCTTATTCAATTCCATCAAGATATTATGATCTTCTTTGTAAGTTTGTTGTATGTGCTCAATCCTTCCGCAAACACCTGAAAACTTGGCTCTTTTCAAAAATCTAACACTTCCCGCTTTTTGGTTCCCTGTCCCTCTTTATCTTCCTAGCTCCTTTCCTATAACCCTTCATTGTAGCTCCTTTTGAACCTAACCCTGTAAACCGTGCTGAGCTCTACGCTTGTGGAGATGGCGCGGTATACAAACCTAAGGTTTAGTTTAGTTTAGTATGTGCTCAATTTTCCCAACTTTGTCTTCCAATTTGTCCATTCTATTATTAAAATATCAAACTTACTGTTCATGAGATTTACTTCTTTATTTAATTTCCATTAGGTTTAAGTTAATATTTCTTAATTCTTCCATTACCTCAATAATGTCCAGAGCGTCCATAGGTAATGGAACTCCACTGGCAGTTTGTGAATCTTCCTTTAATCTCTTAGCCTTCCCAGTTGATTTAGCAGGAGTTTCTTGTAGTTTTAATTTTGTTGTTGCCATTCTTTCAAATTCTTTCAGCTTTTAAAATGAATCTGGAGAATATTTATTACTTTAAAACTAATAAAGTATGCCCATAGAAGAGAGCTCAGCAGTTAGCCTGCCATCTGTTAAGCCTCCAAGTTCCGGAATCAATATTAACAAAAGATTAACAAAATATTGTACAGAATTAATATTATTTTTTCCCTTTGCTCATACACGTCCAGGGTGGGGAGGGGGGGAGGGAATATTTTCTGATTTATTATGCTTAAGAACAATTGTTGGATATAAGGGAGGGGGATATTTGATGCGAGTTAGAATACGATGGTATATTAAGTGATGTTAAAGTATAAAATGATTGTATCTTATGTTACACTTGTTAAAAGTTTTAAAAATGAATATACATTTGTTTTTTTAAAAAAAGGGGTGGAATGCAAAAATTATTCAGATAAATAGAAACATATATTTACAACTGGTACAAGCATTATTGTAATATATTGTCTGTTGTAAATATATATTTCTATGTATATCTGCAGAACAAAAAATATTCAGCTGTAAAATTCAACCCAAAATATCTCAAGAAGAAATTTATCTTCACTTTTTCGATAAAAACAGGTTTTATCTTGGAAAGAAATCTTATTAAAGTCGAGCATGTTGAAGGATTCACAGTTTATATCACAGATGATCTCACAGTGTTTCTTTTAAATATTCAATTCACTTTTTTTAATCAAGAATCGCGGCTTATATTTATATCAAGTGTAAACATTTTTTTGTTCATAGTTCCTAATGCTTTTGCACTTCTTGTTTTTCAAAGTATGCTAAATAAAAAAAAAAAAAGAAAAGAAAATAATCCATGCCAGAGAATTATAAAGTCTGAGGGGGTTTATAATCCTCTCATTGCTCTGCCTAAGAATTCTTCACATTTGTATCTAATCAATTCATTATATTGTACCTTCAATAATATCCTATAGCAGATGTTCCAAGAAATTTCATGCTACCAGTAATTTACAATCTCTACAAAGAATGTTGGGGTTCATATTCATTACATAGGCATTTGTACCCCCCACTCCCAAGCCCATCCCAAATAATATCAATCAAGATGCTATGGTGGCAAATCTAGCCACAACATTTTTAACAAATATACAGTATAGGCAACATGCAATGAAAAATTCCCCAAGTTCTATCTCTCACTTTTGCTTCTCAAATTCACACATTTCTATTCTTAACACAGCACAACATTTAAATTCTTTCTCCGTCACCCACCTTCAATAGATGTAATTAGTCTGGATGGACCATTCAGATCTTTATCTGCTGTAATTTACTATGTTATTCTTGAAAGCATAAATGACTGAGGTCTTCATCAAACTGTGCAAGACACATGGGAAGTCAAATTTTGGATAATCATACTGTATATCATATTATAAATATGCATACCACTATGGGGCCCATAATCAAAAGACATAGACATTCAAAAAGCATCCTAAATCAGCACTTGGATGTCCTAATCATCAGGACGACCAAGTGCTGATAATCAAAACAATCTTTCTGTACATCTAGTGAGGTGTTCCAGCCTATGTACGTTCAGAGCATGAGATGGGTATGATGGAGGCATGCTATGGGCGGGATTTGGGCAGTCTCAATGGTGGGTTAGACATGGACATCTTGCTATGATAATCAGACTTTTTGCAAGACATCCTGAACAGAACTTATACATTTGGAACTAGACATGTTTTAGAAGGGTCTAAGTGCCACAAAGGTGCCCAAAATGACCAGATGACCACTGCGTGCATAAAGGTAAAATACTCCCACACTCCCCCCAATGCTCACAAACCACCTCACACCCACAAAGATCAGAATAAAAAAATACATATCTATCTCCAGAACATCAGTACCTGGTATTGGAAAGCCTAGTAGAGCTCCACACAGGCGTTTTAAATAGCCTGGTGGGTGGGCGAGTAAACCATAGAGAGGAGTAGCAAGTCCCATATGCTACTCTAACCACTACATTCATGGTGGAAAAAGTGAGCCCACCAATCCCCCCCCAAACCCTACGCTACTGCCATATATGTGCCATTTGCAACCTTAAGGGCTATAGATAGGTAGGTAGAGTGGGTTTTGGGGTGCTCACCATAACCTATAAAGGAGTTCTGGTGCGATGCTTATCTGGTACCCTTTATGTGAAGTTCACAATAGTGGCCTCTAAGGTGTCCCACTACTCTGTTGCCATGTCTGGGTTGCCAGTACATTACAGGATGGCCCCTCCCACATCCAAATGGTCTTGTTCTGGGCATATGGGACATGGACGAAACTTTGGTCGAAGATGTGGTATAAAGAAAGATGTCCTGGTAGACCATCAGGACGTCTATCTTTATACCACATTTTCGGCCAAAGTTTAGTCCAATGGCCTGGATGTCTAGATAGAGGATTTTCAAATAAAGATTATTTCTAGATGTAAGGTGGTTTGCCTTTCGAAAATAGGTATTTTCATACTGCCGACTTTGGCTGTCTATCACCATGCATCCAAATCAGACTTATACATATGTTTGAAAATGTCCTTCTATGTAACACAAATTTTGTTCCTGGGCAGTAAGTGTAATTTCCTAATTGCTTATGCCTAAAAAATATACAGAATGTCTGTTATACATACAATTTTGCTTTTGAGACAGGATAGTCAAATTTTGCAGTTTACCTATTTAAAATGTGAAAATGCTGAATTTTCATCTTTTCATTCTTATAAAGTCATAAAAAGCAACATAAGAATGACAATTAACATGTATTATATTAAAGTTATACAAATATAACCACAGAAGATTTAGAAATGAGTAGTTTTTGAGCTTTGTGGTTATATTGTAAGTAATTTTCACGCATCAGCCCCCAGATGTAGTCTCCCATCATGTTCTCATTCTATTGTCCTCGGTTAATATATTGTCCATTATATTGTCCTTCAAGTCCTGGGCCCGATTCTGTTCAACATCTATATAAGAGACTTGGCAGAAGGGCTCCGAGGAAAAATAACATTATTTGCTGATGATGCCAAACTAAGCAATGTTGTGGCAAAAGCACAACAGACGAAAATTCAATGCCCGACAACATGATGCATGACCTATTTCTACTGGAGCGCTGGTCTAGGTCCTGGCAACTTAGCTTCAATGCCAAAATATGCAAAGTCATGCACCTGGGCAGCCAAAATCCATGCAAGAATTACACCCTTAATGGCGAGATCCTAGTAAGAACTGAAGCAGAACGAGACTTGGGGGTGATCGTCAGTGAGGACATGAAGGCTGCCAATCAAGTGGAGCAAGCTTCCTCCAAAGCAAGGCAGATCATAGGTTGCATACGCAGGAGTTTCGTCATCCGTAAACTTGAAGTCATTATGCCATTGTATAGATCCATGGTGAGACCACACCTGGAATACTGTTTGCAATTCTGGAGGCCACATTACCGTAAGGATGTGCTGAGACTAGAGTAGGTCCAGAGAATGGCCACCCGGATGGTCTCGGGACTCAAGGATCTCCCGTACGAGGAGCGTCTGGAGAAGTTGCAGCTCTACTCACTCGAGGAACGCAGAGAGAGGGGAGACATGATCGAGACGTTCAAGTATCTCACGGGCTGCATCGAGGTGGAAGAGGATATCTTCTTTTTCAAGGGTCCCACGGCAACAAGGGGGCATCTGTGAAAAATCAGGGGCGGGAAACGGTGACACCAGGAAATTATTTTTCACTGAAAGGGTGGTTGATCGCTGGAATAGTCTTCCACTTCAGGTCATTGAGGCCAGCAGCGTGCCTGATTTTAAGGCCAAATGGGATAGACATGTGGGATCTATTCACAGAGATAGGTAGGGGAGGGTCATTGTGGTGGGCAGACTAGATGGGCCGTGGCCCTTATCTGCCGTCTATTTCTATGTTTCTATCCTGGTGGAAATATTCAGCTTGCTCCTCTGAGTATTCTCCCATGTTCTTCTTGAATGTCTCAAGATGAGCATCAAGGATATAGACTTTGAGAAATAGCCTACAGCCCTTTTTCTTAACCAACTCCACATAGTTTTCGGCCTTGTGATTGTCCAGGAAGGCCCAAACCACTTTACAAAGCTGCTACAAATCACTTTCTATACTCCTGTGGCATAGGCAATTAAGAAAGAACACTTATATCTCAGTAACAACAACAAAAAAATAGTTTAATTGAGTTAGCCAACTCTGAATTGTGTTGTGTTCAGATCATTGCATTTGTTTATTCTGAACTATGCAACTAAGAAATTTGTAATTAAAAGAATGGGTGATTTTGAGTATTATGAAGAATGTAATTACAATATATTCCACTGTAGTCACAGAAAATAAGGGACCATTTACCACTCTATGGTAAACTGAAGTTGCCTATGAATATAGTTGCTCCGTGGAATAAAAATCTATGATTATCACAATGTCAATCATATCAACTAGAGAAAAAAAAATCCCCCTTCTGAGAATACAATGCTATGTTAAAATCATGCTGTATATTACAAATAAGGAATTACTTTAGCACAAATGAAATAGTATTTTGAAATGGTCACAATGTGAACATTTATTTCAGATAGTGAAAGATTGATCAAATGAGTGCACCAAGACTTACATTAACACCCCAGGATAATTTTACAGTTGGCAGCTTTGATATATTCTTTGAAAATGAAACAGAATCAATTTGTTCAGTCTTTTCTGTTGATCAGTTGGTAAATGAGAGGACAATCAATATTGAAGATGATGCATGTGATGAAAAATGACCCAACAGAGGTGACTGTGCTGCTTATCTTGAAGTGAGACATTTTTATGCAGATAACACTGTTATTCTACAGTACCAGCAACAAGCATTTTGGCCCCAATTCCATAAATTATGCCTAAATTCTAGGCACCACTGAGCACTGAGTGCAATTGTCAACCATTTAGGTGTCTTTTATAGAATTACACCTAGTGGTCTTAGGCACCGGTAGGCATTGAAACCTTAGGCACACTCCCATTTAGGCCAAAGTTTTCTTAGCCTAAATGAGTGTGCTTAAGTCAAGCCATGCACAAAATACGCTCCTAATCAGGCCAACTTTCTGCTTGGTGCCTCAGAGTAGATGCCTAGCTCAAAGTGGTAAGTGCCTACTGAGTTAGGCACCTACCAGATAATTAATTTTTAATTGATTGTTAATGGCTCTTTCAATCAGCAGGGCCGATTAAGCTAAATTGATAAATTAAGTTAGACATCTAGATCGGCTAAGCATGTTGATCTAAGTGTCTAACTTTAGGTGTCTTTTATAGAATCAGGACCTTTGGGGCCAGTCCCCTTTATGCTAATTTTAGCGTCAGAACTGACTTTCTGCTGTGTATGATGCTTATCATTAATCCCAGTCTGGATTAGAAAAATATGAAGCACACAAGATGTTCCCATGGAAAAATCAAACAGAAGAGATACAAGTGGGAAAGATGTAATGTTTAAAAGCTGGATCTTTTATTGAAACAGGGATGTAATCCATAAACACAGGCACAGTCTCAACACTGCAAGTGTTTCGATACAAAGAATTGTACCTTCTTCAAGAGTCTGCAAACAATCTGAAGAAGACCTTTCCGCTCTTCCGTTTTAGAATCTCTTTAAATGTGTTTTGAAAAAAATGTTTAACACTTGTCCAGTTCCTCTGCTGTTTTCCAATAAAATCCTCGCACCAGCATGCTTTTCTTGAACTTATAATACAAATACCATATTATTCAAGGATGATTGAATATATGAAGACTGAGAAGAGGATTTGTCCCTGGTGTTAAGAGATTTAATAGGGACTTTAACACATTGATTATACTGTCCTATTAAGAAGTCTACAAATGACTGGTTACATAGAATCATAGAAAATGAAAGCAGATAAAGACCATGGAGCCCTTATTCAAAGCTGGGGCAAAAAAATGGCCTTAGCATGTCCCTATGTCCCATACACTAAGGTCACTTTTTGCAGTGTCTAGAAAATAGCCGCTTTTCCATTGTTCAGGTTAATGACCTGCTCTTTTGTTGTCATTAGTGCACAACCATTAACAAAAATGAGCATGTCAGACCTTACCACCATCTACTGTATAAACCAGTGGTTCCCAAACCTGTCCTGGGGGACCCCCAGCCAGTCAGGTTTTCAAGATATCCCTAATGAATATGCATGAGAGAGATTTGCATACCTGTCACTTCCATTATATGCAAATCTCTCTCATGCATATTCATTAGGGATATATTGAAAACCAGGACAGATTTGGGAACCACTGGTATAAACAGTAAAGCCAGAATTCTATAAATGGTGCCTTAAGTTAGGCATCAGTAGGGACCTTACCGGTGTTTAACTTAAGTGGTAAAAGCCATTTAAAAATGATTAAAGCACCTTCATCACATCTACGGAGGCACCTTAGAATACCTAAGGTTTAAGTAGGTGTGGTTAATTCAATAAAAGACCTTAGGTGTTCTATCAGCTCCAAGCTTAAGTGGTAAAAGCCATTTAAAAAAATGTAAGCACCTACCGGCACCTTCATTACATCTATAACACCGTCTTAGAATAGCTAAGTTTGAAGTAGGTGTGGTTAATGCTGGAAATGACCTTAGGTGTTCTTAGGCACCTCCTTAGATGCAATTCTCATCAAAGGTAGGCACCAAAAATGTAGGCCTTTAAAATTCTGGCCTACATTTCTGGCACCTACTTTTGATGAAAGCTGTGATTCTGTAAATGACACCATTGTGTGACTGACACATGATCAGTGACTCTTTATTAAGGAGCAGCCGATAATGGCATCATTTACAGAATCTGGCCCTAAAGGCTTACTCTCTAATCATGAAGGGTTTGAAGGAAGAGGCATTCATCTTCCTGCAGCCCAAGGGGTTTATGGATGTTTAAGGGAAATTGCCCACCTCCCCCCAAAAAACAAAACTGTGTTAATGGATAAATTTTGTTTTAAAAGTAGATCTCACCCAATTATCTGGTAAAAAACAGCATATCCTGACCTGAAAAATATAGAGTTCTATAAGAATCCATTTAACATTGTTTAACATGTATCTTTGGCTATTAGTAGATTTAATAGTGAGTTTTAAACATTGCATGTTTTGTATAAGCAGATGGTGTGCAATTTTGTGTCCCAGTGAGATCAAATCAGTTGGCTATGGTTTCTAATTTATCTGCGTGCCTTCCAAAGGTTTCATTTTGTTTAGAGGAGAGCATGCTTATAATAAATCCATCTAACTCCAAAATGCAAAGAATTAGTGAAAAGAAACCAGTCCTCTTAGCTTTAGCAAAGTTACTAAAGGTTAGTTTAAAAACAAAAGAAAACAAAGGAAAAGGTATGCTTGTTATGGGTAATTTAGACCCCATTCTGTCATTTCAATATGTTTCTCTGGTGGCTAAGGTGCAATTACATTTGATTCAGTGGTAATACTGTTTTCTAGACATGTGGAAATTGACCATGATAATTTACTCAGTTATAATGATTATTGTAATTTTTTATACTTTTGTTTATAAAAAAAATAAGCATTTTAGCTTCTTTTTAAATACAGTTTACAATTATATTTTCAAAGAAAGTGAAGCAGAGTTTCAAAAAGGTTTGGACAAGTTCCTTGAAGGAAAGTCCATAGTATGCTGTTGAGACAGACAGAATGATAATGTTCATAAAAACATAAGAATTGCCGCTGCTGGGTCAGACCAGCGGTCCATCGTGCCCAGCAGTCCGCTCATGTGGCGGCCCCTAGGTCAAAGACCAGTGCCCTAACTGAGACTAGCCCTACCTGCGTACATTCCGATTTAGCAGTAACTTATCTAACTTTGTCTTGAATCCCTGGAGGGTGTTTTCCCTTATAACAGCCTCAGGAAGAACATTCCAGCTTTCCACCACTCTCTGGGTGAAGAACTTCCTTACGTTGTATAATACATGGAGCTTGGAGGGATACTGTGTAAAGTTATGTATATTTCTCCTTTGAATTCTTTCTTCTTGTCAGCGGACCAGCTTGAACTTCTACCTACCTTTTCCGGTAGCAATCGGGAGGACTTCGTCGAGCCTGGGAGCACACTCCGCCACTCCCCGATAAAATACACAGAACATTTGAAACAATAGCAACTTTGATGAAAGCCCACAAACTAAAACCTAAATCCGGACAAAACAAACTTCGTCCTACTCGAAAATAACAAAACCCCCATCTGTAATAAGCCTTGTCATCAACTCTACAAAACACCACATCCAACCCACTTTAAAACTCCTGGGAGTGCTAATAGACAGAGGCTGTACAATGCAGCCTCAAATCAGCAATACAATAAAAAAAAATCATTCGCAGTCATGAGAAACCTGAGGCAAATCAGAAAATTCTTTGGCAGAAAACATTAATCCCTATTCCTAGGTCTAATAGATTAGTGCAACATATTATATCTCCCATGTACAGCAACCATGATAAAACAATTACAAACAATACAAAACACAGCCCTAAGACTGGTCTACTCACTGAAGAAATTCAACCACATCACAAGAGGCATACCACGACTCACATTGGCTCTCTCAGCGAGAGGGAGAATTAGAAGGCCTTGAGCATGCTCAGATGCATGCTCAAGGCCCGGCAGAGGCAGGAAGATCTTCAAGCGGCACCGGCACATCATGTGGGATGCGTGCCGGCGCCAGACGGATGTGTATGTGTGGGGGAGTAAGTTCAAGTTGTTCAGGCGGGGGGGTGCCGGTTCGAGCTTGGGGAGGGGAGCGATGCCGGTTCTTGGGGGGGGGGGGGTGCTTGCAAATCGAGTCAACACTCGTTTTGCGAGAATGTTTTGCTCGTCTTGCAAAACACTCGCAAACCGGGTTACTCGCGAACCGAGGTTTGACTGTACTGGGTCAGACCAATGGCCCATCTAGCCCACTATCTTGTTTCTACCAGTGGCCAAGCCAGGTCACAAGTACTTGGCAGAAATCCAAATAGTAGCAATATTCCATGCTACCGAGCATTGAATATCCCTTTTTTACTTTGGCTAATAAAAGGTAAACTGGTTTAGTCAATATTCAGCACTGACCAATTAAGTTTATAGGGGACAAAGATCGTATTGTTATTTAGGCTGTCCAATTTGGCCACTTTACTTAGTCAGTCAGTGCTGAAAATTGACAGTTATTGTTAACTTTAAGTCACTATCTGTGGCTATTTAGCAGAAATAACTGTAACCATTCACATTTAACCAGTTAAGCACTATTTAACCAGTCAGCGCCATTTCTGGCAGGTTAAATAGCATTGAATATCGGCCAGTTAGTACCCAAGTTAGTCAATGGGTAAAGGATTTACACCCCTATAAAGAGGATTTTACTTATATTTTCAGAATGCATTCCTCCCAATCTAATCTAAAGTATCTTTAATTTAAGGAATAAAAAAATAAATCACAAGAATAACATTTGTGAAAGTAGGTTCTTTCTTGATATCAAACCATACAATTATTTATGTTGACTAGGAATTTAAGTTCATCTGGGATAGGGTATAGAAATTTCCTGGCTATCTACAGTATTTGATGAGGTTGAATGGCATCTGAAAGACCAATGGGAAGACTTCAGAAAACATAAAGAGTAATTTTATGACAGGGTGCCTAGGATAGGAGGACAAGCAGACACCTATTTCAAGTTTATTCTGTAAAGAAAAATAGGCACTTACTTTTCTTTTCAAAATACTAGCACAAGTGACAGAAAACATGCTTACATTCAAGACAAAATCAATTAGACCAGCCTTCTAGCAGGTGTAAATGTCCATGCTTAGATGTTAGTCAGAATATAAGTAAATTATAGCATTCTATTGTTGAGCCTGATATTCAGCTGGTGGTGGTCAGCATTTTGCTCACTGTGGACGGAATTATTCTGAGATATTCAAATTTGGGCCCTATCTAGGCTTCAACTTTAAATATTTGGCTGTTTTTGAGCTAGCTAACATATAACCATTAAGTCAATATTTAGCACTTAAGCAACCATGGGGGTAGTGCATAAAGGTAGGTCAGACTTTTATGCAATCCAATTTAAATGCTAAATCTGACCATTTAAGAGCTGAATATCAGCATTTAAGTGTCCAAGTGCTGGCCAACATAATTGACTTTGTGTTAGAGCCTAATTGCAAGTTTCCAACAGCACTTAAATGAATTCATCAACCGACATTAACTATGTTAGTGTGTGCTAAATGCTATAGATACCTATAGGAATATAATGGGCATCTTTAGCATTTGCACACATTAACATGGTTAGCCCCTGTTGATGAATTACCACCTAAGTGCCACTGAAAATTAGCAGCTAGCTCCAAGCATATGACTTAATCAGTCAGTGGCTGGCTAAATCACTTTGAATATTGCTTGATGCATGTGCATTTCATGCTCCACTGTTGACTGGTAAAGCACATGCCATCAACTCATGGTGCATGATTTTCTGCTAGTTGACATTTTTTGCTATTATGTATGCATATAAATAACTAGAATACCACCAATTATATGTATTCCTGCATCTAAACCTAGGTAGCTCCTTGTAGGATCATTCCCATGTCTGGCATATGCAAGACTCTATACTTCTTGAGAAACAAGAAAAGCAGTCATGTGGAAACATCATAGCATTCAAATGAAAGAGATGGAATGACATAAACTAAAGGATGCTTCTCTTAGAGAAGCAACTAAAGCAAGAAAAACACCGACTGGTAGACATCCTAAGCCCCATGATTAGAATGCTTTATATTACAACCATGCAAGCTTTAAACACTTTGATCCACCAAAGAGGGAAATAGTCTAACACTGATCAATTATAAATTATTTAGACAAGGAAATAGGTCTAGAAAACTATTAGCAAAATATAGAATTTGTTCCATAGGTTTAATTATTAAATATGTCAAGCCGAAGAAGACATAAAAACAGAAAACTTTAAAATTTTAAAAATTTACAGCTTATTAGTTTGACTCAGAATCAATTAAATACATTAAGAGGCATGTTTACTAAAGTGAGCTAAGAATTTAGATTGTGAATTAGCATGTGTTAATTATTTGCTCATAAGCGTGATAACCATTATAATGCTGACATGACAGTAAGCATGCATTAATTCATGTGTTTAGAGCACATATTATGATAGGGTAGGAAATGAATAGGTTATGGGGAGAATAGATGTTTACTTTGCATTGCAATTTGTGCAAAATACTTTACTTAAATAGAAGGCAGTAGATGAATCAAAACACTTACCCCCTCTTCTACGAAACTGCACTAGCAGTTTCTAGCATGGGGAGCTGTGATGAATGGCCTATGCTGCTCCCAACGCTCATAGAGTTTCTACGAAAGTCGTGAGCAGCGCACGACACTCTGTGCTAGAAACTGCTAGCGCAGTTTTGTAGAAGAGGAGTTTGGGGATGGATTTTGAAAAGGGCATACAAATTAGAAGTAAGACATCTAAAAGGGATGGGGGAGGAGAATGTATTTGGGTTTGCTAAAGGTATTTTATCTATAATATTGTAACAATATATGCATGTGCATTGTATTAGTTATGTGATGAAGGGAGGGAGAAAAGGATTGGTTATTCATTCATTTTGTGTATTTTAAGTGTGTTATGTATAGTGCTCATGTTTAAAATAATTGTATTGCACTGTCAAAATTTGAAATTCGATAAAGAATTTAAAAAATAAAGTAGTAAGACATCTAAAGCGGGATATTTGAAATTCAGTTAGTTTGTTTAGAACGGGATCTGCCAACATATATGAGGGGTCACAGAAAAATTCTCAGCCCAACTAATAAAATTGGGGCAGTCTTCATCAAGGGTTATACACATAGTCCAGCAATTTTCCACTTTTTCCATTCCACATTTTTGCAATGGAATGAAAAAAAGTGGAAAATCACTGGACTAAGGGTCTCATAATGGCTAAGGCGCCTGCACTTCAAGGTTAGTTTGACAGCTAGAGAGGCAAATTGATAGATTTAACCAATGAGGCAGTATAACGTCATCTCACCCTAATGCGCATGTGCTGGCATCTGTCAGGTTAAAAGCGCCATTTTTTTACACAGAAATTGTGATGAAAAGCTATACATTTGACTGCTTTATGTAACTGCAATTTCCATTTTAGATTTATAAGATTGTTTGTTAACATCTTTGCAGAGTATAATGCTGTTTTTTTAAAATTTTGCTGCAGCTCATGTTAAATTCTGATGAAGCTTACTATGGGAGGCGAAATGGGACCTATCTAAAGCTAAGGGGCAGCATTTATATTATAGTTTTCTATAACTGCTGGCTAATAAGCCTTTTGTCGAGCCACGAGGATAAAGAAAGATAAGTGGCGTTTTTTTTTTTTCAATAGTTGTACAAGTTTGTTGTTTGCACTTTGGCTGTTAATTTACAGCGTTTTAGTGTGCACCATGGAAAAAATGAGAAGTATGGGCAATTAATTTATTTTTAAGCACTGGTGTGAAAAGTCACAAAAGAAAAAGAGAAAAAATATTTAATAAGAGAAAAATATTCAACAGATAAACTCATTAAAGATATTTATTTGAGTTGAAAATAATTATGAAGGTTTTTGACCCATGAATGATACCTACCACCACCTTACTTTAACTGGAGAAATCTACGTATTCTTTGGTGTGGTGTTCTGAGATCTTTTCCTTCATTTTAGTGACACAAGTAAGCAAGTTGACCTTTTGTGGAGAAATTCCAAATGAACAAAGAAAGAAAGTTAAGTGAATACAAAATAAAGCATAAACCAACAGCTGGAATCAACACAGCAAATTAAAATGACCAGACAGCAAAGGTATTAAAAAAAATAAATTTATTTTATTTTTATTGATAAAAAAGTATAGTTTTTGGAATGCACATTTGCCAGAACTGGTTTTAGACATGGCTGGGGCCTCACTCAGAGGCCTTCAATCTCCAGCATAGTGACGGTAAATCTTCTGCTATGGAATAGACCACCCACAGTATCTCTTTGATCCTATCTAATTTTTTTTACTCCAAAGTCTTTAAATGTGGCAGTCATTTTGAAATATACAAGATATATATTTTTCCCCTCAGGAATTATTTGGAAGCTTCAAACTGAGCAGAAACATCTTAGGACAGCTTTAAAGTTTTCAAACAGAATTTCACCATCTGAACTTTAGCCATAGGAAGGAAGGATTAAACACTTTTTCGGACTTTAAAATACATTGACATGAAGAGCCAATTCTGTTTTTAAATTCCCATCCCTGGGACATAAAATGTGTGAATGCTCACAACAGTATTTGAATTGCTTAATAGAAACATGGCACATGAATTGTGGTTGAAAAGCAATACTATGTATTATGAAATAAAATGTGTACTTATATCCTACAGTAGAGGATATGAAACAATATAACTTTAATGTATTTTCAAGACAGTTTCACCAGGGGGCCATCACAAAGAACATACCATATTTCCTCATCAGTCTTTGCACAGTTATGATACCAGGCTGAGTATGTGTTTTGAAAGATAAGTAAAGCTTTAAATACTGAATATACAACAAATGAATCATACTGCAGTCCTTATACTAGCAGGATCAAAGGTATTAACTTGTTTAATCTAATTTGTCTCCAGAACAAGATTTCACTAGCTGGGGAAAAACTGAATATGCTCCAAAGCAAACAACTCAAACACTTCCTATTTATATTTATAATCCGCCTGTTTCAAGCATCTCTAAATTTTAAAATACTATGGTAAGTTTTACAAGACACTGTGCAGAATGCTTTATAAAATCACAAATGTTACCTTCCTTGCATAAACTACGAGGTTCATAACTCAAAAGGAAATATGTCTAAAAATCCGCCTAAATCGGTACTTGGACAACCTAAAAGACAGGTCGTCTAAGTGCCGATAATCGAAACAAGTTTTAGACATATCTAAAAGCAGCTTAGGCCTTTTCACTGCTGCTGTGCACCCGGAGTGAAAAGGGGTGTTTTTGGAGGAGTAGTGGTTAGCACGGGAGGTGGGCCAACCTAGACTTAGTCATCCTGCAGCAATAATCGGAAGTTTAACGAGATTGCCTAGATAGAACTTATACGTTGTGGCTTAGGCAATCTAAAAACAGGTCTAAGTGCCCAGAAGGTATGCAAATTCACCAAATAACCACTGCAGGGACAAAGCACAGACCCCCACACACTCCCCCCCCCAGTGATCACTGACTCCCCTTCCCCCCACCACAATAATCAGAATAAAAACATACATACCTGCCTCCAGAACATCAGTACCTGGTATAGGAAAGCTTAGTAGAGCTGCAGAGAGGTGGCTTAAATAGTCTAGGAGTGGGCTAATGAACCATAGAGAGGAGGACCCAGGCCCATAAGCCACTCTAACCATTACATTCATGTAAAAAATGTGCACCCCCCAAACCCTACTGTACTGCCATATAGGTGCCACCTGCAGCCATAAGGGCTATTGGGGTTATAGACAGTTAGGTATAGTAAGTTTTAGGGGGCTGATATGTGGTGAGATATTTATATAGCGCCTTTTTGTGAAGTTCATAGCAGTACCCTTTAAGGTGCCTCACTACTCTGTTGCCATGTCTGGGTAGCCATGCTGACCCCTCCCATGTCCAAAAGGCCTTTTTCTAGGCATTTTGGACTTAGACAATTTTTTGGATGAGAAGGGGTATAAATATAGACAACTTAGCAGTCTGGACGATCAAACTGCTGGACGTAGAAGTAGACGATTCTTGAAAAAAAAAATATTTTGGATGTATGTTTCGAGAATGGACTTTAGATGCTGCCAACTTTGGATGAATAGCGCCTTAGGCCCAAAACAGACTTAGACTTTTTTTTTTATTATGCCACTCAATGTTTTTATATTTGTAATGCTTACCAGTGCAGTTCTATAAACAACGCCAAGTGTTTGACTGACATCTGTACCGATCAGTGCCTAAGACTTGGATGCCATTTATAAAATCAAGGCCCATATGTAGATTCTGGGGGTAAATTTTCTTTCTATTTAGGAATCCTTTGTGTTTATTCAATGCCTTTTTGAATTTCATTACTGATTTTGTTTCCACTACTTCCATCAAGAAGGTATTTCAGGCATCTACCATCCTCTCCATGAAAATATATTTTCCAGTGTTACTTCTGGGTCTAGCACCCTGCAACCTTAATTCATGTCCTCTTCTTCTTTGGTTTCCCAGTCTCTGAAGAATATCTATTTGTATATTAATATATTTCAAGTATTTAAACCTATTGATAATATCTCTCCTATTCCACCTAGATAATATCTCTCTTATTCCTCCTTTTCTTAGGGTATACATATTTAAGTCTTCAAGTATCTTCTCACATGTCTTTTGACACAAACTCCATACCATTTTTGTCACCTTCTTCTGAACCTCTAGATGTCTTTTTATGGCCTTAGTGAGATACAGCCTCCAAAACTGAACACAATACTCCAAGTAGCATCAACACCCCCTGTCTACTGCTGTTTAAGCCTCTCTCTCTATGCTGCCTTCTGGCTATGGTCACTGCCTTGTCATATTAATTTTCAATTTAGAAATTCTTAGACAATATAACCTCAAGGTCCTTTCTCCTGTTCTGTGCATATCTGCCTCTTCCAACCTAATGTATACAGTATAGCTCCTTTTGATTTCTACTGTATATCCCAACTGCATCATTTTGCACTTATTCACATTAAATTTTAACTGCCAATTAGATCATTATTCTAATTTGTTAGATCACTTCTCATGTTGTCCGCTCCCTCTGGGTTACATGCCTAATACCCTAAAGGTCCTCTTTACTAAACATTTTTTGCATAGCCTCAACATGAGGGAGAGCCCTTAATAAATAGGTCCCTAAATGAGGCATATAGAGTTCTGGAAACTGACATTCCAGTACTTCAACTGAAGAAGGAAATACACATATGTGATTTCACATGTGTGATTAGTGGCAAATGAACTACTACTACTACTACTATCCATTCAGTTGTGTCCGACCCTTGGATACTCTGTAGGCCAATCCTCGCCATGCTGCCCTGTTTTTTCAACAGCTTCTTTCAATTGCATGATGCTCATTTCCGTGTCATTCTTGATAGTATCCAGCCAACGGGTCTACCTTGCTTTCTTTTACCACTGACCATTCTGAGTAGCACCTCCTTTTCTAGTGAATTCACCCTCATCACATGTCCAGAATAGGTCAGTTTCTGTCTGGTAATCTTGCCTTCCAGGGACAAATGAACAGATCCTTAAAATTTGGCACCAAAATTTAGGTGTGGCGTCAAGATGTGCTTGCAATTAAATTGGTAAATAAGCTACTAAGCATTGAATTAGTGAGCCTTAACAATCAAAAATTGAACATGATTGGCACTAATTGGATTTTGCATGTACATCTTCTTGTGCATTATTTTATAATACCCTGTGTCTACATCCTCTAGTGTGCAACTCAAAAGAGGGCATGACCAGGGGAGGGACATGGACATTCCAAAATGTTGTGCACACTGTTATAGGATAGCAACATTTATGAGCTGAAATGCCATGAGTTGGGTGCCAGTATTTATATCAGCTGGTTTAAATTCTGGCGTTCACCTGTTGGCACAGAAATGGGCTATAAGTGCTATTCTATAGAGCAGTGGTTCTTAAACCTGTCCCGGGGGAACCCCAGCCAGTCGGGTTTTTAAGATATTCCTAATGAATAGGCATGAGCAAAATTTGCATGCCTACCACCTTCTTTATGGACCAGACATGAGCAACTCCGGTCCTCGAGGGCCAGAATCCAGTTGGGTTTTCAGGATTTCCCCAATGAATATGCATTGAAAGCAGTGCATGCAAATAGATCTCATGCATATTCACTGGGGAAATCCTGAAAACCCGATTGGATTCCGGCCCTCGAGGACCAGAGTTGCCCATGTCTGTTATAGGCAAATCTTACTCATGCCTATTCATTAGAGATATCTTGAAAATCCGAATGGCTGGGTGGTTCCCCAGAACAGGTTTAAGAACCGCTGCTATAGAGCACGCTCAGCTTGGAGTGCTCTTTAGCACCATTTTTTTTCCAGTGTTATTTATAGAATTTCCTCCAGTGTGTTTGGTTGTGGAGGAAGGAGTTTAGATTAGATAACAAAAGCTTGCATTTTCCTAGTGAAGACTTCTGTAGGTTCTGGGTTCCAGAAACAAAATGCATGTGGAAATTCAGGATAATCAAATGTAGGATAATCAAAGAAATATTTGCATAGATTAAACTATGTCTGCATGGATTAAACAATGTTTCTCTGTTTCTAAATACTTATGGTGTGTACATGGTGAACTCACTATAAGTACTCTATTGATAGCCTCTGCCCTTCTCATGGATGGATCCATAATAGGTTATTTATTCACACATGGCCTTTTTTGTCTCCATTCTGAAGAAGAATACAAACAAAACAGCATATTTCTCCCTGCTCAGCCAGGACGATCTCAGGAAATTTTCTTACCACAGCTGCACAGTTCCCATTGTATTGTATGGAAGCAATTTTCTCACATTTGTGTTTTTTCCCTCATGGTTAAATTGGTACAACATAGCTCTAATAAGCCATGCTATTCCATTTAATCAAAAATGTCATGAGAAAGAGATAATTGCCTGCTCTGGAAAAAAAAAATATCTCTGGCTGCACTTTCTTATGGCAAATACTACCAGAACTTGTTTCCAACCTGAACTGCCAAGTTTCCCCATTCCAAGAGGAATATTTTTTTTTAACTTAATTCTAAAGCACCGTAGTATCAGATTCTGCTTATTGAAATCATGCTGCCTGTCAATTAATGCATAAATACAGGCCCAAAATCTCACTCCAGGAACTGAGTTACTTTTTAAATTTGCTCTATTGAATTTGTTTTATTTTATTTATTTAAAAATTTATAAACCACTTAAAATCATTTATAAACCACTTCTAATTTATAACATTTATAAACCACTTATAATAAAATCATTTCTAAACCACTTAAAATCTAAGTAATGTACAAAATAACATACTGTGACAGGGAGAGTCCTGTCATGCTGGAAGAAACCCTGCAGTGCTCTAAAACTATCCCTAAACCTAGCCCTAGAAGCAGGCAGGTTAGGGAAACTTCCCTGCAGAATTTATCCCCAGTGAAAGGCAACCTAAAAGGGACCTGATTATACTTGCCTAGTTCTAATGTAGGGAATGCTAAAAGCAAAGAACTACAGAGACCAGCATGCACCAGGCAAGTGATAGCAAAACCTACAAAGGAATTAGCTCCTGCAATCAGCTCTGCTAGGGGCAGGGTTAATGAGCAGGGAAGCTATTAGTCCTTATTACCGATTGCTGCATTGGTTACCGGTGGAGACGCAAGTGCTATTCAGATTTTCTTGTTTCTGTTTTAAGTTGATTTGGGGACAAGCCCCAACTTATCTTTTATCTCATTTTGTGTTGTACAGTCCAACTAGATATTTTCATTTATTCGCATATCCAAAAATTACTGGTTGCAGATTCAAGGCTTTTTTGGATAAGACGCTTGCATTTCAAGCGGGTAAGCAGCAGTCCTGGCTGAGCAAATGCATTGGTGGAGTTATGCCTTATGGTGCATTTCAAAAAGGAATTAAGGCTCCAGTTACATAGGTGCTTTAGGGCCTTAATGCACAGAATAGCATGCGTTAAAATGCCGCATGCGTTAGCCGCTACTGCTTCCTCTTGAGCAGGCGGTAGTTTTTCGGGTAGCACATCTGGTACGTGCGCTAATCCGGTATGTGCACTAAAAACGCTAGCACACATTTGTAAAAGGAGCCCTAAGTCAGCGCTGTTTGACAAATTTATTTCCTAACTGTAGGTACTGTTGTTAGCAAAATTTTACACTGTGTATATGTAAGAAACTTGTATTTTTAATCATTTGTATTTCGCTGATTGTCCAGCTCTCTTCTGTGTAAACCGCCTAGAAATTGCTTAGCTATGGCGGTATAGAAGAATAAAGTTATGTTATTAGCAAAGCACCAAAGAACCACAGGTGTTTTGAGGGGTAATCAGCCCATTCTTGGGAAAAGGGTGTATTCTCTAGGCCAAGGGAGGCAGAGGCAACCACAAGCTTACCAGATACCTGAATCCTTGGACAGAAGCAGACCTGTGCCAGCCAGGATTCAGAGGACAGAAACCAGCATTTTCCACAGAAACTCCTAATCATTCTTCTGAAGGTAATAATGAATTTGATACAGAAATGCTAGAAAAAACGCTTACAAATGATGTTGAAATGGAACCTGAGGAGTCATGCTTGTTTGAGAGCATGATTACAGAGTAAAGTTTGGAGAAAGTAAAAATGTTGTTTCTGATAAGGTGGTGTTGCTTCACAAAACTAAGAATTACATTACATTACATTACATTACATTACATTAGTGATTTTTATTCCGCCATTACTTACGCTAAGCCCATATTTTACACATCAGTATATTCAGGGACTTAAAAATGTTTTTTTTTTGCAGGCCTCATGATAATTTTTGTACAGGACTTGCAAATAAATACCACAGGAGTACTTACCATCTCCTATTTAATGCACAAAAGGCATTTGCAGTAAGCCTTTTTAGATACTCTAATAGTGCATTATTGTTTAACATCTTTTAGTAAAAAAAGGCACCTCTATTCTTACAAGCAATAAAACAACTTCCAGTAGACATCTAAAACACAAAAAATACTCATAGTTATAATAATAACCAAAACATTCTTAAATGTTACTTCTTTTTAAACCTCATCAATGTTTATTGACCAGATTTACATAAGTTGACTAAGCAAGTGTTTATTGAAAAAGCCAAGTTTTCAAACATTTATGAATCCTCAAATAACATATGAACATAAGAATTGCCATACTGGGACAGACCGAAGGTCCATCAAGCCCAGTATCCTGTTACCAACAGTGGCCAACCCAGGTTCCAAGTACCTAGCTAGATCCCAAGTACCTAGGTCCTAAATACCTAGCTAGATCCCATGTAGTTAAACAGATTTTATGCTGCTTATCCTAAGAATAAGCAGTGGATTTCCCTATGCCATCTCAATTATAGCCTATGAATTTCTCTTTTAGAAAATTAGCCAAACTTTTTTTAAACCCTGCTAAGCTAAGGAATATTATGAATCTCATTGGGTAATGAATTCTAAAGAAAAGGTCCAACATAGGACAATATTCTCTTTCTGGTACCATATCCTTTATCCAAAATTATTGGGACCAGACATATCTTGGTTTTTGGAACTTTTTGGATTTTGGAATGGTAATGTTAAGTCAGAAAAAGACATCATAAGTTCATAAAATTCCCACCAGACCTTTTAATTTCAAAATAAGGCAAACATTAAACGCCTCAAGCAATTCAATACTTCAAGCACTTTAGACACAAACATGTTCCAACCTATGAAGTGTCACATTTCGGTTTTTAGAGCTTTTCAGATAAAGAATCTTGTACCTATAGTTGAAACATTTATCACATCAAGAGCAGGAAATTGAAGAAGACTTATCTGAAATGAACAATTGAGATGCAAACTGTGTGCCACAGTGAGATTCTAGCAAGAGACAAGTCAGTCACTGCCAGCACTCGTGCCGGTACCTCTCCTCCTTTCTGCCTCCCTGGCGATGGAGAGATTTCCAAAACCTAACCTGACAGTTTGTCCAGGTTTTAGAAGGCTTCCAAGCTCAGGGTCACATCTACAGAGCCTCTGAGCATGCTCAGATGTCACCAGTCGACATCCGCACATGCTTAGAGGCCCTGTAGATGTGGTCCCAAGTTTAGTGTGTTGCGGCGGAAAAAGTTTGTGAGACACTATTAGACCATCATTTTTTTTCTTCTTCTATCTTCACCTATTGGCAGATGTTTGACTATAGTAGAGCAGATATAGAGTAAAGAAGCATTGCTCTTGGTTTTCCAAATAATCCAAATTAATATACATACACTAGATTTGGATACACTCTAGTTGATATGCAAAATGATTTTAAGCAGGAAGAAAAGGTTTCTACCCACTTAAATTGTCTGTTACCACTTACCTCCCAATATTGAGCAGCACTAAAGGGGTCAGTGCTGTTAAATATCACCTCTTGTCATTGTCAAACAAAGTGGAAAGGTCAGGGGTGGTACAGGGCAAGTGTTAAGGAGGAGCCCGGCGTTATGCAGGTGCTGGCAGTATTCAGTGCTGGCACCTGCATATATAAGCAGCCTAGCACTGGCTATTGGCCAGCACCCATATAACCTTTTGTAGGTTAAAAAAAAGTTTCCCGTTCTCCTTCCTGGCCCCCCAACAAAACTCCCCCACTTCCTATACCCTCCCCCAGCCTGTGCCAAGAAAAAGACTCTGTTGCTCTCCCTAAAATGGATCCCAACCCTCCCCCCCACACACATACACGCAGTCTAGGTAGGCTCCCTGGCAATCCAGTGGGGTTGTTGGGGCCGGAGCAAAGTCCCCTTGTTGCTGCTGTTACCAAATGACTGCCACAATCTTTCATGGTACTTGTGACTCACACACAGACAGAAAGGAAGACAAATAAAATGAAGCCCATTAAGATATCACTGGTTATCCAGTGGGCCATGGGTTCTATGGACCCTGCCTCTACCCTGCAAATGTTTGCTGATGATCCGGTGGTTCCTGATCCCTAACCCCTTCCTGCCTAGGGCTATATGTCCAGAACATCCTTTTCTCAGAAACACAGGTCAGAGCACTCTAGTTTGGCATCTTTGAGGTAGGGGCCCATGACCCAGGCAACCTGTACAAGAAGGCACTCAGCTAGAAAGCTTTCAGTGTTGACTGATCTAAGGAGGTGTCTAGTGGTGTTTTGTTCTTACTATCACCATCTTAGAAAATTGTAGCTCCTGACCCCTAGCAGTACATAGTCTGCACAATAAGGAGACAATCCCTAATCTGACAGACTGACCCTTAGTAGTGCACTCCAGTGTATCACTAGGGTTTAGGCGCTGTCATTTTCAATAAGATATTAGACAATGCATACAATTTCATATTTAGAAGTTCATCTCAACTACACTGAGAATCAACCCATTATATGTATGGGGTGGATTATTAAGAGGAATCATGTCTTTTAGAGAGGTAGCCATGTGGTCCATTAGTCTGAAACTATTTAGTATAGAGCAAGAAGAAAGACAATAAGAAATGGAAATGTTTAGATAAATGATTGCATACAAAATGAGGTGTGGAGAGGAATTCTTTGATGTGATGTCTAAATCAGAGTTTAGACATATTGAGGAACACACACAAAAAGTCCAGTCACAAACATGACCATTTTCAAACCATAAAAACATCCATCATTTTTTTTTTTAATGGCCACATCTGAGCTGTGTTTGTCCTCTGTGTATCAATCTATTTGAACCATTTTCAATAAAATCTTTTTTTTTTTTTTTAAGAAAAAGTCCACAAAACAAGCCATTGGGATGTATAAGGGGCCAGCATCTTTAGTAGACTAGCCACACAGACATCCTAGCAGTGCAATAGAGCACCCTAGGGAACATTATAGTGAACACATAAAAAGTCCCAGGTACACATCTCACCATAACCCCCTTGTATTATATGGTGAGCCCTCCAAAACCTACTGGACCCAATTGTATACTACAACAATAGCCCTTATGTCTACAAGTTTCTCTTATATCTAAGTACAATGGGATTAAGACGGGGTTTAGAAGGCTCACATATTTCACCATAAGTGTGGTAGTTAGAGTGAGATATGGACAAAAGTTTCCATCTCTATAATTCATTACATTGCCCACCAGGCTACTCCAGGAACCTGCTTGCTGCTCTACTAGGACTGGCCTTTCCTTCTGAAACTATCATTCACATCTTTGGGGTGGGAGGGGTTAGCAACCCCTGGGGCAGTAAGGTGGAGTTATTCCTTCATCCCTCCAGTGTTTATCTAGTCAGTTTGGGCACCTTTATGGCATTTATTCGTTATGGAACCGGTGTAGCCTCATTGTGCCCTGGACAAACTCTACAATGTTCCATTGCAGAAAAACTTCCAAATCATAAGCCTGCCCTAGTCCCACCAGAAACACACCTGCAACATGCCCCCTTGAGATCTAGATGCACTGCAGACAAGCAGCATAGATATCCATCTAGAAAAAGGGCTTCAAAAATTGTGATTTGGAAGGTTTAGTCAGAAAAAAGTCCATCTGCTTCTTTATGCCACTTTTTGGACATTTATCTTTTCTGAAAATGAGCCCCAGAGTCTAGTGCTTAGAGCAATAGTAAACAAAAATGAAGGAAATTAGAGTTCAGCTTCCACTTCTTCCACTAATCTATCCTGAGGCCTTGGGTAAATTGCATTAATTTCTGTTGCCTCAGGTTCCTCTTTGGGGAAGTGCCTTTTATTTTCATAAATATTTTAAACCTATTTACCACATATTTCATACATATTTACCACAGATCACAGTGATGTATGCAATTTCAAATAAAACATAGATAATACAATTATATACAGTATAAAAGACAATACAATATAAAAGACATACACCTTACAGTCCATTTCTCAATTTAGAATTATATCATAAGTTAAATGATTTTAAATAATATAGTCTTAACTTTCGTGTTAAACCAATCCTACATTCCAAAGACGAAGAACCATGATGGAAGTAGCCTGATCATCTATGACTATTTTTATCTCAAAAGGCAAAGAAAGCACATGTAATAATCATTGGACCTGAGAACACAAAGATCTATTGAGGTGACAGTCAACCAAAGGAATCAATAGAAACAAAAGCTTGGAGGTATGGAGAAACAAAGGTTTGGAGATTTATAGTATCTGAAAAAAATGTTGTAAGCTGCCTTGAGCTAAAGTTGGTCTAGAAATAACAAATGTTGCACAAAACAGCACAGGTTGTAGTCGCATCATTTTCATGTATTAATTTGTAATCGTATACAACTAGTCTTAAGCAATAGTAAACAGCATAAACAAGAATGAAAACAACAATTAACATAAAATACTAGGACTGCAGATTTAGTGTGCTAATAATGCGATTAACGTACGTTAATAATGCGATTCCCTTTCTCCTTGTGACCCTGGGCAAATCACTTTATCCTCCAGTGCCCACCGCTTTGAATGTCAGCTTTGAAATGCCAGAGCAACAAAAATGTGGTATACAAGTCCCCATTCCCTTCCCTTTCACTATGCAATGGTAGAATTCCTTTGAGCGTCGGAGCATTTAGCGCTCCGGGCCACAGTAGAAACCTCTACCATGGCTTAGTAAAAGGGGGCCTAAATCTGTAATGCATTTTATAAAAAAATAATCGTGATGAAAACATGATTGCCTGACCTGCTTCTCCCGTGCCGGATCCGCTCTGGAAAGAGGCTGTAGTGTCTGCATCAGCGTGTGTGCACTGCTGCTGGTTCTGCCTGACCCGGAAACATTACGTTATGTTCTGTTTCTGTGTCAGACAGAGCCAGTGGCAGCACAGATACGCTGATGCTGACTTTGCAGCTTCTTTCACACCCCGAGAAGTAGCGGGTCCGATGCTGGAGTGTCAGATCAGACTTGCAGCTTTTCTGCCCATTCTCCCGTCTGCCTCGTCTGCCAGTTCCTGTCTCTCTCGCCTCCTATGGTGGACCAGAGCAGCAGCAGCAAACACCAGCATGTAAAAGGTAAGAGTGGGCATCGCATGAGTGAACATCGAGGCTCGGCTGGTGGGGATCAGGCCTGCGAGGTGACAGGGCCGGTTGAGGCCAGACAACTGGCTGCTAGAGATTGGGAGAGTGAGGAGGCAGCGACTGATCACTGGGGCTCAGGGGACGCACTTCCCCCATTGCTGACCATGCCTGGAAGAAGGTTTGATATTTTGCATCACATCAAAAATAGAATATGGGAAAAATTCCATGCTAAATAATAAAATTATATGTGTACAAAGTGTTCAGAACCCAAATCTCATCATGCTCTATCCAGGCAGCTGGAGTAAGATTTAAATGGCAGTCTGGGTGGTTGAAGCAGCCACGTTGGTGAAAAATCTTTCATGTTGAGTGATTTTCAGTAAGTAATAGTTTGAATGATTAATATAGGAGGCCTGACCGTTTGATCTCCCTATGCACCCATAGGGTTGAGTATGTTTCATATGTAGTTTAGATATATAGAACATTTGATTTAATGTTTATAAGAGTGTTTGGAGCTTAACTTTAGTAGAAGGGAGTTATTCATTAGCTCATGTTTTATTTTTACTTATTTTTTCATAGTGTCACAATATTTGTAACCCCTCCTGAAGATGCCTACACTGCGAAACTCAGCTCTGGGTAAAAGGGAGTAAACAAAGACTGCAAGGGGTGTGTACGGAGAAGATTTTTTTTCTGCAGAGCTGCTTGGAGTTTCAATAATTATTATTCCTGACTGGAGTTGGAGCGACAAGTGACCACATATTTACAAATAAGTGCTTCAGCTCTAATTATCGGTATTAACAAGTTTCAAGTTCAAGTTTCAAGTTTTATTAAAATTTTGATGTATCGCAGTATCATGAATTCAAAGCGATTTACAATTAAAAACAGGGTCTTTATTAACTACAACAAACACACACGAATATGACGAACTGATACATAAGGGAAGTAGGGAGAACTACAATAAGCATAGTAAAGGACACATGAAAGGTAAGTACAAAAGGAGGGTAAAAACATTTAAGAGTATTGATAAAAATTGAAAAGAAAATTAAGAATTTAAAAAAAAATATTTCTCAGAGCCTGAGACAGAGGACATGTGAGTTTATGCAGAGAATGGGATCAAAAGAGACTCCAATGATTAGGTCTCATAAGATTGATATGAATAGGATTAAAATAAAGAGGCTTTGAAGTGTAGTAATGGCCCCTAATTGATGATTTTGTGGATCAAGTGCAGGAGAATTGGATTCTGAACACTTTGGGCTAGATTCACTAAGCAAACTGATCGTGTATCGATCTGTTTGCGAGCACTTTGCAACCAGATTTTCCTCCTGCACTATTCACTAACCTGTGTAGCAATTTGATTACAATCTGAGCATGCACATGAGGGGAACTGCATGCAAAGTAGGCAGGGACACAATTCACTAAACAAATTTTGTGATTCGACTGGGCTTTCTGCTCATCCTGAAAAGTGACTGCTGGGGACCAGTTGAAAACGTCTTTCTGACTCTCCAGCTCTGCTCTACCCCTTGTCTCCTGCTTGCTCGCCCCGATCTTGCAGCCCTGCTCTGCCCCGTGTCTCCTGCCTGCTCAATCCGATCATGCAGCCCTGCTCTCTGCTCCAAAAATGAAACCTGCGGCGCCTGCCCCTGCTCTCTGCCCCGATCTTCCAGCCCTGCTTTCTGCCCTGAGCTCCTACCCTCTGCTGCCTTCCCTGCAGTGTGAGCCCATGGGTTTAAATTGGGGCTGCATGCCACAATGCAGCCCTGCTTTAAACCCGCTGGCTTGCACTGCAGGGAAGGCGGCAGAGAGCAAGAAAGTCTGGGCGGCAAGAGCAAGGCTTGGAAGGGGAGAGCAGGAGGGCGCGTGCAGAATAGTTAAAAAAAAAAAAAAAAATGGTCCAGGCTCAGAAGGGCATGCGCAGACCAGCTTCAGATAAGAACATAAGAACATAAGAAGTGTCTCTGCTGGGTCAGACCAGAGGTCCATCGTGCCCAGCAGTCCGCTTGCGTGGCGGCCCAACAGGTCCAGGACCTGTGTAGTAGTTCTCTATCTGTACCCATCTATCCCCTTCTCCTTCAGAAAATTGTCCAATCTCTTCTTGAACCCTAATACAGTACTCTGTCCTATCACGCCCTCTGGAAGCGCATTCCAGGTGTCCACCACCCGTTGGGTGAAGAAAAACTTCCTAGCATTGGTTTTGAATCTGTCCCCTTTCAACTTTTCCAAATGCCCTCTCGTTCTTGTAGTTTTTGAAAGTTTGAAGAATCTGTCCCTCTCTACTTTCTCTATGCCCTTCATGATCTTGTATGTCTCTATCAGATCCCCTTTAATTCTCCTCTTCTCCAGGGAAAAGAGCTGTGCATGCACGTGGATCGTGCACCAGCGATCCAGGCAGGCAGATGGAGGCGTTCTTCCAATCACCCCCATCTGTATATTTGTTTCCTGTGAATTCATCGGACCTGCCCGCATCTGGCTTGATCGGGAAGGTTAGTGAATCCGGCCCTTTATACACATATGGCTCTGATTGTATAAAGGGTGCCTAAATCACGCCTAACGCTGGGTGTGACTTAGGTATCCAAAGTAAGTGGATAATGAACCATTTTGGGGCCTTAACGAGAGATAATTGGCACTTAGGCATCCAAAGGACGTGGATGCCACTTTGTAGATGCATAGTCAATTTTGTGGACGCCCATGTTTAAAACTAACTCAATAGGCATGGGTGTGGAATTGGCGTAGTTTGGGTGAGGCATCAATATAGACATCCTTTGATTTATTTACATAACACTGAGCGACCTAGGGTATCCATATCATGCCTATATTGTAGGCAAATGAAAACCAGGTCTACTTTTGAGTTAGTTTGGGCTTCAAATAGATCTGAATGAATAAGGTTTTACAGGAAATATTAGATGAACTAGTGCCACTGAGAGAGAGAAAACCAAAGGTTCAAAATAAATGGTTTCATAAGGGATTGCAGTTACTTGTTAGTTAAGAAGGGCAGAAAGAATTTGGAAAAAAGAAAAGAAATAGTTCAACTTTAGGTTGGTGTAAGAATATCCAAAGCATTTTTAATAGGGAGATAAAGAAAGCAAAAAAGGATTATTTTCTACGGAAAATAAAAGATGAAAGAATTCCAACTAAACAACTATTTCTATAGTATCAGCTTTTAAAAAAAAGGGTGAGTCTATTAATAGAACTAGAATAATTCCAGAGGCATTTGTGCTAGCTGATTTTTTCTCTCAAAAATTTTACTTTTACGGTCAAGGGGAAAAAATGGAACATCAAATAGTGTTGGGTTAGATAGGGATGAATCAAAAGATGATAGTATAAAAATAGGAAAATCAAACTGGTCAACTTTTCAACTGCCTACATTGACAAAACTAGAGAAACTATTGAGTGAGTTAGATCCCATCCCATCACAATAGCTATCATGCTGTAGACATGGGCTATTGGCTTTGGCTTTAAATATGATACATAATAGTTTAAATAAGGATGAGTTCCCAGTATGCTGGAAAAAGGCAGTTATTTAATCTATTTTGAAGAACAAAGATCTAGATATATTTAATTCAGCTAGTTATAGGCCAGTTTTAAATCTTTGCTTTTTAACAAAACTGACAGAGCAGATAGTTTTAGAGCATACGGTCTCTTATATCGAGTCAACAAAGGTTCTAAATCCAAGACAGGCAGGATTTTGAATTATACACAGTACTGAGACAGTTTTAGCAGGTTTCCTTAGTTAAGTTCACTCTGTCTTGGATTACGGGAACTTCGCATTGGTAATATCTTTAGATCTGAGCTCAGCATTTGATCTAGTTGACCATGAACTTCTATTGAGATTGCTCCATGAGATAGGTTTAAAAGGAGTAGTTTGGGATTGGTTTGCAGCCTTTCTCAGGGATCATACTTTTAGAGTAGTTACGGATGGGTCAACATCTAGTGATAGATTATTGGATTGTGGGGTACCACAAGGCTCAACCCTTTCACCTATTCTGGTTAATATATTTTTGAGTCCTTTTGCAAGATAAATTTAGGAATTAGGAATCAGTACATATATCTGTGCAGATGATATTTTGTTGGTATATGATTTATCCCCTTCAACACTGGATCTGAGCCCTCTTTTGGATGGTTTGGATAGGATAGAAGAATGGTTGGGGGAACATGGATTAGTATTGAATATGTTGTATTTCCGGTGACAAGGTAACACCACAACTAGATCTTTCACTAAACCATCAGTATATAGAAATAGTAGATAGTTTTAAGTATTTGGGAATTATAATTGACTGTCATTTCAATTTTGAGAAGCAGGTTTCATCTACAGTTGCGAAAGGATTTGGGGCATTAAGATAACTTAGAGCTATTTGAGATTTCCTGGATGAGAAATCATTACATACTTTAATCCAGTGGTTCCCAACCCTGTCCTTGAGGACCACCAGGCCATTCGGGTTTTCAGGCTAGCCCTAATGAATATGCATGTGAGAGATTTGCATATAATGGAAGTGATAGACATGCAAATCTGCTTCATGCATATTCATTAGGGCTAGCCTGAAAACCTGATTGGCCTGGTGGTCCTCCAGGACAGGGTTGGGAACCACTGCTTTAATCCATGCTTTTGTTCTATCTAAATTGGATTATGGCAACTTGGTATATGTGGAAATAACAGTAGGGCAAGTGAAACGTTTACAAACAGTACAAAATGTGACAATTCGGCTGTTAGGTCATGCACACATCTATGATCATGTAACTCCATTGTATTTGAAATTCCATTGGTTACCAATGGAATTTAGAATTAAATTTAAAATTCTGATGCTGGCACATAGGGCATTATTTGAGTTACAACCATTATATCTCTCTAATCTAGTGTTATTTTACACACCTAGTCACTCATTGAGATCTTTTAATGACAATAGAGTAGCTGTTCCCCATATCTCAAAGGCGTACCTTGCCTCAAACAGAAATGGTGCATTTTTCTACTTGGTTCCAATATTGTGGAACAATTTACCAGTAGAGTTAAGGAATGAAGAATCATTTCAATTTTTTTAAAAAAAATATTTATTTATTTATGATTTTACAAGTTGAATAAACAACACTTGAAAGGAAATATAACAATCCAAAAACAGGAAACAAATAATAAAAATTATAAAATAATTCCACACTAGTGACTATCCCGAATTGAATGGAAAGGGGACCGCAATCTGCCTTAATTTGTATTAATTTGTACTGATTCGTGTTGATTTGAGTTTATTTATTTCATGTAACAGTTTTAGTGGATATGTTTTAGAAATGTTAATTTCTTTGATGCTCTCAAGCTCTATCAGTGGTGGATCTGTGAAGTGTGCTGTGCTGGGAGTTATATTAAGACCTGCACTAAAATATGACTGTTTGCTATCAGGCCGCTTCAGAGACTTTTCTATCTCTTAAATTTGTTTCATTTTATTTTTAATTTTTTATCTTCTTTCATTATTTCTATTTTCTATCTCTTTGATTTTTGATCTTGGAAATGTATTATATGTTATTACATATTTTTAGTTTATCAGGTACTTTAGCTAGATTATGAGCCTTCGGGACAGATAGGGTAGTTTTTCTCAAGTACCTAATTTCATTTTAGTTTGATACATTGCAAACCACTTAGGTAAAATGCAGGAGCGGTATAACAAATCTTAAATAAACATAAACATCTGAGTTCTATGGATAGAACTTAGGCACTCTTTCGACGTCCTTATGTGATCTGTTAAAAAGCTCTCTGGGTTTATATTTTTGCTTTATTAAGCTCAAAATACATTTAATAAGGCACCACATAAATAGGGCACATTAAAATAGATATATTACATGCAAAAACCTTCTATTTTTGTTGACAAACAGCAATGTTATTTGAAGCATAGCACATGAAGCATAGCACATGAAAAACACAGCTTTAGGTTTCTTGCTAAAGAGCTACCCTTTTTTTCTGACTAAACAGTGCTACAATCAGCTCATTTTTGAAAGCAAAGAAAGCATATGAAAAAAAATATAGATTGCATACATAACTTCATTTGCAAAAGCTTAAAAACAAATACAGACCTTAGCATGGCTTTTACTTCATTGCAAATGGAGGTGTGCAGCTGCACAATACTGACCTCATTGTGATATCATCAAGGTGCACCTGCAAGGTAGAATGCCACAATTAAAATATGTGCTGGTATCTGAACCCATGACTCTGGAAGATGGGAACAGGGCTTTTACAATTTGAGCCACAGTAGCTTCCTCTAATATCTTTCTTTCTCACATCTGATGATAGCTTAGGGATCTGCTAAGCTATGATCTTCTCAGGTATTTTCACCTTCACATGGCAAGGATCACTAAGCTTTCATGGCAGGAACACCCACACCCAAAAGGAAGCAGCTGTGGCTCACCAGGTAAAGCCCTGTGCTCATCTTCTTGAGGTCATGGGTTCAAATCCCAGCACATATTTTAATTGTGGCATTCTACATTGCAGGTGATCTTACAATGAAAATTGGTGCACATTTTAATCAGTTAACTGTAATTTTTATATGACTCCCCCCCCCCCACACAGACCACCAGGGACTTTCAAAGTAGGCCGGGGGGGGGGGGGAGGGCTCAGTCCTTGACATGAGTCATTATCTGCTTGTTGTACAGTACTTCCAATGGCCTTTGATTTACAGATTAGATAGATCTTTGCTTCTAATGTGCTGTCACATTCTATACTTCTTTGAGAAGTTGTTTAAAGAAGGTAGTGAGCCATTACAGACAATGGGTTTCTATACTTTCAGTTGTTAGAAAACACTGCATGCTTCCTCTTCTAGATTAAATTGATTTATGCCATCATCAGTAACAATTTACATGTTCAGAAAGGAATAACAAATCTTATGTATGTCATTATGAAGCAGAAATGTACCATGCATTTGGGACAAGATATAAACTTAAAATCGTATGCAAAGTATTTTTTAAAATCTCATTTGAGGTTGCCAGTATGTGCTAAGATTTTTGGCATGCTTATAAAACTCATAACGTGATTATTTTATTCACCTGTGGTGATGAATAAATTGCTGCCAGAAATATTTCTGACTGATGAGTTGGAGGTGGGTAAGTGAAGTCCAAAATGCATTACTGTATTTCCCTTACTATACACACAAGAGGCAAAGATTTGCTTTGTGAATTATTGTTAATTATGCTTACTATACTGGATTCTTACAATGTCATTGATGTCCAATTGATTAATGATTCATAGGTAGTAATGCATTTTTGAGCTATGACTGAAAGTGCCAAAGGGATTAGCAACAATTAACAGATACTCATGAATAACAATCTCACTTGTACTATGAAATTGCCACCCTGATTAAATGATGATTCTTTCAGGATTTGTTCCATGGAATTACTTATGCAAATATACATTGAAAATAGTTCCCCAGAAGCTTGAAAGAGCCAAGTTGTTTTCTTTTTTGACTACTTTTTCATGAGACAAAGTCATATCAAGAATGTGACTAGATATGCACATGAAACTTACATTGTTTCTCTTAAAAATAAGTTGTGCTCATAGTCATCCAACTGCAAGATTGCGCCGGTGGTCAAGTAAGTTACACAGGTCACTATTTATGTAAGAGAAAAGATACATTTTAGAAATGTTCTCATATGAGAAAATAAATGTGCAATTATGATTGTGTAGCTATACTCTAGTATTTGAGCTGCACATTTAGGGGGTAGTTCTGCAACTGGATACTTCCATTTAGGTACCCCTAGGATATATATTGCAAGAACCAATATTTTATTACAGAACACTAGTATCAAACATTTATACCATACCATATGTGATCATGTGACTGGGTCGAGCAGTTAAGCTGTTGCTAAAATTGTCTGTAGTACCTGAAGATTGGAGGGTGACCAATGTTACGCTGATTTTTAAAAAGGGTTCCAGGGGAGATCCTGGAAATTACAGACTGTAAGCCTGACTTCAGTACCAGGCAAAATCGTGGAAGCAATTATAAAAAAGAAAATTGTGGAACATGTAGACAAACATGATTTAATGAGAGTCAGTATGAGTTCAGCTGAGGGAGATCTTGCCTCACCAATTTGCTTGACTTCTTTGAAAGTGTGAATACACATGTGGATAAAGGTATATCTAGATTTTCAGAAAGCTTTAGACAAAGTTCCTCATGAGAGGCTCCTGAGAAAATTAAAGAGTCATAGGATAGTAGGCAAAGTTCAGCTGGGGATTAGGATTTGGTTATCGGATAGAAAACAGAGGGCAGGGTTAAATGGTCATTTTTCTCAATGGAGGAGTGTAAACAGAAGAGTGCCGCATGGATCTGTACCGGGACTGGGGCTATTTAACTTATTTATAAATGATCTGGAAATTGGAATGACGAGTGAGGTGATTAAATTTGCAGATGACACTAAACTGTTCAAAGTTGTTAAAACTCATGCGGATTGTGAAATATCGCATGCAGACCTTAGGAAATTGGAAGACTAGGCACGAAGTAGCAGATGAAATTTAATTTGGACAAATGCAAAGTGATGCACGTTGGGAAGAATAACCCAAATCACAGTTACTAGAGAAAAAGGAGGATGGATTGAGACAGCTGATGAGAAAAACCCATTCTATTCAAACCACAAAAATCTTGGTCTCACCAAATCCAATGCAGAGCTTTTGACATCTAGGCTCAAGCAGTGGAACTTGTTGGATGAAAGTGTGCAAGTCACAAATTGGTGGAAGTATCACAAAACTTTTTCCACAATCTTCACCCCTCAAGATTGGCTCTGCTTCTGCCACAATATGACCAGTCTGATTAATGCAATTGGAATTACCAGTAACCTGAAAGGGTGGTATCTCTTCATTGAGAGATCATCCAGGAGCATCAAAGCTGTACTGCTCCATAATAGGAACAAGTACCCATCTCTTCTACTGGCGCAGCAGCATCAAGACCTTCCTAGGTGTCTTAAAGTATGATGACTACAGCTTGGAAGTCATCAGAGACTTCAAAATGGTAGAATTCTTAATGGGTTTCAAAGGCAGTTTTACCAAGTTACCCTGCTATCTTTGCCTTTGAGACATGAGGGGCACAAGGGCTCATTACCAAAGGTGGGGCTGGCCATAGCAGACCAAGTTCCTGGGGAAGAAACAACGTCAAATGGGAGCCACTGATGTACCCTTGGAAGATGCTGATGCATCCAAATTGGAGCTAATGATTGAATTTATCAGAGCTCTATATAAGGAGTACAACCTATTGACCATGACCATAGACTACAAAACCTTCAAAAAAGAAATAAAAACCCTTCTATTCTGTCAACACAAATGGCACCATGTCCGTACCTTGGACACCATCTTGCGGTGTCCCTCAGGGATCACCCCTATCCCCTATTTTCTTTAACATCTACATGTCCTCCCTGAAGCTCCTCCAACTTTCCCCCCTTGAGACAATCTACACATACGCTGATGACATCTTTGTCCTCCTTGAAACAGACCAGAACCTCACCAACCTCCACGAGAACATTACATCTTGCATAATGAGACTCCACTCCTGGTCTCTCTCAGTACAGATGAAACTAAATGAATCAAATACAAAATTACTCTGGTTCGGCCCAAAGTTAGAACACCTGCCCACTATCTTTGCACTACCCACAGGCATTGCTCTGCACCTTGAGTTCTCAAGCAAGGTCCTTGGCATCACTATTGATTCTTCTCTCTCCCTCAACGACCACCTCAGCTCCTTGGCAAAATCATGCTTTTTCAGCCTCCACATGCTAAGGAAAGTAAGATCCTACTTTTGCCAAAAACATTTTGCCGTCCTCGTCCAATCCATCATCCTCTCCAAACTTGATTGCTGCCTAACAAAAAAAGTCTTCAAAGACTCCAGCTTATCCAGAATACTGCAGCCAAGTTGATGTTTGCAAAACGCAAATCTAACCATGTCTCCCCACTCCTGACCAATCTTCACTGGCTCCCAGTGATTTCCAGAATCCATTTCAAATGCTCCTGCCTGGCTTTTAAGATCATTCACGGCATCCTTCCTCCCCTAATCCCGCTATCCTTTAACTCCTTGAGTCCTGACTCCACCAGACCCGCCCAAAGATATAAACTATCCTTCCCCTCTCTACACGGTATTCTCTATGCAGGTAAACTGGGAAAATTTCTTCTCTTCAAAATCACAGGTCTCTGGAACAACCTTACTATCCTGTTGCGGAACCTGGGCTCTCTCCAACTATTCCGCAAGCAACTGAAAACTTGGCTCTTCTCTAACATGTAATTCTATTTTCCCCCTTACTCTTCCATTCTATATATAAGCTCATGTAAACCTTTTTCTTTCTCTTCTTATATTTTAAGTTTTTGTAAACCGTGCCGAGCTCCACTTCCATGGAGAGGATGCGGTATATAAACTTAAGGTTTAGTTTAGTTTAGTTCTATTCATAAAACACATAAAACTGAACTAACACCAGCAGCACCTGCAACTACTACATATGAACTTCTAATATCATGACAACTCAGATGTAATCCTTAACAACCCAAAGAAATGTACAACCTACTTCCTAAATACTTCTAATCTCCGGACAAACTATTTGTAATCCGCCTTGAACTGCAAGGTAATGGCGGAATAGAAATCCCTAATATAATATAATGTAATCTTCATGTTCCTTCAAGACATCTTCCCTATTCTGTCCGAGACAAAGGTCAAAGCTGGTGTCTTCATCAGACCACAGATAAAGAAGATCCTGGGGTGTAAGGAATTTGACAATAAGCTAACTAGGAATAAGAAGGTGGCTTGGAAGAGCTTTGTCACAATGGTTTGGAATTCCCTGAACAATCGCAAGCCCCAAATCTATGTGGAGTTGGTTGAGAACCTGGTGAATAATTACAGTAAAATGGGCTGTAGGATGTCTCTCAAAGTTAATGTCCTTGATGCTCATCTTGCAACATTTGAGGAGAATATGGGAGCATATTCAGATGAGCAAGGTAAGTACTTCTACCAGGATATACTGGACATTGGACTTTGAACACCGCTACCGAGGACAATATAATGAGAACATGATGAGGTACTATATCTAGGGGCTGATTCATTGGTGGTATATAATCACAGATCTGGAAAAACTACTCATTTTTTAATTTTCTCTGGTCTTTTATATAACTTTAGTATAAATACATGCTAATTGTGATTCATAGGTTGCTTTTTATGACTACAAAAATGAAAAGATGAAAATTTGGTGTTTTTACATTTTAAATAGGTAAATTACAAGATTTTACTGTAAATTACAAGATTTTACTATTCTGGTCACAAAAGTAAAGTTTTCTAGAAATAACAGACATTTTCTATACTCTTTAGGTGTGAACAATTAGAAAATTGCACTTAGGGCCAGATTATGTAAAGGACATCTAAAAATTAGGCATTGTTTAGACATATAGCAGCCGAATGCAGAGCGAGATTCTATAATGCATAGACACACTATAAAGAATTGCGCTCAGCAGTGCTGAGCAAATATAAGCACATCTATATTGTTAGATGTCCTTTGCAGAATTGCCTTTTGGGCATGACGTCCAAATAATGTCTATAATATTACCATGTGTTAGCATTATGACATCATTGTTTTTATGCTGTTTTTTTTACATTAAAATTATATGCCGTAAAAGGCTGGCACCACTGTTATATTTTATTTATTTATCTTTTAATTATTTATCTACCACTTATATCCTATGTGGTATTTACATTTGGCTTCTTTATCATATTTGTCTTCTGTTCCAATTGCCAAGGATCACAAGAAGCAGTGGGAGATTTGAACCAACAACATCAGGGTGCTAAGGCTGTAGTTCTAACCATTGCACCACCAATGTCTGAAAGCAGTATTCAGTATACCAATGCTCAAAATATGAGAAACAAGATTCTGGGTCTAGAAGCTGTGATGGAAGAATATGAGTTGGATATAGTGGTGATAACGGAGATGTGGTTCACGGAGAACCATGACTAGGATATAGTTATACCGAGCTATAATCTATTCAGGAAAGATAAGGTAGGAAGAATAGGAGTGGAAGTAGCATTATATGTTAAAGATCATATTAAAGCCACTCAACTACAGGATCTACAGGGCAAGGAAGAGGCACTGTGGATCAATTTGGAAAGAGGGAATGGTGAATATATTTACATTGGTGTGATGTACAGGCATCCTTCACAGACGGAAGAAGTGGACAAATGACCACTGCATGCATCAAGATAAGAAACCCCCACACTCCCCAAGTGTTCACTGGCTCCTTCTACTACAGAAAAATGAGAACAAAAAGATAGATACCTGGTTCTGGAGCAGCAACATATGGAATGGGGAAGGCTAGAAGAGCAACACACAGATGTGAAGAGTTACTTGGTGAGAAGGATAGTGAACCATAGAGAGAATGACCCAGGCCCATAAGTCACTCTAACCACTACATTTATGATAGAAAGTGCGAGCTCACCCAAACCCTACTATACTATCATATAGGTGCCACCTGCAGCCATAAGAGTTACTTGGGTGGTACCTAGATGGGTATAGTGGGTTTTGGGGGAGTATTAAGGAGTTCACCATAAATTATAAAGGAGTATTGGTGAGATATGCAACTAGCATTCTTTATGTGAAGTTCACAGCAGTGCCCTCTAAGGTGTCCCATTGCTCTGTTAGGATGTCGATGTGGCCAGTCCATTACTATGCTGGCCCCTCCCATGACCAAATGGTCTGCATTTGGACGTTTTTAACATGGATGTATATATTATCGAAAATGGGGTATAAAGTTAGACATCCCAGTGGCCAAGATGTCTAAGTATGCGATTTAAAAAAAAAATTAATTATATTTGAATATCCAGCAGTTCCCATTCAGAAATGATTGTTTATGTTCCTCTGACTTTGGATGTCCAACTGGAAACATCCAAGTAGGACTTAGACATTTTTTAAGAAAATACCCCTCTACTTTTTTATTATTTACCAGTGTTTTAGCTAGGTTTTTAACTTCTTGGATTGGTATGATATGCTTTTTAATTTGAGGTGGTCTTGCTTTTTTGAGAATATGTTTTTATGAAAACTGGTAGTTTTAAATCTCTTTTACAAAGCGTGACCTTTGATTCATTACCAGGGGTTGAATGGTTTGCTGGAAACATTTGTGGAAAATTGCTGCCGGATTGTGAGTATTTTTAATTAAGCCTGTATTTTATAAGTTGTTTGGCAAATGATTATGCTGCTTACTGCTGTGCTGGACTTTTTCTGACTGCTACTGATATTACCCTAGAGAGAAGTGTGTATTGTGTTTGACCTCTCTAGGTATGTAATTCTTTTTTGCCTGTTTTTTTTGAAAAGCTGTTTGACAAATAATCATATTGCTAACTGATGTGCTGGACTTTTTACAGACTATTATTGTGTTTTAATTCTAGAAAGAATTGTGTTTTGTGTTTGGCCTCTCTAGGTATTGTAGCCCACTGTAGCCCAGGACAGGGCTCAATAGCACTCCCAGTGGTTACCACAAAATAGCACACTGACGTATGACCCAAAATGGAGTCACCCTGCAGGACTGGACTTTAAACCGGAACAAAAATCACAAAGCACCACAATCAAAGTTCACGGAAAAATGATTCAACTTTACTCATTCCTTTCATGAAAGTAAATAGGTCATCATTATAACTTGTAAACTTGTCAGAATTCTCCCACAGCAGCAAAAACCAAAATATCAAAAGAAACAAGTGAAAACAGTACAAAATAAAGTTCTTGGCTTGTTCACAGCCTTAACTCAATCCTCGCTGCAGGTGAGGATTTAGCTCTCCCTAGAGCAGGGGTCTGCAACCTTTAAGACATAAAGAGCCACTTGGACCCGTTTTCGAAAAGAAAAAAAAACTTGGAGCCGCAAAACCATTATAAAACAAATCTAACACTGCATATATTGTTTCTTATCTTAATGCTATATACAGGATCACTAAATTGAAAATAAAATCATTTTTCCTACCTTTGCTATTTGGTGATTTCATGAGTCTCTGGTTGCACTTTCTTCTTCTGACTGTGCATCCAATCTTTCTTCCTTTCTTTCAGCCTCCTGTATGTTTCCTCTCCTCCAGACCTCATTCTCTCCCCCAACTTTTTCTTTCTGTCTCCCTGTTCCCCCTTCTTTCTGTCTCCGTGCCGTCCCCCAAGCCACTCGGTTTGCTGCCACCGCAATCGGAAAATAGCCCCCAAGCCACCGCCGTCCCAAGCTTTCCCTGCAGAAGTGTTGCGCTGACCAGCATTCCGCTCCCTGATGTCAATTCTGACGTAGGAGAGGAAGTTCCGGGCCAACAAGGCATTTCTCCTCATTCCATCCAGCCTGAGCCCCATCTCTCCTTGATCCAGCATTTCCCTTCTGTGTCTGTCAGAATTACCATTCCACCTATTTTCCAGCATCACCCTTCTTTGTGTCCATCTCACCTATATCCCTATCTCACCACTTTTTCAGAATCTTCATTTGTCTCTGTCCTTATCTTTACGCCATGTTCACCATTTGCCCTTTCAATGTCTTTATCTCCCCCCCCACACTTTTTCAGCATTACTTCTATGTCTCTATTTCACCTCCTCTTCATGTCCCCTCTGTATCTCTATCCTTATTCAGTAGGTCCTGCTTACCCTTTCTCTTCTTTGTGTCACTATCTCCATTTTCAGCTTTCCCCCCTTTTCCTTTGTTACTGCACCCTGTAGCTAGAATCTTTCCACCCTCCCTCCACTCCGGCCCAGCCCAGTATGAAATATTTCCTTTTGTTTCCCTCCCCTCTCTCTTTCTCTCTCTCTTCTCCTCCCTCACCCACGAGTCCTGCATCTGGCCCTCTCCCTTCTACCTGCACCTGGCAACACCCCCCTGCTCCGCGGCTCTCTTCAGCAACTCGTCAGCAGCAGTGATCAAGACAAGCTGCCGACATCGAGGCCTTCCCTCTACGAGTCCCGCCTTTGTGGAAAAAGGAAGTTGAAACAAGCGGGACTCGCAGAGGGTAGGCCCCGACGTCAGAAGCTTGTGTCGATCGCTGCTGCTGAGTTGCCGAAGAGAGCCGCGGAGCAGGGGATGTGGCCGGAAGCAGGTAGAAGGGAGAGGGAGATAGGAAGGCTGTAGATCTCCGGAGCATGACACCAACCCCGGCCAGGATGATTTCTTTTTCAGGCGTGCACCTTACAAGTCCAGCATCGCAGCGGGAAATAGCCATGCTGAGCAGTGAGCTCAGCACTACACAGATGAAAGCCTTGCTTGCTGATTGGTCCGGCGGCACGGCGGGGCGGGGCCGCCGGACCAATCAGCAAGCAAGGCTTTCATCTGTGTATGTGCTGAGCTCACTGCTCAGCATGGCTATTTCCCGCCGCGACGCCAGACTTGTAAGCTGCATGCCTGCGTGACACACTACCGGAGCCGCAGCAAAGGTGGAAAAGAGCCGCATGCGGCTCTGGAGCCGCAGGTTGCCGACCCCCGCCCTAGAGCTAATACTAACTGTGCCCAAGCAGGCAGTTTCAAATAAAACACAAACACAGTTCATGGCATTTGTTCAATAGCTCTAGTGTCCAAAGTTCCATTAAAGCCTCTGGCCAGTTCAGCTCACTGCCAGGATAGGAGAGTGTCAGGTTTTGCAAAAGAAAGGCCTCAATACAGGCTTTCAAAATTCCCGCCCAGGATGATAGCAAAACCTCTCCCAAACAATACACACTCCCAGCTTACCAAAACAAAAATAGTCCCAAACAGTCCAGAGCAAAAAATCACAACTCACTATTTGCTGGTAGAGACCCAGTCTACCTGCATGGCTTCAGAAACATCAGGAGCATACTCTGCCAGACTTTCCTCACACTCCATGGGCTGTTCTTCTGGAAATAACAGCTCCTCAGCTTGTCCAGCCTCTAACAGCTCCATGGGAATAGGCTGGTTGCTCCTGCTTGGCCCCGGGGACTCCCTAGGGAGAAAAGGTTTAAACCTTCTCCCTAGCTGACCTCCCTGTCTGTTCTCAACTGCAGGTTTAAATACTTTGGGGCAACGCCCTACCCTAGTTGAATCAGCAGAGTTGCTGGAACCTCTTGGGCTCCCCCGGTGGTGGCTCGGGGATGAATCACCCAATTCTTTATCAAATAAATCAGGCTCCCTCTGGTGGTCACAGGATAAATTATCAGTCTCAGGATTTACATGCACCTTCCTGGTTCCACCTCGGGATTTCATTTTTACTTTTTTCCCTGAACTAACAGGGACCCTGGCAGGCATCGTGTCTGCCTGGTCACAGTATGCAATTTATGGAAGTTTTTCTTTACAGTTTTAAATCTTCTGCACATATGTTTTGGTTGATACTTAAGATTAGGAATTTTTGAGCACTTTTACTCTATTTGAAAACTTTTTTTTCACATTCTGCCCAAGGACTGCCCTGTTATATGCAAAGTATCTTCTATTATTTAATATGATTTAACTTGTTTTTTATACAATTATTTTATTATTCAACTAATGTTTATGTACTTATTATTTATAATTGAGTTGGATTTTATTGCACTGCCTACAGTTCCTGCCTCTGATGCAACCTTCAGGTGAAAAGTGGTCACATTAGGCACGTGCTTTGTTGAAATTAAACTATTTTGTTTGTTCTAATTGTTCTGCTGCCTATTAGAGTCTTATACAGGTGAATCATTATCTCCTTTCCCTTACTGGCCATTCCTTTCCCTATGTACCCAAGTATCCATCTAGCTTTCACTGTCATCTTTTTAACCTGTTTAGCCTCAAGATCATAACATTCTATAGTATCATAGTGGTGTACCTAGCATATGTGGCACCCGGGGCCCATCATTTTTTGACACTCCCCCATCTATATGAAAAATATGATTTTTAGTAACAATCCACATATCGCACAAGAGTGTACCTAGGAAAAGGCAGCATCTTAAACACTGCAGTAAGCACTAGAACACCAACACATACATTGTAAAACTAAACAAGCCAGATCCCGCACAGTCAATTGATCCTGCAGTCAATTGCAACTGAAAACTATGTTCTTTTCATACACACAGAACAGAAATACACCCTCGCCCAATATGGAATAATCACAAACTAAAAATAGAAATATGTAGACAAAAGTTAAACTGAATCGCCAAGAAACCAGACTCTGCATACAATGCAACACCTCAACACCACAAAAACAGTAATACATGTCCTCTAATACTGTGCAAACTATAAAGACAGTAGATGTAAATTTTTAAAAAACTGATACATAACAATCACCACTTTACAAATTAACAAATAAAAATAAAACAAATAATGAGAAATAAGAAAATACCATTTTATTGGACTAATCTACATAAGCTCAGTCCCCATCCTCGCAAACCACCTGATTCCATCCACATAAGCCTTGAATTGTTTTATATTGAACTTATTATTATTATATTACAGTATAAAAAGAAACAATATACTGTACAATTGTCAATTTATAAATCAGCGTCAGCGTCTTCTCCCCACTCTCTCTTCCCCATTTCCCTTCAGTGTCCTCATCCCACTCTCTCTCCAATTTCCTTCAGCGCACGCACATAAAAACAAGCAAGTAATTTTATATCATTTTCATGTTATTCATTCATAGAAATTAAAGTCTAAATAATGCCAGTCACATAACAAAACATGATTTTACAAAAATAATTCCCTGCACAGTCAAGCCTGCAAGGATTACTAGATGTCTTTCAGCAGCTCCCCTCCCTCCCCCTTACCTTTGTGGCCAAGTCAAAATGATCTACCAACAATAAAATTTTAAAAACACAAAGCACACTGTACGCAGAGAAAATGTTAATAATCATTTATATTCTGAGGGTTTTCAAAGAGGTCAAGGCAGATGACTTTATGCAATGTCACCTCAGTAACAACTACACAAAAATAGACAAATATACCCCCTCCCTTTTTACTAAACCGCTATAGTGGTTTTTAGCACCGGGAGCTGCACTGAATGCCCCACGCTGCTCTCGACGCTCATAGGCTCCCTGCATTAAAAAACGCTATTGCGGTTTAGTAAAAGGGGGCCATAATGCAAAATATAGACAGCATATATAAATTCTCAAAACGGACACATTTTGATCACTAAATTGAAAATAAAATCATTTTTCCTACCTTTGTTTGGTAATTTCATCAGTCTCTGGTTGCACTTTATTCTTTTGACGGTGCATCCAATATTTCTTCCCTTCTTCCAGCCTTCTGTAAGCTTCCTCTCCAGACCTCATTCCCTCCCCCAACTTTTTCTTTGTTTCATCCTGCCCCCTTCTTTTTTTCTCTCTATGCCCCCTTTCTTTCTCTATGTCTCTCTCTCTCCATGCCCCCTTTCTTTCTCTATGTTTGTCTTTCTCTCTTTCCATGCCCCATTTTTTTTCTTTCTTTCTTTGTTTCACCCTGCCCCCTTTCTTTCTTTCTTTCTCCCTGCCCTCCCCCATGCCACTGCCATTGGGAAACATGCTGCTGCCACCGCCGCTGGGGAAAGGCTGCAACTGTTGCCATCGGGAACAGGCTGGCACCGAGTTCTCCCTCCCTGCTTTTCTTCCTCGCAGGGCCGACCAACTCTCGCCGCTCGATATCAATTCTAATGTCAGAGAGGACGTTCTGGGCCAGCCAGGCAGCGATTGGCTGGCCCAGAACGTCCTTTCCAACTTCAGAATTGATGTCGAGTGGCGAGAGTTGGTCGGCCCAGCAGGGAAGAAAAGTAGGGAGGGAGAACTCGGCGCCAGCTTGTTCCCGATGGTGGCAGTGGCAGCCTATTCCCCGGTGGATGGCCAACTGTGCACCCCCTTGGGGCGTGCATCCGGGGCGGATGGCCCCCCTCCACCCCTCCCTTGGTATGCCACTGCAGTATCATACCTCTTTTGTGTACAAAAGTTCTATATCCCCTAAACTGTACAATTCCCTTGGGTTTTAGCAGCCCAAATGCATGACCTTGTATTTCTTAGCATTAAATCTTAGCTGCCAAATTCTGGACCAATCTTCATGTTTCGCTAGGTCCTTCATCATCTTGTTCATACCATCAAAGGCATCTACCCTATTGCAGATTTTAATATTATCCACAAAGATGCAAATCTTACCAGACAGCCCTTCAGCAATATCAAAAAAAATGTTAAAAAGAACAAGCCCAAGAACCAAACCTTATGGCACACCACTGTTAACATCCTCTGATTGATCCCCATTTACCACTTAAGTTCCTAACCCAGTCCATCACTTTGGGACCTATACCAAGGGCACTCAGTTTATTTATTAGATGCCTGTGTGGAACAGTGTTAATGGTTTTGCTAAAATCTAAATATACCACATCTAGCACTCTCCTTCTAGCCACCGCTCTGGTCACTCAGTCAAAGAATTGATCGGATTTGTCTGATAAGACCTGCTTCTATTATTTTCTTGACTAGAGAAGTCAGACTTATTGACCTGTAGTTCCCTATCTTTTTATTACTTCCACTTTTGTGGAAAAGGACCACATCTGTCCTTCTCCAGTTCTCCAGGACTACTCCTGACTCTAGAGAAGCATTGAAAAAGTCAGCCAACAGAAATGCCAGAATGTCTTTAAGTTCTTTCAGTACCTAGGCAGCATGTTGTGAGCCTTTACATCATAGCTACACTACATTGCAGGTCTCTTTGGTTGCCTGGGAGTAGGCCTCTTTGTAGATAAAGTTATTTGTTTTAGAACTGGTAGACCTATAGCTCTCACCTACAGATGTGTTGTCTCCTGATAGGCAAAACAGAAAAACGGAGTACAAATCAGTTGCTTGGGAGCTGGTGCATCTCTCACAGGTCAGAAGATAGGACCAAATTGTATCTCTTAATATTACAAGACACCTGACTGGCCAACAAGTGCACTTTCATGTGGTCTGATTACAGGTCACACCCCACACAACCCTCCAGCTTAAAGCCATGTGTGGTAACTGCTGTACTATGTATGTGGCTGTACAATCTGGCTGTACAATCCTTGGGGTGTCTTGAATGAATATGTATAGCAATGTAGGGCTTCCACCTACATGGGTAATCTGTTTCAATTTACAGTACTACAGGCAATGCTTTCTGGACCATGCCCAAAAGCATGCCCATCATACCCGTACACTTGTGTGTGATGATCTTGTGATCCTATAACAATGTTCTTAGGATATGTCATACATTACAGGCATGCTATACATAAGTGTGTGGCACAGTGGTTAGAGCTACAACCTCAAAGGTTGTGAGTTCAAACCCTGTGCTGCTCCCTGTGACCCCAGCAAGTCATTTAATTCCTTATTGTCTCATGAATATTAGACAGAGTGTGAGTCTTCATGGACAGATAGGGAAAATGCTTGAGTACCTGAATATAAAACCACATAGACTATAAGGGGCTCTTAATAATAATAAAAAAAATAAAAAAATGGCCTAAATCGGTACTTGGATGATCAAAAAGACATGTAAGGGTAAGCAGAGGCCAACTGTTGCTACAGTTTGATAAAAGGGCTCCAAAATTAGGAGCATAAATCCTTTCAAAATCAGACTCGATATATACCTGGATTGGCAACTATCAGAAACAGGGTACTGGGCTAGATGGACCATTTGTCTGACTTAACATGGCTATTATTTTCTTACTGGAGAGGTATAAACTCTAAATGGAAGTCAATTTAAAGTTATGGCTGGATTTGTAGAGATGGCACGTATGTGCTTTTTTGCCATCAAAAATTCACCCAACTTTAAACAGATATCTTATTCACAGAGCTCAATATCTGAAAATTGACATCTCTGTAATAGTGAACTTGTTATAAATTGGACTGGCTTTACAAAGTTTTAAACAACAAAAATGTGGGGTGAAATAATTATTACCAAAGATCATTTAAAAAATTCATTAATCAATACTGCAAAGAGTGGTAAGGCTGAGCTTTCATTCAAAATATAAAACTCATTTGTGGTGAGACCTCAGAACATTCTCCTTCTTGGTCTATTCAATAATCATGTGTTTCCTGCAAAAGTTTTGACTCAATAATAACAACTTTGCAAGGATAATTTTAGATATAGTTAATTACAGTACAAGATGACAACTATTAAATTCAGTGACATAATTTACTGAAAAAAAAATAATAAAACATTATCTCCACTGTTAGCAGCATCACCACAAATTATTATGTTAAATGATATACACCACATAATTTCATAACACATTTGCATTTTTTATTTGTATCTTATCTAGACTTGAGGGTCACTATAACAATTACCACTGTAAATATTAGATTAAAAAGGCAAAATCTCGCTGTGGATATCACATAGCCAGAACAGACTATCCAGCATACTTTCCATTCTCAACATATTACTTTAATTATCCATACATCACTGTTATTTTCAATTATCCTGTTTGTTTTCCCTTCATGTGAATCCTGCTTTCTTTGTAATCTGCCAAATATACTTGACTCACTGTTAAACTTTCAATAAGAGTGCCAGTCACAACTTCCACTCAGTACAAACTATACAATCCAATGGGAATTCTGATTCCACCTACTCACACAGAGTCAGTGGTATTGGGATTCTTCATCATTCCCCACTATTGGATATATATTTAGATTTTAGATTTTTGTATTTTTAGTTTTATTATAACTTATTTATAATTTAAGCATAGATTTAAAAGTGTATCACTTATCTTTAAATCCTTATCGGTTCCCCTTCCTGACGCGTTTCAAATCTCTTTTTCTAGGTCGGGGGAACGAAAGATAAGGGTAATCCTAATCCATTTACTGTTGCCGCTTTTTCGATTGTCAGTGGCAGTAATAAATGGATTAGGATTACCCTTATCTTTCGTTCCCCCGACCTTGAAAAAGAGATTTGAAACGCGTCGGGAAGGGGAACCGATAAGGATTTAAAGATAAGTGATACACTTTTAAATCTATGCTTAAATTATAAATAAGTTATAATAAAACTATAAATACAAAAATATAAAATATAAATATATATCCAATAGTGGGGAATGATGAAGAATCCCAATACCACTGACTCTGTGTGAGTAGGTGGAATCAGAATTCCCATTGGATTGTATAGTTTGTACTGAGTGGAAGTTGTGACTGGTATTCTTTGTAATCTCACAGTTCTTTCTTAAGAATATAAGTGATTCCAAACTGGGACAGACCGAAGGTCCATCGAGCCTAGTGTCCTGTTTCCAACAGTAGCCAATCCAGATCATACATATCTGTCAAGATCCCAAAAGAGTATAACAGATTTTATACTGTGTATCCTAGAAATGAGCAGTGGATTTCCCCAAGTCTATCTTATCAATGGCTTATGGATTTTTATTTTAGGAAATTATTCAAACCATTTTAAATTCTGCTAACTGCTTTTACCATTTTCCAGCAAAAAAATTCCAGAGTTAATTACATGCTGAGTGAAAACATATTTTATCTAGTTTAAATGTATTAGATACCAAAGTGTGACCCTTTGTCCTAGTATTTTTGGAAAAAGTAAACAAGCAATTCACTTCTACCCATTCCATGACATATGCAGGGGGAGGGGTATTTATTGATATCTAAATTTAATTTTGGACATTTTGGGAAAAACGTCCAAAAATCCAATCTGCAAATTGCTTAAGTTGAACAAAGACCACTTTTTAATCACTTTGCCCAAGAAACTAAATGTATGCACAAAAACCAGCCATTGGGACATAGGAGGGGCCAGCATTCTTAGCAGTCTGGCCATACAGACATCCCAGCACCCTAGGGAGCACTGCAGTGAACTTCACATATGAGGTCTCAGGTACATGTCTCACCATAACCCCCTTACATTATATGGTGAACCCTCTAAAACCACTCCAACCCTACTGAACCCAACTGTATACCATACCAGTAGACCTTTTGCCTGCAGGTGTCACCTATATTTTTATTTTTTTAGCATTTATAGACCATTTATAGCCCAAGTGGTTTGCATTCAGGTACTCAAGTATTTCTCCTATCTGCCCTGGTGGGATCACAATCTGGCTAATGTACCTGAGTGTTAAGTGACTTGCCCCTGGGGCAATGGAATGCTAAGTGACTTGCCCAGGGTCACAAGGGCTTGAACCTGCAACCTCAGGGTTCTGAGGTTGCAGCCCGAATCACTATGCCACTCCTATATGTATGTATCGTGGGATTAGAGTGGGATTTGGAAGACTCATAGATTCCATCATAAGTATAATAGTTCACCACTATGTACTGTTTCATTTATATGTTTGGTGGTAGGTGGGATGGGGTCAGTGACCACTGGGAGTGTAAGGTGGGGTCATGTCTTCATCTCTCCAATGGTCATATGGTCAGTTTGGTACATATTTGTTATGAAAACAGGTCTAACTTCAAACATCCAAACTGTAACCTGGACAATATTTGATTATTGCAGAAAAACATCCATATCATAAGCCTGCCCTACTCCCATCCAAAACATGCCTTTCAACATGTCTTCTTGAGATTTAGACACACTGCAGACAAACAGCATATGTTTTGAAAATGGCAATTTGGATGTTTTAGCAAACAAACGTCCAAATGCCATATTATGCCATTTTTTGGACACTTTTTGCTTCTGAAAATGAGTTGCTTAGTATTTTATAGACTTATATCATGCCTCTTCTCAGACGTCTTTTTTAAACCCAGCTATGCTAATTGCTGTTACCATATCCTATGGCAGGAGTGTCAAAGTCCCTCCTTGAGGGCCGCAATCCAGTCGGGTTTTCACGATTTCCCCAATGAATATGCATGAGATCTATTTGCATGTACTGATTTCATTGTACGCTAATAGATCTCATGCATATTCATTGGGGAAATCCTGAAAATCCGACTGGATTGCGGCCCTTGAGGACCGACTTTGACACCTGTGTCCTATGGTATTGAGTTCCAGACTTAATTATTTGTTGAATAGAAAAAAATATTTCTTCCTATTTGTTTTAAAAGTAATTTCATTGAGTTCCCTTAATCTTAGTACTTTTTGGAAAGAGTAGAAAATTGATTCACATTATACATTTTACACCATTCAGGATTTTGTAGTCCCGTGATGCTCAGTAAAAAGCTTGCGCCTTGTTAAATGAATTAATTCTTAGTGTAACAGCCTGAGTGGCTGGAGGGGAAGGGAAGCTTCAGACCATGTATACAGTACAGTGTGGGGGCAGGGGAAAGACTTCTAGGTCAATAAGGGCTATGGGGAAAAACCATTTTCAAGGCCCTACTTTCGGTAGAATGTGTTTCTCCTCTGGCAGCACTCATTCATTCATTCATTCACCTATTAGACACACAATAAAATTCATTGTCCAGACCATCTCTGAATTAAAACACAATTTATTGTTGTAATTTCAGAAAGTAGATGGCTCACATACAGGGGTAGAACTCAAATAAAATCTTTCAGAACACTATAAACTTCTTTAATCTCTTCTCAGTTTCCTTTACTTACTTCAAAGACTAGCCAGCTCTTTATCTTCTTCCTTCTGATTCCTACAGTATTGTCCATGGTGTCTCGTACTGTTTTAGGCCCTGCAGGACACAGAGTTTTGGTGATATTCCTATGCTCTAGCCCAGGCAACAGCCAGCTTAGTGACCCTTACTATGATGTCTGGGTGGCCTCCTTCAGCCCTGATTGCCTACAAGAATGATTAGAATGTTTCTGCAACGTTTTCCTTTGCTGTTCCAGGCTCATCCTGGCTCTGCAACCTCTCACTGCACAGTAGAGAATGACACGGGGAGAAATTTGTCCTCACCCCCCACTGGAACTCAATTTCCCCATCCCGTCCCCATGAGTTTTGTCACTTTCCCTGTCCCTGCCCCATTCCTATAAGCTCGGCTTTAACCTTATGATTCTAAAGTGTTTGAGGCTTCTGCAGATGAGGATGGCACTTGTAGGAATGGGGCAGAGGCAGGAAAAGAACTCATGGGGATGGGACAGGAAAATGAGTTCCCGCAGAGACAGGGGAAAATGAGTCCCTGTGTAATTCTCTACTGCACAGTCCAGGTCCCTATCCCTGAATCTTGTCTGCTTTTCAGTAGGATGGAGAAAGAAAAGGAGAGCCCTAATCCCTCTTCAATAGGCATCATATATCTCTCCATTATACCACTGCAATATCTCTCCTTTAGGATGTATCTCATATCATACTCCTCCCGGCATACAAATTCTGTGGAGGATGTGATGCCAATCATAAGTTTCCAGGTATGCTCATTATCTGTGGAAATGTAGGCTGCCAGTGACCATTCAGGAATGTAAGCTAATACACCATAAAGAAAACCACTGGGAGGCGGGGGAATGAGAAGCCCCCTACATTATTATTTTAAAACTTATATATAATGATCTAACCCAGGGTGTTTTATATCCCATGGAAACTATTTAATATTCAAATTTTCATTCACCTTCTTTTCTTTTTTTTCCCAATTATATTTATTAGCAATTGCAAAAGGGAACATACAACCAAAAGGGAGTCAAATAGGAACAGTGCGAAACAGCAAGGTATCACAGCAAGGGGTAAAACATGCCAACGATAATACAAAAGAACAATAAACCCTTGGTTAAATGCCCATCACAATTGACTTTTTAAGGCACAACCAATCCGCAGCCAATCATCCTCAAGTCTCAACATTTGCTCACCATGTACTCAGCCCCTCATACCCCCCACACAACCATATATCTCGCAGTGGCTTGCTCGCTTGGCTGAGGTAGGCCGCTTGGCTGAGGAAGGCAGGCAACTCACGCACCGGTGTTACTTAGCCCTTTGGCGGAAGGTTTTGCTCTTGTCCTGGCAACACTGATGCTGCTGTAGCTTCTATGCAATGTCTCCTATAGGGGACGGTGCCATTTCTTCCCTAGGTAGATATATGGTTTCATTTATCTTCTAACAAAGAACTCAAAGCAACAGAACATTCAACGAGGAAATCAGAGGGTGCCATTTATTTATTTTTATTTACTGGATTTATCACTCACCTAATCTCCATGGGTCAGCATCAAGTATTTACAGTAAAAGATGAACAACACAAACACTCAAAGAACAAAAACAAAAAATTAACACAGACAAATAGAATATCATCAAAACAACATCAAGGCTTACGAGAAATATGCTTCTCTAAAAGGTCCATAAGAACAGTATTGGTAACAGAAACAGGATGTGAACTCAGATTGTCTGATTCATGATCTGTTATTTTAATCACTAGTTCAATCCATTCCTGAGAACATGCCTGGTTTTTCTCAATTGTTTTTAATAGTTGTCTTCAGTTCCGTAAACTATTAAGTGAAAGTTCTTACAATCACCACAGTAGTGTCAATTTCAATTGTTAGAAGTTAACTGGAGAGAGACTAAAAAGAGTCATAATTAATGTCACATTCTAATTTGGAATAAAGTGACAATGGGTTCTGCAGGGATCTCTTCTTATAAAAATGCTGCTTAGTTTCATTTCTGGCTCAGAGCAAAGAATAAACAGTAATATTGCCATTTCTACAGATGACCAAAACCCTACGACTGTAGAAACATAGCAGGATTCATCAATCTTTCAGAAAGAGAATTATTTTAGCAAGCAGGTACACAGTTTGTAGAATAAGCTGAGGAACCAGTGTTAACTGGTAGTTAACATATTAACAGCTGATCTGAATGTCCATGCTACCTCTTGCAAAATCTGGCATCAAACACTCAAATGTTGATATCCATGCTTTAACTGCCAAAGTAGTTTTGTCTCAGTCTCTCAATCAACAAAATGTGATTAACCTGTACAGGCATCTGTGCTGTTTTCAGTGCCTGAGGCTTGATATGATGCCTGCTTCTAGGCATGCTGAGAAAATCACAATTCCCACCTGATCTGAGGAGAAAAATTTAGCATCTGGCAGGGCTTACCGTTAGCTTCCAGTGTGCCTGAATATCAAAAAAAACCACTCCACATTGAGGCAGCTACCCCAGTTGCTTTATTTTCACTGTTACAACATAGAATTGTGTTTTAATTTGAGTGTGTTGGTGACCAAGAATTGGACTGTGAGATCTATTATGTCCACTGTCTTTGGAAATAGTGTTTAAGTACAGTTTTATTGGCCTTTGATAACTATCTCTGGGAGAGAACTAAGTTACTCAAGCAGACTCATTCTGTATGGACAGAATTCTGATCCAGCTGAATTATTAGAAGTGACTTGATTATTTCATTTGTTATCAATTTAAATGAATTTTGGATTAAGTATTTGGAGTCTCTCATTTACAGAATACAGTCTCGGTATAATCATAGATTTGAAATATAAAGACATGCTTTGAGTAAAGATCATGAAGAGGCTTTGATACCATCTAACCAAGAATTTATATCTCAACATTTTACAGTCCTGTGCTATAATATTACAATCAAAATTAAGTCAAAATAAAAACAGAAATACAAGTTACAAAGTCTAATAGAAGAAATAAAAGGGATATACTGTAATTTGCTTAACCATATAGCCAGATCTGAAATCAGTCTCTACCTGCACCTTCTGCTATAGTTAAGTATCTAGGGTCCGATTTTTATACCATAAGAGACAGCTCAGAGATACCTCCCATGGTTAGCAACAAACTGGAAATTCAATGCCAGGGCTATATCCATGCTGCTCCTTGTGACCCTTGGCAAATCACTTAATCCCCCCATTGCCCCAGATATATTAGATAGTTTGTGAGCCCATAGGGACAGATAGGGAAAAATGCTTGAGTACCTGAATAAATTCATGTAAACCGTTCTGAGCTCCCCTGGGAGAACGGTATAGAAAATTGAATAAATAAATTCATTGGCTGACTGATATAAGAGAAGCTCAAACTTGAATTTTGTTTCTCCCCCGGTTAGAGGATGTAAATTTAAAAGACATCACCAACATCTTCTCTCTTATCAAGCAGCATTATGGGGCAATGATCTGAAACAATTACTAACGCTTGCCAATACCTATGGGGAATTTAGGAGACCATTGAAAACATATCTGTTCTTACAGTACATAGGAAACTGATTTGCACAATCTCTCCCACAATAACTGATCTCTAGAGCTGTTAACCAATAGATATTAACGATGTTACTTCTACTCAATCTGTAACATTTATAATCATTGTAAACTGCATAGAACTTCATGGTCCTGCGGTATATAAACAGTTATTATTATTATAGTAGCCAAATATAGACCTATTATTTAGGCAGGTCAATGAATATTGGCACTGAACGGCTATGTCACATGACATAGCTGGAGACCAGGATATTCAGCGGGAGATAGCCTATCTCCATCTGAATATTGGCAGTTAGCCATCTTAACACTATTTAACCAGCCAAGAGCCAATGGTATTAATAAGTTAAAAGAAATATAGCAGTAAGCATGTAGTTATTTGATCTTTCCTTTCTGGTCTCCACACCTATAAACCCTGGATATATCAATCAGGTAAGTGCATTTGACTTTACTGATCTTTGGAATGCCCTTAGAATTTTGAAAAATCAAATTCTTTAAAATTTGTCTCTAAAGACTTTTAAAATTATGAAGAAAATGTATGTGTGCACATATTTAAAAAAACAACAAATAGATAAAACAAATCACTCCTTGGATTTCAGGCTTTCTTGTGGTGACTAGCATCTGTTGAAAAGAAACATCATGAAAACTGAAACCCTTGAAGAAGCCGGAACTGGAACTGGAAAAACATAAGAATAGCCTTACTGGGTCAGACCAATGGTCCATCAAGCCCAGTGGCCTGTTCTCACGGTGGCCAATCCAGGACACTAGTACCTGGCAAAAACACAAAGAGTAGCAACATTCCATGCTACCGATCCAGGGCAAGAAAAGGCTTCCCCCATGTCTTAATAACAAACTATGAACTTTTCCTCCAGGAATTTGTCCAAACCTTTTTTAAAACCATCTACGCTATCGCTTTTACCACAACCTCTGGCAATGCATTCCAGAACTTAACTATTCTCTGAGTGAAAAAATATTTCTTCCTATTGGTTTTAAAAGTATTTCCCTGCAGTTTCATCGAGTACCCCCTAGTCTTTCTAATTTTTGATGGAGTGAAAAATCGATCCATTTGTACCTCCACTCAGAATTTTGAAGACATCAATCATATCTTTCCTCATCCTTCTCTTTTCCAAGCTGAAGAGCCCTAACCTTTTTAGTCTTTCCTCATACGAGAGGAGTTCCATCCCCTTTATCATCTTGGTTGTTCTTCTTTGAACCTTTTCTAGTGCTGCTATATCTTTCTTGAGATAAGGAGACCAGAATTGAACGCAATACTCCAGGTGAGGTCACACCATGGAGCGGTACAGAGGCATTATAATATCTTTAGTCTTGTTAACCATCTCTTATTTAATAATTCCTAACATCCTGTTTGCTTTTTTGGCTGCCGCTGCACATTAGGTGGAAGGGTTCATTATATTGTCTACAATGATACCCAGATCCTTTCTTGAGTGGACCCTAGCATTCAGTAACTGTGATTTGGGCTATTCTTCCCAATATGAATCACTTTGCATTTGTCCACATTAAATTTCATCTGCCATTGGGCCACCCAGTCTTCCAGTTTCCTAAGGTCTTCCTGCAGTTCACAATCCGCATGCGTTTTAACAACTTTGAATAGTTTAGTGTCATCTGCAAATTTAATCACCTCACTCATCATTCCAATTTCCAGATCATTTATAAATAAGTTAAATAGCCCCAGTCCCAGTACAGATCCCTGTGGCACTCTACTGTTTACTCTTCTCCATTGAGAAAAATGACCATTTAACCTTTCCCTCTGTTTTCTATCTGATAACCAATTCCTAATCCACAAATGAACTTTGCTTCCTATCCTATGACTCTTTAATTTTCTCAGGAGCCTCTCATGAGGAACTTTCACAAAAGTCTTCTGGAAATCTAGATACACTACATCAACCAACTCATCTTTGTCCACATGTTTATTCACACCTTCAAAGAAGTCAAGCAAATTTGTGAGGCAAGATCTCCCTTGGCTGAACCCATGCTGACTCTGTCTCATTAAACCATGTGTGTCTACGTATTCCACAATTTACATAGTAACATAGTAACATAGTAGATGACGGCAGATAAAGACCCGAATGGTCCATCCAGTCTGCCCAACCTGATTCAATTTAAATTTTTTTTTTTTTTTTTTTTCTTCTTAGCTATTTCTGGGCGAGAATCCAAAGCTTTACCCGGTACTGTGCTTGAGTTCCAACTGCCAAAATCTCTGTTAAGACTTACTCCAGCCCATCCTCCTCCAAACGGCCATGCACAGACACAGACCGTACAAGTCTGCCCAGTAACTGGCCTAGTTCAATCTTTTATTTTTTATAATTGCTTCCACCATTTTGCCCGGCACTGAAATCATGCTTACCAGTCTGTAATTTCCCGGATCTCCCCTGGAACCATTTTTAAAAATCGGCATAGCATTGGCCACCCTCCAGTCTTCAGGTACTACAGATGATTTTAGCGACAGGTTACAGATCACTAACAGCAGGTCAGGTACTGTGTTGCCAAATAACTTGTACCAAATTAGTATTCAGTAAATCTATTCTTTTTTTTTTTTTGCTCCTCTTCAGGACCTGTCCCTATATAACAACGTCCAGCCAAAAGCCTCTCACTGTGAGCCGTGCAGCACAAGTCAAGATTCTACAGCAGCATAAACAATTTACTGCATTTATTTAAATCTGCAACTGACTCTTCAGCATAAGCCAGGGAAACTCAGTTTATTTTAAATTTCTCTCCCTACAATCAGTTTATCTGGCTATTAAATAGGAAAGACTTCCAGTTTAAGTTCAAATGTCTCACTGAAAATACTCATCTCACTCTCTAAACCGAAATATTAAATAAATCTCGTTAAGCCTGTTCAAGCTTCCACTGAGCTAAATTCAGAAAAGCTTTCCATTACAAATAATTTGTCTAAACTCCTTATTTACCTTTTCCAACTCTTCTAAAGTTACTCTTCACCAAACTTCTCTCTAAAAGTACAGAGATTGCTTCAAAATTTCTTCTTACCCTTGATACCTATTAAGTTCACTAGGACTAGCTGGTTTTTTTAAGCCCTATCTAATTAAAAGAATCCCCTTTGAACCTTACTCAATTAACACAGGTCCTAATTCATAAGAACAGCCTTACTGGGTCAGACCAATGGTCCATCAAGCCCAGTAACCCATTCTTACGGTGGCCAATCCAGGTTACTAGTACCTGGTCAAAACCCAAGGAGTAACAATATTCTATGCTACCGATCCAGGGCAAGCAGAAGCTTCCCCCATGTCTTTCTCAATTCTCTCAGATCCTGTCTCTAACTGACTCTGAAAAAAGTTTAGAATTTTCTCATGCACACCACCGCTTAGAACCCTCACATGCACGCTCTCTCATGTACACCACCACTCATACAGTACTCATGCAGCTCCTTAGCACAGTGTATCTCAAACTGTGTGCCTCCTGAAATTCCAAGTGTGCCGTGGCACACTGAGGAGGAAGAGAGGCGCCTGCCAGCTGACTTCCCTACGTGATACAGCGCCTGCGCTGCCTGATTCCCGAAGGCCTGCATGTTTCCCCCTTCTCTCTAGCATCCTCCTACTTCCCCCTTGGCCTCCCAGTCTCACCTTTAAAGCTAATTACAGCAGCCTGTAGAGGATCGCCGGTAGGTAAAATGATTTTATTTTCAATATAGTGATTGAAATGTGTCAGTTTTGAGAATTTATATCTGCTGTGTATATTGTGTGTATATGAAAAATGAATTGAAAAAATTGCATTACAATTAGTAAAGGGGATAGGATCTGGGGCAGAGCTTGGGTGGGCCTAGGGAGGTCTGTGGTTGTGGTACTCAGTTGAAATTTGTTAGACTTGGGGGGTACTTAGCTTGCAGTGGTTGAGAAACACTGCTGTAGGCAATAAGCTGGCACCAGTGCCTCTCCTTCTCTCCAGCCCTCTTCCCTGGTGGCACCTCCTACTGGCATCTCAGGGCCCATCTGGAGGGCCTCTGCATGCAGACATCAATGTGATGATGCCACACATATGCGTGATGTCATCACAGCGACGTCCACGCACTTCTGGGTGCCTTAAGCCGTGACCACTACCTTTAGTGTGTCTTAGCAGCTTACCTGCTCTGATTGGCAACTCTGTGCTAAGTCTAGAGCTTCCCTAAATTTAGGATATAAATTTTAGCCGCAGCACCCAAAAGATTGCTGTTCAAACAGCTGTGTTGCTCCTCTTCTCTCCCCTCTCATGCCAGCGTGACAGGCAGCTTGTGCTCACTCACTGCTCCTTTCCCCACTGTTTCTGGATCAGGCCACCGATCAGGAGACTCTAAATTTGTGCCTTCTGACATCCATAGAATCACGTTCCTCCATGCTCCTCTGCACCTTAAGTGCATGTGCACGCTAGCTGTGCAAGTGTCTTTATATTTTGTTAAGCCACTCAAGGCCATAAAACACCTTCTGGGATCCCTGACCTCCCATAACCAGTGTCCCAATGCCACTGTCATCCATGGACACCCCTCGGAACACCCTCTGCACCAATCAGTACACTGTACTGCTTTCTGGTGCCCACCCATACCGCTCTCTGGCATGATCCTGCACCAGCCTTTCCTCCCAGGTCCTCAGGCCTACCTTTTTTTATATTCAGGGACTGGCCTCTGCCAAACCAGGGCTTCCAACACATCTTAGCTGCCTCCCGTGACTTTCCAGGGCCTTCCCACAGCCTCTTTCTGCTCTTCCCGGCCCCTGGCCTAGTCTTTGGCATGCCAGTGAGGTCCTGTTATTGGAATGCATTACCAGCACACCAGTCAGCCCCTCAACCTCTTTGATACATGTGCGGCCTACCGCGCATGCACCCAGGCAGGCGCTTACTCGCTTCTCCTTTTTCCTGGCGGCCGGCACTTCTAAACTTATGCCGCAACAGCCGGGAATGCCTTCCTGAAACAAGGCCCATTGCATCCACTGCCATAAGACAACTGCCCCACATCGGGTCCCATTGGACCAAAGACTTCAGGCCACCCCATGGCCCCAACAAAGATAAGCCACAGCGCACAACGAGAAAAAAAAAATGACAGACCCAGAACACTGCAGCCCTGTAGCCCAGGTGGATACGTTTTATTATTTTTTTAACCTGTTTTCATTTGATCTCAAAAATGACTTCACTTTGGTGTTCTGTATCAATTGTCTTCAGATATCATGTTGACAAAGGAGTTGCAATAATCCAGATGTCCCAAAACAAGAACATGAATCAACGTACATAAAGATTTATGATCAGAAAAAGAACAGACCAAACACATTTTTCTTAATCTGAAAAAAAAAATGTTTGCATAAGAGGAAAATGTGAATAAAAATAAAACATATGATCCAGTAAGACACATAAGATTCTCAATGAGCTAACCACTGAAATAGAGAGGATTCAGCAATGTAATGTTTCCTTTATGAGCAAACAGCAATGCTCTGATTTTTTTTTAAATTAAGTTTCAACCTTTGTTGATGTAGCAAGTTTTTATTCTGCCAAATGTTTAGCATAAAATGTGCTGCTTAACGTAATCTGTGCCAAACCAATTTTAATACTGATATCCTGCAGCAGATTTCGAAGATACTGCAGTAAGATTTTGTTTGTAAACACTGTGTCAGACTGCTCAAAAATGTTTGCAAAAATTCAGATATATTTGCACATTAAATTATGCAAGCTTATTTCATGTTATAAAACAAAATGTGTTGATATTCAAATGCTACAGTCTTTTTTTATTTTAATGCCAGCAGTGGTATTTAAATGTGTTCCCTATAGTTAGTATCACCATGCAGATAGAGAGCTGTCCTGAATAAACAGGGAGAACAGTGTCTGCCGCTGGCATTGCAGGCAGCAGTGGTATTCAAGTGCTATCAATAGGAGGAGTGTGTGGCGCAGTGGTTGAAGCTACAGCCTCAGCACCCTGGGGTTGTGGGTTCAAACCCCGCACTGCTCCTTGTGATCCTGGGCAAGTCACTTAATCCTCCATAACCCCAGGTATGTTAGGTAAATTGTGAGCCCACCAGGACAGATAGGGAAATGCTTGAGTACCTGATTGTAAAACCGCTTAGATAACCTTGATAGGCGATATATAAAATCCTAATTAAAAAAATATAGCTCAATGGTTTTAATTAGGGCAGCCTCTTTTTCTGGTTTAAATGTGTTCACGTTAGAGAGTGACATGGGGACAAAGATTCATCCCTTGTCTCCTCACCGTCCCTGCAGTGAAGCACATTTTTCATCACCTTTCCCTCGCCGTTCCTATAATCTTAATTTTCTTCCCTTCTTCCATTCTGCAGCCGGCTGGCCTGCCAGACGGGCGGGTTTGGCACCTGTCCATCCGGCCAACATTTTACAGGTATGGGGGGTGGGATTGGGGGGGGGGCTGTGGGGTCGGCGGGGGGTCACGGGTCAGCAGGGGGGGCGATCGGGGGTTCTTGCGGGGGAGGTTGTTGGGGGGGGTTGTGTCGAGGGCAGGAGGGCCTGGGATCCCTCCTGCCCATAGTGTAGTGGGGTGGGGGGTAGGGGGTCCACCTGGGCAGGAGGGGTTGGGCTCCCTCCTGCCTGATCGTGTAGGGTGGTGGGGGTGAGAGGCCAGGAGGGCTTGGGCTCCCTCCTGGCCTGATCGTAATCGGGGGGTGCTGCGGATGCCTGGGGCAAGAGGGCTTGGGCTCCCTCTTGCCCTGATGTTGTGTGTGTGTGTGGGTAATGTATTGCAGCAGGAGAGATGCCTCATCTCCCCTACCGCGATGCCATCACTCCTCTACCCGAACTGCCGTGACCCGCGGCAGGGAGATAGGGCATCTCTCCTGCCGCGGGTCGCAGCAGTTCAGGTAGAGGAGTGATGGCAACGTGGTAGGGGAGATGAGGCATCTCTCCTGCCGCGATCATTGCCGTAGGGGGTAAGCAGGTTGCTGGGGCCGCTAAGCTGATCGCAGCAGCCATGATCAGCTCAGCAGCCCCTTTTTCGGCACTTAGACCTGTTTTGACTTCGTCTAAGTCAAAACGTATAAGTGCCAACTAGGCAACCTGCCTAAGGTTTTGGTTATACCTGCTGCACGCCTAGGTGTAGGTTGGCCCACCTCCCGCCCACCGCCCGCCCTTTCCCCTCCTCTAAACACGCCTCTTTTCTCTCTGTGCGTTTAGTGGCAGAGGAAAGGCCTAAGCTGGTTTTAGATACGTCTAAAACCAGCTTTGATTATGGGTACTTGGACGATCAAGCTTTTTGATCGTCCAAGTAGCAATTTAGGCCACTTTATAGAAGATTTTTTTAAAAAAATTATGAACCCCTTAGCGCACCTTAGTAAAAGAGGGGGTAAGACATTGAAAATAAACATTTTAAGCCTATAGTGCAGTGATGGCTAACCTTTTTGAGCCCGAGTGCCCAAACTGCCGCACAAAACCAAAGAATTTCCTCAAAAGTGCCAGCACGTCAATTAAACCTTAATAACAAGATTTTAGTATCTAAAAACTCTTTATAAAGTTGCCTGAACTATGTAACATCATTTTTAAAGGTTGGAATCTTTGTATTGTCAGAGAATCAATTTGATTCACAATCCTTTGGTTTTCATTTCAATTTATTGGCAATTTATAATGTTTTAATGATTTCATTCAATTTAATGAATTTAGGAAGAATTTGATTCAGTTACACAATATATTTTAAATGTATTATTCACATAACATGTCAAATGTATCCTGAGTAAAAAAAAAGATAAACTTCTTAAAACTGTTAACTGTGTCAAGACTCGGTGTGTATTCCCAAAGAGTCTATACATGGTTTTTTTGTAAAATTTACAATCAAATTAGAAAATAGTTAAATCATTACATTTCTAATAATATGATGTAAAGAAAACAAAAGAGCTTTCAATTAGACCAACCGTTTTTATTGGAAATTCCAGATTGGAATACAACAGGGCCATGTAAAGTCCCTTTGTTAAATAACATCTTTAAATAATATTTAAATAACTTAGAAAGTGTCTTAACTGCAAACTGAAAACACTGCTTCATGTAAACATATGCATTGGGCATGCTCTGAAAAAAATTAATGTGATTTTTGTTGTTGCATGCATGCTGATAACTTGTCAATCCTTGGCTTATAGTGCGTTAATTTTGGAGCAACACATGCAGCACTCATGTCATCCATTAATCTGTTTCTAGCATCAGATTTTATATGATTCAAAGCCGAAAACAGCTGCTCACAAGCATAGGATGACCCAAACAAAGTAAGAAGAGCAATCCCAAGTGCTTTCATGGACTTAAAATTGTCTGGCAGAGAATTCCACACTTTTAGGATTTCATTTTCAGAACTGCTAGCAGTGATTTCATTTGTCACCCTTTCACACTCAATACGTTCAAGAGCCGCACGCAAGTCATTGAATTTACTTTTCCAGATAGAGCTTTCTTGAAATTCCAGTAGCTCCATTTCCAAATTTTGAATATCCAACCACTGTAAGCAGGAAAGATCAAGATCTTCAAATGTGGACTTTTCTGGGGAAGTTATAAATGAAAGGGTTGTCTCCATCTTACGGAACTGAGAAAATCTTTTACTAAAATTCTCCTTTGCTTCGGCTACAATGGTGGAATATACTTTGTGGATTTCCTGGTGTTTTTTATGACTGTCCACAAATGTAGAATTATCCAAATGTATTTTTAGGTTGGGAAAATATTTTAGCTGTCCACTCTCAAGGTCTTTTTCAAAAACATGCAATTTTCTCTCAAAAGCTTTGATGTCACTAAACATGCTTTCTGCTGTTTTTCCCATGCCTTGTAATTTTTTGTTTAGTACATTAAAGTGGTTAGTAAAATCTGTAAAGAACATGAGGTTGGTAAGCCAGGCCATGTTGGTGAGTTGAGGATAGTCTTCCCCCTTTTCATTCATAAATAGCCTAACTTCTTCCAAGCAGGCCACAAATCTCTCTAACACTCGTCCTCTGCTAAGCCACCGGATATTATTGTACATCAGTAAAGTGTTATATTGTGCCTGAACCTCATCAAGAAGGGCTTGAAATTGTCGAAAATTAAGAGCACGCGCCATGATGAAGTTCACTATTTTTGTTACATCTTTGAGGACATCGTCAAGTTTTTTGCTGCTTTCTTTGGCGCAGAGAGCCTCTTGATGTATTATGCAGTGAAATTGAATCAGTGGATGTTTTGCTTCCTTAGCAAAGAAATGAATGAATCCTGATGTTGTCCCCACCATGCTAGGTGCTCCATCGCTAGTAACTGAAACCACTTTTTCTGGACTTATGTCTAGTGATGAAAAAGCCTCCATCACAGCATTGTGGATATCTATCCCTTGTGTTCTTCCAGGCAAAGACAGCAGTTTTACCAGCTCTTCTCTCATGATGTCACCAGTAGCATAACGCAAAATGAGCGCTAGTCTTGCATGGTTAGTAATATCTGTACTTTTATCCAAGCACATGGAGTAGAAGGGTGCTTTTTGTAAGTCGCAAGTAAGCTGTTGACTAACATCAGCAGCCATTCGCAGAACCCTATCTTTTGCAGTATTTCTGCTTAGCAGCATCTCAGAGATGCACTGCACAATTTTATCCTTGTTTTGGAAATCATGGAAGAGTGAATTACTCCCAGCCAAAATGCCTTTTTGATAAAATCTCCATCAGAGAGGGGCTTACCATGTTTTGCCATGCACAGTGAAATTTGAAAGCTGGCAACTGTAAGATGATTAGTTTTTGAAAGATAGTTGCTAAAACTAAGAGACTGGGAGTGATATTTCTTTAATTTTCCTACAAGGAACTCTTTTCTTTGAGCTAAACCAAGTTCAGCAACACTGTTATGATTGGTCTCAAAGTGACGTTTGACACTTGATGTGCGAGACACAACACTTTCATTACACATAATACACAATGCTTTCCCACTGCGTTCAATCACTCCATATGTCTCTGTCCAGGCCTCTTGGAATGGTCTTCCACTATCTGTTTTTGCTTTTTTTGCTGTACTCATTTTCTTTGTTCAAGACTTCAAGTCTACATAAAGATAAAATTTGTATAATAAAAAAAATCTAATGAAGTGCTGTATACAAATCCGTCCCCATAAAAAAATATGTGATTGGGGAATTTTACTAATTGTAGACATCCGTTTTGGTCAAAAAATATACTGTCCGGGTGAAAACCGGACTTGTGCAACCTGAGTGTATGGGAAAAGGACTTTTATTTTTCATTATTGGAGCCTTTGTTATTTTATTATGATGTTTACAAAAGCACTGTGAAGGGCCACATATACACTTTACTGTTTTTTGCTATATTGAGTTTTCCATAAGGTACAGCGCAGAGGATTAGTGTGTTGGTTGTTCACAGAGAGCCCAGCCCTCCTCTCAGCTTACTGAACTTCTCTATGCAATCATCATAAGCAGCTTTTTTATTTCCTCGAATTTAGCATGTCCCCCATGGAAGATACAGAGGTTTTGACAGAGGAGCACATTATTAGACACATTAACATCCCCCCATATTCTCACCTCTCTAGCATGGGAGCACTAGGAACTGTTCCTGATTACAGATGTCACATGTGGAGTCACACTACAGCCTCACTGAGTTCCTGTGACAGACTCAGTGTGAAGCTTCTCTTCCTCCCCCCACTTCCCCCTCACACACAGCCTGGCTCATAGGATACTAAGAGGAAGACAGGCAGGCTAAACATCCACTCACAGGACTGCAGCCAGCACAGGAGGATGGGCTGCGGCCCACCGGGACAATGCCCAGTCCTCCCAATGGCCAGTCCGGCCCTGTTGCCAGGTGAGCTGCAAAGCAGACACCGGCACATTCGCCTCCCGCCGCGCAGCATATCTTAATTGCAGACTAGAGAGTTGCGCGGGGACAGAAATCCCACCCGTCCCCACCCGTCCCCGTGAGGAATCCCTCCATCCCCACGAGGAATGTCCTCCGTCCCCGCCCATCCCCATGAGGAATCCCCTCCGTCCCCGCCCGTCCCTATAAACTTCAGAAATAGTTATTTCATTTAATTATGCTACTGAATTAAAGGTCTGGTAGAAACCCATTTACAAATAAGCAAAAAGACTTTATTAATTTGGAAATATTAATTGGGAAGAATACACACTTTGTAAACGGGTTTCTACCAGAGCCTCTTTTGTTTATAAATTTTTATCAACACAACTAATATACTACTTTATCCTGAAGCAAAAAAAAAGAAAAAAAGAAATAGAATTATTTTCCTACCTTTGTTGCCTGGTTTCTGCTTTCCTCATATTCTCATTCAGTTCTTTCCATCCACTGTCTCTCTTCCTTCTGCGTCTTCCATTTGCTCTGTTAGTGTGCCTCTCCCTTTCTCCCCCCTTCCAAATTGGTCTGGCACCCATCTTCTTCCCTCCGCTCCCCCCATAGTCTGGCATCTCTGTCTTCTTCCCTGCCAGCGTCTTCTCCCCACTCTCTCTTCCCCATTTCCTTTCAGCGTCCTTCTCCCCCCCATCTTCCCCATGTCCTGTCAGCGTCCTTCTCCCCCCTCTGACTTCCCCATGGCCTTTCAGCGTCCTTCTCCACCCCCCCGTCTTCCCCATGGCCTTTCAGCGTCCTTCTCCACCCCCCCCCATCTTCCCCATGTCCTTCAGCGTCCTTCTCCACCCCTTTGTCTTCCCCATGTGCTTTCAGCGTCCTTCTCCCCCGTCTTCCTCATGTCCTGTCAGCGTCCTTCTCCCCCTTCTGTCTTCCACAAATGCTTTCAGTGTCCTTCCCCCCCCACCCTGTCTTCCCCATGGCCTTACAGCATCCTTTTCCACCCCTTTGTCTTCCCCAGTGCTTTCAGCGTCCTTCTCCCCCCTCCTTCTCTCCCGCCCCGGGTGCAGCACAGCCGGCCAGGTCCCCTTACTTTTGTGGCGCTTCCCTGACCGACAGACCGACAACAGCCCCGGTCTGACAAACCTCCCTGCCCTTAACCGCGAATCTAAATTTCCTTCTTACAGCTGCTGTAAGAAGGTAATTTAGATTCGCGGTTAAGGGCAGGGAGGTTTGTCGGACCAGGGCTGTTGTCGGTCGGTCGGGTTAGCACCACAAAAGTAAGGGGGCCTGGCCGGCTGTGCTGCACACGGGGCGGACCGCCCCCCTCCCATGGTAGCCACTCGAGCCACGAGGCTACTCCTCCTTACCTACCCTGCCTGCAGTACAGAGCCGAATGGAAGTCTTCCCGATGTCAGCCTTCCCTCCCTCCGACGTCAGCGCTGACATCTGGAAGACTTCCGTTCGGCTCTGTGCTGTAAGCAGAGCAGGTAGGGAGAAAAGCCACGCGACTTAGTACATCCAGCTCCGCAGGAACCCCGCGACCCTCAGAGGCGTCCCCATGGAATTCCCGTGACCCTAGGGGGCGTCCCCACGGGATCCCCGTGACCCGAAGGGGGAACCCGCGGGATGCCCGCCGTCCCCGTTCCCGTGCAGCTCTCAATTGCGGACCTTCCCGCATGTCAGCTGCAAGGCCTTCGCGTGCCACAGCTGGCACGCGTGCCATAGGTTCGCCATCGCTGCTATAGTGTGTGTGGGATGGGGGTTTCTAACTTTTATTTTGATTGAAAGAACATCAATAGTTTGTGAGGCATGCCAGAAAATCAAGCATCAGCTCAGTACTAGTGATATTTTAGTCCAGTTCTCCCAAAAATTGTAGTTCTTATTCAGTTCACAAAATCACAACAAATAAATCAAGAAGTGATTTTTTTTTTTTTGTGAGCAAAACAGACACAATTGCAAACAAGTAGTCAAAACTTTTCTTTAAAATAAGGATGGTGTTAAAACTATGGGATTTGCTGTCTGCTATGAACTTTAGATTGGTTATGCAGAGTTATGTCTTACCACATCTAGACTATTGCAATTCTCTTTTTTTGTGGCTTGCTGAAGACTTCAGGTGGCTCAAAATACCACTGCCAGGATAATAGCTAGATTGCCCCATTATTCCCATGTTACATTTGTGCTGGCCAACCTCCTTCCAGCCGCATGCTGGAGCTGCCAAGCATGTCTTCGTGAAGACCAGAATACCACCGACAGAAGTGCGGCTGGAAGGATGGAGGCAGCCAGAGAAGGTAAACACACGAGGCACAAATTTGTGATGCGAAACAGAGGGGGATGATGAGGGGCACATTGGGACACAGAAGAGAGGAGGAGGGTTGCGTTAGGACAGGAATGGCATAGGAAGGGAGAAGCAGTATCGCGTTGGGACACAGAAGGAAGGGAGGGGGCACAAACTTCGGACAAAGGATAAAAGAAAGGAGGGAGAGATAATGAACATGGGACATAGGATGGAAGAATGGAGGAAGTGAGGGAAAGATGTTGAGGTGGGGAGGGAATAGAAAGGGAGAATTGTTGAACATGGGTGTCTGAGAAAGGGAAAAAGAGATGGTGCACATGGGGAAATGAAGAAAACAGGTAAATTGGGCATAGGGAGGGAAAAATAAATATTGGGCATGGTGATGGGAGAGGCTTAAGGTAATAATGCATGGGGAAGAGAGAGATGAGGGAGAAATGTTGGATGTGGTAGTAGAGGGGGAACAATGGGATTGATGAAGAATAAAAATAAGTGTAAACCTCTTATCTTTTCTTTCTATTTAAACTACAGTACTTTATTTTGAAGACTGTTTCTTTAAAGTTTAATGTTTATATAGACTGTGTACTGTACAGGATCTGAGTTATATAACATAACTTTATTCTTTTATACCGCCATGATCAAACAACTTCTTGGTGGTTCACACTGAAGAGAGCTGGACAATCAGCGAATTACAAAATACAAATAATAAAAGTACAACATATTACTCAAGAATAGATATAATAAGATTATTAAATTTAGTGTAACTTCTGTTTAAGAGATAAACCTATCAATCAATACAGTTTTACTTTCTTTCCGAAAGGCGCTGTAAATCAGCCTGGCTCCATTGATGTAGTTACCTAACCAAGACTGCTCTTTACTTGCTTGAAACATGAAAGTCATATCCAAAAAAGACTTGTATTTACAGCCAGTGATCCTTAGGTATGCAAATAAATAACGGTTTTAAAAAAATGGAACTCGTTCTTAACCGGGGACTGCCTGTACGTTTTAGAAATACTCTTCTTTCCAAGCTACTAAACAAAGTGAATTAGTACAAATTGTTCCTACATAGACATTCAGGCCCATATTCTATAAACAGCACCCTACCAGTCCCGAACTTAAGTTGAAAATGCCTTTTTTTAAAATTAAAATCATTTCAAAACAAAAAATGTAGGTGTCTACAAGTTCTTTGCACTTTATGATGCTTAACACCACTGTAGGCATGGCTAACACTGGAAGTGGTATTAGGTATCGTAAAGTCCAGTATTTTTCCGCTCCACAAGATGCACCTGACCATAAGACGCACCCTAGATTTAGAGGAAGAAAACAAGAAAAAAAAACATTCTGACCCAAAATCTCCTTGCAAGGCTCTGCACCCTGTCCACCCTCCCTGTCCCCCCTCTGGTGGTCTAGTGGTAGGCAGAGACAGGGTACAGGGCAGGCAGGCCTAGTGGTCTAGTGACAGGCAGGCCGGCCTAGTAACAGGCAAGGTCCCCCACCCCAAGGCAAGCAGGCAGGGCATCCCCCCCAACACCCTGAGGCAGGCAAGCAAGCAGGCAGGCAGAGCTCCCCCCATACACCCCCTTATTGTAGCACCTACGGTGGTCCAGCGGTCTTGCTCTTCCCTCCAGCTGACTGCCAAACTAGCTGCAGCAGCATCAGAGTGAGTAAAAGACAGGCTTTTTGAGGTCCTGCCTTATCCCACTTTGCTGTGTGGATTGCTGCTTCATTTCTTGCGAGGTCCTCAATAACTTACCAAACAGCACCACATCATATATCAGTGCCAAAGGAGCATCCAGTATTCTATTTATTGATCCCACAATTAGGACATTATAAGAAATTCAAGGAGGTTTGGGATCCATTGACAAAATTTTGTAAAGAATGATTATTAGTTTTAGCCCTTTGTTTATACACATCCAGGATGGGTGGGTGGGAGGGGGCGGGGATATGCCTTTAATTTATTATTTGATTGCAATTTTGTTTGACTTGACCATTTGTATTACTTTTGATTGTCTTTATACTGTATGAAAGGGTGGTTGGGGAAAGGGATATGTATTTATTATATCATTTGATGGAATTAAGTGCTATTTATTTTGTACATTGTTTGATAATATGTTGCACTTGATGTTGGTTTTTAAAATGAATAAAGATAAGGGAAAAAAAGCTGCTTTTAAGTCCTAACCCCTCTTGTAAAGCACCACTTGTAAAGCACCCATATCTGTTTGTCATTCCCTCCATAATCCCCTACCTTATCTACTTTATCATTCCCTTTGTAATTTATTTATTCAATTTTCTATACTGCTCTCTCAGCAGAGCTCAAAACAGTTTACATGGATTTATTCAGCTGCACAAGCATTTTTCCCTGTCTGAACCAGTGGGCTTACAATCTGTCTAATGTACCTGGAGCAATGGAGGGAGGGGGGGGGGGAGATTAAGTGACTTGCCCAGGGTCACAAGGAGAAACATTTGAACCCACAACCCCAGGGTGCTTAGGCTGTAGCTTTAACCACTGTGCTACACTCTCCTACCTGAGCAGTGTATATAGATTTACCCTTTTGTCCTGTTTATGTGTCATAATTATTTTGTATGCTCCTTTCAGTATAAGAACATAAGAATAGCCTTACTGGGTCAGACCAATGGTCCATCTAACCCAGTATCCTGGCTGATCCAAGTCACAAGTACCTGGCAAAAACCCAAAGAGTAGCAGCATTTCATGCTACCGTCTCATGTCTGTCTCAACAGCAGACTATGGACTTTTCCTCCAGAAATTTGTCCAAACCTTTTTTTAAAACCAGCTAGGTTAACTGCTCTTACCACATCCTCTGGCAACCCATTCCAGAGCTTAACTATTCTCAGAGTGAAAAAAATATCCTCCTATTGGTTTTAAAAGTATTATGCTGTAACTTCATCAAGAGTCCCTTAGTCTTTGTAAATCTTGATGCAGTAAAAAAATCAACTGAAGTAAAGAGGGCAATAAATGACAAAAAAGTATCCTTCCGGAGATGGAAAAAGGACCCAACGGAAGAAAATCACCAGGCGCACAGAAATGCCAAAAGGAATGCCACCAAGAGGTTAGAAAAGCAAAAGGGGAATACGAAGAGGGGCTGGCCAGGGAGGCAAAAAACTTCAAGGCATTCTTCAGTTACGTAAAGGGGAAGCGACCAGCGAGAGAGGAGGTGGGGCCGTTGGACAATGGGGATAGGAAGGGAGTGATTAAGGAGGATAAAGAGGTAGCTGAGAGGTTGAACACGTTCTTCTCGTCGGTTTTCACGAGAGAAGACACATCTAATATACCGGACTCAGAGGAGCTCATGAGTGGGGAACAGGCCGAAAAATTGGAGCACATAGAGGTAAGTAAGGAGGATGTCCTCAAACAGATAGACAGGTTAAAATGCGGCAAATCACCGGGCCCAGACGGGATCCACCCAAGGGTTCTGAAGGAACTAAGACAAGAAATAGCGGGCACAATCCAGCATGTTTGCAACCTATCCTTGAAAACTGGAGAGGTACCAGAGGACTGGAAATTGGTGAACGTCATACCTATCTTCAAGAAGGGATCAAGGGGTGACCCCGGGAACTACAGGCCGGTGAGCCTGACTTCAATTATAGGGAAGATGGTGGAAGCTATGATCAAGGACGGCATTTGCGAGCACATCTAGAGAAATGGCCTACTGAGAACAAGCCAGCACGGATTCTGTAAGGGAAGGTCGTGCCTAACGAACCTTCTGTACTTCTTTGAGGGAATAAGCAGTCGGGTGGACAATGGGGAACCCATAGACATCATTTACCTCGATTTTCAAAAGGCTTTCGACAAGGTGCCACATGAAAGGCTGCTTAGGAAGCTGTGGAATCACGGGGTGGGAGGGGATGTGCACAGATGGATCAATCACTGGTTGTCGGGTAGACTGCAGAGGGTCGGAGTAAAGGGCCAATATTCTGACTGGCAGGGAGTCATGAGCGGTGTGCCACAGGGATTGGTGCTGGGGCCGTTACTCTTCAACATATTTATCAATGACCTGGAAAAGGAGGCAAAGTGCGAGGTTATAAAATTTGCAGATGATACCAAACTGTGCGGCAGAGTTAGGTCCAGGGAGGAGTGTGAGAACCTGCAAAGGGACCTGGACAAGCTGGAAGACTGGGCAAACAAATGGCAAATGCGTTATAACGTGGAAAAATGCAAGGTCATGCATATAGGGAAAAAGAACCCATTGTTCAATTACAAATTGGGAGGGGGGGCATTGTTGGGAGACAGCAGACTTGAAAGAGACTTGGGTGTGCTGGTGGATGCATCACTGAAGCCATCTGCACAGTGCGCAGCAGCCTCGAAAAAAGCCAACAGGATGCTGGGCATCATAAAGAGGGGCATAACAACCAGGATGCGGGAAGTCATCATGCCATTGTATCGAGCGATGGTGCATCCGCATCTGGAATACTGCGTTCAATATTGGTCGCCGTACCTCAGGAAGAACATGGCGGTACTTGAGAGAGTCCAAAGGAGAGCAACGAAACTGGTAAGAGGGCTGGAACACTGCCCATACGCCGAGAGGTTGGATAGGCTGGGGCTCTTCTCTCTAGAAAAAAGGAGGCTCAGGGGAGATATGATAGAGACCTTCAAGATCATGAGGGGCATAGAGAGGGTGGATAGGGACAGATTCTTCAGACTGAAGGGGACAACAGGTACGAGGGGGCATTCGGAGAAACTGAAGGGAGATAGCTTCAAAACAAATGCAAGGAAGTTTTTTTTCACCCAAAGGGTTGTGGACACTTGGAATGCACTACCGGAGGAAGTGATCAGGCAGAGTACGGTACAGGGATTCAAACAGGGATTGGACGGATTCCTGAGGGATAAAGGGATTGTGGGATACTGAGAGAGGTGCTGGGATGTAGCACAAGTATAGAAAGCTAACCAGGTAATAAGTATAGAAACCCAACCAGGTCATGCATGTGCAAGACCGGAGGGTTAGGACTTCGATGGGAAGATAGGACTTCAATGGGAAACCAAGGTGGCAAGGGGGCCCCTTCTGGTGATTCAGACAGGTCATGACCTGTTTGGGCCGCCGCGGGAGCAGACTACTGGGCAGGATGGACCTATGGTCTGACCCGGCGGAGGCACTGCTTATGTTCTTACTTGTATCTGTTCTACAGGGACTGTCTCTTGTATATGTGGAGGGGCATAATAAAAAAAAAAACGTCTAAGTCCCCTTTTGGCCTAAGGCCTTAAATGTTGAAAGTAGAAGCAGGGAAAACGTCCATTATAAAAAAAATGTCCAAAAGGAGTTTTTAAAAAATAATGGCCTGCCTCTACGTTCAGCTGTTTAAACGCCCAGACCACCACTTCATCTACACTAACAACATATAATCAACTTAAAAAAAGCCAAACTCCCAAACGCCCAAAACAAGAGCTTTTAGGCGAAGGAGGAGCCAGTCCTTCTCCTAAAAGCTGGATTCTGGAACCGGTATCTGTCAAAAACAACACCGGTTACAGAATCCCCGCCCCCAACAATTGGGGTAGGAGGGAGCCCAAGCCCTCCTGCCCGGCGACACCCCGAACCCCTGATAGCATCGAGGCAAAATGGAACCCAAGCCCTCTTGCCCCACCAGCCCCTCGATCACCCCACCCCAAATCCCCCCTCCTACCTTTAAATCGTTGGCCGGACAGACGGGTGCCAAGCCCGTCCGTCCGACAGATGGCTGGCCTTAGGGCCTGATTGGCCCAGGCAGCTTAAACCCCACCCACAGGTGGGGCCTGAGGTGCCTGGGCCAACCGGAATCAGCTCAGTAGCCTTAGGCCCACCCTTTCCCCTCCTCTAAAAACGCCTCTTTTCGCTCTATGCGTTTAGAGGCAGGGGAAAGGCCTAAGCTGGTTTTAGATCCATCTAAAACCAGCTTTGATTATGGATACTTGGACGATCAGGCTTTTTGATCGTGCAAGTATCCATTTAGACCACTTTTTAGACCTTTGTTTTTTTTTTATTATAAGCCCCATAATGTACAGCATTGCATGGATCTGGTAGTGCTACAGAAATATTAGCAGTAGTTGTAGAGTCTGAAAAGAAGTGGAAAGAATACTAGAAGTTATGTGCTTATCTCTGAACATAGGTGCATACATTTATGTCAATTCATGCTACTCTACTTTAGAATTCTAAAAAGGAAAACAGAATATGCGCCACTCAGGTGTCATCTGAGTGTCTATTTATCTATAGGCATATTTAGACATATAAATATGCAAAATGTTGTGTGACCGTGTCACTGAGAGACTCCCCTCTTTAAACCCAGCAAGCACCCAAAAAGAAGGAGAAAAAGCCTCAAACTAATGTAGCAGTGTAAAACCAAAAGGTACAAATCAGAACTGTTTTAAATACTTTCACTGGCAAAAAAACTCCCTCACTGAACAGCATAGGTTTAGAAATGGGGAAAAAAAACACCCCAGAAGCACGTTCAAGGACTTAGGGCTCCTTTTATCAAGGCGCGCTATGGGGGTTAGCGCGTCGGACATTTCAACACGTACTAACCCCTGCGGCAGCCGAAAATCCCAACGCCTCATCAATGGAGGCGCTAGGTACTAGCGCGGTATTCTGTGTGTTAAACCGCTACCGCGCCTTTGTAAAAGGACCCCTTAGCTGGCAAAAGATGGCTTAAGCTCCAACGCTGTCATGTCATTGTGCAAATGTTATTGCATGTGAGAACATTTAATCCATAGGCCCTTAAACTAATTGGAAAATTGCTTAGCAAGATTGTATGCAGTATATCAATTTTTTTAATAAAAATAAATAAGATTTTAGAGGAACAAAATATGGGTATTATGATGGCTATAGCTATTTGCTGAGTAATCATGCCAATCTAGCAATTCTGAACTGACTACTATATTTGGAATAGGTAATTAATTGATTTCAGTACTTCAGAAATGAGTGTAGTTGATATATTAAGATATATATATTAGCTTTCTGTTAGTCTGTAGTGCTGTTAAGCAGTTAGAGATTGCACTTGCTGAATCTCTGGTCTTTCACTGTAATTTAACCTGATAGAAAAGAACATATATAGATTATTCTACAATTCTTACATTATATAATGTTTCATATAGATTAGACACCTTTTTAGATAGCTTATCTATCTGGAAATCCTCTTTAGTATTAATTTTTTCTTGACTATTTCCAAAAGATTTGGAAAAGCTTACTATAGCCATTCTACAAATCGGTTTGTAAAGTAACATGCATAACAGCAGTTAAAATGGTCCCTCAGCTACTCTGGATTTGCTTTAATGAAGGAAACCTGGGCAGAATTGGCAGTAAACATAGTGACTGGCATAACATTACCAGGATGCCTTTGCCAATGCTAAATATATTCTTGGAAAAGAACAATTCATTAGTGTCATTCTGGGTAATGATTTATGGCTTTTCCTAGACATGACAAGCTGTTGCCGTAGAATGGTAGGGCTTCAAATTAGCATGCTGACATAGATGGTGGTTTCTTCAAGATGGTACACCATATGGCCTGACATGAAAACAAAACAGACATTATCCAAGAAGAAACTGGCATTGATAAACAGGCATGAATTACTAAGGGTAATATCAGCGTAATCTGATTCAATAGAGTACAACAGAAGTATTTCTGAACAAATATGATAACAAGTAGAACCATGTAAGATACTAAAATCATAATTCATGAGGGGGCAACATGTATGATTAAAAAAAAATTGGAATTTATCAATTTGTATGCACCAGGGATAGAGAATACTGGCCCCTTTTACTAAAGCTTTAAGTGCAATAATAAGACATTAGCAGAGCTTCGTATGCAATAGCTAATGTCTATAATTGCTGTCAGGCCATATGGTAATACCAAATGATGGACATGGGGGTGGAAGGGAGGGAGAGATTCTACATGGGAAAGAGAGGAGGAAGAATGATAGTTGTTGAACCCAGGATGCAAGGATGGGAGAGAGACAGAGAAATGGCAGACAATGGGAGATAAGAAGAAGGGAGGGGAGGGAAGGAAAGATGCAAAAGAGAGAATGGGAGAAAGAGGGAGATGGATCCAGGAGCAGATGGGAGGGAGGAAAAGATGCTGGACAATAGGAGGGAGGGAAGAGAGAGAAGGAGAAATTCTGAACCACAGGAGAGGGGGTAGGAGGGAAGAGAAGAAGGAACATAAAGATTCTGGGGAAGTGGAAGGGACAGGAAGATGTCAGGCTACAAGGGTGGGGAGGGGAGAAAAAGGGAGCAGGTGCTGAAAGGAAGATACTGGAAATTGTAGAACTAGTGGGAGAGGCTACCACCCTCGGCCTGACTTTCATTAGAATAGCCATGATTTGTCCTGCCTGCATCACACTACTGTACCATGGATTATCTAGGGATGTATAGGAAAGGGAGACTAAAGGGGAATCAGGGGGATGGGGTGAGATTCTGGTCCTATGTGGGTAGGTGTGGTCTGTTAGTGTGGTCTGTTGGGGGTGCTGGTTTCTGCAGTTTGGGCAGGATTTGGGTAATGATTGGGGTATTGGTAGGGGGAGATTGAATGGGATTGCTAATTATGCCAAGAGAAATGTAGGCCTGGAAAACCCAGGCATATATTTCAGCCATCTATCTATGCCACCGCAGAATCCTAAAGTCAAGCCACAGCAGCCATAAACTGGAGAAGTTATACCAAATAAGCTGAGTCGGCATACTTTAAGGAGTCTTGCTGGCTCCGCTGATCGGGGGGAAGGGGGAGGTGGGGAATACTCCTGCCACGATCAGCTGAGCAGCTCCAGCAGGGGACCCCCAACATCAGCATGAGGGATAACCACTAGAGAATGACACGGTGAAAAAATTGGTCCCCGTCACCGCCCCGTCCCCGTCTCACCATCCTCTGCACCGCCCCGTCACCGCCATTCCCTTCACCGCCCCGTCACCGCCACTGCCACCCCATTCACCGCCCCGTCACCGCCACTGCAACCCCATTCACCGCCCCGTCACCGTCACCGCTGCATACATAAAAGCCTCAAATGGGTACGATTTTATATACTTTTCTTTATTTACGTATAAAGGAAACATTCTTTAAAACTTTAAAACTTAGTTAAATATTAGTTAATAACTATACAAAAACAAAACACGCAGAGAAAAAATTAATTAATATAAATTCTCAAAACTGACACATTTTGATCACTAAATTTAAAATAGTTATTTTTCATACAATTTTTCAATCACTAATCTTCCACCACCCCTGGGGCTAGCAATGCACAGACATAAAACTACACAGTCTTACATGCAAAGGGGTTGGAAATAAAATAATCTTATTGGCTTTGCACTCTGATTAAAAGAAAAAAAAGAACCAGCTTAGTGCTGCAAGAGTAGCCCAGCCAGACTTCAGCACGGAGCGGGTTTTTTTTTTTTTCACACAAACAGTCCTACTAGAAACCTCTAATGTGGCTTAGTAAAAGAGACCCTAAAAGCAAATAATCTCACCTGCATCAGAGCAAATGAAAATTTCAGCATGAGAATGTGTATGCTATTGGAAAGAGTAGCTCAGCCAGACCTCAGCACGGAGCTGGTTTTTTTTTTTACACAAACATTCCTTTCCTTACCTCAGCTTGTAACTGACGAAGTTTTCAGGTTTTCAAAAAGCTGCGAAATCCAAATCCTCTGCTCGGCTCCGAAATCACAATCGCTACTGCTGCACTACAAGCCATTAAATATCATGTGCGGCAGTAGCGATTGGTCCCCTACTTTGATCTGACAAATGAGGAGCCAGTATATTGGGGGGCGGAGTCAATGCGGCAATGTGCAAGTTGGATCGAGAGTTGGAGGAGACAGACAACATGGCGGAGACATCAAACACCCGGTCACGAACACGGTGAAACACAGGTAAATAGCGGTTCCTAGAAGGGGGTACATTGGCCTGCGGGGACAAATCTTTTCACCGTTTTTGCGGGCGGTGAAAACTTTTGTCCCCGTGTCTGCGGCGATTTGGCTATGGAGTCTCCATAACCCGCAGTCAAACCACAGCCACGCCGCGGCTCACTGCGGGGATCGCTCCCCGTGTCATTCTCTAATAACCACTCCCTCCTGCCATAACCCCCAAACTCCCTTTGAAGTCCTGCGGCATGAGGGATGCTCACTCTCTCCTGCCAGAACCTCAAAGCACCCCCCAACCGCTATAGGCAGGAGAAATGCCCACTCCCTCCTGCCTGCAGGTCCCCCAAGCCATGACTCGCTCTAACTACTGATACCCCCAAACCACAACCTCACTGAATCCATGACCTTCCCCAAATTCCGATACTCCTGACACACACACACCCAAGCCCCATCTCTCCCATACTTTTTTCTGTATGATCGGCCAGAGGGATGCCTACACCCTCCTGCCAGCAGACCCACCTCTTCACAGTAGTGGGCTTTCACCTTTCCAGTGCATCCTGGGATGCATTGGGGAGGGGCTCAAGGCCCTGATTTTTCCAGGCACCTACGGTCCCTCCTATTGGACGGGGTCATAGATGCCTGGCCCTACCAGAGTCTTAGGGCTCCTTATCAGTGCATTCTGGCATAAATAGGATACGCCTAAATTTTAGAATGCTAAGAGTCACCCTAAGGATGCTCAGGCAATGTTGAGCATGATCCAATAATAGGCACCTAACTCACACTTAAAGCCATACTGTTCAGTATCAATTTTTAGGCAACATACTTAGAATCAGACTCTAAAAGCCTATGGGGCTCATAATCAAAAGAGAAAAACATCCAAAAACCAGCCTAAGTCGGCACTTGAGTGAACAATGTCAAAATATGTCCAAGTGCCGATAATAAAAACGGGTACTGCATGTATAACCAAAAGTTATACAGCACAGGATCGACGGAATTTGGACGTAGTGACTTAAACCATTTAAAACATGGTCTAAGTCACAAAAGCCCACCTAAAGTGAACAGATAAGCACTGCAAACACATAATACAGACCCCCACACACTACCCAAGTGATCACCAACCTCCCCACCCCCATAAAAATATTAATCCCAACTTGAGAAATGTGCCTCCAGAACATCATCACCTGGCACCCTGGCATAGGAAAGCCTAGTTGTGCTGTACAGAGGCGTCTTAATACGTCTTGGGGGTGGGTTAGGGATCCATGGAGAGGAGGACCCATGCCCATAAGCCCCTGCAATTACTGCATTGCTGGTTAAACATGTGCACTCCCCTAAAAAAACCCAAAACCCTTTTGTACTGCCCTATAAGTGGCTTCTGCAGCCATAAGGGCTATTGGGGTGGTAGATAGGTGGGTTTAGGGGATTTTGGAGGTGGTTTGGGGGCTCACTATGAACGATAAGGGAGTTGTAGTGAGATGAAGACAAGGCACCCTTTTTGTGAAGTTCACAGCAGTCCACTGTAAGGCACCCCACTATTTAGATGCCATGTATGGGTGTTCAGTCCATCACTTTGCAGACCCCTCCCACATCCAAAAGGGCTTGTTCTAGGCGTTTTTGACTTGGACAAAAAGTTGGATGAAAATGTGGTATAAAGATGGACGATTTAGCAACTTGGATGATCAGATCGGCAGTACGTATATTTAGACGATTTTCAAAACGGGAAAAAAATTGGATGTATTTTTTGAAAATGTGTCCTAAGCTGTTTTTTACTTTGGATGACTTGCAATTTAGACGTAAACGGACTTAGACATTCCTTTCAATTATGCCCCTCCACAGGTATAAAATGGGCTTTAGAATTTAATGTGTGCTAATTCTCTTAACACGCGCTAGAGGTTAAGAGAAGTAAACCCTAATGCTGCTTGATAATTTCCCACCTTAATGATGTTCTCAGGATCACAATTTGAAAACAGTTTCATTATGTTTTTATTTTAATTATATGAATATATAAAGACCTTTATCTGCATGGCTGTAGCACAAATAAATGCACATTCCACATTTAAAATGATCTGTATTAATAGAAGGAGATTCTCCTCATGAAGTTGGATGCAACTAACTTATCTTTCATATTATACCTTCTAGTGAATGCAAATATTATTTCCTTGTCCTTGAAATCCTTGAAACCTTCACATCAAGGTACTTGTGTTTTTGAACAATTTTTGATCCTCCCTGACAAATTAGGCAACCAAAGAAGACAAATGATACTATTGTGAGACACCCTATTTGAACTGCCCAGTAATTTTTGATGATCAGAAAATTTTGACTCATGGTAACCTTAGAAACACAGGAAATAGGATGACCTCTATTTTGAAGTCTGTGAGCCATATATATTGCTTGATGATAAAATTCATCTTCTCTAGAGCACAAATGCTTTAACCTTAAAATCTGATGAACAGGTATATTCTCCTTCAGAAAGCATTTGTGATGGCTCTTTAAATGCAAACTTAAAAAAAAATCTGTTGGCTTTACATTAGATAGCAGTTGTAACAGCCTAAAATATCATGCTTAATTAAGGCACCCTTTTATTAAAGTGTGGTAAGTTTTGCAGTTACAGCACATGTACCACAAAACATAACATGCAGTAACTGCAATGTCTGTGAAGTAAATACAGGGGGAGTGGCCAGAATCTGCTCTGCATTTACCAAACTTGGCAGACATTTACCGCACAGTAAAGCACCATGTTACATGCAAGTGCAGGTGATTTGGGAGTGACTACACTCTACCTTCTCAAGTATATCGTAAATGATGCAAATTGAATAGGTTAGGCTGCAAAAACCTACTCATCAGAGAATGACCACCAGAGATTCGCATAAGTATATGGAAATTTCTTTTTTATTTAACAATTTAAATGATATTAAGTCAATTACAAATTGTATGCAGCTAATATATTTTGTATATAGTTGTGCCAGGGAGATGTCTCAATTCTATATTGCTGCGCTGTCTTTTTTTAAATAATTTTCTCTAACCTATCTATGACGTGTCATGTTTACATAATGCTTAATCTTTAACTTTTACATTATTTCTTGCATTTTTATGAAAACAACTTCTCATAACTTTCTGTACTCTGCAGGTGTTTTGCAAGAGTTATCAATCTTGTTATCACTGTGCTTTTGATTCCTTTGATTCCCTTATGTACTGTTGACTTTGTCTTTCTGCTTTTGATAGTAACTAATTATGTTCCTTAAAATTCATTCATTCTTCTCTCATCACAAATCTCAGGAGCTCATGGTGACCTCACCCAGCTCTACTGACTTGTTTTCTTACATGATCACTTGCTAGCCCCTCAAAAGCCAGCTGAAAATGTTCTGCTGCAGCGGCATTGTCACCCTCTTCCATATCCCTCCCACCAATCCTCCAGTAATACAAACAAAAGCCCCAAGAGCACCCAATCCCTACCATGTACTGTCTGATTCAATATAGTTTGCTCTTCACATTCTCCGATAGGATCAAGGACTGCTTTAGGGAGCAGCTGGTTCAAGAAACAACAAGATCTACCATATTTTTCGTTCCATAAGGCACACTTTTTTTCCACCCAAAAGTGGGTGGAAATGTCAGTGCGTCTTATGCAGCAAAGATGCCCTTTTTAAAACACCCCCAAACCCCGTCATATCTTTATAAATGTCCCTTATAGCCTGGTGGTCCAGTGGAGTAGGCTGGCAGGAGCGAGCTTTCCTGCCTAAGCCCGCTCTGCTTTCTGAATGGCTGCTGACAGTTCTCACGGGACTTGCGAGAACTGATGGTAGCCATTCAGAAAGCAGCGTAGGCCTAGACAGGAACGAGCTTCCAATCCCCTCCACCGCTGCTCGGCTCCCACTGTCACGTGCCCATTGCCACCGCATTCAACTTCATGCTTGGCACAAGCTTCCGATCCCTGCCACCGCTGCTCGGATCCCGCTGTCACCCACCTGCCGCTGCCTTCAACTTCATGCTCGGCATCCTGCACATCATGCTGCCCTGCTTTCTCCAGGGGGTCACTCAGGGGCAATGTCAGTGGGGCTTGATCATGGGGCTGGGGAAGCGCAAAGCATGCGGGCAGAAAACAAAGAGCAGAGTGAAGGAAGCTATGGGGTTCTGCAGAGACGTGGGGGGCTGCAATGTGATCTTGGAGGCTTTTGTCTGGAAAAGGGAAAGGTCGCAGCTGGGTGGGGGTGGGGAGAGAAGGGTCTGTTAATGCCGCTTACATTGTTTCTTGTATTAGCATCCTCCTTGCTTTAAAATAGCTTGGTATTGCAAGCCTCGCTGCTCTAGTGCCCCCCCTATTATTTGGGTTAATATGGTAGGGCTTGAAGGGATAAAAAGACCACTGCCCCTACGCTCCTCAGGAAAGATTTGGATTTGGGCAATTAGGGAGGGGATATTTGCCTTGGTTTTCTCTAACCCTTGGGAGGGGTGGAGGGTGGTTCTTCCTCAGGGACCATAAGAGTCCAGGTCCATGATGGGGGCGAAAGAGTTTTCACATATTTGGGCTGTATGGGGTTTGGGAGTGTGGGAATACAGCCTGGCAGGGAAAGGGGGACAGGGTGCAGAGCCTGGCAAGGAATGTGGTGTTAGGTGCAGAGCCTGGCATGGAATGAGGAGGGCTGGCTGCAGAGCCTGGTATATATTAGTACACAATTTGGTTCAGAATGTTTTTTTTCTTGTTTTCCTACTCCAAATTTAGGGTGCGTCTTATAGTCAGGTGTGTCTTATGGAGCGAAAAATATGGTAGTTCTTAGTGGAGTGCATTAATTGTTGAGGGAGCTAATAGTGCTGGGGCCACTTGATAAAAGTGAACATAACATGATCAGATTTGATATAATCACTGGAATAAGTTTACACAGGAAATCCAATACAACAGCACTTAGCTTTAAAAATGGAGATTATGATAACTTGAGGAGAATGGTAAAAAAGAAACTTAAAGGTGCAGCTGCAGAAGTCAAAAATATACATCAGGCTTGGATGTTATTTAAAAATAGATCCACAAAAACAAGTATGTGTTATTTTAAAATGTGTGTTATTTAAAAATGCCATTCTGGAAGCCCAGGCTAGATACCGTATCTTTTGCTCCATAAGACGCACCTGACCATAAGACGCACCCTATTTAGAGGAGGAAAACAAGAAAAAAAACATTCTGAACCAAATTCTCCCTGCCAAGCTCTGCACCGAACCCCACATTCCTTGCCAGGCTCTGTACCCTGTCCCCCCTCTGGTGGTCTAGTGGTAGGCCAGGAAAGGGCACAGGGCAGACAGGCCTAGTGGCTGGCAGGCAGGCAGGGACAGGGCAGGCAGGTCTAGGTACTGGCAGGCAGGTAGGGACAGGGCATGCAGTCAGGCTTCCCCCACTCAGGCAGCCCCCCATACAGGCAGGCAGGCCTCCCCCTCTCCAGGCCTCCTCCCCTCCATGCCTACCCACAGGCAGGTTCGGCCTCTCCCTCCTCCCTTCCTATTTTTAATTTGGCAGGGAAGGTAGGTAGGCAGGCCCTCGCCCTGGCCTCTCCCCAGTACCTATTTTTAATTCAGCAGAGCAGGTCCCGGCCTCCCTCTCCCCTTATCCCCCCATTATCTTTTTTTAATTATGGTACCCTCCCTTGCTGGACACGGCTACCTGGACTGTCAGTTCCTGCAAGCACTAACGACTGCTTGAGCTGCACAAGGACTGTTTAAACTAAGGACTGTTTTTCCTTTCTTTTTTGATGATATTTTGAAACCTGGGATTTGTCTTTCCTACTTTTTGGGACATGGACTAAGGACATTCAAGCCTGCATTGCTAATGTGTAGAACTGGTATATGGTATAATATAATTGTGCCTTTATTGAAAACCTGATTCTATACTTTTTTTTTTTTTTTTGGGGGGGGTGTTCTTGTGGTAACAACCTGCTGACCTATGACAAGCCAACACCAGGAGTAGGACGTGGTTTGAAGCTAAGCTGAAGAAACCTAAGGAGTCAACCATATGCAAACTCCTGCCACTATTCACACTTGCCACATTGGATTGTGTTTGCTGGAGTGCTGTATTATTGTGGTTTATTTTTATTTTTTCATTTCTTTGCATTCTTGTTCTTGCTTGTTTTTGAATTGGTTTCTATTTTGCAAACCTGTTTTTTGAAACTTGGAAGAATTACATTATAAAAAACTGTTTTTCTTTTTGATAACTAAGTTATTTGCCTTTGTGTTTCATGTGTGTTATATTGGGTTGTCTGTGTTAGTGCTGTGGCTATTATCTAAAGCCATCACCCCTCTGTACGGCTTTCTCCATTTTGAGAAGCAGGACTATTGGGTGACCGCATTGACTCTAGTGGGCCCTGGGAGGAAACAATGTGTGCCATTAAAAAAAGCGCTCTAACAGCAGTGACAGGAGTCTGCTTCCCCTGACACTGCTGTTAGGGTTCTGCACATGTATAAACCACTCATTAAGAGGTTCATCTGTTGAGTTTGCATGCAAATGATTTGTACCTCCGTGCAAATCATTTGCATGCAAACTTGATAGCGCATTGATCGCTCCTGGAGAATCGGCCGAATTGGCCAACAGTGATCCAGTCGGTATATTTAGTACATCCAGGCCTTTGTGTCTTAGGGCTAGATTCACTAAGCCTACCGATCATGTTTGTGATCGTGTACCAACTCGATTTTACTCTGACCTGATTCACTAACCTCATGGCCAATCAACCTCCGATCCAATCTGTGCATGCAAATGAGGGGAAAGGGATGCAAAAGTAGGAAGGCGGCGATTTACTAAACAATTTCAGGAACACCGACTGGGCTGCCCAATCAAAAAAGAAGCAACTTCTGAGGACCAGTCGCTCACATCCCTGCCGACTCTCCTGCTCTCTGCCGCCCTGACTCTCCCAAAGGAAAACAGTTGCACGAATAGTCCCTTAGCCAGATCCAGTAACACGATGGTGCACCTCTTTCCTTCCCTGGGATCTCCTACTCTTTTTCTCTCTCTTCGTCCACCTGTCTGCTTTGATCTATCCAACAGCCAGTGGCGTACCAAGGGGAGCAGGGGGGGAGGCCTGCCCCGGGTGCAGCCTTAGAGGGGGTGCACAGCCAGCCAGGTCCAGAAAATTTGGTGGTGAATGGTCTTGAAACAGCTCCCTTTCTCCCTCCCTGCCCCTTACCTTTTTGGCCGCGAGTCTAAATTACCTTCTTACAGCAGCTGGAGCATTGAAACTGCGTGTGGCTGCCAAAAAGGTCATCTCTGACACAACTGAAAGTTGCATCAGAGATGACCTTTACAGCAGCCAAATGCAACTACAACGCTCCGGCTGCTGTAAGAAGGCAGTTTAGATATCACCGGCCACAGGGCAGGGAGGTTTGTCGGATCGGGCCTGTTGTCGGGGGGAAAGTGCCACGAAGGTAAGGGGCAGGGAGGGAGAAAGTGAGAAAAGGTGGGGTGGAGATGAAAAAACACTGAAGGGAAATGGGTAAAACAGAGGGGGGAGAAGGACGCTGAAAGCACATGGGGAAGACAGAGGGGGAGAAGAACGCTGAAAGCACATGGGGAAGACAGAGTGGGGAGAAGGACACTGAAAGGACATGGGGAAGGCATAGGGGGGAGAAGGACGCTGAAAGGAAATGGGGAAGAGAGAGTGGGGAGAAAACGCTGAAGGGAAATGGGGAAAAGAGAGGGGGGAGAAGACGCTGAAGGGAAATGGGGAAGAGAGAGTGGGGAGAAGACGCTGGCAGGGAAGAAGACAGAGATGCCAGATTATGGGGGAGCGGAGGGAAGAAGATGGGTGCCAGACCAATTTGGAAGGGGGGAGAAAGGGAGAGGCACAGTAACAGAGCAAATGTAAGATACAGAGAGAAGAGAGACAGTGGATAGAAGGAATTGAATGAGAAGATGAGGAAAGCAGAAACCAGACAACAAAGGTATAAAAAATTATATTTCATTTTTTTTTTTTGCTTCAGGATAAAGTAGTATATTAGTTGTGCTGGTAAAATTTATAAACAAAGCCCTGCTAGCTGAATATCTCTTTCTCCAGTTCAGCAGCCAGAACTTTGATTTATAAGGAAGGAATAAGCTAAATATTGCAGTACTGAGGCTTGTATGGATGCTGCGGGGATGGTGACGGGGCAGTGAATGGGAAGGCAGTGACAGGGCGGTGAAGGAAATGGTGGTGACGGGGCAGTGAAGGGGATGGTGCAGTGACGGGGAGAGATTTTTCCCCCGTGTCATTCTCTAGTGCTCATGTCAAAAGCTTCCATCTGACTCAACTTCCTGTTTCCGCTTTTGACTGAACACCACATTACATTACATTACATTAATGACTTCTATTCCGCCTGTACCTTGCAGTTCTAAGCGGATTACAACAAAAAGATAACTGGACATTTCCAGGAATAGGAATACAATTAACGACGTAGGGCCTAATACATCTAAACGATAGCTGGACGTTTTCAGGAAGAGGAATACAGTTAAAGGCGTTAGGTCTAAATCACATTTTGAAGGGAGGATCCTAAGAAGGGGAGAGAGGGGAGAAGAGTGGGGTTAGGAAATTAGGATGTATTTCTTGAATAGTATGGTTTTGATTTCTTTTCGAAAAGCTTTGAGGTCAGTTGAAGCTGTCAGTAGGTTGGTGATGGAGGGGTCCAATTTAGCTGCATGTGTTGCTAGTAGGTTGTCGTACATCTTTTTGCGCTTAGTTCCTTTATAAGGGGGGTAGGAGAAAGGGGACTGGGTTCTCCTTTGTCTGGAATAGAGGTTCCTGTTTAGGCGGTTGTTTAAGTGGGAGGGTGCCGTTCCGTTTAATGTTTTGAATATTATGCAATATAGCTTAAATTGGATGCGGGCTTGTATTGGAAGCCAGTGTGAATCTAGGAAGGCGTTGGTGATGTGGTCAAATTTTCGAAGGGAATAGATCAGTCTGAGGGCAGTGTTCTGGACAGTCTGTAGTTGTTTTATTAGGTAGGTGGGACAAGGAAGGTAGAGGATATTGCAATAGTCCAGTAGACTTAGGACTAGGGATTGAACTATGAGTCTGTATTGTTCTTTGCCGAAGAATTTTCTAATTTTGCGAAGGTTGCGCATGGTAAAGAATGCTTTTTGTGTGATTTTGTTGATTTGCACCTGAAGAGTGCAACATCTATCTACTGTTACTCCAAGGAGTTTGAGAGTGGTCTGTATAGGATATTTGGTGGTTTTTATTTCTAGTTCTGTTATCGAAGGGGTTTTGTCTTTTTCAAGCAGTAGAAATTTAGTTTTGTCTGGATTGAGCTTCAGTTTGTGTTCTGTCATCCAGTTTTCCACTATTTCTAGGGTTTTTACCAGGTTATCTGTTGTAGTGGGGTCTTGTGAGTCAAAGGGAAGGAGTATGGTTATATCGTCTGCATAGCTGAATGAGGTTACTTCGAGTTTGTCTAATAGGGTACCAAGGGAGGCGATGAAGACATTGAAGAGCATGGGTGAGAGTGGTGAACCTTGAGGTACTCCGCAGGGATTGGTCCAGGTCTCCGATATTAGATCTTTTGTTTTTACTCTGTATGTTCTTGTTTTGAGGAATCCTTGGAACCAATTGTATACTCCGCCTGAGATCCCTATTGCTTCTAATATCTGAAGAAGTATACTGTGGTCAACCAGGTCAAATGCGGCTGAGAGGTCTAGTTGAATTATCAGCATCCTTCTTCCTTTGCTAAGGTGTTGTCGGGCTGTATCTAGAAGGGAGGCTAGCAGTGTCTCAGTGCTGTGGTTGGATCTGAACCCTGATTGAGTTGGGTGGAGTAGGTTGTGGTCTTCAAGGTAGTTGGTGAGGTATTGGGCAACCAGACCTTCTATTAGTTTAACATATAATGGAATAGAGGCTATGGGTCGGTAGTTGGAAGGGGTGTCTATTGGTCCTTTGTGGTCTTTCAGTATTGGAGTGACTATGATTTCTCCTAGGTCTTGTGGGAATTGGCCTTCCGTGAGCGTTGTTTGGATCCATTGCAGTAGGCAAGCTCTAAATTTGGGGGAGGCATTTGTTAGTAAATATGAGGGGCAATTATTCAGGTCGCATGACGCTCGACTATATTTATTGAAGAGTTGGTTAAAGTCCCACCATTGCACCTTTTTAAAGTTGGACCAGTGTCTGTCGGCTGCAGTGGCTTCATCAGTTGTTGGGTTTATTATGATCTCTTCTAGGAGGGTCGGTGAATTGGAGAAGGAGGCTCTGATGGTAGCGATCTTGTTCTTGAAGTTGCTGATCTGAAGTTCTGTTGATGCCGGGGGTAGAAGGAGGCCCGTTGCCGATCTTAAGTGTCATCATGGGAGGGGGGAATTGCCGATCTTGTTGCCAAAATCAGATAGGTGAGGAAGTGAGAAAGATGGGCCTATGGTGGATGGAGAGATTGAGAGAAGGGGGCAAATGATGGAAGTGGGGAGAAAGGGGAGAGAGAAGAGAACAGATGATGGAAGTGGGGAGAAGTGGCAGATGATGGAAGTGGAGAGAAGGGGGAGGGAGAAGGGGCAGATGATGGAAGTGGGGGAAAGAGAGAGAAGGGGCAGATGATGGAAGTGGAGAGAAGGGGGAGAGAAGAGGGCAGATGATGGATTTAGGGAGAAGGGGAAGATGATGGAAGTGGGGGGAGAGAAGAGGGCAGATGATGGAAGTGGGGAAAAGGGAGAGCAAATGCTGAATGGAAGTGGAGAAAGAGAACACATATTGGATGGAAGGAGGGATAAAGAAAAAGGACATATGCTGGATGGAGGAAGAAGATAGAGTTAGTGAGATAGTGGAGGGGTGAAGGAAAGGAGTGGCATGCTATGGGTAGGCATAGTGAAAAGAGGGAAACTGAGGACTGCATAGTATGAAATAATTTAATTTAGACGGAGACAGAAAATAAAGAAGGAAGACCAGATAAGGAAAGGGAAGAGAGAGAGGAGAGAGAGATGCCAGAGAATGGGGAAGGAGACAGAGATATCAGATCTGAGTGGAGGAAATGAGATGCTAAAAACCACAGGGGGGAGGGAAAGAGAGATGAAAGGAGAAAGATGCCAGAATATGAGGGAACAGATGATGGATGCCAGACCAAAGGGGGGGGTGTCTAGAGAAGAGATAGCAGGGGAAGACAGACAGTTTCTGGAAGGGGCAGACAATGGATGGAAGGGGCAGATGCTGGATTGAAGAGACAGGGCAGATGCTGGAAGGAAAAGAGTGAAAAGAAGATAAAAGCAGAAACCAGAGACAGTAAAAGATAAAAAAAAATCATTTTATTTCTATTTTGTCATTAGAATATATCATATTTGAAATATGTATCCTGCTAGAGACATAACTGGGGACTGCAAAGCCCAGGCAGTGGTTCTTTAGCTTCCAGCTGGCTTAGGGCTTTCTTGGACCAAGGGGCAGTTGCCCTAGTTGCACTCCCCTAACACTATTCCTATCATGTGTGACTGCAGTATTCTGTTACCATGATATTTCTGTGTAGCATTCTATAATAATTTGGCTTGTTCAGTTTTCTTGATAGCAGAGGGGATATATGTGAAGGGGAGGGGAGACAGGGGTTTTGTTGGTCCTTGCTCTGTATATTTATATTTATAAAATGACAATTGTACAGAATATTGTTTCTTTTAATACTTTAATAAAATATGTTCAATATAAAATCATAACTGAGACTTGTGCGGATGGAATCAGATGGTTTGCAGGGACTGAGCTTGCGGAGACGGGATGGAAATGTGGTTTTTTAAATTTCAGTCTTAGTAGTTTGCTGGTCCACAAAATAATTATTTTATTTCTGCCGGTTCATGGGTGTAAAAAGGTTGAAAAACACTGCTCTAGAGCAGAGTCGGCAGCTACGCTGAGGTGCAGGAAGGTCCCCCGATGACTTGTCTGCCAGCTTTGCACCGGAAGAAGTAAGTTATGTTAGAGGGGGTGGACCCAGCAGACACAGTTATCGTGGTTCCTTGCCGCAACTCCCTGCGTTTTCCGGGTCAACTCCCCCCGACGTAGCTTACTTCTTCCGGAGCAAAGTCTGGAGTCATCGCGGGACCTTCCAGAAGGTGGCTGCCGACTCTTCTCCAGAGGTAGTACGTTGGAGTGGGGTGGACCAGCAGCCGGCAGCAACAGTCATCGCAAGAAAGGAGCAGGACTACAGGAATGAAAGAGTGGTGCAGGGAGACAAAGGGGGCAGGGTGGTATGGAAGGGTGGTGCTGATGGAATTGATATACAGGGAAAGGGGAGAGAGACATAAGGGGGAAGGATATTGGATGGAATTGGATCAGAGGGAAAGAAAGGGGCAAATGCTGATTGAAGAGGGGTGGATGAAGAGAGGTAGGGCATACATTGGATGGTAGAGGGGGAGCCTATGCTGGATGCAAGTTCAGATGGAGAGATAAGGGAGCAAATGCAGGAAGGAAATGGGAGGAGAGAAAGAGGGGAGCAGACGATGGAAGTGGACAGAGAGAGGAGAAGTTACTTGAAGGAAGGGGTAGAGAAAGAGGGCACATGATGGAAGGAGGGGATAAATAAAAGGAGGGCACATGATGGGGAAAAGGACTGAGTTAGGGAAATACTGGAGGGGGGTGAGGGAAAGAGATGGCGAGCTGTAGGTAGACAGTAAAAAAGGAAATTGATGAGAGGGTAGTAAGAACGTAATCTAGATGGATGCAGAAAATAAATTGAAAAGGAAAATGAGGGAAGAAAGGGATTGCAGAAGAGAGGTGTGGGAGAGGGAAGGAGAGGAGAACGATGCCAGACCAATGGAGGTGAAAGGAGAGATGGAAGGGGGAGGCATACAGTTTCTGGAAGGGGCATAGAAGGAGAGAAGATGCCATATAGGGGCAGAGAGATGGCAGACAGTGGGTGAAAGGAAGAGAGTAACAAGAAGATGAGGAAAGCAGAAACCAGAGAAGACAAAGGTAGAACAAAAATTTTCTATTTATTTATTTATTGCTTTAGGAGACGTGTCACTGTTTCTGTGGTGTTGCATTGTATGCAGAGTCCAGCTTCTTGCTGGTTCAATTTAACCTTTGTCTATATATTTCTATTTTATCCCCCCTTTTACAAAACTGTGGAGCATTTTTTAGCACTAGCCGTGGTGGTAGCAGCTCTGATGCTCAGAATTCTATGAGCGTCAGAGCTGTTACCACCGTGGCTAAAATCCACACTACAGTTTTGTAAAAGGGGGAGGGATTAGTTTGTGATGACATTCCATACTAGGCGAAGGTGTTCTGTGTATTCGAAAGACATGGTTTTCTGTTAGGATTGACGTTGTAGGATTGCTCTGTACTAGTCTGGCTTGTTTAGTTTTACAATGGGTGTATTGATGTACTGCTCACTGCAGTATATAAGATGCTGCCTTTTCCTAGGTACTCATGTGTGATGTGTGGCTTGTTACTTAAAATCATGTTTTTTGTACAGATGGGGAGGGTGCCAAAAAATGATGGGCCTCGGGTGTCACATATGCTAGGTACGCCACTGCCAACAGCCCACTCCCATCTGCTGTTTGGGGACTGTGATTTATTCCATTGACTTATATCTGTTACTAGCTGATGCCCCGGCGTTGCACGGGTATTTAATTATAGCAATAACACTGTAAATGGATTCAAATAAAGATACTTTATAGTGGTGAATGAAATTATTTTTTTACAGCTTTATAAAAAGTACAATATTCAAATTATAATGTGAAATATTTGACAAAATGAATACAATACAACTAACACAAAACTTGATTATAAACAACATTTTTAGTTTCACCTCCAGGAGCAAGAACATATAAATTCTTGGGTGAAGAGACCCCCAGAACATATCACCCCAGGTAGTGAGGGATCTGCATACCAAGTTTCGTTCAAATCGGTCAAGCCGTTTTTGATGTACTGTGAGAATGGCAGCTGTTTACATTTTTTGCATTGACATGAATGGGTGAAATCTGATTTTCTGTTTGTAGCTCCGCCCACATGTGCAGGTGGGCCGCGAGACCCCCAGAACATATCACCCCAGGTAGTGAGGGATCTGCATACCAAGGTTCGTTCAAATCGGTCAAGCCGTTTTTGAATTACTGTGAGAATGGCAGCTTTTTACATTTTTTCCATTGACATGAATGGGTGAAATCTGATTTTCTGTTTGTAGCTCCGCCCATGTGTGCAGGTGGGCCGCGAGACCCCCAGAACATATCACCCCAGGTAGTGAGGGATCTGCATACCAAGGTTCGTTCAAATCGGTCAAGCCGTTTTTGAATTACTGTGAGAATGGCAGCTTTTTACATTTTTTGCATTGACATGAATGGGTGAAATCTGATGTTCTGTTTGTAGCTCCGCCCACGTGTGCAGGTGGGCCGCGAGACCCCCAGAACATATCACCCCAGGTAGTGAGGGATCTGCATACCAAGTTTCGTTCAAATCGGTCAAGCCGTTTTTGAATTACTGTGAGAATGGCAGCTTTTTACTTTTTTTCCATTGACATGAATGGGTGAAATCTGATGTTCTGTTTGTAGCTCCGCCCACGTGTGCAGGTGGGCTGCGAGACCCCCAGAACATATCACCCCAGGTAGTTGGAATTACTGTGAGAATGGCAGCTTTTTACATTTTTTCCATTGACATGAATGGGTGAAATCTGATGTTCTGTTTGTAGCTCCGTCCACGTTTGCAGGTGGGCCGCGAGATCCCCAGAACATATCACCCCAGGTAGTGAGGGATCTGCATACCAAGTTTCGTTCAAATCGGTCAAGCCGTTTTTGCGTGATCGCGGCACATACACACACACATACATACACATACATACCTCCGATTTTATATATATAGATTTCTCACATCATTTATCAATGTTAGTTGACCTAAGCTTTAATTCTTTATAATTCACCACTTAAGCATTTCACCTTCACTTTGTTCACCTCTAATAATGATGTTCATTAATGTGCGGCAGCGGCCAAAAAAGCAAACAGGATGCTAGGAATTATTTTAAAAAGGATGGTTAAGAAGACTAAGAATGTTATAATGCCCCTGTATTGCTCTATGGTGCAACCTCATTTGGAGTATTGCATTCAATTCCGGTATCCTTATCTCAAGAAAGATATAGTGGTGCAAGAAAAGGTTCAAAGAAGAGCGACCAAGATGGTTACGGGGATAGAACTCTTCTCGTATGAGGAAAAACTAAAACGGTGAGGGCTCTTCAGCTTGGAAAAGAGACGGCTGAGGGGAGATATGATTGAAGTCTACAAAATCCTGAATGGAGTAGAATAGGTACAAGTAGATTGATTTTTCACTCCGTCAAAAATTACAAAGACTAGGGGACACTAGATGAAGTTACAGGGAAATACTCTTAAAACCAATAGGAGGAAAAAATTTTTTCACTCAGAGAATAGTTGAGCTCTGGAACGCGTTGCCAGAGGATGTGGTAAGAGCGGATAGCATAGCTGGTTTTAAGTAGCATGGATTATTGCTACACCTTGGATTTTGGCCAGGTACTAGTGACCTGGATTGGCCACTGTGAGAACAGGCTACTGGGCTTGATGGACAATTGGTCTGACCCAGTAAGGCTATAGTTATGATCTTATGTTATGATTTTATCAAATTTTACTTCTCATGCCCTCTCATTTGTCTTAAATATTTTTATTGGTATTCATGTTTTTATTAAATTATATATATATGATTTTTGTGTCTTTATGACAGAAGGAGGAATGGAGGAAAAAACAGTGTCAGGTCAAAAGTGCGCCAGGACAAAGGCGCGAGCAGACAACTGAGCGCAGCGCAGAGGCGCGCTCCAGAAGAAAAAGACTGTTTTCAAGGGCTATGATGGGGGTGTGGGGGGGAACCCCCCCACTTTACTTTATACAGATCGTGCCGCGTTGTGGGGGTATTGTGGGGGGTTTGGGGGGTTGTAACCCCCCACATTTTACTGAAAACTTAACTTTTTCTCTGTTTTTAGGGAAAAAATTACGTTTTCACTAAAATGTGGGGGGTTACAACCCCCCAAACCTCCCACAACGCCGCCGCGATCTGTATTAAGTAAAGTGGGGGGGGCTCCCCAACAAAACCCCCCGTTGCAGCCCCTAAAACAGTCTTTTTCTTCGGCGCGCACCTCCGTCTTGCGCTCAGTTGTTGGCGCGCGCCTTTGTCTTCCGCGTTACTGTCTATGAACCGGAAAAAACACTAAAAACATACAAGAAACACTCCACTAGGTACAGTCACTCAGCGTTTGAGACAAGGAAAAAAAAAGCCTCAGCACTAGTGAGCCTATTGTAGTAAGGCTCTACTCAACTGACATAAAAGGCATAAAAAACTTTCCTGTCTGTTTAGTATCACGAAAAAATAAAGGTTACATGTAGCCTATGATCATTTCGTGGTAAGGATCCACTTCTTCAGGGCCAATCACTGCTTTGTTAACCTAAAACAAACATTTAAAGTTGTAAAGGCTGCCAAAAACCTTAGAGCATTAAAATCCAATGATAGTAAAACGCTACTTATTCAGAGAGATCTCTGCCTTCTATTGTGCAAGGTGAAATGCTCAGTGTGGTGATGTGCTCAAATATTCCCCGGAAACAAATCTAATATAATAAAACCCTTACCCACGCATGCACAGTTGAAATGGCGTGATCTCTGCTGCCGTGATCTGTGCCTCCGTGGCTGTGTTCCATTTGCGGCGCATGTAGTGGGCTTGTGGCGCATGTGGCTGTTTCAGTAACGGCGAGAGCAACACAGGAGGCTTCACCGCCAAGAGGAATGGCAGGAGGGTGTCCTTCGGCCTGGATGAGGCCAGCAGGGTGCGGGTGCTGTGAGGCATCCGGCTGCTACTGCTGCACAGGGAAGTGGAGGGGATGGGGAGAGGGAAAGGGGGCTGCTTTGGGGGGAGGGGTGTGCTGGGGGCAGGCAGCAATCTTGGTTTGCTCTGGGGGGGAGATGGAAGTGGGCCACAGAGAGAGACAGAGAGACAGACAGAAAGAAAGACAGACAGACAAGGGGCCAGGGAGAGACACAGCCATAAAGAATGACAAACAGACAGGGGGCCAGAGAGACAGACAGACAGCAGCCAAGGAGAGAGAGAGAAAGACAGACAGGGGTCCAGAGAGACAGACAGAAATACAGACAGACAGCGGTCAAAGAGAAAGAAAAAAAGAAAGACAGACAGACAGAAGCCAGGGAGAGACACAGACAGAAAGAATGACAGACAGACAGGGGGCCAGGGAGAGACACAGACAGAAAGAATGACAAGCAGACAGACAGTGGCCAAGGAGAGAGAGAGAGACAGAAAGAAAGACAGACAGATAGAAAGACAGAAAGCGGCCAAGGAGAGAGAGACACACAGAAAAAAAGACAGACACATTTATTCTAGCACCCATTAATGTAATTAAGTCATTAATTACCCATTAATTAAGTCTGTTACATTAACGGGTGCTAGAAAAGATGTCTGTCTGTTGGTTTTTTTTTTCTTTGTCTCTCTCTCCTTGGACACTGTCTATCTGTCTGTCATTCTTTCTGTCTATGTCTCTCCCTGGCCCCCTGTCTGTCTGTCTTTCTTTTTATATAGATATATATATAGTTTATATACTAGTTTATAGATATAGATATATATATATTTATTTATTATTTTTTTTTTTGCAGACCCCTGATGCAGGCATTCTAAATTGAAACATGGCTCATGTTGGGTCAATAAAGACAAGTTCTTGTTCATTGAGGCCCTTTGTGCTTTTTTTTCCACTGTATTGTGTTTGGTGTGCTCTGTCTCTCTCTGGGCTAGACAATAGTACAGGCCAGTGATACAAAGGAATACTAATATTTTAAAAATCCTGTGTTAGCTGCCCAACATGGGTGGACAGAGTAAGGTTGGCTGTGACAGCTAGCATAAGGGCTTGTACTCTTCACTAGATGGCACCACTGTTGATAGTGCAGTGGCATTTACTACCACCTGAAGAGGAGATGATAAGTGCAACTGCACTTTTAACACTCATTTAGCGTAGCTACTGGCATAAGTGCTTCATGGTCTCACTCACACATCCAATCCCTTCATACATAATCTATCACCCGCAACTCAGAATGGACTCCCATCCCCAGATATGATCACCCCTTCACACATCATCTTACATCACCCACATCTCTCAGATTCCCTGCCCTATACATTCTGACATGTCTGCTTTCCTTTCCATACATTATCCAGACACATCCTTCCTTCCAATTCCTCTCCCAAACAGTATACTGTGGGTGGAAAAAATGGTGCATCCTATGGAGCAAATACCCAAATCCCCTCCCCCCCCCGTTACCTTGCAGGACCACCGCCCACCCTTCGCCCGCCACCACTGCTGCTCCTGCTGATGGTTGCTCACTGCCACCAAAAATAGAAGGGAAAGGCCAGGTGGGTGCAGCGATTGCATGCCACCGGCCCAGAATCCTTACCCCCAATGTCAATTATGATGTTGGCAAGAAGGTCCGGGCCAGTCGATGTCAGAATTGATGTTGGGGATAAAGCTTCTGGGCCGGCAGCGTGAAATCACTGCACCCGCCTGGCCCTTCCCAGCAATTCCTTCCGTTCTGGGTGCTATGCTGCTGAGCCAGGAGTCCCCCCCTCCCCGCTGCTGCTGCTGCTGCTTCGTCAACGTGTCCTCATAGCAGCAGCAGTTGGAGATAATTAAATTCATTGGGTGGGCAGGCTGGGGTGTGTGGAAGAGGACAGAGGCTGGAAGGCACTGAGGGAGGACATAGGAAGGAGAGAGGGTGGAAGGGACAATTGTTGGGCCTGAGGAAAGAAAGAAAGAAAGAAATCACCAGACAATAAAGATAGTGATCAAAATGTGTCAGTTTTGAGAATTTATATCTGCTGTCTATATTTTGCAATGTATTTGTCTATTTTTCCATAGTTGTTACTGAGGTGACATTATATATTTTATCTGTGCCCTGTCCCTGCCCATCCTGTCCTAGCCTACCACTAGACCACCAGAGGGGGGACAGTATACAGAACCTGGCAGGGAAGGGGGACAGGGTGCAGAGCCTGGCAAGGAGTGTGGGGTTGGGTGCAGAGCCTGGCGGGGAGAATTTGGTTCAGAATGTATTTTTTTGTTTTCCTCCTCTAAATCTAGGGTGCATCTTATGGTCAGGTGTGTCTTATGGAGCAAAAAATATGGTACCTGTCCAAAATCAACACTACTCTCCCAAGAATCTGATCCTTCCCCACTCATCCAGCCTCTCCAAGAGATATCCAAAGGAGTCCATGGTAGTCCAATAACATAACATAATAGCAAATTTCTAGACCGCATAACCATCAGTTCAATGCAGTTAACAAAAGATTATACTATGGGAAAATACAGAAATCGTATGATGCGAAGAGATTTGGTTAGCCAAAAATTTGGAGAAAAGA